>NC_092753.1:73042630-74242630 GCF_047496795.1 Chiloscyllium punctatum | reverse complement strand
GCAGTATAATCAGTTCAATAAGGCCTGTTTTCAAAGTTTCCAACTCTCCTGAGAACTGTGTTTACTTACATCACTTGAAATATCCAGAGTTACCAAATGGTTAAAATACAGGCCAAGGGTTATACATGGAAAATTCCAGAGTGCAAAATGCTTTGCATTCTATCAAATGTTCTGCATAATGGTTATTTTAACAAAGGAAAAACAAATGGGACAGTTCTATTGAGCATTAAGATATTGTGGTGTTATTCCAATGCTCTTGATATGCTTAAAGTGCAGCATAGATTAGGGAGAATGGCAAGATCACAAACTGATCGTTATAATGTTCAGTGACAAATCATGACTGCAAAATTATTCTGCGTCATTCATGTCTCACTTTCAAATAGTGAGTAAGATCTTTATAGTACCCTTTTTGAATGGATTATAAAGAATAGACTTCTAAAGAAATTATATGCTAGTGTTAGCTCTGCATTAAGTCTTTCATTGTAATCAGTGTACCTAAATATTTAATTGCCCAATAATGTGTCACATGTTCTCTCGAGAAATGAAAAATTGTCACTTCACAGAACAGGATAGTGGCACTTTCTCACTTTGTGTGAATTACAACTGAGATTGCTGTTGGCATCTATGGAGATAGCACAATTCACAAACTAATCCTAATTTGCTATTGATTGTCAATCTCCCTCGCAGAATCACAGATTGCAATGCAAAGCATGTCCTAAAGGCACATAAGAGGGGCCCTTTTTCAGAGTTTAAGCAGAGACTGATACATTTTGTTGGACATGGGTATAAAGTGAAATGAAGCTGAGGCAGATAGGCAGAACTAAGACACAGACCAATGATAACCTTAGTGAGTGATGGAATGGACTCAGGAAAGCTCGGTGACCAATCCCTGTTCAATGTTCCAATATTGTGGCTGAGGTGAATTGGAATTGTTCAAAGGTGGCAGACATTGGTTCTGTGTTCCCAGATGGACTACTGATCCATTTCATTGTCATGAGCACCTATGACCTTCAATAGCACAAAACAGTACCAATGAAAAGTCACAAAACTGGAATTCAGAATACAAATAGTAAATCCCAGCACATCATTATGAATCTCAGGGAAAGGTATGTAAACAGTGATAACCTTTAAAATGAAATCATGGAGATTTGCAAGAAAGTCTTCATTTACCTTTTCTCTTTTCAATGTAGAGGAACTTGCTCTTCAAGTTCATTACACTGAAGGAATTGTTGCTTGTATTTGTTTTTATGCTTTTCACTCAAATCATATCTCACCAGAACATACACGAAGGGAACCTTTACGAAACCTGTATGGTTATGTTCTCGATGGTTCTCATTACCACACTGATTTTCATTAGTGTCAACTGTAACTCCATGGCTTCACAACTGGCACAGGTAGGAATTCTATTAAATCCATGGCTGAATTTACTGGACTCAGCAGTCCAGTTACAATGTAACGAAAATCAGCTAAGTATCATTGCTGGAAGGTTTCTGTCTCCAAGTCTTAATGGATTTTCTCATACTGTCACTCCAAACACATCTCATTACTGATGCGTCAGGCCCTTATTGGGCCCAATTCATCCAACATCCTCACTCTCAGTAAACACTGCTGGGACATTATGAAAATGCCTGTGCCATCTTTAAAAGGCCATTGCACACCCAGTCAACTACTGGCAGCTCATAGCTTCCCAGAAGGGATCGATTGATTTGACCTGCAGTCATGGGGAAACTGGCACCCACTTTGCTGACAGGGGTCTGGAATCATGTTGATGGGGTGATGGAGAGGAGAGCTGATCTCTACCCTCAGGATTGAAAGATGAATTTATGACACCAGACCCTGCCAGGGTGTGCTGACGTTCTGGCAAAATACCTGATAATGCTACAAAAAGGTCATTGACTTTCTCCGCTCTGCCAAGGTAAGTGCCATCATCTTCTCTCTGTTACCTCATGCTCACTTTATTACTGTGCCCACCTCCCACCAAGTCCTATGATAGATCGCTCTCACTATGATATTTGCTCCTCACATTCTACACAGAGACAGGAGTGGACTGGGAGATTTCAATACCACTGTTGCCTGGCAACCAAGTAAGAAGCATTGTCCATGTCTGTGCTACACTCCCATTATTGCCATGGTGTGAATGTTGTTAAAAAGCCGAAACAGCTAGCCCTTGTGCGCATCACATTCTGTCCTTTGTTGCAGGCACTGGTGGAATCAGCACAGTGTCAGTGAGCAAGCACCCTAGACATCAAGATATCCCATCCTCTGCCTCGAAGGAAGGGGCATGGCTGCTCCAGAGGACAAACTATCAAGGCAGCCTCCAGCAGCTCGGGAATGACACCTCGGAAGGGGTGGGGTGTATTGTAGGTTGTCTACATTATAATCAGGAGTATCTGCTGGTGAGCACTTCACTGCCATGTCTTGAGGAAGAAATGCCCCGGGTCACTAGCACTCAAGGCGCTGCCACAGACTGGCACCTGTTCACCCCCAGACATGGGAGTAGCAGGCAGGTTTGTCAGAGACACTGGGAAAACTGGCACACAGGTTATAATACTGTTCCCACAGTGTTAGCACCACACCAGCTACATCATACAAGTGTCTGGCTGTCTCCATGGACAGGTTGGCAGCTGCCACACAGAGCCAAGTGCAGCAGTCTCAGCCTCTGCTGGATATGTACACAGACCTACACTCCATCGCTTGAACCTTTGGTGCTTAGCGTCAATAGGAGGTCAATCAGGGGATCAGGGACCTTGACCTCACAGCAGATGTTCTTGCAAGACGTTTAGGTGGTGACAACAGGTACCCAGCAGAGGGGAGAAGAACCATATACAGGCCTCTTCCACCTCTGGAGCCAGACGCTCCCCTCCCACCATCCCCTAGTGATTGATTCCTGATGGTGCACGATATGGTCAAGAGTACTTCAGGCAAGGAGTTGTATTCCACAAGGTACATTAACACCTTAAGATCACAATGTGTGTCATGCTGTCTGTGCTGTACTGTGTGGCTCTCTGTGTAATGCTGCCACCATTTGAAGGGCATCAAGTCAGTTGAAAGTGAAGCCCCATCCCACATAGTAGTGAATATTTACACCACCTCCTCCAGGTGTGATCACAGCCATTTTAATCGCCAATGCACACTTGTTATTTGCAGAATGCTGGAAGGAAACAATGGTCACTCTTCATGCTGTGAGTCTTAAGCTCAGAATCTTGTCATTGAATAATCCAAAATATACACATTCCCTTCTCGATAAGCCTCCCCGTCAACCTCGTCAGCTTTGAACTTCCTCAACCTCCCACCGCTTGACCTAAATCTTCATCTCTCCACTTTGCCCCCAGCTGAAGACATATTGAGTCAACATGACATGTCTAGTAGTCCACAGTCTCCCCATACCCATAGAAGTCAGTGTTGTTCACTGTTGCTCCTATCCTGCATTATCCCTTTCCCTCTAATGCTCTATCACCTCCTTAATTATACATCGCATTCTTTTCCCCTCTGTATCTCAGCATGGTGACTTCAGTCCCTAAAATTGAAATCCCCAGGTTTCTTCCTGTAGCAGTGGATCCTGATAATGCCCCCTTGACTATTACAGACCTCAAAGGTTGACCATAGCCCACTCCCTTGACTTAGATGCATGATCATCGTGGGCCGAAGGGCCTGTTCTGTGCTGTATTGTTCTATCAGATCGTGGACTGATCTCTATGTAGCTCCCTGATTGATATCCCAGCACTCCCCAGACTGTGCAATACATGCAATTCATATGCAACTATGTTACTTTTGGGAACTCTGGGTGCAGACAAAGCAGCACAATCTATGCATGTTCAGTGCAATTCTGTTCAGAGACAGTCTTTTGATTGGCCCTTTAGTTGTGGCTTAGTATAGCAAAAATCCGCTGACTGACGAAGTTGTGGTTTATCACAGACTCTGTGAGGGGAGTGGACCAGAGAGAAGTAACTATTAGTTTTACTGTCTCCATTTTCTGTCTAAAATCAATCTCTCTCTGTCCCCTTGCTCTGAGAAAAGTGCCTTCTCCAACTCTCTGCTGAAAGCCCAAGGAAGAACTCCATTCAGGGTTGTTGATAGGAAGAATTAAAAAGCACACAAGGAAAATTAAGATCCCAGATTCGAACAGGCAACCAGTGAACTAAAGACCGATCATCACTGTGCAAACAACATCAAAGCGCCATCAAAAAAGGGGAAGGGATTGTGGAACCAGCCAAACCACTTTTATAGTTTCGCATTGGTTATACAGAACTGTTTGTCGACCATTTTCCCCCTCCACTCATATTATTTGCACTTATTTGTTTTTCTCTGTGTATCCGTGTGTGTTCTTGCATGCAGGAATTTTAAAAGGCATAAAGTTTATGTCATATAAATAGAAATCTTGTTCTTTTACAGCTCTTGTTAAAGTTAAGTGTGTTACAATAAACAGAGTTATTTTTACTGTTACTGAAGAATCTTGGTGTGGTTTACTTTGATCCTGGGTAGCAGTCAGTCAGAGGCAAATTGGGACTCGTGGAAGTTTCGTTCAGTCTTGACATTTATCATGGCTGTGGGAATGGTGGGACTTGATTTCCAGCACATCACCCCAATGGGTCATCACAGTTTTTAATGGAGAACAATAACAGATTCCCTCCAATAGGACATGAACTGCTTTGCTTTTAATGATTAGGGTGAAATGTCCAAGTTGTTGTTTATTAAGACTTGCTGAACATAATATCACCAAATACCCTGTTGCAAAGGAACAGAAAAAGTGGAACAATTAAGTCCCTTGAGCCTGTTATACCATTCATCTATTGCTCGCAGTTTGGAAATGGTCAACTGGCTCTCAGCCCCAACAGCTAATTTTCTGGGGAGAGATTTCCAAATTTCCATTAACTTTTAATGCTTCTTGAAATCACCCTTCAATGGCCTAGCTCAAAAATTTAAGAACTGTATTATAGAGACCAAAGTCTGGCAACTGAGTCAGTCACAACGAGCAGAACTTTCCCAGCACCCGAATGATATGGACTATGGTGAGAATGTAGGTACAATCAGAGAAGACAGCCAACAAGAAACCTCTTAATGTCAATAGCAAAATGTCCATTTTTCCAATAAGCGTTGGAATGGCGAGATGAGACTGTCACTGGTGAGTGGTTAGAGGTCTATTTACATATATTAGCGTGCATCAACATATCTCTGTTCATTAGTGATGCTCCAATAACATGCAGTTTCCCACTTTCCCACCCATCAGATAGAAACTAAGCTGGAATAATTCTCGACAAGACAATCAGAGTGGTAACCCGGCAACTCCAGCTCAGTGTATGTTCCTCGGGACCAGGCACCAACATCTCAGGGTACACTCTGTGGTCAGTGACAGCGCTGACTTGCCACCTATAGACCTTGATATCTGATGCTTACTACCCTAACCTCATCATCATGACACATCTCAGATCCATTTACAATATGGTTCTACACTTGAATGCTGCACCTTGGAATGCACTGGCACTTTTCACTGTAATGCTGCTGCCAGGACTCTCTGCCCTCAGGAATAGGGACCCAGCTCATGGATTGGAGCAGACTATTTCTCTGGGATTGTCACTCACTGTCTTAGCAATCACTCACTTTGTTTCTTCTTCAATGCTCACAGCATCCCTCCCTTGCCATACCTTTCCAGCACTCTAAGATGCAAACAGTCTTTTTTTCTTTGTTTAAAACAGTGTTCTTTTTCTTACACATTTTCAGTCCATAGTTCTTTCATTACAAATTATAATGGCAGAAATTTAGGTTGCACATGCAATTGATGTGGAACTCAAGAATGAGCTAGATTGACGCTGCCGCACCCTCCTGCCGTGGCCCTCCTGCACCCATTCTTGGGGTGTGCGTGGAACCGCGAGTGGCGAGCGGGCTCAACGTGCTCCTGGTGGAACTATTGACCAGGGTGTACTATCCTCCATGTTCCCCAACCATGTCCCGCCACCGAGTCGAGTCGAGCTGGCGAAGAGGTCTGCGGCGATGGCATTGAATACCTATAAATTAATTATTTTGCTTCACTGTTTCTCAGCGGCCGTTGGAGTGGGAGGAGCGACAGCGAGGACCAGAGGCCCGATGGGAAGGTAAATTTTAAAAGATATTAAAGTTTACCTCATGTACAGGCTAAGTGCACTCTGAGCAGGAGTAGACACAGGACTGCTGGGTAAGTGAGGCTTTACATTTGGGTGGTTGCTTTACCCAAAACACTACTCGGGTAATGTCTCCCACTCGTCCTCCTCCTCTAACCAAAATAAAAGGGCTCTGTGGACCACTTGGTAAGTTGACTGGTTTCTTTATTTTTCTAGTTTTACAATAGTCTCGCTGAGAATTTAGAATAGTGGGAATGGAGGTGAGGGCAGTTGAATGTTTCTCCTGCAGAATGTGGGAGGTAAGGATCACCACTAGTGTCCCTGCTGACTACATCTGTGGGAAGTGCACCCAATTCCAACTCCTTGAAAACCGTGTTAGGGAACTGGAGCTGGAGCTGGATGAACTTTGGATCATTCGAGCGGCAGAGGGGGTTATTGAGAGGAGTTACAGGGAGGTAGTCACACCTCAGGTACAAGAAAAAGGTAGATGGGTTACAGTCAGAGGACGGAAAGGGAACCAGCCGGCAGTGCAGGGATCCCCTGTGGCCATTCCCCTCAACAACCAGTAAACCATTTTGGCTACTGTTTGCGGGGAGATGACTTACCAGGGATAAGCAATGGGGCACAGGGGTCTGGCACAGAGTCTGTCCCTGCTGCTCCGAAGGGAAGGGGGAAGAGGAGCAGAGCTTTAGTCAAAAGGACCCCATAGTTAGGGGGACAGATAGGAGGTTCTGTGGGAATGAGAGGGACTCAAGGTTGGTGTGTTGTCTCCCAGATGCCAGGGTTTGTGATGTCACCAATCATGTTTTTGGGATCCTTGAGGGGTAGGGGGAGCAGCCTCAAGTTGTGGCCCACATAGACACCAACGACATAGGTAGGAAGAAAGATGGGGATTTAAAGCAGAAATTCAGGGAGCTAGGGTGGAAGCTTAGAGCTAGAGCAAACAGAGTTGTTGTGTCTGGTTTGTTGCCCATGCCACGTGCTAGAGAAGCAAGGAATGGGGAGAGAGAGGAGTTGAACATGTGGCTACAGAGATGGTGCAGGAGGGAGAGCTTTGGATTCCTGGATAATTGGGGCTCTTTCTTGGGACCTCTAGATGAGACGTCTACAAACAGGATGGCCTTCACTTGAACCAGAGGGGTACCAATATCCTGGGGGGACGTTTGTTAATGCCCCTCGGTTGGTTTTAAACTAATTCAGCAGGGGGATGGGAACCAAAATTGGAGTTCAAGTGTATGGGAAGATGAGCGTAAAGAAATCAGAACAAAGATTTCAAGATCGCACGAGTGCACCGGCAGGCCTGAAGTTGGTTTGAAGTGTGTCAACTTCAATGTCAGGAGCATCCAGAATAAGGTGTGTGAACTTGCAGCATGGGTTGGTACCTGGGATTTTGAAATTGTGACCATTTCAGAGTCATAGGGAGAGCAGGGACAGGAATGGTTATTGCAGGTTCTGGGATTTAGATGTTTCAGTAAGAACAGAGAAAATGGTAAGAGAGGGGGTGGTGTAGCACTGTTAGACAAGGACAGTATTACAGTTGCAGAAAGGATGTTTGAGAGTTTGGTATAAGATTTGTAGCTCGGGTGCTTGTTGTTGTGGTTCTGTTCGCCGAGCTGGGAATTTGTCTTGCCAACGTTTCGTCCCCTGTCTAGGTGACATCCTCAGTGCTTGGGAGCCTCCTGTGAAGCGCTTCTGTGATGTTTCCTCCAGCATTTACAGTGGCCTGTCTCTGCCGCTTCCAGTTGTCAGTTCGAGCTGTCCATTGTAGTGGCATTCATTCACAGACTCTATCAACAAACACATCGACCTGGACCCAATATACCGGCCACTACAATGGACAGCTCGAACTGACAACCGGAAGCGGCGGAGACAGGCCACTATAAATGCCAGAGGAAACAGCACAGAAGCGCTTCACAGGAGGCTCCCAAGCACTGAGGATGTCACCTAGACAGGGGACGAAACGTTTGCAAGACAAATTCCCAGCTCGGCGAACAGAACCACAACAGGATGTTTGAGAACTCATCTACTGAGGTAGTATGGGCTGAGATTAGAAACAGGAGAGGAAAGGTTACCCTGTTAGGAGTTTTCTATAGACTTCTGAATAGTTCCAGAGATATAGAGGATCGAATAGCAAAGATGATACTCAGTAGGAGCGAGAATGACAGGGTATTGTTGTGCAGGACTTTAACTTTCCAAATATTGACTGGGAATACTATAGTTAGATGGGTCAGTTTTTGTCCAATGTGTGCAGGAGGGATTCCTGACACAGTATGTAGACAGGCCAACAAGGGGGCGAGGCCACATTAGATTTGGTACTGGGTAATGAACCTGGCCAGGTGTTAGATTTGGAGTGAGCACTTTGGTGATAGTGACCACAATTCGGTCTGGTTTACTTTAGCTATGTAAAGAGATAGGTATATACGCAGGGAAAAAGTTACAGCTGGGGGAAAGGCAATTCCAATGCAATTAGGCAAGATTTCGAATGCATAGAATGGGGATGGAAACTGCAGGGGATGGGCACAATCGAAATGTGGAGCTTATTCAAGGACCAGCTACTGCGTGTCCTTGATAAGCATATACCGGTCAGGCAGGAAGGAAGTTGTCAAGCGTGGGAGCTGTGGTTTACTAAGGAAGTTGAATCTCTTGTCAAGAGAAAGAAGAAGGTTAGTGTTAGGATGAGAAGTGATGGCTCAGTTAGGGCACTTGAGAGTTACAAGTTAGCCAGGAAAGACCTAAAGAGACAGCTAAGAAGAGCTATGAGGGGACATGAGAAGTCATTGGCGGATAGGACCAAGGAAAACCCTAAGGCTTTCTATAGCTATATCAAGAATAAAAGAATGACGAGAGTAAGATTTGGGCCAATCAAGGATTGTAGTGGGAAATTGTGCATGGAGATAGGAGAAGTGCTAAATTAATACTTTTCATCAGTATCCACACTAGAAAAAGACAATGTGGTTGAGGAGAATTCTGAGATACAGACTAATAGACTAGATGGGATTGAGGTGCATAAGGAGGAGGTGTTAGCAATTCTGGAAAGTGTAAAAATAGTTAAGTCCCTTGGGCTGGATGGGATTTATCTAAGGATTATAAAGGCTTTGATCTTTATGTTATCATTGTCTACAGGAATAGTGCCAGAAGACTGGAGGATAGCAAATGTTGTTTCCTTATTCAAGAAAGGGAGTAGAGACAACCCTGGAAATTATAGACCTGTGAGCTTTACTTCGGTTGTGGGTAAAGTGTTGGAAAGGTTAAAAAGAGATAGGATTTCTAATCATTTGGAAAGGAATAAGTTTATTAGGAATAATCAATGTGGTTTCGTGAAGGATAAACCTTATTAATTTCTTTGAGAAGGTGACCTAACAGGTGGATGAGGGAAAAGTAGTTGATGTGGTGTATATGGACTTCAGTAAGGCATTTGATAAGTTTCCCCACAGTAGGCTATTGCACAAAATACGGAAGCATGGGATTGAGGGTGATTTAGCAGTTTGGTCAGAAATTGGCGAGCTGAAAGAAGATAGTGTGCCAGTTGATGGGACATATTCATCCTGGAGTTCAGTTACTAGTGGGGTATCACAAAGATCTGTTTTGGGTCCACAGTTGTTTGTCATTTATATAAATGACCTCGATGAGGGCATAGAAGGATGGGTTAGTAAATTTTTGGATGACACTAAGGTCATTAGAGTTGTGGATAGTGGCGAAGGATGTCACAAGTTACAGAGAGACATAGATAAGCTGCAGAGCTGTGCTAAGAGTTGGCAAATGCAGTTTAATGTGGAACGGTGTGAGGTGATTCACTTTGGAAGGAGTAGCAGGAATGCAGATTGCTGGGCTAATGGTAAGATGCTTGGTAATGTAGATGAGCAGAGAGATCTCAGCGTCCAGGTACGTAGATCCCTGAAAGTTGCTACTGAGGTTGATAGGGTTGTTAAGAAGGCATATGGTGTGTTAGCTTTTATTGGTAGAGGGATTGAGTTTCAAAACCATGAGATCATGCTGCAGCTGCACAAAACTCCATTTGGAGTATTGTGTACAATTCTGGTCACCGCATTCTAGGAAGGATGTGGAAGCTTTGGAAAGAGTTCAGAGGTGATTTACTAAGATGTTGCCTGGTATGGAGGGAAGGTCTTACAAGGAAAGGCAGATATTTAGGAATAAGGGAAGTGGGTGGTGCAGCTGTTACTGCTGGCGTGGGTAGTGAAGCAGACAGCACAGACGGCATGCATAATTAATTTGAATTAAGTCTTTGGTGTGGGTGACAGTGAGTGAGAGAATAATTTTAGTGAAAGTGATAGAGAGGGAGGGGGTGCAGTAGCTGAAATAGACTGAATGTGAGGTAACAGAGAAGCTGCTGGAAGAATGGAGAAGGTCATTGACCTTCTTCCTACATTGCTGTACATTCCTTCAGATGCACTTTCTCAGCTGACAACTTGGACCAGGCTGGCATGGTCTGGTGCCATGGCCTCCACTACTGGTCCTGGATGATGAAGATGTTCTACTAGTGCACCACCCCACCCAGCAGGACCTTCAGGTCCGTACCTGCAATTTCCTTTTGTCTTCCATGTGTGATCAAATGTCAAGAACCATGTGTGGCACCTCTGGACTGACACTGTTTATGTCCATGGGATTTTAACGATGGTGTCAGTGTCATTGCCAGGGATGTCAGTCAGTTCCTGGATATCCGGGGCATGATGGGTTGTTCTAGGAGCAGTGCATTGTAAGATGGGGCTAGAATCAGGTGAAAGGGGCATGATAGGGACAGATGAGTAACTGATGCAGCAAGTTTGGTAAGGCATGGCAAGAACACACTCTCAAGGTAAAAACAATGACTGCAGATGCTGAAAATCAAATACTGGATTAGTGGTGCTGGAAGAGCACAGCAGTTCAGGCAGCATCCAACGAGCAGCGAAATCAATGTTTCGGGCAAAAGCCCTTCATCAGGAAAAAACGTTGATTTCGCTGCTCGTTGGATGCTGCCTGAACTGCTGTGCTCTTCCAGCACCACTAATCAAGAACACACTCTCAGCCTTGTTTCACAAAACCCTCCAAAATCCTGGCCAAAAACATAAGATTCAGCTCACAGTCACTTTAAGAGCTGTTATCCAGTTGTAGGAAGTATGACAGTATGATTATCGAGAGGTTACTTTTTATGACTCCGCACCACTTTGCTTTATCACTGGATAGGATTAGTCTAATTAAAAGGAAGTTGTTGTACTAGATACAGGAGTTGTCATTAATTCTGAGTTGGCATTCTTGATGGTTTATTGGCAAGCAAAGAAGATAAATATAGTGCTTCCTATTCAGAATTAAAAGGACAAATTATACGTGTAACATGCAGATGCCACATAGTCTTTGTCTCCTAATGTCACTCACAGTTTGTGCAAACATCACCTGAAGTAAAAAAGGCTGATGAGCAGCAAGAATAATTTTGACAAAATATGTTGTGTTATTCACAGCTTATGAGTTCACATCTGAAATTCTACCCTGCTTTTTGTGATAAACACTTTAATCTTCTTTCTGGCTGGAAAGAGGGCAAAGCTGAATAGCAAACAAATAGCAAGGCCTGAGGAGATAGTCTGAATCATTCTTCTGTTCACAGCTTCTCAGTGGTGTGAAAACGCTTGGTTTTAACAGCTGCTCCTGGGTGCTAGAAATCAGAGGATGGATTGCTGGCAGTTCATGTCAACAGTTTTGCTTAACATTTCCAAAAAAAATTGAAAAGTTGCATTATCTGGCAGAGTGAACAAAATATTTTTAAATGGATAATTCTCTGCCAGGCTTCCTGTTTTACTGACAAATCCAATGGCAAGAATCAAAAGCAGGTCCAGTTCTGTTGCAGATAATTCTATTCAAACTGCAATGGTATGAATTCCCACCTTTTCCTTTTATTCCTTCCTGGGTACCAACCATTTGGAATTTAATGCTTAATACATTTCTGAGTTGACACGAACACAAAATGCACACATTCACTAGTGAGCAGTTTTTAAAAATAGATTATGATCTGCTACTTATTGCCCTGTTTAATGACAAATCCTAACTGCAGCACTAATCCTGATTTCAATCTCATTTTTTAATATCTTGTTTCTTTTCAGAGTATCAGGCAGAAAAACATTAACCAGAATGTAAGACGGTTGCAAAATTAAGGGGCTGTGTAAGGTTTCTAATTGAACAGAGAGAGTAAGATTCAAAGAGATTATGTTATCTCATTTACTTATTTAAACATTTCCTTGCCACTTTGGTGTCATTCAGCTGTTCTTTTGTTACTGCAAGTGACCTTGTATTACAATTTTCAGCTTTTAATATTTTTCTGAATATTTTGATAGCTGCAAAAATAAACAAATCTGCTCAAAATGATATGTGATCTCAATCAGGAAACAACAGAGGGAAAAGCCTTGTATGTATTTGAAGAGTTTGCCATGTAATAGTAAATAATTTGCATGAGTTTGGTAACTGGAACTTAATAAATATTATCACATTTTTATTAATGTATATACCATAGGTAAAAATCTTTGTCCCTATAATTAGTACATAAAACATTATATTTCTAAATTTATTTCATCCCTTGGAAAAGTGAGGCATTCCTCATAACTATGACTGAACCGGACCAGTGATAAAGTGGGTCAGATTACAAGGGCAAGATCAGAGGCTAGTAATTCAGGAGTGAGTAACTCATCTCCTTCCTCTTGAAAGCCTTTCCCACATTTGTAAGCTTTAACACCATCTTCTCAAGGGCAAGTAGGCATTGGTCATAAGTACTGACATCCCTACAATGAACGCGCAGAAAAGATTTCACAATATGACATGCATTTGGAGCAAACTTGTCAACCAACAAAGGACATTGTACCAGAGTAAGTAATGCCAATTGACCGTTCCATTCAGAAAGGTAATGCTCATTGCCTGGTACGAACAGGCCATCAAAAAGTCTCTATGTACATTTCCGAGGTTTTTGACAATGATTCATCCTGATAAAACAGAAGGAGACACTAGGCAAATACTGAAGTTATTGAAAGTATCAAGGCGACTTGGGGATGGTATTGGTTGTTCTGTCATAATGTATCTAGTTAATAGCACTAACCACAGGAGACGGACATGCTGCCAAAGTGATTTTTGTACATTTCTTCAAGGCATTCTGAAAATCATATTATTTGGTACTGATTGAGGGAGTGCTTTTTCAGTCCAAAGGTAAGTAGGCTGAATAAGCAAACTGTTTAGTCTTGTATGGCATGCATCTTTTTGAATAGCAATGTGCTTGCACCTATGTGGGCAAGTGGCCAGTATTCCACTATATTCTTGATCAGAGTTTTATGACTGGTGAAGATACTTTGAAGAATTGAGTTCTGAACCATTTGTGGTTCGATGCAATTTGATCTTGCCATGGTGTTGATATGATTGGTCTGGTTAAGTTTCTAACCTCCAAGGTATAGACGGTGGCTAGTCAACAATGCTGGCATCTTACAGGTAATTTAACTGAAATATTTTATTGGGGAATTGAACAATTTTTTCTTGAGTGTAGTGCCATAATCAAAAGCAGGGCAATGATTATTTTCCTTGCTGTGCACAATGCTCACATAAATGAAATGCTAAACATTATCAATGTTCAGTAGGTGAAGGATACTACTCTATACTCTGCCAGTATCTTACAGTCATTATTAGACACCCTCTTTTGCTATTTCTCACTTTCTTCTTTGCAATAACTAAATCTCCACTTTTTTCATCTTTATCCAGTCAACTACACAAATCTAGGGGCTTGTAAAACTAAAGTATCATGTCAACTAATCGCTGCTTCCTGATTTACTTTGTCTTTACTCCTAGTCTTTTCATTCTTTGCAATGTCCTGCAAGATGGACTTTGGCCCTTCACCTTGTCTGAATAAAACAGAAATGTGTATTCCTAGATCTGAAGCATCATTCCATTTCCTTTGATTATCATTCATGGATTTTCTGGAGTACAAGAATAACATTAATCCTAAAGAGAGTTATTGCTATTCCATTTGCTCAGTATTTTGCTTTGGAGACATGATTAGTAACAACCAGTTGACAAAGACAGTATGTTCCATTCTTTACAGATGTCATCTTTGCTGGCAAGCAGTGATAAAAGTGTTCTGAGAGTGATCCGTTGCCCCAAATCGCTTTTACTTCCCTGTGCTTTCTTTAAGTTAGCACATTTTCCCATGATATCGCTCTCTGTGGTGCAAGACGGGGCAGGGGATAGCTGCTGAGTATCAATGTGTGGCAGGGAGATGGGGTCAGCTGCAGGGAAAGCCTTTCACAAACAGTGCCTGAACTCTATTACTGATGCAAATCCACTCTGTAAGTGACGATTGTTTCAAGGATATAATGGATCCTAAGGAATTCCTCCAGAGCTCAGCAGACCCTTTTCAGTGTTTGCCCTTTGTCTGCATCTTAGCAAATTCTCCAGGCTGTTTAAACTCTATCCATTGTCCAATGGCTTCATTGATTTCTTTTCCTGCCACCAGCACACAATACTGTGATATGAACATCTTTGTTACTGCTTTTGTACTGTATATCAGAGTAATGTTTCAGCAGATGGAATCCTGGCAGTAAGGGGAAGGACCTGTACTACATGGTGCAGGATGAATTGCAGGATTTACATATCATTTTTTCTAGCTAACCGTGAGTGCTTTCTATCTCAAAGGAAGTTTTCAGCAGAAAGTGACAGAAAAAGGAAGAGATTTAGATGCTCTTTGACAACTTAATAAACTAGTAACTGGATTTTTTAAGCAAAATGGAAACATTCTAGAAATGCCTCGCTAATCTTGTGACTAGAATTATAGCCACAACTTTCAGTCTGGACCTTTAAGCAATTGTCAGACCCGTGTGTGCACTCACCAATAAAAGGTGATAATATAATGGCATTCCTACAATTATCGAGATTGTGGTCACAAAATAGACATTCATGTTGTCAATTCCCTTTCAGGAGATTGTTACTTAATTCATTAAAGTTGAGCTTTGATTGTAACTTTTATAATTTTAGTATCTAAAATAGATAAAGTTTATCTGATTGATTGTTGTGTTTTGTGGAACATAAATGCACATATAATGTAAGAAGGCGAGTTTAGCAAAAGAAGGATGGTAGCAGACATCAAGAAATATAGCCAGAAATGTGGAAGGAGAAGACAAATGATGAGTGGAATTTAATGTTAAGAAATATAAGGAAGAAGAAAAGAAACAGAAACCAAAAGAATGATGCTGAAGAATGTCGTTGAATCAAGAAACATCACTATTCAAATGTGTAGTTCCGTGAGTACAAATATTTAGCACTGAGTCCAATGCAGCTCCAATAGATTCCTGTGCTAGTTCACATTGAATCTCCTAATGTTCACATGTAAAACATTCTCCTCAAAGAAGACCATCAGCTGACACCTAAGAAAGTGGCCCAGCTCACACAGAACCACCTCAGAAATAAACAGACAACACACCAGAACATACTCCATATCCCTCAAACTGATGGCAGCCTCATCTCTTAATGCTGCAACTGCTTGATTTACTGCAAACATCACTAACCATAACCTGGTAGCTGGTGAAATCCCAGGTTTCAAATTTTCATTAAATTTGGGCAACTCTCAACCACTTGAGATTGGGCCTGGAAAGATGGACTTTCAAATAGAGAAATACTCATATAAATAGAATGAAGGGAAGAGGTTAACCAGGGAAAGAGTAGGGCCCATTCAGAATGAAGGGGGAAACCTGTGTCTGAAACAGCAGGAATTTGGAAGAGCGTTGAATGCATACTTCTCTTCAATTTTCACTCTGGAGAAGGAGAATGTAGGTACAGAATTCAGGAAGAGAGACATTAAAGAACTTGCACAGCTTGGCATAGGAAATAGGGAGATATTGGAGGCACTGTTGGCTTTAAAAACAGACAACTTCCCAAGCCCAGATGAATTGTATCCTAGGCTGCTGTGGGAGACAAGGTAGGAAATTGCAGGGGTTCTGACACAAATTTTTAATTCCTCTCTGGCCACAGGGGGATTGCCAGAGGACTGGAGGATTGCTATTGTGGTTCCACTTTATAAGAAAGGTGGTGGAGATGAACCAGGAAATTACAGAATGATGAGTCTCATGTCAGTGGTGGGGAAACTATTGGAGACAATTCTGAAGACACAAATTAATACCCACTTGGAAAGGCATGGGTTAATTAGGGATAGTCAACCTAGCTTTGTCAGACGGAGATCATGACTAATAAATTTGTTAGAATTTTTGAAAATGTGAACAAGCATGTGGGTGAGGGAAGTTTGGTTGATGTAGTTTATATGGATCTTAGAAAAGTTTTTGATAAGGTCCCACATGAAAGTCTGAGAAGATTAAAGCACATGAAATTTAAAACTTAAGTTGGATCAGAAACTGGCTTAGTACAAGGACACAAAGGATAGTGGTAGAAGGTTGTTTGAGTGATTGGAGGCTGGTGTCCAGCAGTGTACCACAAGGATCAGTACTGGGATACATAAATGTAAATATGGGGTGGGGGTGGGAGGGAGTGTTAAGCAAATTTGCAGATGACACCAAGATGGGTAGAGTGGTTAATAGCAAAGAGGATGGTTATTGGTTACAGGAAGATATGGATTGGAACATTCTTTAGGCTCTATGTGGTGTAATTTTATCGTCATTTGTTTTCTAAATGCAGTACAGAGCAGGACATTTCTAAGTTTGATCTTGATGATGAGGTGCTACTGTCAGTTTGGTTTAGTTAAGTTGGGGTAACGTCATCAGTTAAGGCTTCTATAATTGCTGATAGGTCATCCTGGAGCACAGAGGAGTTAGTGGTATTCTATGCTTCTTGTTGGAAACTCTTTGCTCGTGAATGATGGGTGGTGACAAGGCAAATATGATATTCTCAGAGATGGTATCCATTGTCTTGCCCATGATAACAGCCTTGTGAGGAAAGCATAAGTGGAATCTGTTCAAGCAAAACCTTCAAAACGATGGGAAAAGGCTACAAATCAAACAATTCAGGATCAGGGAGCTCATCAATACATTTTAGTTTTGACAATTTTTATTCAGTCAGTAAGTTGCTCTTTCTTGTGAAGTTGAAGTATGCACAACTGAACTTTTGTTACTGGAGTTTTCTTTCTTTCCTTCTACAAGCTCTGTATTTCATAATTGATTTTATTCTTTGACCTGGCCAATGCCTCCAGCTGAACCAGGTTGTTTACAATCAGATAGTTTGAACCCTGAGTTGAGCTCTGTACTTTCTCCATTACAGAGACCACCAACTCCAGCATTGTAAAATTCATTCATATGTTACAATTATGACATTTAAAAGGCACCTGGATGAGTATATGACTAGGAAGGATTGAGAGGGCTTTGGGCCAGGTGCTGGCAAATGAGATCAGATTAGGTTAGGATATCTGGTCTGCATGGACAAGTTGGACCGAAAAGTCTGCTTCTGTGTTGTACATCTCCATCACTCTATGACTGTATGAGACATGGGCCTTCTGGCTGCACCAGCATTTATTGCCCATCTCTAATTGTCAGACAGCAAGTGGTGCTGAGCTCCATTCTGGAATCATTGCAGTCCTTGGGTTGCAGGGACAATCAAAGTGCTACATGGAAGTGAGTTCCAGGGCTTTGAGGCAGCTATTGTGGAGGAACGACTTTATAGCTTTGAGTCAGGATGGTGTGTAGCTTCGAGGGTAGTTGCAGCTTGTGATGTTCCTGTAACTTGCTATCCTTGTCCTCCTGAAGGTGGAGATCACAGATTCGGAAGGTGCTGTTGCAGGAAGCTTTGTGAGTTACTGCATTGCTTCTTGCAGATGGTACATAGAGCTACCACTGTGTGCCAGTGGTGAAATGGGTGCTGGTTAAAGTTGGTGGATGGGGGTCAATCTAAAATGCTACTTTGTCCTAGATGGTGGCAAGCTTCTTGAGTATTGTTGACATTGTCTCCATACATTCAAGTCCAGAGTATTCCAGCATCCGACGGAGTTATGTCTTGCAGATGATTGACAGGTACCAGAGAGTCAAGAGGAGAATTACATATCCCAGAATTCCTAGTCTCTGTCCTGTTCTTGTAGCTACAGTGTTTACATGGTTGGTCCAGTTTATTTTCTGAGGAATGGTAACCAGCAAGATGTTGATAGAACATTTAGTAGTGGTAATGCCATTGGACATCAGGGCATAATGGTTAGGTTGTCTCTAATTGGAGATAGTCATTGCCCAGAACTTGTGATTGATGAATGCTACTTGCCATTTATCAGCCAAGGTTTAATATTTTTCAGGTCTTACATCATATGGACATAGACTGTTCCAGTATCTGAGGAGTTGCAAATGGTGCCGAACATTGTGCAATCATTGGCAAACATCCGCACTTCTGACCATATGATGGAGGGAAGGACCCTTGCTGAAGCAGCTGAAGATGGTTGGGCCTAGGACACCACACTGAGGAACTCCTGCAGAGATGTCCTGGACTTGAGATGATTGACAATCAACAACTAAACCATTATCCTTTGTGCTAACTGTAATTTATACTACTGGAGAGTTTTGTTTTCATTGATTCCAGTTTTGCTGAGGATCATTGATACTGCATTTGGTCAAATGCTGTCTTGATGTCTGGGGCCATCACTTGCATCTCCTCTCTGAAGCCAATGTCTTTTGTCATGAGTGGCCCTGGCAGAACCCAAACTGAGTGTCAGTGTGCAGCTTAGTTCTTTCCAAGTGCTACTTGATAACACTATTGATGACACCTTCCATCACTTTGCTGGAGATTGAGAGTAAAAGGATGGACCAGTAATTGACTGGGTTAGATTTGTCCTGCCTTTCGTAGGTAGGACATCCCTGGATGGTCTTCCATATTGTCAGCGATATGGCAAAGGTGTAGCTGTACTGAAACAACTTGGCTCAGAGCACAAGTTAATTCTGGAATGCAAGTTTTCAGTAACATTGCTAGAAAGTTGTCAAGGTCCATTGAATTTTCAGTGTCCAGTGTCGTCAGCCATTTATTGACATGACATGAAGTTAACCAAATTGGCTGAAGAGTGGCATCTGTAATGCTGGGGATGTCAGAAGGAGGTCAAGAGAGATCATGTGTTCAGCAATTGTTATTTCTTGCAGATGGATGCAAGTGCTTTTGCCTTATGGAGCCTCCTCCTGCAGCAACCACTGTTCGTGACTAGATAAGGCAGGACCGCAAAGCCCAGATCTGGTCTATCGTTTGTGGGATTGTTAACCTTTATATGCTGCTTCCACTTTGTGTCATGCAAGTAGTCCTGTGTTGTATCTCTAATGGTTTGACACCCCATTTTTAGCAATCCCTACTGCTGCTGCTTATGTGTCTTCCCACACTTTGTTATGGTCATATTCTTTCTCTCACTGCCACCTTGAATTATTTCCCCCCTCCACAAGTACCATTCTATCATTCAAAGGTCTCTCCTCTTCCGTCAATTATCTTTCATAATCTTTGTGGTCCACAATCCTTCCAAGATTTCATTAACACTTAACTAATTTATTGTCTTAGTGAGTTCAGGCTCCCCCTTAATTTCCTGTTCATATTCCTCTGACTTTTAAGCCTTATTTCCATCCCTTTAACACAAGACTCCACCCTGTACACCTTAACCTTGCCTTATCACAATCTGGATCACAGTGATATAATTATCTCCCCCTCCTCAGCACAGACTACAAAATCTTCGCCAGGGTGTTGTCTTCTCACCTGGCCCACATGATTCACCTGGACCAGTCCTACACGGTCCTGGGCCGGAGGATACACAACATCCACCTGGTCCAGGACCTGATCCATTTCTGTCAACGGGCTGGTCTGCCGAGCGCCTTCCTGTCTCTCGATCAGGAGAAGGCATTCGACAGGGTCAATTGCGAGTACCTGCTCGGGACTCTACGGGCATTCGGGTTCAGGACACAGTTCATCGTCCTGATCCGACTTTTGTACGCCGCCGAAGAGTGTCTGGTTAAAGTTACTGGGTCCCTGACAGCACCCCTTCACTTTGGGAGAGGAGTACATCAAGGCTGCCCCCTGTCCGGCCAGCTGTAGTCCCTGTGCGTGGAGCCTTTCCTGCACCTCTTGCGGAGGAGGTTGTCGGGGCTGGTTCTGCACGGATCGGGCGCGGGGGTGGTCCTCTCGACCTACACAGACAACGTACTCCTCACTTTAGCCGATCCAGCTGTCTTGGGAGGATGCACGAATGCCAGGCTGTGTAGTCGGCAGCGGCTTCCGCCAGGATCAACTGGGCCAAATGTTTCGGACTACTGGTCGGTCCGTGGTGGGTGGACTCTCTGCCGGAGGAGTTACGGGGGTTCAGTTGGAGTACCACCCATCTCCTCTACCTGGGGGTCTACCTCAGCCCAGCTGAGGAATCGTGGCCGGCGAGCTGGCAGGAGCTGGAGGCCAAAGTCTCGGCTCGCCTAGGCCGCTGGACAGGACTGCTCTGAGTGCTATCTTACAGGAGTCGAGTGCTGGTCATAAACCAGCTGGTGGCCACCATGCTGTGGTACCGGCTGGTCACTTTGGTCCCTCCTCCTGGCTTTGTCGCTGACATCCAGAGAACGTTGGTCGACTTCTTCTGGGACAAAAAGATGCATTGGGTCGCTGCGCAGGTTCTGAGTCTCCCTATTGAGGAGGGTGGTCAGTCGCTGATGTGCGTCCGCACCCAGGTCGCAACATTCCGCCTTCAGACCTTGCATCACCTCAACTACGACACGCAGCTCCTGTTGGTCAACCGTGACGGTTTGGAGGTCGCCCTCAAGACGCTGCCTGTCTTTTACCAGGACCTGATCACTGTCTGGAACATGGTCGAACCGTGTCGCGCCTACCCTTCGGCAGGAGGAGCGGCTGTCGTCAGGGAGCCGTTGCTCAGGAATCCGCACCTCTGTACTCGCAGGTTAGAGTGGCTGTCGGAGGGGAGGGCCGTGGCAGCGAGGGTGACCATGGTCGGGGACATTATCGGTGCTGGGGGCCTGGGCTGAACGCTGCTGCAGGACATAGGAAGCAGGGCAACGGTACACATCCGGTACGTGGCCACCGCCATCCGACACCTTAAAACGGCGGTGCTGGGACCCGACGTAGTGCATCAGTTGGAGGATGCTCAGGTGTGCTGCGGTATCCCGTCCGCGCTCAGCCCTGCCCAGACGGAATTTCACATTGGCCCCGTACTTCCTGTGGGAACCTGTGCCGTCTCCGGAATTTTAATTTTGTCCCTTTTAAGGATGTAAAAAGGCGGGCCCTGTATCAATTGCTGCTGCACACCGTCCACCTCTTCTCCCTCATCCACTGTCCGGACACGCCTTGGCGTGCCCATTTCCCACCGGGCAGTGGGGATCCCCAGTGGAGGGCTCTCTACGCGGGAGTCCTCCCCCTTTCTCTCGGGGATCTGGGGTGGAGGGTGCTGCACGCAGCAGTCCCCTGCAACCGCAGATTGCGGTGGTTCATGGACTCCCAGCCCAACTGCTTGTTCTGTGGCGCTGTGGAGTCTGTGGACCATCTGTATATTGGGTGTGGGCATTTGCACTCCCTTTCTGATTTTCTCAAAAACCTCCTCCTCTGCTTTTGGTTGCACTTTTGCAGTCCCATGCTCCTGATCTTCGGGCACATGATACGGAGGGGGGATGTTAGGTCCGAAGACCTCCTCGTGGGTCTGCTCCTGGGCCTGGCCAAACTGGCTATAAACAGGTCCAGGCAGCGGGCCGTGGAGGGGGTCGTTAGGGCCGACTGCCTGCCCCTCTTCCGGGGTTACGTTAGAGCCCGGGTGTCCTTGGAGAAGGAGCACGCGGTGTCCACCAACACCCTGGAGTCGTTCAGGGAGAGGTGGGCGCCGCAGGGAGTGGAGTGCATTATTTCCCCCTCCAACTCTATTTTGATTTAATCCCTGCCCTTCCCTCCCCTTCACTGTTTGATCACACAGATTTGCCCTTTGATGTGAAGGGCACTGCTTATCACTGGCCACTCGGTTGCTTCCTTTCTTCCTGGTGGTGGAAATTTGAATAAAGATTCATGCACCTTGTGCCTTTCACTGTGTCTCACACCTGCACACACACACAACATGGGTGCTGGGGAAAAAATAAGCACTACCGCGGTTAGGTGGTAGTGCGAGGGTTAAAAAATAGAAAAAAAATTATCTCCAATCACTTTCTGCTCTCCTTTACAATCTCCAACACCGTTCACACTGCAAAGTTATCCAGCAGATCACTCACCAATGTGATAACCTTTTTAATGTGTAGAATGCTCCAATTTTAATAGTGAAAGAAGGATTTATTAGAAGTGCATTAAGTGTTCATAAAACAACATCACTAATGGTAATTGCTTAGGACTTATTTCAGAATATTTTGTCAGTCACATACATCTGTGAAGCTTGGTCTTTCTGCAAAGAATCTAATGTATGTGGCCCACTGCTTTTGAATCTAATTGGATTCCTATGCGTGCACCAAGGTTTTACCATAACCTTTTTGCAAGTGGAAATTAACGATGAATTGCTTAAATTGAAAGTGTAAAGTGAGCACTTGAGAGACCCTAATAGCTAATATTGCATACTTGGGGACATTTTTCTAAAGTAAAATTGAGAAAAAGCCCAAGCCAGTTGTTCTTACTGCAACCATTTTATCTATTTGTAATGCAAATTAGCTGCAAATTCCTACTAATTTAGTAATATATCGCCTAGGCTACAAATTTGTCTTTTGCCACTGTGCCAGACACACACATTATGTTCTGCACGCTGCTATAACTGGTGCTGTACTGAGCATTTTTGACTTCCTGCCAGAATTCCTTAGCGTAATTCCCTTTTCTATGAAAACCAAATTCCGAGTCTAACAGCAGATTTGATTGCAAATCTCTCTCCTTTGCCCCAGTTGCACCATACAGTTTTGTTTCTATGCAAACCAGTCTCAGCCTGAAATAAGCACAATCAAGCTAATGTAATTTGGTACAAAGCCATACTAAAACAAGGGAATTGAGACCACTTTGTTTGTGTGGCGCTCCCAGGGTGCGGTGTACTGAGCTGGATAGGAGTGTAAAAAACTTCAAATTCAATTTTTAGCAGATGGCCCCATCAGTTCTCCAAACATTAAAATATAACCCACATTTTAGGAACCAGTGCGCCCAGCTCTGTGCCTTGGCTCCAGTTTCCATTGTGGACAGATGATTGTAACTCAGGGCTGTCAGTGTAATCTGCCACTGAGCACTGTGTTAAAGTAGCTGTCGGAGGTCTGTATGTGTCTGCTGCTTATCAATGGATTCAGTTGTTAAAACAAGGAAAAATGTTCCTTTGGAAAAGGACATTGGCACATTATCCCTCACACAGCTAAAGACTTAAGTTTGTTTTTCGCACCATTTCTGTAAAAAAAAATGAAAATGGTCACAAATGGTTCAAAAGGATCATGATGCTGCTGATAATTTAATTTTGATTCTAATTTTATTAAAAGTCTATTTTAAAACAATCACGTCCACGTCATGTTTGGCAAAAGCTCTTGTTCTGCTAACAAATTCAGTGCATGTGCCCAAATGGCGATTCTTGAAAAGCAAATTCTGAAGAAATCCAGCTATTGACTGTGTAAGAATTGAAAGCATTCATTTTATTTCTAACCCTCCCCCCTTCACCACCACACTTGCAATCCCACCCCACCCCCGAGCTCACCTCCCCCATTCAACAACCAGAAAGTTCTAATGAAAATCTCTTGTACACACCACCGAGTAGCAAAAGTGTCACCTTTTCCACTTCTCTTAATCCTGCTAATGAATAAGTCCCAAAGGGAACCCCTGTTCATTCCTATAAATACTTGGATTTATCTTTTCTCTCACAGCATCTCAATTTTCTCTTGGTTTTGTAGCCTTTTTTTCAGGATCACAAATTGGTTTAGGATTCTCATGGGTCCTATTTGTATTGCACACAGAGCTTGGCATTTTTCATCAAAATTTAAAATAAGCAAATCCCCTGAGGGGGCAGGGAGACTTGTTAGCTATTGTGTATAGTCACACAGGTCTGTGTTCTAAAGCCATGAAAGGTCATTTCTAGCTTTATGAAGAGATTTATAAGGAAAGTCGACCTAATATGTGTTTGGTTGCGATGTAACCAGCTGTTCTTTGGAAGTACTATCTGTGTAAGGCAATAAACATCTTCCAGTATCACTCTCCAGGTCTGAGCAGATTTAACAAGTACATTTGGAACTTGCATTTGAAGTTGGTGTACTTTCAAGAACACTCGAGGTGTCTCAGCCAAAAAAAAAACAGGTGGGAAACAGCTTCACTTTAGGGACCAGACAGAACAGCTTTCAGAATACAACACTTCAAAAGTGCATCATTGGCTGTAAAAAGAGACTGTGAAAGGTGCTATATGAATGTAAGGTTTTTTTTAATCCCTCTCATATGCATTATTTTAATAGTGAAGAGTTCAAATATGAACAATGCAAGCCTTGGCAGGCTGTGGCTCGGTCCAGGTGCCTGCATCGTTGATTCCGAACACCTTTATGGAGACAAGACTTGGACTTTAAGATCGAGTGGTTTTTACTACCATTTGGCTTTCTTATATTTCTGCTATTTTTCTTTTAAATTCTGGTTTTGTAACTAAGATGGCACTGGAGAATGGTGACTTTATAGACTTTTCACTGAGCTCATGTATTCCTATATTTGAGTACACGTGACAAAGAATTAGAATTTATAATTAGAATTTAAAGTACATATAACTTCTCTTTGCTTCTTGTTTCATTTCTGATACCAGGCACCAGCTTTGAGATGCTCACTGCCTAATGGTGAATGGTGGATAGGTAACTGATGCATTGCATTCACGATGAAGGGCTATTGCCTAAAACATTGATTCTCCTGCTCTTTGGATGCTGCCTGACCTGCTGTGCTTTATGCAGTGCCACACTTTTTCACCCAAGTAACCAATGCTGCCAACCTATTCAGAGGGCCACAGTTCTCATGCTGTGGCATTCCCAACAGGACAAGAAGCATTTAAAGATTGAAAAGGGCACCTCAACATTATGGAGGGGTAGGGGGCTAATTTTAAAATGCAATTTCATCGAATGAAGATTGACAGTTAACCGTTCCTGCTACATCTCATTGCTAAACATAGTCTAACCTCTTCTCATGAGGCATAAATTGGTGTTCCCATTCTAAGTTTGGTATATTTTTTGATTTTTCAGACCTAATTAGTGCAAGATTAAATGCTTCCACTTTGTACCTTTCATTAGTAATGTTCAAAATACAACCTAATCCTGGAACGAAGGCAGGCTGATCAGAGAGGCAAACACTCCAGCTGGCCGCTGGCACTTTGTCAAAGTTTGGGGTCTGGCCTTTCCTGGCTCATGTTTTACACCTCAGAGCATCATTTCCAGCAGCTGTCAAACTGTTGGTTGCAGGTTACTTTCACGAAGCTGGTAAAGTCAGCGTGCAGTTGGTACTGCTCCATGAATAACAAAGTACGAATGAGCTGGTAACAATTAATATAGGTGGGATCCTGCAGTGCAGTGCATTGTGCCACTATGTGTGAGACACAAACCTCAATCTTAAGGCCCCCTCCAGGACTTGATGGTGGCAAAGGAAGTGATCACGAGGCCATTTGACAGATTCTTAATACAAAGTCATAGAACTGGACAGCATGGAAATAGATCTTTCAGTCCACCTCATCCATGTCAACCAGATATCCTAAATTAATCTAGTCCCATTTACCATTTGGCCCATATCCCTCTAAACCCTAACTATTCATATATCTATTCAGATACCTTTTAAAAGTTGTAATTGTACCAGACTCTACCACTTTCTCTCTGTAGGTCATTCCAAGCACACACCACCCTCTGCATAAGAAAGTTGTCCCTTAGGTCTCTTTTCGATCTTTCTCCTCTCACCTTAAACCTATGCCCTCTAGTTTCGGACTCCCCTAGCTTGGGAAAAAGACCTCTGCTATTTACCCTGTCTATGCCCCTTATGATTTTATAAACCTCAGCCTCTGAATCTCCAGGGAAAAAAGTGCCAACCAATTCAGCATCTTCCTATAGCTCAAGCCCTCCAACCCTGGCAACATCCTTGTAAATTTTTTGCGGAACTCTTTCAAGTTTGACAACATCTTTCCTATACTAGGGAGACCAGAATTGAACACAATATTCCAAAAGTGGCTAACCAATGTTCTGGACAGCTGCAATGTGACCTCCCAACTTCTTTACTCAATTCATCGACCATTTCCACCACTTCCTCTGGCAGCTCATTCCATACACGTACCACCCTCTGTGTGAAAAAGTTGCCCCTTACATCTCTTGTATATCTTTCCCCTCTCACCCTAAACCTATGCCCTCTAGTTCTGGACTCCCCGACCCCAGGGAAAAGACTTTGCCTATTTACCCTATCCATGTCCCTCATAATTTTGTAAACCTCTATAAGGTCACCCCTCAGCCTCTGACGCTCCAGGGAAAATAGCCCCAGCCTGTTCAGCCTCTCCCTATAGCTCAAATCCTCCAACCCTGGCAACATCCTTGTAGATCTTTTCTGAACCCTTTCAAGATTCACAACATCTTTCCAACAGGAAGGTGACCAGAATTGCACACAATATTTCAACAGTGGCCTAACCGATGTCCTGTACAGCAACAACATGACCTCCCAACCCCTGTACTCAATACTCTGACTAATCAAGGCAAAGGTGCCAAACACCTTCTTCAATATCCTATTTACCTGCGACTCCACTTTCAAGGAGCTATGAACCTGCACTCCAAGGTCTCTTTGTTCAGCAACACACCCCAGGACCTTACCATTAAGTGTATAAGTCCTGCTAAGTTGCCCAAGGCTGGAATCAAACCCAGGTCCCTTAAGCTGTGAGGCAGTAGTGCTAACCACTGAGCCACCATGCCACCAGTAAAGTAGATAAACTCAATGTAAAGCCTACCAGCTATCTCAGATTTCTTTCACCTTTCCCTCTTGTCAGCTAATTTTTCTATGTCTCCCCATTGCGCGGTACTTACATTGAATTGCAGTAATCTTACTTGCAAATAGGCTCATTCTGAGGAAGGGTCACTGAACAATATTGCACAGAGAGAATAAGCTGCATCATCCTGCCATACTGTGCTTTGCACAATTGAAGCAGGCAGTGAGGCAATGGGCCGGATGCTGAGAAACCCAAAGAATGTGAGCAATCTTCTGATGAGGAGGAGAATGGAGGACATTGGAGAAAATATTGTCCATTAGAGAACTCAGGTGCAGTGTGCAGTACAACCCAGAAAGGACCTCACTGACACTTAGATTAGATTAGATTAGATTACTTACAGTGTGGAAACAGGCCCTTCGGCCCAACAAGTCCACACCGCCCCGCCGAAGCGTAACCCACCCTTACCCCTACATCTACATCTACCCCTTACCTAACACTACGGGCAATTTAGCATGGCCAATTCACCTGACCTGCACATCTTTGGAGTGTGGGAGGAAACCGGAGCACCCGGAGAAAACCCACACAGACACGGGGAGAACGTGCAAACTCCACACAGTCAGTCGCCTGAGGCGGGAATTGAACCCGGGTCTCTGGCGCTGTGAGGCAGCAGTGCTAACCACTGTGCCACCGTGCCGCCCACAAAGTGTGGAAACAGGCCCTTTGGCCCAACAAGTCCACACCAACCCTCCAAAGAGCAACCCACCCAGACCCATTCCCCTACATTTACTCCTTCACCTAATACTATGGACAATTTAGCATGGCCAATTTACCTCACCTGCACATTTTTTGGACTGTGGGAGGAAACCCCTCTGCAGACACGGGGAGAATGTGCAAACTCCACACAGTTGCCTGAGGCGGGAATTGAACCTGGGTCTGTGGCGCTGAGAGGCAGCAGTGCTAACCACTGTGCCACCGTGCTGGGTGCCAGAGCTGGGTGCTGCACTCCATTATGGATATTTGTTAGTCAAGATGTCAAAATCTGGTTTGCATGCTGGGTGTAAACTTCAGCCTTTATTGGGTTTTTTTCCATTTGCTTTTGCTTTATGTAAATAAAAGCTCGTGGTTGTCTTTGTCTGATAATTTGTCTATATATAAGGTTCTCCTACTGGATAAAGACAACCTGTAAGTCAACATTGGGCATTAAGGCAGGGTAGTGCTTACTTAGAGGGCTTTCAGACAGATGTAGTGATGCATAGGTAAAGCTGTGGGCGCCGTGATAGAGCTAGGATGACAGAATACGATTGCATGTGTGAGGGAGTGTCAGCCATGCCAGTTATGTGCATGGACAGCAGGCATTAGTGACTGCCATGATATTGCTGGTGAGGGGCAATGTGGAATTGCTCATACTTGTCCAGGTGCACTGTAACTTTCTAAAGTTACAGGGTGCTGGTCTTTCAGTAGATATTCATGAGTTGTGGTGAGTTGTTCTGGGAAGGGTGCTTGCTAGGATGTGACTGGAATCAGACATGCTGGGTGCAAGAAGGCAGGACAGTTACTGTGACAAGACATGGTGAGAAAACTCATTGGACATCATAACAGAAATCCCTCTGAAAAACTTGACATAACTCAAACTTAGCCAAAAATGTAAGATTCAGCCCAATGTAATATTTCTAGGTGACTTTAAACTCCATAGAGACGAAGTTGTTTTTTTATTTGTTCATGGAATGTGGACAAGACCAGCTGGACCAGCATTTATTGCCCATCCCTAATTGCCCTTCAGAACATTGTAGTACGCTGCCTTCTTTAACCACCGCAGTCCATGGGGGCAGATACACCAAGTGTTGTTAAGGGCATTCTGATCCCACAACAGTGATAAATGGGGATATATTTCCAAATCTGGACGGTGAGTAATTTGGAGTGTTTGCAAGTAGTGCTGTTCCCATGCATCTGCTGTCTTGCCTTACTAGGCAACTGAGTTTAAGGATTTGGAGCCAAAGCAGTCGTAATGTGTTGGAGCAGGACTTGTTATTGATCAGACACACAGCCCGCCATTTGTGGTTGAAGAAGGGAATGTTTAAGGTGGCGGATAGGGTACTAATGAAGTGAGTGATTTTATCAAGGATAGTGCCAAGCAACTATGGTTGGAGTTACACTCATCCAGGCATGTCATGAATATTCCATCACGTCCCTGAACTCTGCATTGTAGATCATAAAGAGCCTTTGGGAAGTCAGAAGGTTACAGGTACAGTAATAAATAGTGAAATAAATTAAAGAAACAATTGAAAATGTTCAACAAAAATACATTCTTTTGACATATAAAAACCTAGCATGAATGATGCATCCACAGATAAAGAAGTGATATCACGTTGCAAAGAGTTGAAGTCTGAGGATTGGGAGCATTTTTGCAAACCAGCAAAGGGCCACCAACTGTTATTAAAAGGAGGAAAAAATATGTATGACAATAAACTAGCCTAGAATATAAATCAGATTATATGAACTTTTGGAAAGCTCTATTAGAAAAATAAACATTAGTGTCTTGTATAATGGGTGTTGACAATGGCAGAGAAATGAAATGTGTCCACCCTCATATGAAATGGACCAGATCAAACCCCCTCAAAATATTTTAAGAAGGTAGCCCAGACCTTAATGTTTTATCATTTTAATGGTAGGTGCTTCAGATGTGATGCAACTGGTCAAACTACTCAATGTTAAACAAAACACAATTTATTTAAACACTATAATTAAAATGCAAACAAAAAAAAGGAGTTTTGAATAACTACTGGAAAACTTAATCAAATAATAGATACAGTACGTATTACTAATTAACTGTACCAATACAGTAACATCCCATAAACATGCCACTTTGGCAAAAGGCAAATTCAGACATAGATTGTTTCATGCAGTTCACCAATCCAGGAGGAAGAACCACCAAGATAACATTTAGAGAGTGTAGCAGCCAAAAAGAATTCACAGAATCTTCCAACTCTTTTGAGACCCCAAATAGCTTCTGATGTAATTGAGAAATCCTGATCCATGAGAGCTGTCCACACCCATTCAGGCCTCATAAGTCATTTACTCCAGTGGCTGTTGTAGAATGCTCGGTCCCTCTGCCTTATAACCTCCCTTCAAAAGAAACCAGGACAAAGTAACCTTTTAAAGTGACAGCATTGTCATAATAGTACAAGACATAAGTTATGAATCTGAAATAAAGGGCAACCTGGGGGCTAAAAAAATGAGAAAGTAAAGGCAATTACAAGCAGAGAAACAAAATTACTCAACAAACTCAAAGGACTAAAATCTGACAAATGCTCAAGACCTGCTGGCCTACATCCTAGGAATACAGCTATCCACTGGTTATAATTTTTGAAACTTTCCTAGATGCTGAATGGTCTTAGCAGATTGAAAGTTAGAAAACATAACAGTGATATTGAAGAAAGAAGGAAAAATGAAAACAGGTAACATGAAGGTTTGTTGGTTTGATGTTTGTCATCAGGAAAATAATGGAATCTATTAACAATAGTTTTAGTAGAGGAAGTTTTAATGCTATACTTGGAAAATCATAATACAATCTTCAAAATGATGTTTTCATAAAAGAATTTGTCATTGACAAATGATTAGAGTCTTTGAAAATATAGTGAACAGGGTAGATAAAGGGGAATTAGCAGATATAGTTTAATTTGATTTACAAAAAGCATTTAACAAGTGTTACATTAAAGAACAACACACAACAGATGGGCTCATGGACGTGATGGTAATATATTACAATGAATAAAAAAAAGGCAACAAAAAGTGTGGATGATATGGGCATTTGCAAAATGGCAGGCTATGTCAAATGGAATGCCATAAGGGTCATTACTACAGCCTTAGCTCCAATCAAGCTTTATTTATGATTTTTGCAAAGACACCAATCTTTGAATCTTGTATTTTTATGGCTAAGTACCTATTGCATCAACTGTTTTTTGGTGGGTTCTTTGCTGTGAGACCTACAGGAATTCTCCCTGTGTCTTACAAAACCTGCCTCATTAATCACCGCTCATACAGCATCCCTTTCATTTTATTCTGAGCCCATCTTACCACGTTCTGTTCCTGGAACAACTTGCTACTCAACAAATACCCACCAGAAGCAAACTGGTACCCCCCACCTGTATGTAAAAGGCACATGTGCACTCAAATGGGTCCTGGGTATTCTGAAACTGCCAAGCTCAGGGAAGGACAGACCATCTGAAGATGTTGGAGAATCAGAAGATGGCGCTGTGAATCTCAGATAGGCATCTAGAGCTCCTGATGGAGGAGATGATGCACAGATGGGGGTGTCCTCTTCCTAGGGAAATCAGACCCTGGCAACCTGGTGTGAGTTTGCCAGCCAGCTCAATGCAGTCTCCACCAGCTGAAGAAACAGGCCATAATGCTTTAGTAGGTCAATAGATTTCTCCACTTATCCAGGGTGTGTGCCACATCATTCTACCTTTCACTCATTCTATCTTTGTTACTGCACCTATCTCCCACCAAGTCTCACTCTCTGCCACTCTTATTGTAACATGCACATGTGCCATCTTCCTTCACTCACTTTCAATCCCTTCACTCCTTCCCAAACTTCTGAATCACCAACCCTGATGGTTTCTGTGCTGTCTTGTTACCCAGGGCACCTCATCACTTTTTAATCACTTGCACTAGCAGTAACAGCCACCCATATCCATCTCACTTAATCTCTCCCTTTCTCTCATTCCAGGAGAAGACAGTCAACAATGGGATAGAAAAGACCCAGATGGGTAGGTGGGTTCCCAACAATAGGTTCCTCACTCCTTTAAGGAGAGAAACCTGTCCCTTGCCAGAGAAGACTGGGATCACTTGTGGGGATGCCAAGACATTCATATCCCACCCAACTGAGTAAGTTTCCCTCTTCATTCCACTGTAACCCTCACAATAAGTTCACTGTCAGTGTCTGTCATTATACACTATTCCTAACCATTGCTGTGAGACTTACTTTCCTTTGAGTTTAACAGGTACCACAATCTTAGGTAAGAAAGACCTGCTTCACCAGACGTTTTGACCTCTGAGGATGAGAGTATTGAGACCTCAAAGGAAGCATTGGCCAGGCTCCCTCCTGTAGCTCCCACCAGCTCAGATACTGACACCTGAGTAGGAATACATATTTTAGAAAGTTGAGATGACAAGGTTGGTGAGACCTTACTGTGACAACTCTACAGCTGACCAAGGACCCAGTAGAATTGGCAATTAGTGACTATGCCCACATGTGCAGGAAGGAACCGGAGCTGTAAGCAGGTATGTAGAGAATGACAGTGCAGGAGTGCAGTACATAACAGGGAGCTAGTTCCCAAAGCATACAATCATCTGGCTGCCTCTATGGAGAACCAGATACAACACCCTCAGGTCTCATCCAAACCTCGACTTCATCAACCTGGCCACTGGGGTCTAAGAACCAAGGGGATAGCAATGGTGTTGGGGTGGGGGAAGAGGAGACAACACGCACTTGATGTACCCCTTTTCCACAAGTTGACAGGGCAATGCCTGGAAGCAACCAGATGGAGGAGGAATATTCTAAAGTCCCTCAGAAGTCTCCTCTCTGGACAGCTCAGTAATAGGCATGCCCACCACCTCTCCCTCACCTGCACACACACACACCCATCCCCCACCTAAGTGCCAGCCAAGGAGACTCTACTTGTCTTTTGCAAGAAGACTTAATATTTCTGGAACATACAGTCACAAATACCCCAGGGTCACCCAAACAAACCTCTCGGGCCAATGGGCTCCCCTGCTGGACAGACTCCATGCACCCCATCAGTGGAACCTAGAACAGCACTAAGATGTCGTAAGAGGGAAAGAAAGAACAACAAAATCTTTGAGGGCATTTTAGTGGCATGGACAAGAGCACACTACATTGATTATTAAATTTTGCATGAATTTGCTTGGATTGGTCCCATGAACCCCATTGGTTCTGTAATCCCATATCCTGACTCAACCCAGCTACATGAGGCTACATTCATCCACCCTTTCACCCTCACCCCAAGCACCTGGTATATGAGGTGGCCATGCCAGGTTTGGTCATACACTCTCCTTGCTTTGAAGCAGGGTGCTAATGACTGTGGATGTGCTCCACACTTGCATGACCCTCTTCCTAGCCATGCTTCACAGCAAACAATGCTGTTGTAACCCCAAACCATCCTCCATCCCCCACCCATGCCACCCTTTCCTTTGAAATCTGGACAGACCCATTGCAATGGTCGTGACCAAACCCCTTAAGTAGCCTAACTGCAAATATTCATAGAGCTACAGAAAATAGAAACAGGAGTAGGCCATTCAGCCCTTCATGCCTGATCTGTCATTCACTATGATCATCACTGATCATCCAACTCAGTACCTTATTTCTAAGTTCTCTCATATCCTTTCAAAACTTCAGCCCTACAAATTTTATCCAACTCCTTAATGAAAACATTCAATGTTTTGGCCTCAGCCACTTTTGTAGCAGAGAATTCCATAAGCTCCCCATTGTCTTGGCAAAGAAATTTTATCTCATCTCAGTCCAGTGTGGCCAGTCCTGTATTCTTCAACTGTGCCCCCCTGGGTTTTGACTCTCTGGTGATTGGGAACACTCTTCCTACGATTACTCTGTCCAGTTCTGTTAAAGATTTTACAAGTTTCTGTGAGATTCCTGCTCATTCATCTGAACTCCAGTGAAGATAGTCCAAACCAATTCAGTTTATCTTCGTAAGTCAGTCCTGACATCTCGGGAACCAGGCTGATAAAACCTGATTGCACTCCCTCCAGCGGCAAAACATCTTTCCTCAGGAAAGGAGATCAAACTGTGGACAGTACTCCAGGTGTGGTCTAACCAAGGTCCTGGAAATTGGAGCAAGACTTCCCTGCTCCTGGATATGAATCCTTTCACTACGAAGGTCACCATACCATTTTCCTTCATCACCGCCTGCTACATCTGCATTCTTACTTTCAACAATGATGCTAACATCCGTGGATGAAATATGTGTGCCCATGGATAATCCCCTGAGATGCATGATCCTGAGAAACATGGTTCTTTGCAGTTAGTGGCAAGCTGAAGATACCAGGACCTGTTCTGACTTCTGTGTCAAGTATTCCTGAAGTCTAGTTTTATCCGTATGTTTAGTGAGACAGGAAGCTGAATATTGATGTGACAAATTGTGCTGTTAATGAAGCATTTAATCAACAATGATTGCCTTTTTGACAACTTGCCACTGCCGAGCAAGAAACTCATTTCACCCCCTGGGAGATGCACAAAAGGTGCAGCAAGTTGCTCCTGACATTGAGTTAGGCTGTTCATGTGATTGCACCACAAATGTCATCTCAGGTCTTGTTGTTCAAGACCATATAAAATTCCACACCAAGAGTAATGCATCTAAGTTTATGAAGCTAAGTGGGAATCACACTAAGGAAATACAAAGAGCTGCAAAGAGATATAGACAGGTTAACTCAGTGGGCAACAAGGTAACAGATGGAGTGTATTTTTGGAAGTGTAATGTTATTCTCCTTGGTTGTAAAAAAAAGCAGAATTTATTTTTTAAAAGATTGTGAAACGTGTACATGTTGAAAGGAATGTAAAAAAGCTCTGATAAAGGAACAACAAGCAATTAGAAAGGCAAATGACATGTTCACTTTTATTGCAAGAAATTTTGAGAGTAAGAGTAATGAAGTCTTGTTCAACTTGTACCAGGATTTCCTGGGGACACACTTGGAAAACTGCAAGTAGTTGTGTCTCCATATTTAAGGAAGGATAAAAAGGCACTGAAACTGTACAGTGAGAGTTCACGAGATAGGACTATGGAAATAGAAGCTGAACAAAGATGTTGTATTCTCTCTGGGTTTTAAAAGAATAAAATGTTATTAGATTAAAACATGCAAGATTCTGAGGGGACTTGACTAGAATCTCTACAGCGTGGAAGTAGGCCATTCCATTCATCATATCCATACCAACCCTCCAAAGAGTATCCTAGTCAGGCCCACCCCATCCCTATAACCCTCCATTTACCATGGCTAATCCACTAATTCCAGGACACAAGAACAATTTAGTGTGGCAATCAAACTAACCTGCACATCTTTGTTCTGTGGGAGGAAACTGGAGTACCCAGAGGAAACCACACAGATACAGGGAGAAAGTGCAATCTCCACAAGGACAGTCATCCAGTGTGGGAATAGAACCTGAGTCGCTGGTACTGTGAGGCAGCAGTGCTGACCACTGAGCCACCAGGCCACCAGGCTATAACTGGAGAGACATTGAGAATTTGTTTCACTCTGGCTGAGGAACCTTGAAAATGAAATTTAAATTAGGTTGGGTTTATTGTGACAAGTACTCACACGAGTGCAGTGAAAAGTTTCCAAAGTTGCCACTTATGGCACCATCCTAGGTACAAGGTTTACAAGGTGTACATCCTAGGTACAGGATCTTCGGACACAGTCTCAGAATAAGCAGTCATTCATTTGGGACTGAGATGAGGAGAAGTTACTTCATTCAAAAGGTTTTGAATCTTTGGAATAAACTCCAGGAAAAGATTATGCATGACTCATCGTTGGATATAGTTAAGGCAGATTTGAGAAATTTTTAATCTGTCCATGATCAAGGGATATGAAGAGCAGAAGGACAGTGCAGTCAAAGCAGAAGATCAGCCATGATCATATTGAATGGCGGAGCAGACTCAAGGTGCAAGGAGTCTACTCTTATTCTTTGTTTTAAGATTATATGTTAATATGGATATCAAATTCCGATGACTGCAATGCCATTAAAATGACTTTGAACTTTTAGACAGAACGTGCATTCTCGGCACTCTGTCCAATAAGGCAGCACAACCTTGCTTGATATCATGCCAGCCTGGGAGCTGAGAAGTCAAGAATGGACATCGGGATGTTTTTGACTGAAAAATTAAAAGCGTTTTGTACATCACTTCACAGCCACCAATAGTGTTGGCTCCATTTTTCCACAGATTGAGATCCAGACTAAGACATCACGAACACTTTAGTTCAACAAAACAAGCAATGCATAAAAACAGACTTTCAATGCAAATTCCTTTTGAACAGCACAGACAAGAAATGAGAAAGCTGTAAAAGGCGCAGCTGCACTATTGAATGGGCAGATTGGAAAATCCTGAATTGGCAACAGCAGAGCACAGCACCTGCATGTATTTACTTCTTCCAGTTTATGTTACATAGAACATTTGCAATCTAGTTACATATATACCCAAGTCAATGGAATTTCCTTACTGAGACTTTCTATTGCTCTCTCCTTCTTATTGTGGTGAAGGCTCGGATTATATTGTTATTATATGGGAAGTTGCATTCTGAAGTGGACAAAAAAAATTGATTTTAGTTATTACTACTGGAAAAACTGAACAGTCATTTTGAATAATAAGTTTAAAAAATAATTTCCAAGGCTTCAAATACAGTCTAAAGGCAAAACAAAAGCTGGGGAGATAATTGGTTGTTTGATAATTTGAGGCTTGAAATCCAGAGAGAGTGAAGGAGGCCCAGAAGCTTGACAGAGGCAGGTTTATTCAAACAGAGGCAAGTTCAATCAAAGAGACCCTAAACAATAAAGACATTTTTATTAGTTGTTGACCAGTCAGTGCGGCAGAAAAATAAATATGAGTTGATTAGAAGGAAGTCAGAAATAGGAGGCTGTGGAGATTTCAGACAGGAAGACATCCTATAACGCATGAGGTTAAGTGAGCTGAGTTAGAATTTTATTTCAGTATCTCGGGAAGAGACATTGGCTACAAAATAGGTATAATGAACCCAGTGATGCAATACTAGATAGGTCAGATCTCAGTGCAAATACATCATAGGTTTTTCTATTGTAATTTGATTACTATGATGGTCAGTTACTGAACATATTCATATAAGGCTGCCAATGTACATTTAATAAAAGAATATCAAAGTTATGGCACACAAAAGAATTTTAAAAAGCAAATAATAATAGAATTCCTAAAAGTCAATAAGAAATTGGCAATTTTTGTGATTTGTCGCTCAGGTTGATGATAAGCATGTAAGTTAGCTCACTGAGCTTGAAGGCTTGTTTTCAGATGTTTCCTCACCATACTTGGTAACATCATCAGTGAGGATCCCTGGTGAAGTGCTGGTGGTATGTCCCGCCTCTCTATTTATAAGGTCTTGGTTTCTTAAGGTGGGTGATGTCATTTCCGGTTCTTTTTTCCCAAGGGAAGGTAGATATGATCTAAATCGATGTGTTTATTGATGGAGTTCTGGTTAGAATGCAATGCCTCTAAGAATTCTTGGGCGTGTCTTTGTTTCACCTCTCTTAGGGTCAAGCAGACACAATGCAACCAAAACTATAGCCACATTATCTTACAACTAAGGCATATCAGAAATGACTTCCAGACTACTCAGACCCTTTGACATCATGGTAGCCTACAAACCTACCAATACACTTAAACAGTGACTAATGAACCTAAACGATCAATTAGATACCACCAACAAAACTAATGTCATTTACAAGATACCATGCAAGAACTGTAAACTACACTACATCGGATAAACTAGCAGAAACCTTGCCAGCAGGATACATGAACACCAACTGGTCACCAAAAGACACAACCCACTATCATTAGTTTTTATGTATACAGACAAAGAAGGACACCACTTTGAATGGGACAACACATAAATCCTAGGACAGGTGAAACAAAGATATGCATGAGAATTCTTAGAGGCATAGCATTCTAACCAGAACTCCATCAACAAACACACCGATTTAGACCCTATCTACCTTCCCTTAAAAAAAACCAGAAATGACATCACCTACCTTAAGAAACCAAAACCTATAAATAGAGAGGTGGGACATACCACCAGCACTTCACCAGAGACTCTCCCTGATGGTGTTACCTAGTATGGTGACGAAACATCTGAAAACAAACCTGCAAGCTCAGCGAGCTAAGTTACATATTTATCAATAAGAAATATTCAATCATTTTCCAGCAACATCCTTTTCCGATATTAACTCTTTAATTTCTTACTTTTCTGTCTCTTCTAACTGTTCTGTTTGGACTATTGAAACATATTACGATTCCTTTACTGTTCCAATGTCCTGAAAACTTTGAGAAAATCTCATTCCTTGAATGCTTTTACAAATTGGAACAAAATGTCCTTCTGATTATGGCTTTTCTTCTTCTGAGCTTAATCTCCATGTGGCCTCTATAAAACTGAACCTAGGAACCACTCATCATTCAACCCCTCAAGATGGTAATTGCTTCACTACAATTAAATCACATATTTTCGTGAGAAGGCTATTTCAACCTTACTACTCAGAAATGACTCTTTGACCTTTTTTTAAAAAATGTCTAATTCATAGAAGTAAAAGCAAATTACATTTGTCTCAACCTTCAACTCTTATTTCCCAGGTAATAACAACATACTATAAGCCTTTATCACAAGAGTATTGAGTGAATGAAGACATTTGCTGAAAAGAAAGTTATTATAGCTGTACCATAAGGAGCATTAACATGAATACAGGTGTAACCTTTCATTGAGCTTTGGGCATTTGGGGTTGCTGGGGTATAAGATTTGAAACTTTCTTCCTGATACTTGTAGTGCATGGGTTCCAATAGTCGAGAGTATGGTGCTGGAAAAGCACAGCCGGTCAAGCAGTATCCAAGGATCAGGAGAAGCGATGCTTCAGGAATAAGCCCTTCATCAGCCTGTCCTGATGAAGGTCTAATGCCCAAAAATCAATTCCCCTGTTCCTCCGATGCTGCCTGACCTGCTGTGCTTTTCCAGCAACACACTCCCGACTCTGAGCTCCAGCATCTGCAGCCCCCACTTTCTCCATTCTGTTCCGATAGTTATTGGTACAGTGTAAACAGAGTTCATGTTTTTCCTTTTGTGTAACATTTTATGTCTTGTGAATATGTTAATTGACTTACCTTTCTGGTAAACAAAAACTGAAATATAATTTATAGCCTCTCAAGCCAGGTCTTAAACTGAGTTCTGACTTGTCCAGTATTAACATTAGCTGAGATTATAACATTAGATGCTTCTTAAATCCTATTTGTTTGTCCCGTTCTTGGTCATCTGTTCCAATATCTCTGTTGGTTCCCACTGTCAAATTTCTGCTTGATAATGCTCCTGTGAAATATCTTCGGATATTTTATTCAGCTAAAACTGCATATAAATGCAAGTTGTTTCTTTTTATTCTGATGAATCTTTTTTTCTTGCCAGTTTTAAATTTCATGCCTTACTGCATGCCTTGTGTAATTTAATATTATTTGACATTATGCATAGCCTTTATGTTAACTTCAAGTGTCACTTACTTATAAAATTTTTTAAAATAACTGTTCCTTAACCCCTATGGTTGAAGTCACGTATATTGCTCCATTTTTTTTCATGGATACAATTCATTCTCACAGTCATAATATCTTCCAGTGCATTAAAGTAACTTATTGACCCCCCCACCCCAGCTCAATTAAATGCTGTGATCTGTGCTGATTACACTAACTTTAAAAAAACATCCTTTTACAACCAAGAAGTTTTCATCTTCCTTTTACTATTAGTGCAACATGGTGCAACATTTCAGAAAGTGCTTGGTTCAGTGACATCTAGCTGTTTGGTTAACAAATTAGATATATTTGGGATTCATGGGTACTTGACAGCATGGATTAGAAGTTGGATAAAAGATAGGAAACAGAGAGTAGGTATAGATGGGCATTTCTTAGATTGGAGACAAGTTAAAAGTGGTCCCCAGTGATTGGTGTCAGGATCCTTGCTTTTTCTGACTAATATAAATGACTTTGAGATGGGTGTTGAGGCAAAGTCTCTAAATTTGCAGTTGATGCCAAGCTGGAGAGAACATTGAATTGCGAGGATGATGCTGAATGACTTCAGAGGGACATTGTCAAGTTGACCAAATGGGTAGACACCTGGCAGATGAAATTCAATGCAGAGAAATGTGAGGCAATGCATTTTGCTAGAAACAAAGAGGCACAATACGGGCTCCATGTCCAACTTTGAGGAGAGTACAGAATCAGAGGGACTCGGGGTTCATGAGCATAATACTCTGGAGGTGACCAGGCTAGTTCTCTAATTTAAGAAAGGATGTTAAAGCCCTGGAGAGAGTGCAAAAGCGATTTACTAGAATGATACCAGAAATGAGGTATTTTAGACAAAGGAAAAATTAGATAAATTGGACTTATTCTCCTTTGATCAGAGGACTTATGAACAATTTTAGTAGATTAAAGAAGGATATTTTGTTTCCACTAGATGGTATGTCAGCAACTAAGGGTCACAACTTCAAGGTTGTCAGCAAGTGAACTAAGAGATGAGGAGAAACTTCTTTACTCAGAGAGTTGTTAGGGTTTGGAATACACTACCTGAGACAGTGGTAGAGGCAGATTCCACAGGAGGTTTCAAAAGAGAGCTGGATATATTTTTGGGAGTGATTCATTTAGATGGCTATGGAGGTAGGGTTGGAGAATGGGGTCAATTGGGTAGCTTTTTTGGGAACTAGTAGATATGATGGGTCAAATGGCCTCTTCTGTACTGTAAATTCTATGACTCTATGAAGCTTTGTGCCTTCAACTGACCAGAAAGTGGGCTGCTCATTCCTCAGTTCTGACAAGTAAAATACTTAAATAAGAGTTCCTTTAGGTTTGGAGCACTTGAGTACCTCTCAAAGACTGGTCACTTTCAGAAATGCAGATTTGAACATTTTGTCTGAAGGCAGCACATTGGGTTCTTTTCACTGGAATTTGTAACAAAATATATGTGACAATAAATAAATCAAAGACTTGGGGTAGAAGGGTAAAAAGAACAAGAAGTGGGAGTGCCTTTAAAAAAAGAGCCCACTGTCCTTTCCAATTAACTTCCATCTTTTAGTTCACCTACCCCTACCTATTAGCCAAGAGCACTTTGCTGCACTTCAATGGTGCACTGAATGGCCATGGTAAGGACTTTCTCCATCCTTTTAAAATGTGAGACTAAATACGCAGAAAACTGGTAGGGACCAGTCACACCTGATTCTTCACGCAGATGGATATTATATCTATGGATATCAATACAAATACCTCAGACATCATACCACTCATTTTAGAGACAGACACCTCCACTTTCTCTCCAAGCACGTGTACGGCCTTTGGAATTTCCGACAGAACCTCTCACGTTTTCCATGCCAGCTCCAAAGCTGTCCTTTCATGGATAAAAGAACAAGGTTCATCATTCTGTGTCCAGCTAACATAGTTTGCCGTGCTCTGTGCCTTCTGAAGGGGATCTTTCAATGCTGTCCCTGTCTCCAGCAATAAAAAAAAATGCCTAACCAGCAATGCCCACATTCCATGAACAAAGCTAATGGTTGAGGGTCTGCATTGCACTGTTTGACAATTTGTGGTGAAGGCAAGTTCAATTGAAACATTCAAAAGGGAGTTAGCTGTTTATCTGATAAGTAACAACGTTCAGGGTTACAGGGAGAAAGCAGAAAAATGGAACTAAAAAAATGCTCATTTGAAGAGACAGTACAGACACAAAGGGCCAATGGCCTCTTCAGCATTATATTAAATCTGTGATTGTGTGAGTTTGATGAGGAAGTGGTGGACTAACAATTAAAATCCTCCATATTTCACCAATCAGGTTTTATTCTTTTGTCTGATATAATAATGCCCAGAAATAACTGGGGGTATGTGTCCATATGAAACCGACAGCAATACTGTTCTGTCAAATTATTAAGAAATCGGAAAATATTCATGTCATTCCATCAATTAAATTAAGTTCTGAGGTAGGGTCACTGAACCCAAAATGTTGACTCTCCCTTTCTTTCAACAATGCTGCCAAATCTGCTAAGGTTTTCTAGCAATTTCGGTTTTTGTTAAGTTTTCAAAAGGCTCCATCTAATTATTTTGCCTCTTCACTCTTTGTAAACTTCTGTCTTCAAATAGATTTGGATACTGTCCTCTTTATTATCTGTTGCTGTAACTCTCTATTTATTATTAAACTGTACTTAATATTTTCAGAAAATGCTAAGGATTCAACAGGTCTATCAATTTACTGGTGATCTTAGCCCAAACATTTCTGATAAAGTGGTTTACCATCTGAAGTGATGCGACATGTCATACAAATGTTACATCCTCACAGATAGCAAAACAAAAAGCCTGATTTGGCTTTGTTGGTGACATAACTAAGTTACTCACACAACAGGAGGGTTTGGGTTAAAATCTCACTCCAGAAACGTGAGTAGAAAAGTCTAGGCTGATGCAGCAGTGCACTTTGAAGGGATGCTGCATTGTTGATGGGCTGTTGTATTGATAAGATGTTATAATAAGTTCTGAGGGAAGGTTACAGATCAATTTTGCTTCCTGCAAAGACTCGGGAAACCTTCTGAATATTTTTGATATAATTTTGGATTTTCAACATCCAGCAAATTTTGCTTGTGTGTTAATATCAGGCTTACCTACTCTCTCAGGTCAATGTAAAAGAATCCAAGGGAATAGTTTTGAGAAGAACAGCAGAGTTATCCCAAGTCTTAGAGTAATAGAGTCATAGAGATGTACAGCATGGAAACCGACCCTTCGGTCCAACCCGTCCATGCCGACCAGATATCCCAACCCAATCTAGTCCCATCTGCCAGCACACGGCCCATATCCCTCCAAACCCTTCCAATTCATATACCCATCCAAATGCCTTTTAAATGTTACAATTGTACCAGCCTCTATCACATCCTCTGGCAGCTCATTCCATACACGTACCACCCTCTGCATGAAAAAATTGCCCCTTAGGTCTCTTTTATATCTTTCCCCTCTCACCCTAAACCTATGCCCTCTAGTTCTGGACTCCCCAACCCCAGGGAAAAGACTTTGCCTATTTACCCAATCCATGCCTCTCATAATTTTGTAAACCTCTATAAGGTCACCCCTCAGCCTCTGACGCTTCAGGGAAAACAGCCCCAGCCCATTCAGCCTCTCCCCGTAGGCCAGATCCTCCAACCCTGGCAACATCCTTGTAAATCTTTTCTGAACCCTTTAAGTTTCACAATATCTTTCTGATAGGAAGGAGACCAGAATTGCACGCAATATTCCAAACCACAACATGATCTCCCAATATCTGAACTCAATACTCTGACCAATAAAGGAAAGCATACCAAACGCCTTCTTCACTATCCTATCTATCTGTGACTCCACTTTCAAGGAGCTATGAACCTGCACTCCAAGGTCTCTTTGTTCAGTAACACTCCCTCGGACCTTACCATTAAGTGTATAAGTCCTGCTAAGATTTGTTTTCCCAAAATGCAGCACCTCGCATTTATCTGAATTAAACTCCATCTGCCACTTCTGAGCCCATTGGTCCATCTGGTCCAGATCCTGTTGTCATCTGAGGTAACCGTCTTCGCTGTCCACTACACCTCCAATTTTGGTGTCATCTGCAAACTTACTCACTGTACCTCTTATGCTCGCATCCAAATCATTTATGTAAATGACAAAAAATAGAGGATGCAGCACCGATCCTTGTGACACTCCATTGGTCACAGGCCTCCAGTCTGAAAAACAACCCTCCACCACCACCCTCTGTCTTCTGCCTTTGAGCCAGTTCTGTATCCAAATGGCTAGTTCTCCCTGTATTCCATGAGATCTGACCTTGCTAATCAGTCTCCCATGGGGAACCTTGTCGAACGCCTTACTGAAGTCTATATAGATCACATCTACTGCTTTGCCCTCATTAATCCTCTTTGTTACTTCCTCAAAAAACTCAATCAAGTTTGTGAGACATGATTTCCCACACACAAAGCCATGTTGACTATCCCGAATCAGTCCTTGCCTTTCCAAATACATGTACATCCTGTCCTTCAGGATTCCCTCCAACAACTTGCCCACCACCGAGGTCAGGCTCACTGGTCTATAGTTCCCTGGCTTGTCTTTGCCGCCCTTCTTAAACAATGGTACCACGTTTGCCAACCTCCAGTCTTCCGGCACCTCATCTGTGACTATCGATGATACAAATATCTCAGCAAGAGGCCCAGCAATCACTTCTCTAGCTTCCCACAGCGTTCTCGGGTACACCTGATCAGGTCCTGGGGATTTATCCACCTTTAACCGTTTCAAGACATACAGCACTTCCTCCTCTGTAATCTGGACATTTTGCAAGATGTCACTATCTATTTCCCTACAGTCTATATCTTCCATATCCTTTTCCACAGTAAATACTGATGCAAAATATTCATTTAGTATCTCTCCCATTTTCTGTGGCTCCACACAAAGGCTGCCTTGCTGACCTTTGAGGGGCCCTATTCTCTCCTTAATTATCCTTTTGTCCTTAATATATTTGTAAAAACCCTTTGGATTCTCCTTAATTCTATTTGCCAAAGCTATCTCATGTCCCCGTTTTGCCCTCCTGATTTCCCTCTTAAGTATACTCCTACTTTCTTTATACTCTTCTAAGGATTCACTCGATATATCCTGTCTGTACCTGACATATGCTTCCTTCTTTTTCTTAACCAAACCCTCAATTTCTTTAGTCATCCAGCATTCCCTATACCTACCAGCCTTCCCTTTCACCCTGACAGGAATATACTTTCTCTGGATTCTTGTTATCTCATTTCTGAAGGCTTCCCATTTTACAGCCGTCCCCTTACCTGCAAACATCTGCCTCCAATCAGTTAGCCAATAATTATCCCTCATCCAACAAAACAAAAACAGATTATTTGATCACAATTCTGGTGCTGATCGTTGGGCCTTACTGTGTGCAAATCGGCTGCATCATTTTCTATGTTACAACATGGTTTTGATTCTTAGATAATTGATTGGCTGGAAAGTGCTTTGGAGCTTCCTGAGGCTGGAAGGTAATATATAAATACAAGTCCTCCCTTCTAGGCCTTCATTGTTTGCCCTAGGGGTCTGGTCCAGTGCTATTCCCATAAAATTTCTGGCACCAATAACCTTGACCATCTGACATTATCTGAGTTGATAAAAGATTTTCCAGACAAGAAGGGGGAAGGAAGGAGATTTTCCCACAGATCCTTTTGCCCCACTTCCCTTAATTTGTATTATTGGAAGAAAATGAATGAACACTTTTTCTCAAGCCTTTTTTCATATTTGTATTGTCTCATTTCAGACAACTTCCTTCTGATTTATTTCATACTCACCTCTAAAGCCTCAATATTTTTCCTACAGTGTTGAATACATGGCACTTTAACTGAGGTCCTATTAAAGTTTTATAAAGGTTCATTATTAGCCCTTAGCTTTAATATTCTATACCTCACGATAACATTTAGAATTCCATTAACTTACTTTTAAACATAGCATGGTTAAAATGAATTATATTAATAGAACTGTGTTTTAAATTAAGACTTTGCAAGGGGACAATAAAAGTGATTAAATTTATCCCAGCTGTTCACATTGAAAGTCAATCATTCTTGTTTCAAAATAGCATGGCTGCAACTTTAAATGCATCCTTCTCTAGTTAGAGTGTGTGGTCTCTGGTATGTAGTTGTCTCCTTCACCAGAAGAGTTAGCTCAATGGGTCGCAATTGTGCCTCTAAGCCAGGACACCACAGAGTCACAGCTCAATCCAGAGATTGAAACATATGATCTCGGCTGACACTTCAATTGCTGAAGGAGTGATGTTCCATGTGGCCTCTATGATATGGGTAGACGCCAATGCAGATCAGGTAATCAACTTTGTCTCAAAGCTAATGCTATAACAACATTAAACAACACTGACAAACAGAACACCTTATAATATGCTTTCATTTATAGAATCCCACAATTTGAATATTGACGATTGTATTCCTTTATACAATAGTAATTAGGCTTTAGAAGTCATTAGCTTGTGATGAACACTTTGGAATCCCCTGAAGACGTGAAAGGTGATATTTAAATTCAGGTTTGTGTGTGTTCTTGAACACCAATAATATTACATGTAACACTTCAAGTTAATGGCCTAGGAATTTGTCACATGCATGTATTAATATCACAAGCAGCTTCTGGAAGTCTCATTCTGATGAGAACACTATTGTAGGTGGGGGAGTTGCTAAGGAGGCCAAGTCATTCAGCCTATTTAACACAGAGATCGATAGGTTCTTCACTGATAAGGGTTCAAGGGTTCTGAAGTGAAAGTGGGAGAATGGTGTTGAAAGACAGAGCTACGATAATTGAATAGTGGAGCAGACTCAATGAGCCAAATGACTTAATTCTGCTCCTATATCTTATTGCCTTATTTCAAAAAATAATTCATGGGATGGGTGCATCTTTGGCTGAGCCAGCATTTATTGCCCATCCCTAACTGTTGAGATGGAAGTTCAGAATCTGTAGGTCTGGAGTCATTTGTCGGCCAGACCAGGTAAGGATGGCAGTTTCCTTCCCTCAAGGACTTTATTGAAGTTGTGGTTTATCCTATATCCCCATACAAAATGCCTGAGGACATCCCTGAGTCATACAGTTAGGCCCCGTCGTAGTTTGACCTATGGAGCTTGTCATATCATTATCTCTTTTCGGGAAGGCTCAGGATCAGTGTCTTTCTATTAAAGGACTTGAGAATCATCTAGTGGATTGGTCATCATCATCATCTGGATAATTAGCCCAATCCTGTAATTGTCTTCTGTTGGCAGACTCTAATTCATAATTGTTTCTCCTGAGAGCCCGTTGATCAGGGTATGCAAAATAAGATATGGATGAATAAATTCACTCAAAACATGGCCTATCCAATTCAGGTAATGGACCCACACGTCTCCCTTGGTAGGAATGATGGTATGTTCAATGCTTTATGGTGATGATTACAGTTCATAGTCTGATTGGCGTGGCAGTGGTCTCCTTTTCTCTGCACACTTCCTATATATGCACTTGGTCACCAACTGAATTGTAGGCATTGGCTCAGCACTTGGTGATGCTCGCGTGCCCCTGGGTGGAACTGCTGAACTCTCAGGCAAGCAGTAACACACTCAAGTAAAGCTTATTTGAGGTTCTAAACTGTGCCCTTAAAACATCAGAATATGGAGCTGCAAGAAGGACAATTGCTTCACTTTTCTAAAGCAGAAGCTGATCTATTATTACACTCCAAGGACAGGTCTACAGCTTATAGTCACCACAGGAAAGATGTTAGAGACTCCATGTCAGTTGTGATTTGGGCTGGAAACAGCCTCTAACTTCCCTATTCATTCCCCTCCTACCACATCTTACTCAATAATAGCAAGTATCATGAACCTGTCTCCAACATAAGGTTTGCATTAGATGACAAGTAAGTGTAGCATTACCCATGAAACCTTAGTAGCAAGACAATTGTCCAGCAAGTAGAAGTGGTTTATATAAATCAACTCTGACAATCCTTCAAACTAAAATTCATGTATTTCAAGCATTAAAATCTAAAGAGCATTGGATTAATTGCAGTGCTGCCTAACAAGAGTGGCTATAAATCTCTGGTTGTACAAATGTTCCCTATCAGCAAATGTTCACAAGGTACTTACTCATTAAGTTGTACTATGTAGATATACAAAGGTTAAATTAAAATATCACTTAGTTTGGATGTCACCATAGCTGTGGAATGGAACAATGAAAAGAAATACTGGTATTTAATAAAACAACGAGCAAAGTTAGGATCTGGCCTACTCTCCTGAATTGTTTTGAGGGAGTCTGACCTAGTCCATAACACATTGCATTTGCCTTCCTAACTACTTTCCTTTTAATTTTCATTTGGACCCATTCTTCCTTTAATTGTCATCCACCAAAACTATTTGGAATAATAGCTTGATTGGTTGATCTGATTGAAGCACTTAAAATCGTAATGTTATCTAATAGAGCAGATTGTAATGTGTGGATGCTAAACATTCTAATTCCTCTGTAAGGGGAATCAAAGCAAGAGGGGATATAATAAAATTAGAGTAATGAAGCATCTTCTCACACAATGAATAAAGAAACTGTGGAACTTTCTCCCACAAAAATCTGTGGATGCTTGGCAAATTGTGGTTAAGTATATCAAATGACATGGAGTTTAAGCCTGTAAACACATTTGAGATATAGATCAGCCATTATCTGAATAGCAGGACTGTTTCAAGAGCTAAATGGCCAGAGGATTGGGAAGCTGACAAAGGCAACAAAGAAATAAGGAGGAAGAAGATTAAATATGAGGGTAAAGTGACCAGTAATATGAAGAAGACTGTAAGAGTTTCTTTAGGTATATAAAGTGCAAAAGAGAAGCAAAAGTGGACACTGGGCCACTGGAAAATGACACTGGAGAGATAGTAGTGGGGAACAAGGAAATGGCTGAGGAACTGAATAATTACTTTCTGTCGGTCTTTACGGTGGAAGACACAAGTAATATCCCAACTGGGGCAGAACTGAGTATGGTGGCCATCACCAAGGAGAAGGTGCTAGAAAAACTGAATAGCCTGAAGATGGATAAATCACCTGCACCAGATGGATTGCACCCCTGAGATCTGAGGGAGATAACTGAAGAGATCGTGGACGTGCTATTGATTATCTTTCAGGAGTCACTAAAATTAGGGAGGAAAATTACAGACCAATTAGCCTAAATTCGATCATGGGTAAGAATCTGGAATCCATTATGAAGGATGAGATTTCTGAATACTTGGAAGCGTATAGTAAAATAGGGCAAATTCATTAAGGGGTGGTCATGCCTGATAAATCTGCTAGAATTCTTTGAGGAAGTAAGTTATAATTATTTTTAACTTGAAAGCCTTTTTTCCTGAGGCAATATTTGTTAGCTATAATCAAATTGCCCTAAAACCCATCCAAGCCCAGACTTCTTGAAACCTGTGTTTTATGACCTCCTGAAAAAAAAATCCAAGGACAACATAACCTTGTTAAAGGAGCAGCATCATCACAAATTATGGCATTTATTTTGAGTGGATTGAATATAAAAGCAGGCTTGTACTTCTTAGGCTCTATAAGGCTCTGGTCAGACCACATTTGGAGTATTGAGCAGTTGTGGACCCATATCTCAGGAAGGATGTACTGGTCCTGGAGCCTGCTCAGAGGAGGTTCATGAGAATGGTCCCAGGAATGAAAATTACATGAGAATTAACATATGAGGAACATTTGAGGACTCTGGGTTTATATTCAAAGGAGTTTAGAAGGATGAGGGGGGATCTAATTGAAAAATACAGAATACTGAATGGCCTGGACAGAGTGGATGTTGGGAAGATGTTTCCATTGGTAGGAGAGACTAGGACCTGAGGCCACAGCCTTAGAGTAAAGGGAAGACCTTTTAGACTGGGGATAAGGAGAAACTCTTCCGCCAGAGAGTGGCGAATCTGAGGAATTCATTGCCACAGAAGGCTGTGGTGGCCAGGTCATTCAGTACATTTAAGACTGAGATGATAGGTCCTTGAGTATCAAGGGGATCAAGGGTTACAAGGAGAAAGCTGGAGAATGGGATTGAGAAATTTATCAGCCACAATTGAATGGCAGAGCAGACTCAATGGGCTGAATGGCCTAATTTCTGCTGCTATGTTTTATGGTCTCAGTTGGGTGCAAATAGTACCAGTCGGCAAGTTTTTCTGCTGTACAGGTGAACCCAGCTGAGCCCAATCCTCCATCAGGGGTATCTGGATGTACTGAGAATTCCTGACCGGCATTTCTTCTCTCTTTCCCTGTAGTGCTCAGTTTTATGAGGTATTCAGAGTAGTGGCCTGTTCCAGTTTCCTTATGAACAAAAACAGGGGACAGCTGGACACATGACAGCTCTCAAGTATCTGTTCCCTGTCTGCTTGACTGCTGGTTAAGTGTAATGAGCTGTGTTGTCAGTGGTCATATATTTGGGAATATACAAACTGAAGACAAAAGTGAGTTATTACAAGCAGGCAGAAACTCCTGAGGATGACCCAGAGAATATTTTCTTCTCTCTTCAGTCTGCCAAATTATGAGTTCAAATGATGTAGTACATTTTTTGTTTTAAGAATAATTCATTTCAGTGGAGAACACAAGTGTTTACTACTTATCCCTAATTGACCTTGAGAAGGTTGTACGATGTTGTAATCCAGAACTGCTGCAGTCTATATCATGCAGCGTAGCCGTAGTGCTGTTAAGGCCTGAGTTTCAGGAATTTGATGCAGCAACAGTGAAGGAGTAGTAACACAGGTTCAAGTCAAAATTATGTGTAGTTTGGAGGCCGCTTTCAGGGGCTGGTGTCCCTATCTGCCATCTGTCCTTGAACTTTTAGATGGTCATGTTGCAGTTTTGGAAGATATTGTTGAGCAATTCTTATTGAGTTGCTACAATGCATCTTACAGTTGAAACACACTGCAGCCAGAGCATGCAAGTGCTGGGAGAAATGAATATTGAAGCAGATGGATGTGGTGCCTATCAAATGGATTCCATGTCATGGATGCTGTTGAGTTCCTGTCTGATGCTAACCATACACTAATCCAGGGAACTGGAGCATGTTCCATCACATTCATAACTTGAGACTTGTAGCTTTTTGGATAGATTTTGCTGGGGAGTCAGTAGATGAGCCACATATACAGAATACCAAATCACTTATGGCTGCAGTATTTATATGTCTGGCCCATTATGTTTCTGGTTCCCCCACCAAGGATGCTGACAGTGGGAAAATCAGCAATGAAGCTGCCATTGATTGCAAAGCGGAGGTGGTCACATTATCTCTAGTTACAGATGGTCACTGGCTGGCAATGGCCTGGGTATAATATTGCCTGCCACTTATCAGACCAAGCCTGTAATGTTAGCCAGGTCTTGTTGCACTTGAATAGAAACAGCTTCAGTATCTGAGGAATGGCACTGAACATTGCTCAACAGAAAAAACAGACAATTAAGTGGGGAGGGACTTACAGAAATGTAGATGCCCAGTTGACAGACTCTGACCAAGCCTGCCTGGCATCCATAACTTGCTGCAGATGGGCTAAGTTGGCACAGAGTGAGACATCTGCCTCTCAGTGTCTCTAGAGCAGCCAGTCATTCCATTTGCTGGATGTTTCAGCTGTCCTAGCAGTGGCTACTATTGGGAATGCAATCAGTTCCAGGAGGAACACCGCAACAGACCACAGTCCCAAGTATACACAACTACGAGAATTAGGAGAAGCAATAGACCATTCAGCCTGCCCCTGCCCTTTGAGATGATCACGGCTAATCTGATTGTCAACTCAAATTCATACTCCCACCTAATCCCCGATAAACTTTCACCTCCTTGCTCAACAAGAATCTATTCACTTCTGTCTTAAAAAAACATATTCAAGGACTCTACTGCCAGCACCTTTTCAGGAAGATAGTTCCAAAGGCTCATAACCCTCTGAGAAAAGAATGTCAGCTCATCTTGATTTTAAATGGGTGACCCCCCCGGTCTCTAATTTCCCCCAAGAAGAAATGTCATCTTCACATTGACCCTGTCAAAACTTTCAGGATTTTATATGTTTTAATCTAGTTGCCTCTTTTAAACTCCAGCAGATACAAGACAAGTCCAACCGTACCTCTTTGGCAATGCTCTCAGTCCAGCTATTTATCTGGTGAAACCTTGAAGTAGCTCCAATACATGTACATCCTTCCATAAATAAGGTGACCAAAACTGCGCAGAGCACTCCAGATGCAGCCTCACTACTACCCTGTATAATTAAAGATAAACCCACAACATAACGTACACAGAAAATACTCAAAGCAATTCCTTGAAGAAGGGCATAGTTATTCATCCAAAGAGTACAATGAAAGCCAAAGCTTTACTAAACAGGATAAGTGGAGAGTATATGCCACTAAATTGTATTAAGTCCATTTAAAATATGATTTGATGTTCTGATCAGATTAGATTAGATTAGATTACAGTGTGGAAACAGGCCCTTCGGCCCAACAAGCCCACACTGACCCGCCGAAGCGCAACCCACCTATACCCCTACATTTACACCTTACCTAACACTACGGGCAATTTAGCATGGCCAATTCACCTGACCCAGCACATCTTTGGACTGTGGGAGGAAACCGGAGCACCCGGAGGAAACCCACGCAGACACGGGGAGAACGTGCAAACTCCACACAGTCAGTCGCCTGAGGTGGGAATTGAACCCAGGTCGCTGGCGCTGTGAGGCAGCAGTGCTAACCACTGTGCCACCGTGCCGCCCAGTGGTGGTAAGAGTTGTTTAGAAATTATCTATGAATGGAGTTGACTGACTCCTGGATAATGATTTCTCTGATGTAAAATATATAGCTTCACACATAATCTCTGAAAATCCAAGTGCAATTAAAGAGACAGAACAAGTAATAATTTCCAGATTATTTTTCCACAGTATGTGACTACCAGATCAATGGCTGAACAATGGCCACCATCTGAGGATAAAGTAACACCACAGCAGTCAGTACAACCATCAAAACTTTCTTCAAGGAGGGGATAATTCAAAAGATGTGTTTAGTATGTCTTCTTCAGAGATCTGGAGTTAAGCAAATTAACACAATAAGCTCACACTGAAGCTGATGCTAAAGGAATTCCAGAGTGTTATTTTAGAATGAGGAGGTGGAGACATCTTCATAGATCTGCGGGTGAGAAATGGATGATTGTTCATCAACACTTAGATATTGCTGTATCAAAACACATACGAAATACATAAAACACATGTATCAATAACAGTTGTTTTATTGGCCAAGACTTCAAAAACAGCAATTCAGTTCTGTAAAACATGCCATGCATCTCAGATAGTGGGGAAACCTCAATTTGTAACCAGCACCTTTAATATTACAGCACAAAAACAGGTCATTTGGCCCACAAATACCAAAAAGAGTTTTTGAAGACACATTCAGTACAGCAATAATAGATTATATTGGGCATTACAAAAATTGAAAGCAGGATACCAGTATGAATTTGACATTATGGATATGACAATCCTATTTCCAGAGCTGTTCTTTTCAGGACAATTATAGCTGAAGTATTGGTGCAGAAATCAACTCAGCTTTTTACTTGTAATGGACTACCAATAGAAATACAGTCAGATCAAAGATCCAACTTTACATCTATCATTTTTCAACGCATAATAGGTCATTTTGGTTGTACTAATAAGTGAGTTGAAGGCCATTGTATATCACCCACAAACACAGGGAGATTTGGAAAAATACCACCAGACTTTGAAAACAATGATTAAGGCAGATTATCACAAATACCTGCAGGATTGGGATTTTTAAAAAATTACTTGCTGTGAAAGATTCTCCAAATGAATCCAATGCATTTTGTTCATTGAGTTGATCTACGATTACAAATAAGAGGTTGATCAAAATTCCTTAAGGAAGAGTTTTTTTAAGACGGAAAAATGAATACTCAAAGTTTGATTATGTGTCCATGTTTCTGGAGAGATATACAGGAGTATGAGAAGTGATGCAGGAAAAGAAAGAATGACAATTAGGCCACAACTCAAACAGTGTAAATCAAAGAAAAGTTTTAGTCCTAATACCTTTACAGTGTGAATCTCTGAAGGTAAGGTTCAGTGGTCATACAAGATAATTAAGATAGTAATTGGATTTTTTTGACAGATATCCCAGACCATAGGTAGAAGAAATTCTTATGTCATCTAAACATGTTAAAGCATTATCATCATAGAGAGGAAGTTAGGAAAGTGTAAATATAATAGGTGGTGAGAGTAGTAGAGGATGACAGCAAAAGCAAGAGTGAGGCAGTGGGAGAGATAGAGAATTGACAAAGTGAACTTCCGATATTCTGATTAGCCAATACAGAAATACTGGGACAGTTAGATACCACACTCTAATGCTTATTGAAATTTGTCAAGCAAGTTCAAAGTTATTTTCTTCTTGGATTCCAACAGGCTGAGGATGAAAGGTTTGCCGTCAATCCTGTCGACAATGTTTACACCACTGCAAAACTCGTTCTTGACAAGATAAAGAACGGTGGCAATGAAGATGTAGAAAATGTTTGGGGTGTTGACACATCCCTGTTTGGTGCATGTCTTGCCCTCAAAGGATTCTGTCATATTACTATCGGTTAGAATCATCACTGACATTTTGTTATCAAGGAGATAGAGGAGTTTGATAAATTTCTCTGGATTGTGTATCAGGCAATCATCCTTCTTATTCTTCTGCTTGGCTCCGAAACTTGAATTACATAAGGATGCAACTTCAAGACCCTTCAAAAGTACCATCAATGCTATTGAGGCAGATTCTCTGCACCAGCTGGCAGGACAGATGTACTAACATCAGCGTCCTTGAAGCAGCTAATAGCACCTACATCTAGGCCATGATGATCCAAAACCAACTCTGCTGGGCCAGCCACATGCTTCAGAGACCTGAGTTCCTACTGCCAAAACAAATCTTTGCACAGCTCAAGGCAGGCACTTAAACAAGAGGATAACAAGAGACACCCTGAAGACTTCCCTCAATTCATATAACATAGAGATCAATGCATGGGAGACCCTCATTCAGAAAAAATCGACAGAGGAAACTTGAGTATGAAGGGACTTAATTCTTTGAAAACAACCATTGGCAAGAGGAACTGTAGAAAAGGAACGCCAATGATCTCAAGGCCAAGGGCCAATTCCATCACCTGGAAACACCTGGTAAATCTGTGGTTGGAGATATGGCTCTAGGATTGGGCTCATCAACCACACAAGGATCCACAGAACCCATGGGCAGTGACACAGAATCTCTGATGTGGACAACCATACTCACTAGTGAATGATTGCTGATGAAAATTTACTTAGATTACTTACAGTGTGGAAACAGGCCCTTCGGCCCAGCAAGTCCACACCAACCCTCCGAAGAGCAACCCACCCAGACCCATTCCCTACATTTACCCCTTCACCTAACACTACAGGCAATTTAGCACAGCCAATTCACATAACCTGCACATTTTTGGATTGTGGGAGGAAACCAGAGCACCTGGAGGAAACCCACGCAGACATGGGGAGAATGTGCAAACTCCACACAGACAGTTGCCTAAGGCGGGAATCGAACCCGGGTCTCTGGCGCTGTGAGGCAGCAGTGCTAACCACTGTGCCACCGTGCTGCCCATAATTCTCATGCTTAGAAAGACAGTTGAAGTAGCTAGTAAAAGTACTTTGGATATTCAAGAAAATCTTTAGAGATCCAAAAACGTTAATGTAAACCTGGCATGATGTGGCAGTACAGCTATCAGTGACAATGAAATGACATCATTATCAATTAAGACCAGAAAAATGAACTCAGATGGCAACAGAGATTTGATGCATGTTAGAAAATCATTTGAATGAACCTCACGAGATGTTAGTTTCTAAAGCACATGGGTTGACTAAATTCTGCATAGGCTACAGAAAGGCATTACCAAAAACAAGAACATACCCAATTCCTTTGTTAAAAGATTTTATCAATATTATTGGAAGTGTATCTGAGTATGAAAATGTGTTGCTGGAAAAGCGCAGCAGGTCAGGCAGCATCCAAGGAACAGGAGAATCGACGTTTCGGGCATAAGCCCTTCTTCAGGAATGAGGAAAGTGTGTCCAGCAGGCTAAGATAAAAGGTAGGGAGGAGGGACTTGGGGGAGGGGCGTTGGGAATGCGATAGGTGGAGGGAGGTCAAGGTGAGGGTGATAGACCGGAGTGGGGAGGGGGGCGGAGAGGTCAGGAAGAAGATTGCAGGTTAGGAAGGCGGTGCTGAGTTTGAGGGATTTGACTGAGACAAGGTGGGGGGAGGGGAAATGAGGAAACTGGAGAAATCTGAGTTCATCCCTTGTGGTTGGAGGGTTTCCAGGCAGAAGATGAGGCGCTCTTCCTCCAACCGTTGTGTTGCCATGGTCTGGCGATGGAGGAGTCCAAGGACCTGCATGTCCTTGGTGGAGTGGGAGGGGGAGTTGAAGTGTTGGGCTACGGGGTGGTTGGGTTGGTTGGTCCGGGTGTCCCAGAGGTGTTCTCTGAAACATTCCGCATTTAGGCGGCCTGTCTCCCCAATTAGAGGAGGCCACATCGGGTGCAGCGGATGCAATAGATGATGTGTGTGGAGGTGCAGGTGAATTTGTGGCGGATATGGAAGTGTCTCTTGGGGCCTTGGAGGGAAGTAAGGGGGGAGGTGTGGGCACAAGTTTTACATTTCTTGCGGTTGCAGGGGAAGGTGCCGGGAGTGGAGGTTGGGTTTGTGGGGGGTGTGGACCTGACGGGGGAGTCACGAAGGGAGTGGTCTTTTTGGAACGCTGATAGGGGAGGGGAGGGAAATATGTCCCTGGTGGTGGGGTCCGTTTGGAGGTGGCTGAAATGACGGCGGATGATACGCTGGACATGGAGGTTGGTGGGGTGGTAGGTGAGGACCAGTGGGGTTCTGTCCTGGTGGCGGTTGGAGGGACGGGGCTCAAGGGCGGAGGAGCGGGAAGTGGAAGAGATGCGGTGGAGGGCATCGTCGACTACGTCTGGCGGGAAATTGCGGTCCTTGAAGAAGGAGGCCATCTGGGTGGTACGGTTTTGGAACTGGTCCTCCTGGAAGCAGATGCGGCGGAGATGAAGGAATTGGGAACATGGGATGGCGTTTTTACAGGGGCAGGGTGGGAGGAGGTGTAGTCTAGGTAGCTGTGGGAGTCAGTCGGTTTATAGTAAATGTCCGTGTCGATTCGGTCACCCGAGATGGAAATGGAAAGGTCTAGGAAGGGGAGGGAGGAGTCTGAGATGGTCCAGGTGAATTTGAGGTCGGGGTGGAAAGTGTTGGTAAAGAGAATGAACTGTTCAACCTCCTCGTATCTGAGGAGGTATCTGAGTATATCTACATTTCTAAGATTGATCAGTTGAAGGGATACTGGAAAATACTACCAACATCAAGAGCTAAATAAAAAAATCAGCTTTTGTTGCACCAAATGTGTTGCATCATGTCATTTGTGTTTAAAAATGCCCTCAATGTGTTCTAAAGGCTTATGAATCATGTCATAGCCAATGTGAATAATTGTGTAGTTTAATTGGAGGATGTTTTAATGTACAGCAACATGTGAGAAGAACATGTGAAATAATTATCATTAGACGGCTTAGAAATAAATCTTGTCAAGGGTGAGTTCGCAAAAGTGAAGGTATCTTACCTAGGACATATGATAGTCAAGGGTAAGTTTTGCCAAAGGTAAGTAAAGCTAAAGACTGGTAAACTTTTCTATTCCTAAAAATTAAGCAAAAATCATGAAATTGCTTGATATGTGTGTCTTATTTTTGAATCAAAGGTTTAACTAACAAAGGTTTATCGAACTTCAGATTGTATCAGCAAGTCTAATAGATTTATTGTGTAAAAACAGGTCCAGATAATATGGTCAGAAGAGTGCAAAAAGGCTTTTGAAAAGTTGAAGGCAAATTTAACAAATGAACTGGTGTTAGCGGCCATTGACTTCACTAAAACTTGTAAAACTGCAATTGATGCAAGTGATTTGGAAATGGATACAGACATATTGCTAGTTGATGAATTGAAAATAGAGAAGTCAGTGGAGTACTTTTCTAAGAAATTAACCCAGCATCAAACTAAGTACTTTGTGATGGAAAAGGTGACTCTGGAATTATTATCGGCTCTTAAATGTTTTATAATTTATGTCTGTCATAAGAAACACAAATATAGACTGACAATAAACCCTTGGCCTTTGTCAAGAAATTTAAAATCAAAATGTGAGATCATTTCAATCAGCTTTGTTAATTCACTCTATAATAATATAAGAACCATTCATATTGCTAGCAAGGATAATGCAGGCACATTATCAAGAATGTAACAATGCTGGAAAGGTTGAATACTTGAGAAAAATTGACAAGAAATTGCACAAATCCTGCATAAAAATGAATGAGGGTGGATGAAATAATTCTTTAAATGTTCTATTATATGTATGCTATATTTATCTTGAGATGAAATATATTCAGAAATGATGTTTCATCTTCTTTGGGGACATGGGGGTTGACACTTTTAAGAACTATATATATTTAATTGGAAATATAAATTGCAAAATGATAGTTTACAGCAATAGATTTTTTTTTACAACTCAAAGCAAATTGAGGGTGAAGGAGAAAGTTAGTGCTTCCAAATAAACTTGTTAGACTATAACCTGGTGTTGTGTCATTTTTAACTTTGTTCACCCCAGTCCAACACCGGTGTCTCCAAATCATTAGTTGGATGAGGCCATGTAACTTGTGTAGAAGCTGGATTTGAGACAAACAGGCACTACCATCTTTAGATTGAAACAAAAACTGCCCAGCAATAGATTGAATTTGTTTTGCATTGCAGGTTGTCACAGAACTGTTGGGTAGTTGCAGTCAGATACCTAAAAGCTAGAAGGCAAGAAGGGTTTCTCTCTCTTTCGTTCTGTGAGTGGAGAAGTAACACTCAAATCCTTTGAAAAGACAAACTTCTAACTCAAGTAAAATCCTCAGTTTAACTAAATGCCTCCTAGGTTAAAGACAACAACATATACAGAGGAATGGTCGTCCCTGCTGATTACACTTGCAGGAAGTGCACCCATCTCCAGCTCCTCCAAGACCGTGTTAGGGAACTGGAGCTGGAGTTGAATGAACTTAGGATCATTCGGGAGGCAGAGGGGGTCATAGATTGGAGCTTTAGGGAAGTAGTAACTCCAAAGATTGCAGACACATGGGTGACAGTGAGGGGGACTGGGAGGAAGCAGCCAGTGCAGGGACCCCCTGCAGCCGTTCCCCTCAAGAACAAGTATACCGTTTTGGATACTTGTGGGGGGGACGACTTACCAGGGGTAAGCAATGGGGTTCAGGCCTCTGAAGGGAAGAGTGGAGAAGAGCAGAGCAATAGTTTTTTTTTAGATTACTTACAGTGTGGAAACAGGCCCTTCGGCCCAACAAGTCCACACCAACCCGCTGAAGCACAACCCACCCATACCCCTACATTTACCCCTTACCTAACACTACAGGCAATTTAGCATGGCCAATTCACCTGACCTGCACATCTTTGGACTGTGGGAGGAAACCGGAGCACCCGGAGGAAACCCACGCAGACACGGGGAGAATATGCAAACTCCACACAGTCAGTTGCCTGAGGCGGGAATTGAACCCGGCTAACCACTGTGCCACCATGCCGCCCAGTTATTGGGGACTCGATAGTTCGGGGCACAGATAGGCGGTTTTGTGGGGGCGAGAGAGACTCATGTTTCTTATGTTGCCTCCCAGGTGAAAGGGTACGTGATGTCTCTGATCGTGTTTTCCGGGTCCTTAAGGGGGAGGGGGAGCAGTCCGAAGTCGTGGTCCACATTGGCACCAACGACATAGGTAGGAGGAGGCTGAGGATGTTAGGCAGGCTTTCAGGGAACTAGGTTGGAAGCTCAGAGTTAGAACAAACAAGAGTTGTTGTCTCTGGTTTGTTACCCGTGCCATGTGATAGAGAGTCGAGGAATAGGGAGAGAGAACAGTTAAATGCGTGGCTACAGGGATGGTGCAGGAGGGAGGGATTCCGGTATCTGGATAACTGGGGTTCTTTCTGGGGAAGGTGGGACCTCTATAAACAGGATGGTCAACACCTGAACCTGAGGAGCACCAGTATCCTTGGGGGGATGTTTGCTAGTGCTCTTGGGAGGGGTTTAAACTAACTCTGCAGGGGCATGGGAACCTAGACTGTAGCTTTACGGTGCAGGACCTGGAGTGAAGGGAAGTTAGGAACATGGCATCAATCTCAAAGGAGGGTGCCTGTAAACAGGAAATTGGCTTGAAGTGTGTATACTTCAATGCAAGAAGTATACGAAATAAGGTAGGTGAACTTGCAGCGTGGGTTGGTACCCGGGATTTCGATGTTGTGGCTATTACGGAGACGTGGCTAGATCAGGGACAGGATTGGCTGTTGCAGGTTCCAGGGTTTAAATGTTTTAGTAGGGTCATAGGTGGGGGTAAAAGAGGGGGAGGTGTGGCATTGCTTGTCAAAGGTAGTATTACAGCAGTAGAAAGGGTGATGGAGGAAGACTTGCCATCTGAGGTAGTGTGGGCTGATGTTAGGAATAGGAAAGGTGAGATCACCCTGTTAGGAATTTTCTACAGGCCTCCTAATAGTTCTAGAGACGTAGAAGAAAGGATTGCAAGGATGATTCAGGAGAAGCGTGAAAGTAATAGGGTGGTTGTTATGGGGGCTTTAACTTTCCTGATATTGACTGGGAAAGCTATAGCTCGAGTTCATTAGATGGGTCGGTGTTTGTCCAATGTGTGCAGGAGGGTTTCCTGACACAATATGTAGACAGGCTAACAAGAGGTGAGGCCATACTGGATTTGGTTCTGGGTAACAAACCAGGCCAGGTGTTAGAATTGGAGGTAGGTGAGCACTTTGGGGACAGTGACCACAATTCGGTGACTTTTACTCTAGTGATGGAGAGGGATAAGTATGCATTGCAGGGCAAGAGTTATAGCTGGGGGCAGGGAAATTATGATGCAGTGAGTCACGACTTAGGATACGTGGCTTGGAAAAGTAGGCTTCAAGGCAAGGGCGCAATTGATATGTGGAGCTTGTTCAAGGAGCAACTATTGAGTGTCCTTGATAAGTATGTACCTGTCAGGCAGGGAGGAAAGGGTCGTGTGAGGGAGCCATGGTTTAATAAGGATTTGGAATCCCTTGTTAAAGGGAAGAGGGCAGCCTATGTAAAGATGAGGCGTGAAGGTTCAATTGGGGCGATTGAGAGTTATAAGGTAGCCAGGAAGGATCTGAAGAGAGAGCTAAGAGCAGCAAGGAGGGGACATGAAAAGTCTTTAGTTGGTAGGATAAGGGAAAACCCAAAGGCTTTCTATAGGTATGTCAGGAATAAAAGAATGACTAGGGTAGGAATAGGTCCAGTCAAGAATAGTAGTGGGAAGTTAGGTGTGGAGGCTGAAGAGATTGGGGAGACACTGAATGAATACATTTTGTCAGTATTCACTCAGGAACAGGACATTGTTGCCGATGTGAATACTGAGTCACAATTAATTAGAATGGACGGCTTTGAGGTATGTAGGAAAGAGGTGTTGGAAAATCTGGAAAGGGTGAAAATAGATAAGTCTCCTGGGCCAGATGGCATTTATCCTAAGATTCTCTGGGAAGCAAGGGAGGAGACTGCAGAGCCATTGGCCTTGATTTTTATGTCCTCGTTGTCTACAGGAATAGTGCCAGAAGACTGGAGGATAGCAAATGTGGTTCCCTTGTTCAAGAAGGGGAGTAGGGATAACCCTAGTAACTATAGGTCAGTGAGTCTCACTTCTGTTGTGGGCAAAGTCTTAGAGAGAATTGTAAGGGATAGGATTTATGAACATCTGGATAGGAATAATGTGATCAAGGATAGTCAGCATGGTTTCGTGAAGGGCAGATCGTGCCTCACAAACCTTATTGAATTCTTTGAGAAGGTGACTAAGGAGGTGGACGAGGGTAAAGCAGTAGATGTGGTGTATATGGATTTTAGTAAGGCATTTGATAAGGTTCCCCATGGTAGGCTACTGCAAAAAAAAATGAAGGTATGGCATTGAGGGTGCGTTGGAGGTTTGGATTAGGAATTGGCTGGCTGGAAGAAGACAGAGGGTAGTAGTTGATGATAAAGGTTCATCTTGGAGTGCAGTTACTAGCGGTGTTCTGCAAGGATCTGTTTTGGGACCATTGCTGTTTGTCATTTTTATAAATGACCTGGAGGAGGGGCTAGAAGGTTGGGTGAGCAAGTTTGCGGATGATACGAAAGTCGGTGGAGTTGTTGACAGTGAGGAAGGATGTGTCAGGTTACAGCAGGATATAGATAAGCTTCAGAGCTGGACAGAAAGGTGGCAAATGGAGTTCAATGTAGCTAAGTGTGAGGTGATTCACTTTGGTAAGAGTAATAAAAAGATGGGGTACTGAGCTAATGGTTGGATACTTGGTAGTGTGGATGAGCAGAGGGATCTTGGTGTCCATGTACACAGATCTCTGAAAGTTGCCACCCAGGTAAATAGTGCGGTGAAGAAGGCATATGGCATACTGGCTTTTATTGGTAGAGGAATTGAGTTCCGGAGTCCTAAGGTCATGTTGCAGTTGTATAAGACTCTGGTGCGGCCGTATCTGGAGTATTGTGTGCAGTTTTGGTCGCCATACTATAGGAAGGATGTGGAGGCACTTGAACGGGTGCAGAAGAGGTTTACCAGGATGTTACCTGGTATGGTAGGAAGATCATATGAGGAAAGGCTGAGGCACTTGGGGCTGTTTTCATTGGAGAAAAGAAGGTTTAGGGGTGACTTGATAGAGGTGTACAAGATGATTAGGGGTTTAGATAGGGTTGACCATGAGAACCTTTTTCCACGTATGGAGTCAGCTATTACGAGGGGCCATAGCTTTAAATTAAGGGGTGGTAGGTATAGGACAGATGTTAGGGGTAGATTCTTTACTCAGCGAGTCGTGAGTTCATGGAATGCCCTGCCAGTAGCAGTGGTAGACTCTCCCTCTTTATGGGCATTTAAACGGCATTGGATAGGCATATGGAGGATAGTGGGCTAGTGTAGGTTAGGTGGGCTTGGATCGGCGCAACATCGAGGGCCAAAGGGCCTGTACTGCGCTGTATTTTTTTCTATGTTTCTATGAATCTCGATTATCCAGAATTCGATCAACCAAATGAAATAGAGCCTGCCCGCGTCATTCGGATAATCAAGGTTCCTCTATTTTTCATAGCCAATAACCAAAAGAACTGCAAAGAAGTTGTATCACTCCATTCTTCTGCTTTTGACTCTCAGTTCATGGAACTTGTTCCATTTTGGTTATATTTTCCACTTACAACGTTTCTGAAAAACTGTCTGTCTTGTCCATCTTATAAATGAATGAATGTGAAGTGTGTTGGAACTCTAACTCTATAATCTAAGGTTGCATGTTGGTAATTAATAATCTGTTTTTGTAGCGACTATGTTTATTTATAATGAATACATTCAAGTTTCTTGAAAATTGATTAAATTTGATACGAGATTCTTTAAACTTAGACTGTTGTGAAATTCATAAAAATTAACAACCTTGGCGAATAAATTGTTCATTGTCACATGTTGATGACAAGGAATAGTGGTTCTTAATATTCAATGCATTCCTCCCATCAGGGTCATGACAATCCACATAAATAAAAAAAAAGCAATATGTGTAAGGCGTTTGACAAAGTTCCCCATGGTTGATTGGTCAACAAGGTTAGGTCTCACAGATTACAGGGAGAACTAGCCATTTGGATACAGAACTGGCTCAAAGGTAGAAGACAGAGGGTGGGGGATGGAGAGTTGTTTTTCAGACTGGAGGCCTGTGACCAGTGGAGTGCCACAAGGATTGGTGCTGACTCCTCTATTTTTTTCATTTACATAAATGATATGGATGTGAGCATAAGCGATACAGTTAGTAAGTTTGCAGATGACACCAAAATTGGAGGTGTAGTGGACAGTGAAGAAGGTTACCTCAGATCACAACAGTTACTTGACCAGATGGGCCAATGTGGCTGCGAAGTGGCAGATGGAGTTTAATTCAAATAAATGCGAGGTGCTGCATTTTGGGAAAGCAAATCTTAGCAGGACTTCTACACTTAATGGTAAGGTCCTAGGGAGTGTTGCTGAACAAAGAGACCTTGGAGTGCAGGTTCATAACTCCTTGAAAGTGGAGTCACAGGTAGATAGGATAGTGAAGAAGGTGTTTGGTATGCTTTCTTTTATTGGTCAGAGTATTGAGTACAGGAGTTGGGAGGTCATGTTGCGGCTGTACAGGGCATTGATTAGGCCACTGTTGGAATATTGTGTGCAATTCTGGTCTCCTTCCTATCGGAAGGATGTTGTGAAACTTGAAAGGGTTCAGAAAAGATTTACAAGAATGTTGCCAGGGTTGGAGGATTTGAGGTATGGGGAGAGGCTGAACAGACTGGGGCTGTTTTCCCGAGAGCGTCGGAGGCTAAGGGGTGACCTTATAGAGGTTTACAAAAGTATGAGGGGCATGGATAGGATAAATAGACAAAGTCTTTTCCCTGGGGTAGGGGAGTTCAGAACTAGAGGGCATAGGTTTAGGGTGAGAGGGGAAAGATGTAAAAGAGACCAAAGGGACAACATTTGCACACAGAGGGTGGTATGTGTATGGAATGAGCTGCCAGAGGAAGTGGTGGAGGCTGGTACAATTGCAGCATTTAAGAGGCATTTGGATGGGTATATGAATAGGAAGGGTTTGGAGGGATATGGGCCGGGTGCTTGCAGGTGGGACTAGATTGGGTTGGGATATTTGTTCGGCATGGATGGGTTGGACCGAAGGGTCTGTTTCCATGCTGTACATCTCTATGACTCTATTACTCTATGATTACAAGGTATAATTTCTTCTATAAGTTTCTGTTCAGTAGCAGGCCTGTACTTTCTTAGATAAGCTGATACTTTGGTGGGAATGCAGGTTTATGAAAAAAAGGATGCTTAGTAAGATGTGAAACCCCTCTTTGTTGCATTAATAGGAGATCAACTCTCATTAAGGTCAAGTTGCAATAGGTTGGCTAAGAGCTCTTCTCCATTTTTAAGACATAGCCATTTATTTCTATGGTTGTGGAATTGTATTGCAGCTGGCTGTATGATTTTCTGAAGACTTCTCAGTCTGATAGTTATTTTGAAAGCAAGTCACAAAAAAATGTCTGTCTTACCCATTTGTCCAGTTTTAAATCCAAATTCATTTTCTAAATAAGGATTCATGTTCAGTAATATGGCATCTTACATCTTGAGAGACTGAGACAGCCAACATCTTTGCTTTTGGGATGAGGGGGCTATGGTAGTACAATTATAGGTGAATTGGATCAATTTCATTTTTGTCTAACTTGGTGTGAGATAAGCATTTCAATCTCTCTTTTGTCCATGGAAAAACAGAATGCCAAATTGGCTGGTCTGTGATAATTGTCTCTATTGTCAGTCCATCCTTAACAAAGGGATATATAAATTTCATCAGTGGCTGCGTTTGTCCATATTTAATTAGGTATTTGCCTGGGTTTCAGGACTGTCTGGAGCTGATATTGCCAGAAGTGAAATGATATGTTTCAGCTATCACAACGGCTTTTTAAAGTTCAGCTTAAAAAGGTTGAATGTATATTTTTGCCTGCACTGGGCAAGACACCAAGCTTTTTTGAAAAAATGAGTAGAATTTGAGAAAAGATTTGCATGACTTAAGGAAGAACATTTGACTGCTCTGCAAAGTAGAAGAATGGATGTGTATGTGAAGGAAATTTGAGCTTCAAAATGTGTATGCAAAGAAAACCCAGTAACATTAGTGATGTTCCAATAAAATTAGAAGCAAACTCACAAATTGTACAATTACATTATGTTCTCAGAGGGTGAGAGAGAATTTTACTGGCCATAGGTCAAGTGTTCCTCATTAATTTTGTTTTAGAGAAATTCTGACATTTAATATGAGAATACAAATTGTAGTGGCTGGTTATAAGGTTAGACAGTTACTGTAAGTGTTATATAAATTAAAGGTCAGCAGAGATAGTGCTGGGTTACTCCAACGATGCAAAAAATCATGACTAATTCAATGGTGATCAAATGTTTTCCAGGCACAGCTGGTAGCTAGAAAGATTCTGGGAAAAATATAAATAAAGTTAGGTGCAGATGATCTCCAGTAGCTGTATCGAATTCTGAAATAATTCATAAGTCACAGAATAATGTCATTGGTTAATCTTTGTTAAAACAATTATGTGAAAACAATTAGAAGTAGAGATTGAGATCATTATGGGAAATAATTTGCAACTAAGAGTAGGTGGAAAATGAAATTTAAAAGTAGAGAAAAATTACTTACTTAGAACATAGTACATTACAGCGCAGTACAGGCCCTTCGGCCCTTGATGTTGCGCTAACCAGTCATACCAATCTGAAACCCATCTACCCTACACTATTCCATGTACGTCCATATGCTTGTCCAATGACAACTTAAATGTACTTAAAGTTGGCAAATCTACTACCGTTGCAAGCAAAGCATTCCATACCGTTACTACTCTCTCAGTAAAGAAACTACCTCTGACATCTGTCCTATATCTACCACCCCTCACTTTAAAGCTATGCCCCCTCGTGCTCACCATCACCATACTTAGAAAAAGGCTCTCCCTGTCCACCCTATCTAACCCTCTGATTATCTTATATGTCTCTATTAAGTCACCTCTCAACCTTCTTCGCTCCAACAAAAACAGCCTCAAGTCCCTTAGCCTTTCCTTGTAAGACATTCCCTCCATACCAGGCAACATCCTAGTAAATCTCCTCTGCACCCTTTCGAAAGCTTCCACATCCTTCTTATAATCCGGTGACCAGAACTGTACACAATACTCCAAGTGTGGCTGTACCAGAGCTTTGTACGAGCTGTAGCATAACCTCATGGTTCCGGAACTCGATCCCCCTGTTAATAAAATCTAAAACACTGTATGCCTTATTAACAACCCTGTCAACTTAGGTGGCAACTTTCAAGGATCTGTGTACCTGGACACCAAGATCTCGCTGCTCAGCTACACTACCAAGAATCTTACCATTCTCCCAGTACTTTGCATTCCGGTTACTCCAGCCAAAGTGAATCACCTCACACTTTTCTTCATTAAACTCCATTTACCATCTCTCAGCCCAGCTCTGCAGCTTATATATGTCTCTCTGTAACCTACAACATCCTTCGCCACTATCCACAACTCCACCAACCTTAGTGTCGTCTGCAAATTTACTAACCCACCCTTCTACGCCCTCATCCAGGTTGTTTACTTCTGCTGTATAAGGTGATGGTTTCAAATGGTTGGCGATTGCATTAAGTTCCTATAACCTGATGATACTGGGGAAAAGGCAGAACACCTTAGGATCTTTGATGGTCAAGACCTATGTCCGCATGTCTCCCACTTGTCCTCGTAAAAACACAACTTATCAATGTAACTTGCACCTCGTGCTTTTGTGCCTTTTGTGAAAAACAGAAGTTTTTTTCTCATTAAGATTCACTCGTGGTTTCTTGAGTTACTCTAAATCAAGTAGGATCTTCAACCCCATCAAGAAAAGATGATGGTTAACTGGCAGGGCTATGGATCATATTCTCAGATCACATATGGAAATATTGAACTTTAATTCTCACGCATATTCCTGCTCCACTCTCCTCTCTGACCTATCACTTTCACCCTCACCTTCATCTACCTATCGCATTCCCCCCAAGTCCCACACCCCTCCCATTTATCTCTCAACCCCCTTGTTCCACAAACCTCATTCCTGATGAAGGGTTTATGCTCGAAACGTCGACTCTCCTGCTCATCGGATGCTGCCTGACCTGCTGTGCTTTCCCAGCACCACATTTTTCGACTCTGATTTCCAGCATCTGCAGTCCTCACTTTCTCCCCAATGTAAACTATCTGCAGAGAAATTCTGAAATGACGCAGCTTTACAGAGTCAGGGAAACGTCTCATCGAAAGACTTAAAAGGAAGAGTTCATGAGAGGCTGAAAACCTAACTCTGTCTCAACATGGAGCCATCATCTGCAAATATGTTTTTGCTTTAACCTTCCAAGGATATACAAAAAAAAGGCATTTACAAGAGAGCTTGAACCTTGACCTGAATGTGTTATTAGCCCAATGTCCTAGCATGTCAACTAGTGTGCTGTGAATTTCACAGCTATGACACACCTCTGCACCATTAGAAAAGGAAAAGGCAGTCTCTCACTCTGAGTGGTGCCAGCTATCCACTCTGAAAGGAACTAAGACATAAAGACATTAATTGACCTGCAAAATGAAGAAGCTCAAAATCAACTCTCTGACTGCCAAAGTCAATGGTAACAACCACTGTACTGGTAATAATGTTTTTCCATGTGCTCTTAATGAACGACTCAGAGACTGACTTGTATATATCTCTTCTGTAGGTCTCACTTTTTATTCTTAATTTGAGTGTATGTGTGTTGCATTATTCTTTCTTCTCATTGTTAGTAACTAATAAATTCACTCTTGTTAATTCAAGAAAACCTAATTAAATTGACTATTGGGAGAATAATATCACTTCCTCATCTTGGAACTGAATCATTTGTGGTAGCCCATCTGTAACTACAAACACTGAGGAGCCTGGTCTGTGGATTGATTGTCACATAGCAAACAACCTCATGAACAAAGTAGTAGCGGTGCAGCAAATACAACAACTTCTACCGTATTCATAAGGAAAGGGTTAATCAGATTGTCCTGAAGCGTACTAATGTTATGCTGCGATTGATGTCTCTTTACATTGCAGCAATATTAACCTTTAGCCTTTGCTTCTTAAACAGGAAAGTACAAGTCAATTTAAATTACCACTGGGCATTGGGACCAGGCCCAATTGTGCAGCAATGCTCAGATTTAGAATGAAGTAACGAGGGACATGCCATTATATACAACTTCCTAAAGTTTCAAAGAAGTTTAATCATTTTGATAACAATGTGGGAAAACAATTAGATCCACAAAGGAAAACATCTGGGCATGCATCGTCCTTTTTTAATTGGCACTGAAGGATACAGAAATAAAGACCGACTGATAAATAAGATTTCAGTTGGTTGAATAGCAATTGCATGGAGCAAGAATGAATTTAACAACATAGTGAGAGACTTGTACATATAACCCAACATAGAAAGAGCTTGTTAAATGAGGAAGTTAACTTAATTGGTAAAAGATAAAACAATCACATTTGCCTTCCAGCTAAGTTATATTATAAGATTTTTTTTAAAAGTATCTTTTGTTGAAAATATATACTTTGCTGCATACTGAGTGTAAAAGGAATACATAAAAACTAGTCGATTTTAGTGAGAATTTGGATTCATAAAGCCTAAGCTCCTGGGGAAGAAACCAGTTCTCAAAGAGTCACTTGTAGCTTCTAGCAGTGTAATGCAGACATGCTCAATTCTCCAGAGGCCAGCAATGCTACAGGGTTCTACCTGCCTGGCTTACATGTCACTCTTCAATAGTCAGAATGATGAGTGTTTCACAAGCTGCTCAGGTAATGTTCAAGCTGCCCCTTTGTCCCTGATCAACTGAGGTAAATCTGCCTCAGACCTCTCAAAAAGAAATCTCCCCAAATTATTCCAGAACTGTCACATTGGATGTGCTGTACTTGACACCCAACTACAACATGCTTGATAAATGTATGACACTTCACTTCAATCTTCAGAAATCTATTGAAAACCATGCATTGGGCTTTGCCCGTAAACTATTCAATTGGAAAACATGACGATTCACTGGTGGTAGTTAGTAGGTTAAAAAAAAAAATCACGGGTGATTTGGAGTTTGGAAAAAAACACTCAGTTTTGTTTAAGAGCACTTCTCGACACCAAAAGGAGCAAAAAATGAAAACCTTGCATTAACAAACCCAGCATGTAAGTTGAATCTAGTGAGTAAATAGAAATGGAAAAGGTGGATTAAGTTATTTGAAAGATTTAAAGAAGGTTCTGGCTTAGAAAGAGGAGGTAACTCAGAAGAACATTTGTTTTCTGTCTTCTTAGGGTGTGGGTGACATTACCAGTACTTATTTACTGGCAGTACTTATTTGCCCCAAGGGCATGAAGAGTCAATAATGTAATGTTGGACTGGAGTTATGTACAGACCACAGTCACTAGCAATGACAGTTGGGAACCAGACAACGTTTTTACATCCATCTGGAAGCTTTCATACTAGTCCATAACTTATCAGATATATTGTACAGTTTACAAAGGAACAAATATAAAGTAGGAACAAGTTATAAAACAGAAGTTTGAAAATACTGTTATAAATAAATTAAAACAACAACTATTAAACAGGAATTAAATTCCTTTTACAACAAAACACACATTGTTCAAAATAAAATGAGGGAACTGTTGACAATAGCCCCTAATGAGGGAACAGGTGTAGTACATAGAACATAGGACATAGAAAAGTACAGCACAGAACAGGCCCTTTGGCCCACAATGTTGTGCCGAGATTTAATCCTAATGTCAAATATAGTAACTTAACCTATGCACCCCACAACTCTCTGCTATCCTGTGCATGTCGAGCAGTCACTTAAATGTTCCCAATGACTCTGCTTCCACCACCACAGCTGGCAATGCATTCCATGCATTCACAACTCTCTGCATAAAGAACCTGCCTCTGACATCTCCTTTATACCTTCCTCTTATTATCTTCAAAGTATACCTCCTCGTACCAGTCAATCCTGCCCTGGAGAAAAGTCTCTGGCTATTGACTCTGCCTATTCCTCACATTATTTTGTACACCTCGATCAGGTCTCCTCTCTTCCTCCTTCTCTCCAGAGAGAAAAGTCTGAGCTTATTCAACCTTTCTTCATAAGGCAAGCCCTCCAGTCCAGGCAACATCCTGGTAAACCTTCTTTGCACCCTCTCCAAAGCCTCTCTATCTTTCCTATAATAGGGCAAACAGAACTGGACACAATATTCCAAGTGTGGTCTCACCAGGGACTTGTAGAGCTGCAGCAAAACCTCGCAGCTCTTAAACTTGATACCCCTGTTAATGAAAGCCAAAACATCATATGCTTTCTTAACAACCCTATTCCACTTGGGTGGCAACTTTGAGGGATTTATGTACTTGCACACCCAGATCCCTCTGTTCCTCCATACTGCCAAGAATCCGGTCTTTAATCCTATATTCAGCATTCGAGTTCGATCTTCCAAAATGCATCACTTCGCATTTATCCAGGTCTCAGCCATTTCTAAGCCTAGCTCTGCATCCTGTCTATGTCGTGCTGCATGCAACCTGCAGTAGCCTCTATACTATCGACGACACTTCCAACCTTTGAGTCATCTGCAAATTTACTAACCCACACCTCAACCTCCTCATCCAAGTCATTTCTTAAAACTACAAAGAGCAGAGACCCAAGAACAGAGCCCTGCAGCACCCCACACAACACTGACCTCCAGGCAGAATACTTACCATCTACAACCACTCTCTGCCTTCTGTCAGCCAGCCAATTCTGAATCCAGATAGCCAAATCTCCCTGTATCCCACACTTGCTGACTTTATGAATGAGCCTACATGGGGAACCCTATCAAATGCCTTGCTGAAATCCATATACACCACATCCACTGCTTGACTTTCATCGACCTGTCTTGACACCTTCTCAAAGAACTCAATAAGATTTGTGAGGCATGACCTGTTCCTCACAAAGCCATGCTGACTGCCTTTAATCACTCTATGTTTTGCCAAATAGTCATAAATCCTATGCCTCAGAATTCTTTCCAAAACTTTGCTGACCACAGATGTAAGACTGACTGGTCTGTAATTTCCCTATTACCCTTCTTGAGAAGAGGAACAACATTCGCTCCTTACAATCCTCTGGTACGATTCCTGTGGAGAGTGAGGAGGTAAATATCCTCGCCAGCAGATTAGCAACCTCCTTTCTTGCTTCCCAGAGCAGCCTAGGATAAAACTGATCTGGCCGTGGGGACTTATCAATCTTAATGTTTCCAAATTTTCTAGCACATCAACTTCATCAATCTTGATCTGGTCAAGACTGTATCCCAGCTCCTCTAAGTTTTCATTTATGACAGGTTCCCTATCCTTAATGAAAACCAAAACAAAAAACTCATTTAGGGCTTCCCCTACCTGCTCAGACCCCACGCACAAGTTCCCTCCGCTATCCCTGATCAGCCCTACCTTCTCCCTGAGCATTCTCTTATTCCTCACGGATGAGTAAAATACCTTTGGGTTCTCCCTAATCCTTCTTGCCAAGCCTTTTTCATGCCCCCTCCTGGCTCTCCTCAGTCCATTTCTGAGCTCCTTTCTAGCAAGCCTGTAATCCTCTAAAGCTGTGCTAGACCCTTGCTTCCTCCACCTTACGTAAGTTACCTTCTTCCTTTTGACAAGAAGTTCTTATGTTCTTGTCATCCAAGGTTCTTTAATCTTACCCCTTCTTATCTTCTCAGAGGAACAAATTCGTGCATCACTCACAACAACTGCTCCTTAAATAGTCTCCACATGTCTGCTGTGCCCTTTCTGTGGAACAATTGCTCCCAATCTGTACTTCCCAACTCCTGTCTGATAGCATCATAATTTCCTTTTCCCCAATTAAATAACTTCCCTCGGTAACTGCTCCTTTCACTCTCCAAGGCTATGCTAAATGTGAGGCAATGTGATCACTTTCACCAAAGTGCTCTCCCACCGCGAGATCTGACACCTGTCCTGGCTCATTACCAAGCACCAAATCCAAAATGGCCTCTCCCCTCATCAGTCTGTCTGCATACTGAGTAAGAAAACCCTCTTGAACACACCTGACAAAATCAGCTCCAACCAAATCATCAGCACTTAGGAGGTTCCAGTTGATATTGGGAAAGTTGAAATCCCCATAACAACAACACTGCTACTTTTGCATTTTTCCAGAATCTGCCCACCTATGTGTTCTTCAATCTCTTACAGCTATTAGGTGGTCTGTAGAAAACCACCAATGCGGTGGCTGTTCCCTTGCTGTTCCTAACTTCGACCCATACTGACTCAGGAGACACACCTTCCTCAACAACCTTCATTTCTGTAGCTGCGTTGCACTCTCTGATTAGCAATGCTACACCCACTCCTCTTTTTCCACCCTCCCTGTTCTTTTTAAACATTCTAAATCCTGGAACATCAAACAACAATTCCTGCCCCTGTGAAACCCACGTCTCCGTTATGGCCACAACATCGTAGTCCCAAGCACTGATCTATGCACTAAGTTCGCCACTCTTATTTCAGATACTTCTTGCATTAAAGCAGACACACTTTAACCAATCCCCTTTTTCATCACATAAGAAACCTTCCTAATAGATTCAATATATCCTGTCACTGTCCTGTCTGCAACTGATGCCCTCTCAGACATGTGGCTTTGATTCCCACCCCCCTGCCAAACTAGTTAAACCCTCCCGAATCACACGAGCAAATCTCCCACCCAGAACATTTGTACCCCTCCAGTTTAGGTGCAACCCGTCCTTCATGTACAGATCCCACCTTCATCAGAAGGTATCCTAATGGTCTAGGTATCTGAAGCCCTCCCTCCTGCATCAGCCTCATAGCCACGTGTTAAGCTGTATTAGCTGACTGTTCCTCATCTCACTATCTCGTGGCACCGGTAGCAAACCTGAGATCACTACTCTACTCGTCCTGCTCTTCAGCTTCCAATCTAACTCTCTGTAGTCACTTTTTCAGATCCTTAATCCTTTTCCTGGCTGCACCACGATTTCAGGCTGCTCACCCTCCCCCTTCAGAATCTTATAAACCTGATCGACGACATCCTGGACCCTGGCACCAGGGAGGCAACATACCTTCTGAGAGTCCTATTCCTGACCACAAAATCTCATGTCAATCTGTCTAACTATTGAGTCCCCTGCCACGAGTGCTTTTCTATTTCCCCCCTTCCCTTCTGAGCCACAGTGCCAGGCTCAGTGCCAGAGACCTGACAGCTATGGCTTTCCCCTGGTAGGCTGTCCCCACCAGCAGTATCCAAAACGGTATACTCATTGCTGAGGGGAACGGCCACAGGGGATCCCTGCTCTGACCGTCGTTTCCCTTTTCTCCCCCTGACTGTAACCCAGTAGTAAGAAAAACTGAAACATGACCATATAAATACCAGAACTGGCAACAGTAAAATTTACAGATTATGATGTAATTAAAAGTGATGGAAAGGAAGAAGGAAATTGGTCAATTGTACTATTTAAAGATAACAATGGTAAAAGATTAAGGGACTTTATCAACTGAAGATGGGAAACGCATTCCACCAATATTGATATAAAAGAAAAAGAAAGGTCTAGTCAAAGGAATGTAGGTTAGACTATCTAACCTGGGTATGTTTTATGTTGCAGTGGGTGGAACCTCTTGTTTTGAACAGCAAAGTCTGAGTTTAAGCCTTCCCAGGGCTTAACAGTAAAGGAAAGTGTGTTTGTAATATGGCCAAACAGAAAGGGTGCCAACCTGCAAATTCTTCCAACACTGAATCATGGCATGTGGGATGGGAAAACCAGATCTCTGGTCAACCATGCAATGGAAAGAAAGTTGGACCCTCTGCCATCACTATCAAAACTCCAGAATATAACTTGGATGTAATAATGCACGTTGGCCCAGTACTGACCCTGAATGACCTGTGACATGCCACCACCTGAAATTATCCAACAGTGGAGTGAGAACTATATAAGCAAATGATGGAAGGACATATAATTGTGGGTGATTTTAATTGCTTCCCCACCACCACAAAATAAATGGACAAGAGATGCTAAAAGGTGTAAAGGGAATGGCATTTTCATAATTCAATTGTTTTACATTCACTCATGAGATTATTTCTCATAACATAAGTCAGTATTGCTGGTTAGGCCAAAATTTCTTGCCTAACTCCCGTGGGGAAGGTGGTGGTGATCTGTCACTTGAACCAAGTACAGTGCTGGTGTAGTACCAGTATCAGGCGAAGGGGCACCCGCAGTGCTATTAGAAGGGAGTTCTAAGATTTTGACCCAGTGACAATGACAGAATGGAGATACATTTCTAAGTCAGGATGGTGTATGACCTGGAAGGGAATCTGCAATGGTTGCCCCTATGAATCTGATGCTCTAGTCCTTCTAGGGTGTAGAACCCCCTTAATTTGAAACTTGGTGTTGATGGAATCTTGGTGAGTTACTGGGCCCATTTTGTATTCAACGCTGCTGCTTCATTATGGTCTTTGTCATAGAGAAGACTGAACCTTTTGAGCAATGTTGAAGCTCTATCCATTCAGGCAAGTGGAGTGTTCCATTACACATAGGTCTTGTAATTGGCAGAAGGTGAGCTACTTGCTGCAGAATTCCTATTCTCTGACCTGTTTTTGTACACATAGTTACATGGTCAGTTCAATTCAGTTTCTGACAGTCCCCTAGTTGTTGATTGTGGGAGATTCAGCTATTAGACCTTATAGGATATAAGCATTAGACCAGTTGGCCCATTGAGTCTGCTGCACCATTCAATCATGGCTGATAAGTTTCTCAACCCCATTCTCCTTCATTCTACCTATCCCTTGATCCCTTACTAATCAAGAACCTATCTACCTTTGTCTTAAAGACATTCAACAACTTGGCCTCCAGCAATGAGTTCCACAGATTAAACACACTTTGGATGAAAAGAACTTGTCCTTATCTCAGTTCTAAAGGGTACTCCCTTCACTCTAAGGCTGTGCCCTTTGGCCATAGTCTCTCCTACTAATAGAAACTTCTTCTCCACATCCACGCTATATAGGCCTCTCAGTCTTCTCTAAGTTTCAGTCAGATCCCACCTCCATCATTCTTCTCAATTTCATCGAGTAAAGATCCAGAATCCACAATCGCTCCACATAGGAACAAGGCCTTCATCCTTGGGATCATTCTTGTAAACCTCTTCTGCACCCTCTTCAACACTAGAATGTCTTTCCTTAGATAGGGGGCCCAAAACTGCTCACAATATTTCAAATGTGCTCAGATTAGAGCCTTATACAGCTTCAGCAATGCAACTCTGCAATTGTAGCCCTCTTGAAATGAATTCCAAAATTGCATTTTCCTTCCTCAATGCCAACTGAACTTGCATGCTAATCTTAAGTAAATTGAACTAGAACTTCAGATATCCAAAAGGCTTTCCCCTTTTAGAAAATAGACTATGCCTCTATTCTTTCTACCAAAGTGCACAACCACACCTTTTCCCATATTGTATTACATCTGCTACTTCTTTGCTCACTGTCCTAGCCTGTCTAAATCTTTCTGCAGCATCTCTGCTTCCTCAACACTACCTGTCCCTCCACATACCTTTGTGCCATCTGCAAAAGCCATCAGTTCCTTCATCCAGATCGTTCATGTATAATGTGAATCGTTGTGTTCTCAACACAGACCCCTGCAGAACATCACTTGTCATTTGCTGCCTTTCTGAAAAAAGACCCTTTTATCCCTACTCTCTGCCTTCTGCCAGTCAGCCAATCCTCTATCGAAAGGAGAAAGTGAGGACTGCTGATGCTAGAGATCAGAGTCAAAAAATGTGGCGTTGGAAAAGCACAGGAACAGAGACAGCAGACGTTTTGGGCATAAGCTATCCATCAGGAATGTGGGGACACATATTTCTGATGAAGGGCTTATGCCCAAAATGTTAACTCTCCTGTTCATCAGTTGTTGCTTGACCTGCTGTGTTTTTCCAGTGCTACACTTTTTGAATCCTCTATCCACACCAGTACTTTGCCCCTAACACCAAGGACTTCCAGTTTATTTAGTAGCCTCTTGTGCAGCACCTTTTCAAAGGCCAAATAGATGATATCTACTGGCTCTCCTTTGCTTAACTTGCTCATTACCTCCTCAAAGAATACTAACAGATTTGCCAGGTATGGGCCCTCTTAATGAAACCATGTTTATTAAGCCTCATTGCACCATGCACTTCCAAGTACTCTGCAATCTCATTCTTCATAATAGATTCTAAATACTTACCAATAACCAAAGTCAGGTTAACCAGCTTATAGTTTCCTGTCTTCTGCCTCCCTCACTTCTTAAACAGGGGTATTCCATTAGCCATTTTCCAGTCCTCTGGAACTCTTCCTGTATCCAGTGACTCCTCAGTTATCTCCTTCAGACCTCTGAGGTGCAGTTTATCTAGTCCGGGTGATTTATCCACATTTGGACCTTTCAGCTTCTCCAGCACTTTCTCCTTTGTGATAGCCACAACACTCACCTCTGCCCCCTGCTTGTCTTGAAGTTCTGGTATGCTGCTGGTGTCTCCCACTGTGAAAACGGATGCAAAATTCCTATTCAGGTCCTCTGCCATTTCTTCGTTCCCATTAGTACCTTTTCAGCCTCCTTTTTCAACCATACAATGTCTACTCTTGCCTCTCTCTCTTTCCTTCTAGACATCTAAAAGAACACTTGCAATCTCCATTTATGTTACATTTGCTTCTGCTATAACACGATGGTTCGTTCTCATGCAGCCCCCTGTTATTAAAAGATCGCGTAACAGTGTAAGTGTTTAAACTAATGGCACCAGAAATGTGTAGCAATCAATAAACACTTCAAAACTTTACGCTTTAGAAAAAGTTTGTCAATCGTGCTATAACGAAGTGGCATTAACAAAGTGTGCATTATAGCAGAATGACCTATACTAGCTACCTGCTGTGGCATGAATGTTATTGCGTGCGATTTCAATATTACCAGTATGTATGTATAATATCTGACAAGAACTGTAATACTTCTGGATGTGGTAATGGGAAATGATTCTGATCAGTTACAAGAAGTAAGTATGGGGAAACATAATAAATTAGGATAAAAGTGATGCTAAGGGAATGTGAAAGGAACAAGGGAAAATAAAACTGAAACATTTACAGGCAAACCAGGAGAAGTCCAGCATTTAATCGAATCCAGGTGAAAAATATCCCTCTAAAAAGCAAGAAAAATACCAGCCAGTAATTACACAGTAATTACAAAATTGCCATTAAGGAAAAGGCCTGTAATAAGTTCATTTACAATACATGAAAAGAACGTGAAAGGGAATGTGAAATGTTTAGGAGAGAATAAATTGAGATCAGGGCTTGTAAGTCCATTGGGTTTTACAGCTTGAGCTTCTGAAGAACACCCAACTGGGAAAAATCACACAGTACCAGCAGAAGAGAGTTGTGGGTTGTTAGCTGAATGAATAACATGAACAATTGTTTTAGACGCTGTGTGTATAATATTGATATTGAAAAGGTATAATTTCTTTTTAAAAGTCATTAATGACTTTTGCCAATAATAATTGTAAGCTGTTTATTATTCTTGTTAGATTTTACTAGCAGTCCTAAACTGAATCTAGGTTTAACATTTATTAATTAGAAGTTAATTAAAATAATGAACTAATTAACACACAATAAAGATGGCCAAGCAGTTGACAAGCTGCACCCGGGAGAATGTGGGAGCTTCTGGATGTCATTGTGATCCTGGGCACAGTGTTAAAGAATAAAAGGCAAAGGAAGCAATCATAGTTATAGGGAAGCAAGACAGGTCCAGTGAAGATGTTAGTAATAGATATTAATAGCAGAATATAGGTCAGCTCTGGTGTATACAATACCAAGAAAACTAGACACTGTGGGAACGGTGTGGGGTGGCTGGGTGACCTCTAAAACCTCCTTGTTTCTAACATTTCCCTGATCATCCCTCTGTTGCACTTGCTCATTCCCACTTGTTTTGCAGCATAAAACCCATTATCTTTTCATCTCTGTCTTCAATTCTGAAGAACAGTCATTTTAAGGTTGAAATGTTAACTCTGTTTCTCTCTGAATAAATGATGCCAGGCCTGCTGAGGTAAATGAGAGGAGATGCTTATAATAGTAGATTTAAATGAGAAAAAGATAGAGGAGGCTTAAGTGGAAAATAATCACTAGAATGAGCTCAATAAGCCCAATAGTTTGTGTCTATGCCATATATTCCATGTAATCCAACATAACTGTGAAGGGAATTGATAAGGAACTTGTGGATGAGACCAAAACTAGGATCTATTATTGATGAATAAATTCAGTAGGGAATTCAAGAGAAATTTATTTAAGCAGAGGACAGTTGGAGTCTGGTGCATTCCATTTTGAGGTAGGGTTAAGATGTTTGAGAAGGAGCTATGGATATTGGAGGAAAATGATACATTAAGGGGACAGAGTACAGTAAATGGTTAGCAAGAGGTTTCTATAAAGGCTTACATGAAACCTAAACCACTATCATGGATCTGTTAGGTGAAGTGTCCTGATTCTATGCTGGAAGTGTTTTGTCACCAGTTGCCATTTTCCACCAAAACTACTGGCGACCAATAGCAGTCACATTATTTCTTGTCTGTTTGATGCTGCTTGATCATCCAAAGAGATAAATCAGCTTTTATTAGCACATTGGATGACTTCCAATCCTTACACTCTGTTAAACTAATGGCACCAGAAATGTGTAGCAATCAATAAACACTTCAAAACTTTACGCTTTAGAAAAAGTTTGTCAATCGTGCTATAATGAAGTGGCATTAACAAAGTGTGCATTATAGCAGAATGACCTATACTAGCTACCTGCTGTGGCATGAATGTTATTGCATGCGATTTCAATATTACCAGTATGTCTGTTATTTCTCTCAACACCACCGTGGTGTTGCCAAACCCAGTCATCTCATCCAACTTCCATTCTTGGAAAAGCCAAAACTCCCTCTGTGTAGGTATTGGGAAAACAAAAGTTGTTGGCTTTGGTAAACACACAAATTGTGTAACCTTGCTACCTAAATAGTAACCTGACCACACACTTTTATTGCACACTTTTAAAAGTGTCTTATGATTTTAAATTCACAAATTATCAATAATTATTGCAAATAGAGTGTAGTAGGAACTATTCACATTTACTAGGGCTTGCAATGCTGAGCAATTTATACCAGTTTTCTGTGATTGGCCCATAGGAAGAATAAATTATTTTTATTCCAACTATTTTGCTGTGGGTTAATGGGTTCTTGGAAATGAAGGACTCCTCAGAATAGTGCTGAATACTGATGAATAGTCCATTAGTGCTTACTCTACAAATTCAATCACTTCTTTCTTGCATTTATTTTTCAGTAAATTTATTGTAAGGAATAATTTTGGCCTCAAGTTTGCTTTGACTGACCTGAAAAATCACAGCTTATAAATAAAACGCTATTACCTGATGTGGGGCTCAGCAATACATTCCATACTTCTCAATTGCCCAGTTCTAATGACTAAAACATCATTTGTTCAGAGGTATAGTACATCAAATCATCCCTGAATGAGCCAGTGACATGTTTGTGATCAACCTCCCTGCAGGAGTACTTTGCTGTGTTTGTAATTCAGTTTTGAAATATATGCTTAAAAGGAATCATTGCCTGAGAGAAACCACTAATGATTTAGAGCATGTGAGAATGATTTTATATTTCAATCTCAAAATTTTCAGTCGTTATAAAAATGTGAAATAATAGTCAGTTGATTCGTAACCAAAAGAGGCTGGTTAACTCAATTGCTTATGAGTTTGACACTTAATGTTGCCAGCAGCACAATTTCAGTTCTTGTACTGGATGAGGTGGTTCGTGTGGGATGCATCTTCTACTTTTCACATCATAACACCAGTGTGCCTCAGTAAGCAACCCCTAGGATATTACATGGTGAAATGGAGGGATCTTAGAGCAAATATCACCTCCAATAGTAAAGGTTCATTTTTCTATAGAATTATGGCTAAATTTAAACACATAGCTAGAAAAAATCCAGAGGATAAATGATATCTAGACTTAGAAATTTATTGGGTTGTGAATCTGTCGTTAAACTTATTAGCAAAAGTACTAAATATAACCATTTTCTGTGAAAGCATTAGCATTTATAAGCCACCTTTCATTGCCTTAGGATGTCCAACAATCAATGAAGCACACTATTAGCTCTCTCATCCGCAAAGGCAGGAAGGGCTCCTGCCTGAAACATCGCTTTACCTGCTCATCAGATGCTGTCTTACTTGCTGTGCTTTTCCAGCACCACTCTAATCTATACTCTGATCTCCCGCATCTGCAGTCCTCACTTTTGCCACAACACCAGGTACCAATTCATTGTTGGGTTTCAGAGTTTTCTGGGTTAGGGAATAACATCGGAATACCTAACCACAAGTATTTAAAATAGAAAACAAGATAGATATAAAAATTGACATGAAACTTAAAACTGTGAAACAAAGTAGGAATAGAAATTACTTTACTTATTCTGTACTGTTTATTTCATTGTTTCACGTGCTCAATCTGAGAGCCAGGGAGAAATCAAGAAAATGTAAGATGGAGAAGAGTTTGAGAGAGAGAGGACGAGAGGCTGAGACGTAGGCCCTGAGATGTGTGGAGAAATAGACTGATAGAGAGACACATTCAGCAGAGACAGTGTATAGAGAGAGATTTAATGGTTTTGTAACCTCAAGTAGTTTAATGCTGCTCTTTCCATTAGTTGCTTGGATTTTTTCAAAACAATTTTGAGCACCTCATGTTTCCAGACTTTGGATTTATGACTAGAATGGTTATATAGTGTATTCATATGGTAATTAATTATATAAGGTATGAGATAACATTTCTAAAGTAAGTCGTTGCCTTTATTATTAGACTACACATCAATACCACTGTTTCTCCTCAGGCTGCAATTAAATAATACGCAAGAATCAAGTAAAATGTGGTATAATTGCAATTGCAAATGGTAACTGCACATATCTATAAAGTAAGTTGTATTTGTGTTGCTGTAACCTATAAATATCAAGAATGAAAGACTAAAAAAAAATTGATATCATTGGTTTCCTAAGCACCCATAAATGCAAGACTGTATATCTGTCTTTTCAACAGCTATTGACAACATTAAAGAAATCCATTCAATGATCATAGGTAATTTGCAATGCATAGAGTATCTTCATACAAATGTTGAGTGATTACCCATTCACTACACAGTTCTTTCAGCTTTGTACCCTCCACTGTAGATCTGAGCCTACAAGAGGAGCTGATAGGTAATGCTTGAGTTGATGGTTCTACTCTTCAATTTATAAGACACCTCATGAGAAGCAATTTATTCAGCTGCATACCTCTACCTGCATTGGGATTCAGAGAACATTTGTTATGCTGGATATGCACTTCAGATTCCTCGATGAATACTTCCACTTTATTACAGTTCATATAATGTTAGACATTTTTACATGTATAATGTGTATTTGGCCACGTCACCATTTATTGTTTAAAGTGGACTCTACATTTGACGTCCACGCACTCACTTTCGACAAATCAGAAAGAAGGCAAAATGCTGTCGATGTGAAAAATAAAGGTAGTTATTTAGAAACAAAGCAGTATCTATACACACGGAATATCTCAGCTCAATTTTAACACTGTTTAAGTAAATGAAATTTGAATAAGTTAGGTATTCACAAAGTGTCAACATTTCAGCATGGTGATCTGTTGCCAAAACTGAAAAATGTTACTGATGCACCAGATTTGACATTAAGCAAAGAAGCAGGAGAGAGGCAAAAGGAGAGGATGCAAGGCAGAGCCATTATGGGAATCTACTGTCCCAAGGTGTGGAAATAATGTTAAACAAAGAACTGCGAATGCTGAAAATCTGAAACAAAAGCAGGAATGTCTGCAGAAAGCAGGTCGGGTGGCATCTGTGGAGAGAAAGCAGAATTAACGTTTTGGGTCCAGTGTTCTGTTGGGCTTCAAAATTACATCTTCAAACCAGATCATTAGAAATTAATCACTAAAGGTTAATTGGACATGACAATGAGCAATTGAAGAGGAAAGTACATGACAGTAGGCCTGATGTGAAAAAACAGCCTGTTTTGGCTAGTAGGTAACTGCATAAGCTTGAGTGTGTGTGGGAACCATTCTTTTAAGTAGTTAACATGGAGCCACCTGGAGATGTTTTCACCTTGTTTTCTGAACAATGGAACATCTGTGTACAATTAAAGTATAATGAAATAGTGATACTGAATAGAACCAGAATTGTATTAATTTAGGGGACTTTGTCCCACTCATCGTACTTTCCCCATTGGACCAGGTTTGTGAGCCCGGGACCATGGACTTTTTGCCATTGGGCTGGGGTTTGCAAACTGATGCCTTGGAATCTGAGACAGGGCTCTACATGCCACAGTCACCAAAGTCCCTGATGGATAGAAGGCAGCGTGAGACTCACTTGTTTGTATATACATGTATATTATGTAGTTTAAGCTAATAATTCACTCATTAGTTTGCACATGGCTCTAAGATATATTAAGTAAATCAAGCTAATAAATTTGCTTCATATTACAGTGTATGTGTCTTTTTGTATTAAAAACTTGCAGCCTAACAATACTTGCAGTGATTCTTCTTAAGAACAGAGTCCCACAAATGGAAGTATTGGTTATTATCTACGCCTTTGAAATTGACATTGAGTCTGGCAAATTGTAAAATATCTGAAAGGATTGTCCCTCAAGGTGCCATTGAGATTCTTTGGGACAGCACAGGAGGCTGTGGAGGATAAAAGATCTGAACAGGAGAGGAACTGAGACTTAGAATAACAGGAGGTCAGCAGCTCAGAATCACACATTACTGACTGAAAAGGACTTATGGAATCATAGAAACGCACAGCACAAAATGAAGCCTTGCAGCCGATCATGTTAATGTCGGACTTGAGAAAGAGGAATTGTTATTGCCCTGTCAAAAAGTTCATCTTCAAACAGCTGTCTGAAACCTTCTTAAAATTATTTATGCAATCATTTTTCACCACCTTTTCAGGTTGAGCATTCCAGATCCCAGGAACTCTTTGAGTGAAAACATTTCTTTTCATCTCCCCACAGTGGCAAATAGTATTCGATTTAGATAGAACAAATCTTCCGATCCGTGTTGGGTCATTCTGATGCCAAGGTAATCGCATTGTGAATGGTACATAATGGTATATTCCAGTGAAATCTCAAAATGTCAAAGCCAGATGACTCAAACTTCCAGTGGTGTTGAAGCCATCAGCCAGTCCCACTAATAGAATATCAAATCTCATGGAGTAATATCTGTGATTAATTGAACTTGGAACTGGGCAATATTGGATCAGCTGTCTTAAGTGTTAAATAATTTGCAATTATTTGTAACGAGTACAAGTGGTGACCTATTGTCAGCAGAGAAAGTGTTTCAGAAATGTGTAGGATCAAAATGGCATTGAGTTTTTTGCATTTTCTTTTAAACTTGTAAACTATCCATGAAGTAGAGAGTTACATCGCATTTCCATAAAACACTCTGATACTGAAATTCGTTTCCTTTGCTGACTGCTGTGAATTCATGTGACTGCCACATCCGGGGCACCTTGGATATCACAATTTTGCAGGGATTCCCATGCAGTTTGACTTGTTAAGATTCATTCTGAATTGAGAAGTGCAAGTGAATGTTAATTCAGCTGGAAGAACTGTTGGGGCCCTGGATGATGGGAAGGAAGGGAGTGATAGGGAAGTTGGTATGTGCAAATTGTAGGGTGGAGGTGTTGTTGAGGGTGATGGAGAAGTAAACCAGGGAGCTGTGGAGGGAAGGGTCCCACCAATATGCTGAATAAGGAGGGGAGTATTTGTTTGCTATTTCTATTCTGATACCTTTCACCATTTATGTAAGTGAATCAATATGTCTTCCTTTTCCTTCTCAATCAAGGGTCCCTTTCACTGTGCTCAGACCTGTCCAACGTATTTTTCATATTTATGCCTTCATCTCTTGTTCCTCCTTTCAGAATCATGATTAACTTCTCCATGTCCTCGCCTTCAATTTTACTAGATTCTATATCAAATGGATAATCTCTGCCAGCTATAGCACTATGCTATCTTCAAAAACATTTTATAACATACCATGACACCTGATCTGCAGTGTACAGAAATTTTCTTGCATGTTTGTATTTACCTGTATATATATATATATATAAGAAATAACATCTTATTCATCTCATCGCCATTAATGCTAGGCCATGCTTTATGTAAACACTGCTGCTAGCATAAAGTCATAGAATCATACACATGTACAGCACAGAAGCAGACCCTTCAGTCCAACTCGTCCATGCTGACCAGATATCCCAACCTAAACTCATCCCACTTTCCAGCACCCAGCCCATATCCCTCCAAACCCTTCCTATTCATAGACCCATCCAAGTGCCTTTTAAAGGTTGCAATTGTACTTGCCTCCATCAGTTCCTCTGGCAGCTCATTCTGTACCACCCTCTGCACGAAAACATTGTCCCTTAGGTCTCTTTTATATCTTTCATATCTCACCCTAAACCTATGCACTCTTGTTCTAGACTCCCCCACCCCAGGGAAAAGACTTTGTCTATTTATCCTATTCATGACCCTCATGATTTTATAAACCTCTATAAAATCTCAGCCTCTGACACTCCACGTAAAACAGCCACAGCTTATTCAGCCTCTCCGTATAGCTTAAATCCTGGCAACATCCTTGTAAATCTTTTCTGAACCCTTTCAAGTTTCAAAACATCCTTCCAATAGGAAGGAGACCCGAACTGCATGCAATATTCTAAAAGTGGCCTAACCAATGTCCTGTACAGCTGCATGATTTAATATATTTGTGTACTCTATGCTTCATGAGCGCCACGTATCATTACCTGTTTCTCTGGATTTTGGTACCTATGTTAATATATTTGGAGGCTGGACACTTTTTCCCAGGTTGTCACTCTTTTTGGTCTCCAACATTCCTAGTTTGTCTTTTACATAAAATAGGGCTCTTTCTCTCTTTCTTCACTAATGCCAATCCTCTTTATTTACTCTTACACATATGCAAGTTACTGAATAGAGATCTCTAATGTAGTGCCTTAAGCCTGTTCCAACCTACTCCACTGTCTGATCTACTCTGCCCTGCTCTATTGCTGTACTTTGATGATGTCATCATCACGTAATTACTATTTGCACACGTTATTGCGTTCTCTCCCTGCACCCCCACCTGCTCCCAATACAAAGAGGTTTATCTTTGATTTGTTATGCATAACTGAAGCAATCTGTTTTTAATTGCTAATTGACCTTGTTATTATGAACATTGTATTGATAGTTCCCCACTCCTCCCAAAGTCAAGAAAATCCGAAACTTTGAATGGTTGTTCTGATCTGGTTCACTTGATTTCCACACAAGGATGATGACCTTTCCTGAAAACGCTCAACCATTCTGTGGTAATCTTACTCCACCTCACTTCTTGGCTCAAGTAAAACCAATGCCTTCCTACTTCTGCTAAACACTCAAGTGTATCATCCAATTCTGATCTCGGTCAATTTGCTCTTCTGATGGCTGTTGCCTCTGCATATCTGCCCAATGTCCAGATTTTCTGACCTGCTGTCAAGGTCAAGATTTGCTGCTTTATGTCTTGAGTTATGCCACTTCTGTTACTTTCTTCTCTGATTTTTTTCCATTTTCTTCCCCTTCTCATTGTCCTGAGATGTAATATTCAGTCTAAGATTGCCACTCAACAATAGTGTTTTTGTTTTCTAATCTTCTCCCCATCAGTAGTTCTGCCAGTGAATATTTGTTGTTTCCTGGGTCTGGTCTCTAGCTGAGTAATGCTCATTTCAAGTCTGCATTCTTGGCAATAATGGCCCTTTTCACATTTCCATCTAACAGAGGATGAAGTGGAGAACCTGTCACCTTGTTTAAAGCAGCCCCTGTATTGAACATCCTGAATTCTCATTCACAAATTGAAGTCCATTATCCAAACCTATTTCCTGTAGGACACCACATTGCGAAAGCTCGTTGCGGTGCTCTAAGCACTGGCCCGGTTGCAAGGAACGTTTGAAACTTTAATCCATCTGGAGTAGTAGTTAATTAGCATTAAATGGGTCTTTCCTCTGAAGTCAAATAAATCTATTGCTAATGTCTCCTATGCCTTTTCTGAAAGTTTTGAAGATATTACTGGGTTGAATCTTACTTATGTTTGGCTAAGTGCCAATTTTGTTGAATATTTCTCAATGTGAGAATCAGCAAGCCTTTTCCTGTGATCATTGCTACTTGTGTACCCTGTCCCAATGACGTCCCTCACATTTGATAATGGCTCAATCATACAGCCATGAATTGACACTCAGGCGTTGTCCTTCACAGGCATCATAATGGCACAGTAGCAACAAACCCAGATTGTTCAGGGCACACTGCTGACACTTCCTCCACATACACCTTCACTTTCTTGCTCCTCTTTAACTTTCAGGCCACACATCTGACCTATCCTTGGTCACATCCCACCTTCCCACTTTCTGTAAACTGCCAGAGCCATTGTACCTTTTGCCCACTGAAGATCAGCACCTTATAATTGTCCACTGAGGAACTATCTCCAAGATGGAAATATTTAAAACATTTCAAAGGTTATCTTTTATTTACAGTCACCAAAAGAAAGCAGAAACAAAATGAGCAGAGGTTGCACTTCTGCCCCAGATTACAAACAAGTACTTGCATGGAGACTAACAATAGTTATGCAGTCCAGGATTGTCTGCTGTAGCCAGCTCTCATTTACTGAAGCCGGGTGTCAATCAAGTCCTCTGTTGCTTTTAGTGCTGAGGAAGGGTCACTGGACCTGAAATATTAATTCTTCACAAAAGTTGCCAGACCTGCTGTACATTGTTTCCATGTTTGTTTAGCATTTTGGTGGTGGTGGTAGGGGGGGGGGTGGGTTCACTATCTTAGGGCTGAGCCATCCAACCGTATCAGAAGAATTCCCAGTGTTTCCTCAAAGAATTTTTTTTATCTCCATTTGAAAAGCAAATTGAATTGCTTGCTCTAGCATGACTTCCTTTTAAATTAATAGAACCAGAGTCTTTTTGTTTGCGATGCCTACAATGATGCAAAACTTATTAATTTGTCTCTTAAGACTCTGTATATGCAGCTAAACTGTTAAAATTTCCCCAATCGATTCCATTCATTGCTGGGACTGATGGTTCAATCTCATTCTTTCAGTCGCCAGATTTCACTTTGCATTAAAATATGCATTGAACACCTTTATTAATGCTTCAAATTAACAAGTACCTTCTTCAACACCTTGCCGCACGAGGACTTCATCAGCTCGAGGCACAATTGCATATAGAAATATACTGACATGATGCACTATCTCTGTTGTATGCAATTCTGATGTGGTTTTTTTAGCTCGGGAATTGCTACTTTTCAAGCTCCCACTTATGGCTTTGTGAGGCCCCAGCATTTTCAAACTGCTGTGACATGGAGCTGCTATCCCAGTTGCTTGCTGTACTATATTAACCCGGGGAAGTAACTGATATGTTTTTTTCTTTGATTGAAGTCTTCTGATTAACTCAATTTGTTCTCCAAAGTCTCCTGGCTGTAATATGTCTTCAAAACATTCTATGTTGTTACCCTGTCTGTCAGAGCCTTCCCTCTTTTCCTCACATGCCTTGCGAATTGTGATCTGACTTCAATTCTGCAAGTCTTAAGTCTCCATTGCAGTCACCATCCTTACTGAAATTTGTTGTGTATGCTTTATAAGTTTACAGAATCTGGGTGGTGGGTGTCTGCATATTGTGTGTTTGCATATAAATTCTTAGAGGTTACTCCGTTTCTACGCTGCCTCTTTTCCTGGTTTCTAGCATCCATAGTTTACCCTTATGTTAACGTAAGGCACTCAATCTCTCTTCAGTGTTGTAGCACTCTTTATTTATAGAGACATCAAAAATATATTATGTCCAGACACACATCATAATATATATATGTGGGTTACTGAATAGAACTCAATGTCTCACTACTGCTCTGTTTTACGTTCCCAGCTTGGTCTCCTCTGCTGCTGTCCTTCTCTGCTGAGGTCAGAGTGGAATCACCAGTTGCATTTCATCATTGCATATCTCTTACTATTAACAAAATTCACGAGATGCCAAATTGGTTATTAGGTGTAATGGAACACCTGGGCACAATCAAGAATTTCTACATTTTTATTGGTTTCAGAATAAAATTGATGCCAAACCAACATGTTGTGAGTATGTACAACAACACCATGTAAATACATTAATACAATACAGCACCTTCAACCCATCAAGCCTGTGCCGATTGATAATCTGTATTTCAACCTGCTACTTGTCGCTCATACACAGTTTCTATCCCCTTGTTCACCTCACATTCATGATCTAAGAAGATACACCTTAAATGTTGCTAATGTGCCTGCTTCCACTATCTCCTGTGGCAGCGTGTTCCAAGCACCCACCACACACTGTGTGAAAAACTTGCCCCCACACTTCTCCCCAAACTTTCTCCTTCTCCCCTTGAACCTGTACCCTCTTGCAGTTGACCTTTCCACCCTGGGAAAAAGCCTCTGACTATCCAAACTATCTATGCTTCTCATAAATTTTGTGGATCTTTATCAGGTCACCTCTCAGCTCTATCTTTCCAGTGAAAACAATCCAAATGTATGCAATCTCTCCTCAAAACTAAAACCCTCCAGACTAGGCAACATTCTAGTAAACCTTCTCTGCACACTCTCCAAAGCATTCATGTCTTTCTGGTAATGTGGTGATGAGAACTGCATGCAATATTGCAAATGTGCCAAACTAAAGTTTTATACAGCTGTAACATAACTTGCTAACTTACATATTCTATGCCCCAGCCAATGAAAGCAAGTGGGCTGTATGCCTTCTTGACCACCTTATCCCCCTGTCAGAGATCTGTGTACCTTTACACCCAAATCCCTCTAAGTCAATGCTCTACAGGTTTTGGCTATTTATTGTAGAATTCGCACCTGAATTTGGTTTTTTAAAATGCAACACCTCACATTTGTCTCAATTAAACTCCATCTGCCATTTCTCAGCCCAAATCTGCATTCTATCTATATCCTACTGTGTCCTTTGACAGTCTTCCTCACTATCTGCAACTCCATCAGTTTTGGTGTCACCTACAAACTTACTAATCAGACCACCTGCATTTTCCTTCAGATCATTTAGATATATTACTAACAACAAAGGTCCCAAACTGATCCCCACAGAACACCACTAGTTACTGATCTCCATTCTGAAGATCACCTTTCCACTGCTACATTCAATCTGCTATAACTAAGTCAGTTCTGTATCCAGCACATCCTGGAACCCATGAGACTCTACTTTTTGTACCAGTCTGTCATGAGATACCTTACAAATGTCTAACTAAAATCCATGTAGACAACAGCCATTACCTTTCCTTCTTCAATTATTCTTGTCACTCCGTCAAAAAACTTACCAAGTTGGTAAGACATGACCTTCCCCACACAAACACTTGCTGCGTTTCACTAATAGGTCTATTCACTTCCAAATGTGAATAGATCCTGTCTCTCAGTATCTTTTCCAACAGCTTCACCACCACTGACATCAGACTCACTGGCCTGTAACTATCTGGATTATGTCTGTTTACCTTCTTAACAAAGGAATAACATTGGCCATTCTCCAATCATGTGGAACCTTGCCTGAGACCAAAAATGATGCAAAGATATTTGTTAAGGGCCTAGCTACTTCCTTCTTTACCTTCCACAGTTACCTGGGATAGATCCCATCCGGCCCTGGAGACATGTTTCCTTTAATGCATTTTAAGATACTCAAGACTTTTTCCTTCATTATCTTGACCTGCCTAAGAGTATTCACATACCTTTCCCTCACCTCAACATCCCTCATGTCCCTTTCTTTGGTAAATACCAATGTAAAGTACTCATTAAGGATCTCACACATTTTGTCTTATTCCATAAATAACCTCCCTCCTATATCCTTGAAGACAGCAGATGTTGGCAATCAGAATGAGGTGCTGGAAAAGCACAGCAGGTCAGACAGCATTCAAGGAACAGGAGAATCAATATTTGGGGCGTAAGCCCTTCATTAGGAATGAGGCTTGTGAGCCAAGGGGGTACAGAAATAAATGGGAGGGGATGGGGCTGGTAGGGAAGGTAACAGAGAGTGCAATATGGAGGTGGGGGTAATAGTGATAGGTCAGAGAGGAGGGTGGATGGAACAGGTGGGAAGGAAGATAGACAGGTAGAACAGGTCATGATGGCGATGCCAAGTTAGAAGGCTAGATCTGGGATAAGGTAGGGGGAGGGGAAATGAGGAAACTGGGAAATCCACATTAATCAAGTGTGGTTGGAGGATCCTAAGGCAGAAGATGAGGCATTCTTCCTCCAGGCATTGGGTGGTTGGGGTTTGGCGATGGAGGAGGCCCAGCACCTGCATGTCCTTGGCGGAGTAGGAGGGGGAGTTAAAGTGTTTGGCCCTGGGCCAGTGGGGTGCTTCATGCAGGTGTCCCACCTGTCCCATCCACCCTCCTCTCCAGCCTATCACCATTAACCCCACCTTCATCTACCTATCGCACTCTCAGCTTCTTTTCCCCAGCCCCACACCATCCTCCCCCCCACCCCACCCCCCCTCAACACCATTTATGTGTCTACTTCCTTGGCTCACAAGCCTCATTCCTGATGAAGAGTTTGTGCCCGAAACCTCGATGGACATACTCTTTCCCTAGCTACCCATGTTGCCCCTTATATAGGTATAAAATGCCTTGGGATTCTCCCTAACCCTCTGGCCAAGGACATTTCATGGCTCCTTTTAGGTCTCCTAACTCCCCATTTGAGCTCCTTCCTACTTTCTCCATATTCTTCAAGTGCTTTGTCTGTTTTTATTTGCCAAGAATCTAAGTATGCTTCCTTTTTCTTTGTCTAAGCTGATAATTTCCTCTGTCATTCAAGGTTCCTGAATCCTGCCATTCCTTTCTTTCTTTCATTTTCACAGGAACATGCTTATCCTGCATTCTCATCAACTGGTCATTAAAAAACTACCACATGTCAGATGGATTTACCCTCAAATAGCCACTTGCAATCCACATGATCCAATTCTTGCCCAATTCATTTATAATTGGCCTTCCTCCAATTTAACACCTTCATCCAAGGTCCATTCTTGTCCTTTACCATAAGTATCCAAAACCTTATGAAATTATGATCACTGTTCTCAAAAAGCTCCCCCACTAAAATATTGATCACTTGGCTTGGCTCCTTTCCCAATACTAGGTCCAGTATGGCCCCCTCCCATACTGGACTATCCACTTACTGTTTCAAAATCTTGGAACAATCCCATTTACTATAATCTTTCTATCAATGAAAGATAGGTTTGGATGTATACATATGAAGTGTTATTTTATCTTATAAGTCAGATCAATGAGCTGACACCAGAGAATTTTTGAGTTGGGAGAACAACTTGTCAATCATCTCCCTATTGTATTAGCTCTGACTCAATTGATAGCATTGGTCTCTCAATCATCCATACCAGGGCTTGAGCATAACAATTAAGGCTAGCACTGCAGTTCAGCAATGAGGGAGTATTGCGCTGTTGAAGCTGCGTTTTTGTCTGGGTGAGGTGTTAAGGTGACGTGTCAAGCTGAGGCCTCAACTGCCTGCTTGAGTTGACATAAAAGACAGGATGGTGCTGGAAGAGCACAGCAGTTCAGGCAGCATCCAACGAGCAGCGAAATCAACGTTTCGGGCAAAAGCCCTTCATCAGATGGGCTTTTGCCCGAAACGTTGATTTCGCTGCTCGTTGGATGCTGCCTGAACTGCTGTGCTCTTCCAGCACCACTAATCCAGTATTTGATTTTCAGCATCTGCAGTCATTGTTTTTACCATAAAAGACAGGATGGCCCTATTTTGAAGCTAAGCAGAGAATTATCCCTGTTGTATGCTGTGGTAAAAACTTCAGGACATGGAGTAACCTTGTGATGATGTCTCAGAGCTGTATACCACTAAGCATAAGGTGCGTGGAGATTAAATATGCTATAATTAGGAGTTAAATTAAAAGTTAAGTTAAATTAAGTCTTAAGAGGCACAAGGACATGAACACACAAAGATAATTTCATCCTAACCAAATGTAATTATACGTCAGAGGCGCTATACCTATGATTACTAGATACTACAGTATTTAGAATAAATGTCTAGTCGGTTCTGATATAATGCGATACCTCCATTCTTGTGTGATCTTGTGTTTTAAGAAAATCACACAATACCTGCATCATTTAAACTAATGGGGCCGGAATGGCTTTACAGCCAATTCAGGTAAAGAAAGTTCACATTCTACAAACTGCAGTCTAACTTCTTCAATCGCTTTAAAGCCATTTGGTTTTATTGAAGAAACACACATTCTAACAGAACTGACCGTGTAGTCTAAGACTGAAGACAGTTGTGACTTTTTCTTCTGTTAAGCCACTCTTTCTTGAGCCCAAGCTAACATCGTGGCATCAAACCACATGACAAAAGAATGCATGTCACCCATAATGAACCATCACAAAAACATTTATCTGATTTTTACCACATTGCTGTCACCCCTTCATTACAACAATGACCTCACTTCAAAAGTACCTTATCAGTGGTAAGTGTTTTAAAACATTTCAGTTCTGCAATAATTCTGCCTTATGAATTCAAGTATTCTTTATTTACTTGGGTTTTTCATTAGATACATTCTAATTATAACCCAGTCAGAGTCAAGTGTTAAAACTACACAGGAAAATGGGTTGATTCGACATCAATGTGGCAGATATCCCAACAATGCTTTCATCATATGTAACATGGAAAAAGATGCACATGAGGAAAGTATTATTGCTTCAGGTCAAAGCATAAAGGCAGTCTAAGGTAAGTATCTAAGGTATAGTGAGAGTCTAAATCTATTATAAAATGTTAAAAATCACACAACACCAGGTTATAGTCCAACAGGTTTAATTGGAAGCACACTAGCTTTCGGAGCACCGCTCCATAACCACCTGATGAAGAAGCGTCGCTCCGAAAGCTAGTGCTTCTAATTAAATCTGTTGGACTATAACCTGGTATTGTGTGGTTTTTAAATTTGTACACCCCAGTCCAACACAGCTATCTCCAAATCATATCATAAAATGCATACTATTAAGTACCTTCTGTGCCCTTTTGACCTTTTTTGTTAATTTCTGTCCACCTTCTTACTGCTTTGCTGGGGTTGGAGACCCATTGAAGGAGTCACCATGATTTTAGTCTTTTTAGTAGCTCCTCCATTAAAAAAAACACACTCTGAATCAACAATGCATGCATATGCTCTCCGTCTACAGTTTACAATCATTTCAAAGGAGCAATTTTCGCACTTTTAAATAAGACCAATTCGCCATTTCATGTCTTTCCATTGAAGCTAGTTGAAACTTGCATTATACTGACTCAATATGCTTTGGTAAAAATAGTATGTGTTCACGATATAATATCTGCCAAGTGATGAGATTTAAGAGACTAATTTATTCATTGTGGAATTACTCTACATTTAATTAACAAGATAGTGTATCCTGATTGTCAGAAAGCCTTCCGATTTTTACCATGATATTTGAGATTTCTTTTCCATGTGACACGTTTCCTAAATCAAATGCCAAGTCAATTCATTGTTATTAGAGGTAGCTACATAATGCCAACACATTAATTATATTAAAAGCAATGCCTTTTTGCTATTACTGATTAAAAATTATTCATTAAAATTCATTTCAATCAAACTTGTTACTCTACTGCAGTTTCTAACATCAGGGACAAAACAGCTTTTAAGGTGAATTAAAATACAGCATTAATAAGGATTACCAAAGATTCTCTTTGACAGAATAAAAATGATCCTTTATTATAACTAAAATGTTAAAGAGGTGAACACTGTCAGGATAATGTTTTACTATAGGAATATAATTTTTGTTCCATGAATTGCTAAATATATGAAATATAAAGCAGAAAGAGTAAAATATGCTCAGACTTGTCATTAAAGATGTTGCCATAATAAATTATTGCAGAAATACAGAGTGTGGGGGTAAATTGAAGATAATAATACAACAATATAAGATATAAGAGAAGGTCTATATGGTCCCTTGATTCTGCTCTACTATTCAATAAGATTGGAGCTATTCTGATTGCATTCTATTTCTCATAACCTTAACTCCCTTATAGTTCTAGAATCTGTCTAGAACTATAATTCAAAAGATACATCACTGTCAAAAAATTATACTCCTTAAGTCAGGATTGCCCCATGAGGGGCAATACCTTCTCAGCATCTTTCATGTCAAGCTCCCTCAGAATCCCGTATGTTTCAACATGACCGCCTTTCATTCTTCTAAACTTCAATGCATACAGGTTCAACTATCTTGACATCTCATCATACAATAAATATCATCCCATGAATCAGATATGTGTGTGAACATTCTCTGAATTCAAATGCAAGTAGATCTTTCCTTAAATGATAAGATAAAAAGTACACAGTGCAATAGGTGTAGTCTCTCTAAATGTGGTGTTCAGTTTTAGCAAGACTTCGTTACTTTTATATGGCTTCAACTTGCTTTAAAGGTCAACATTCCATTTGTCTTCCCACATGCTAACTTATTACGATTCATGCAGAAAGACCCAAGGCTAACTGTGCCTCAGCATTCTCAAGTCACTTCCCATTTAAAAACGAATGCTTTTCTGGTCTTTTTCCCAAAGTGGACACCCTCACATTTTCTGGTATTAGACTGATGCTGCCAGGTAGCACAGTCACTCAAACTATCCACATTTCTTTTGTAGAGCCTATATGCTGAATTTTCCCAGCCCCAAGTAGAAGGGGGTATCAATGTCAGGTTGACTCCCCCTTGCATTTCGATATCCAAGTTATTTTTCCAGAGATGCCTTGGGAAACAGTTTGGTTGCGTGCTCCGTGCATGCTGTCAGGCAATATAACTTGGTTGAGGACCAATTAGCAACAAAGTTGTGACCTCTCCCCAGATTGTTTTTGCCAAATCTGTCTCTACCAGAGACAACGACTTCAATGCAGGGTTGCCATTGGGTTGAGAGGCTTCAAAGAGGGTATGCACAGGTGGCAGTCCAGGTGGAGATGGCTATTAACAAAGGATATGGTAGCCCCAATTTTGTTAATAGGGTCATAGTGTACTAGAGGAGGAGGTGATGTTGAACTTGCTCAGCTGGAGTATTGTGTCCAGTTGTTGCCACATTTTCGGAAAACATGTGAATGCATTGGAAAGAGTCCAGGAGCATGTTTCCCGGAGTGAAAACCTACAGTGAGAAACAGTCCCAACCTCCATAATCTCTTCGCATGAAAGAAGTTGGGACCATTCTCCTCAGAGAGAAGAAGGGTTAGAGGAGGTTTGATGGAGGTTTTTAAAATCATGAGTGGGCTGGACAGAGTAGACAAGGAGAAGCTGTTTCCACTCATAAAAGAAAAAAGGACATAGATTTAAAGTGATGTGCAAATGAAGCAAGGATGACGTGAGAATTTTTTTTTCACACAGTGAGTAGTTAGGGTACAGAAAGCACTGCCTGGAAATGTAGTGATGGCATGTTTAATGAAGCAGTCAAGAAGGCAACAGGTGATGTTTTAGATAGTAATGGTGTGCAAGCATTTAGGGAAAAGGCAAAAGACTAACACTAGATAATCGAACTGATGCAGGCTTGATGGGCCACTTGGCCTTCTTCTGCACATAACAATTCTGTGATTCAGGAATTAATAAAAGCTAATCCAGTGACATGGTTTCCAAAGAAAGACAATTCATCTACCTACTGTCTAAATGCCAGTTACTTGATGATTGGTGTGAGGCCAGTAATTGTGCTTCCATACTGAGGTGACCTTGAAGTCATTTAACTCCCACAGCCACATCCATCTCTCCCAGGGAGGCTAACAAGAATTTAGATATACAAGAAGGGTTCTAATGAAGGGTCACTGGACCCAAAACTTCAACTCTGATTTCTCTTCACAGATGCTACCAGACCTGCTAAGCTTTTCCAGAAATTTCTATTTTTGTTTCTCGAGATACAGGCCCTTTCGTTGAGCCAATAGCATTGGTAGCCTCCTGGCCCCTCCAGTCTTAATTTGCCGTTATTAATCTCCCAGTTTCAATCGCTAAGAGTTAAATGTTTAGCTACTCCCTTCCTTTTTACCGAATTCCAGAAGCACTTGTTGTCTGTTTTTTATTCCTTGTTAGTTTATTCTTATAAACTATTTTATCCTTCTTCTATATTTTTGGTTCTCCTTCACATACTTCTAAACTGTTCAAAATTTTCAGATCTATAACTAATCTTCAAAATAATTTATTATTTTCCTTAACCTTGTTATTCAATAACAATTGTTTATCTTTCTCAAACACCCATTTTCATCAATGAAATAAATCTTTGTTAAGTATCTACCTCCACTGCATATCTATCCTCTTATTTTAAGCCTTTTCTCCAGTCAAATTTAACTAAATGTATCTTCATACAAATAAGCAAACATACAAACATTTGAATAAGGAGCAGGAGGAGACCATTCAGCCCTTCTAGACAATAGACAATAGACAACAGACAATAGGTGCAGGAGTAGGCCATTTGGCCCTTTGGGCCAGCACCACCATTCATTATGATCATGGCTGATCATCCACAATCAGTATCCTGTTCCTGCCTTATACCCATAACCACTATCTTTAAGACCTCTATCTATCTCTTTCTTGAAAGCATCCAGAGACTTGGCCTCCATTGCCTTCTGGGGGAAAGCATTGTTTCTTGCCTGCTTTGCCATTGAACAACATAATTGCTGATCTGATTATGGCCTCAACTCCACAGTTCCACCTACCCTAGTATTGACTCTCTTATTAATCAAGAAAAGTTAAATTCCATCAACTATCATGGAGGTGTTGGCCTATTGTGGACTCTTTATGTATAGCATATATTGTTATCAGAAGGCAATGGCACCTCCAATCTGGGACTATGCTCCCATGGGAAAATTACCAACCTACAATAAAATCAGTAGAGAATATTGAAAGTTTTTTTTCTTTTTTATGATTAAAATAATTTGTTCTTTATCAGCAGGAAACCTGTTCCCATTTAATTGTTAAGTCTGTCTCTAATGCTGCATTTTTCAACTCTTTTGGGTCGTAACCTTTTTTTTTGCCAAAATAATGCATCTTTGTTTTAGTTACATGAAGTAAAATCAATGTATTGAAAAAGACTAAAAGTCTTCAGGAACTGTGATTTCCCAAGTGCTACCCCATTCCACTTTGACCAGATACATCAGTCAGTATCTATTTCCAGCAAAAGGTAATGGGGTTCAGCAACTGATAAAGATAATGACTGCTCTGCCATTTGTGACACTAATGAGTATGTTCATTAGGACTCATTAAAAATTCAGTGTCACTGCCATAGGATTTTGTTTCTAATCAGAATTACAGCGACATCAATTTTCAAGCACAATGATGCATTGCCACCATTTCAAATCAGTTTCTTTACCCGCATTGTTATGTAGAAGTCCTCAGAGGAGAGTGGACAACAGTAAATTGAAAAGTAATAAGCTGATTAGTTACTTTTGTACTGTTTTGTTGGTCTTGTCATCTGTTTCACGAATTCACTTTTTATTAATGATACTATATACATACTGGCAGTAATAAAAAGAGACAACGCTGGGCCCGCATTTATTGCCTGTCCCTATTGACTCTTGTGAAGGTGGTGGTAAGCTGCCTTCTTGAACCGCTGCAATCCATGTACTGTAGGTAGACTGACAATGTTAGGGAGGGAATTGCAGGATTTTGATCCAGCATTGGAATGGCAACATATTTCCAAATCAGGATGGTGACTTTGAGGGTATTTGAGGGTAAGGGTGTTCCCATGTATCTGCTGTCCTTTTATTTCTAGATGGAAGTGGCCATGGGTTTGGAAGGTGCTGTCTAAGGATCTTGGGTAAATTTCTACAGTGAATCTTGTAGATAGTACGCACTACTACTGTTGTGCATGAGTGGTGGAACGAGGGGATGTGATGCCAATAAAGCGGGCTGCTTTGTCCTGGAAGGTATCAAGCTTCTTGAATGTTGTTGGAACTGCCCTTATCCAGGTAAGTGGGGTGTATTCCGTCATGCTCCTGATTTGTGCCTTGAAGATGGTGGACAGAATTTGATTAGTCAGGAGATGAGTTACACATTGCGGTATTCCGAGATTCTGGCCTTCTATTGTAGCCACTTGCAGCCAACTCTTCTAAGGGATGCCCATTCATTGTCAAGTGAGAAAATCTGCAAGTGTTCTTGAGACTTTCTGGGATGACTATGACTAAAAGATTCACCGTCTGCTTTGCGAAATTCAGCTGGAGTTCAATGCAGAGGGGTCATCACTTCTGGAGATCACTGTATGATTTGTTTAATGCTCATAAGTGAAATCTATGTAGTTCTGACCATTTACTGTCTTTACCTGAAAAAGGCAAAATAAAAACAGATTTCTAGCCAATCCAGGACTTTGCTGTAAACAGCCCTGACTGATGACTGGGCTAGCAACAGGCATTTCAAACAATTTGTTATTTTCCATAAATATAGGATTTACTTTCCACATGCTACTGTCACCTCCTTCTCCATGTTTATATTCAATCCAGAGGTCAACACTACCAGCCAATAAGCACATCCAAATTGCTTTGTTTCATGTTTGGAATTTGGCTGTGGCATGATACATCATCTTGATGCAATCACACACCAAGTGACAAGTACAGATTACTTCTGTGATTTGTGATAGGAGATAATGTGCAAACAACAAAATCCACATTGTGTTATCAATCAGAAGTTGTCAAAATATACACCAAAAAACATTATATGATAGAAAAGCTGAGTGAAGATTCCCCCCTTGCAATTCCACATTGCATCAGAGAACATAGGCGCGACAACTTTCCAATCAATAAAATCAATGGTCAAAACCTTGTGAGGTAGGGCTGCAGTATTTCCTGTTGTGACTCTGGCAAGCACCAAGAGCATCAAAACAGGTTATTCTGAGTAGTTTGAAAATTCATGTGCTGACTACAGCTCAACTCTGTGGAACATTTTACTTTTGGTTCTTCTTTGAAAACTACCCCCCCCCCCACCCCACCGAATAGTTTACCTCACTCAATGCAAAATTCTCTGATGATGTTGGTTATCCTCAATTCTGCTCTTTAACCAGGTGCTAACATAGAAACTAGGAGAAGCTACAATTCAGCTATTTGGCTGATCGAACCTGCTCCGCCATTCAATATGTTCAGAGTTGATCTTTCATCAGTACCATATTTTCACTTTCTCGTCATACCCCTTGATGGCTCTAATGTCTAAAAATTTATTAATTTTTTTCTTGAACAAACTCAATGACCTAGCCTTCGCAGCCTTCTGTTGCATTAAATTCCTCAGTGGAGAAGAGGAATCCTAAATGGCTGACCACAATCTGAGACTAGCCCCTGGTTCTAGATTCACCAACCAGGGGAAGCATCCTCCTCCCATCTTGCCTATCTAGCCACGTTAAAATTATAGGCATTTCAATTAAATCCCCTCTCATTTTTCTAAACTCTAGTAAATACAATTCTGATTGAACCAATCTCTCCCTATATGACAGTCTTGCCATCTCCAGTATCAGCTGAATGAACCTCAGCCTCACTCACTCTGTAACAAGTATATTCTTTCTCAAGTTAGGATATTCAAACGGCACACAATACTCCAAATGCAATCTTGCCAGGACCCTATAACTGCAGTCAGACATCCCTACTTTTGATCAAATCCTCTTGCAATGAAGACAACATGCCATTTGCCTTTCTAATTGTTTGCTGTGTCTGCCTATCTATTTGCATTGGATTAGTGGTGCTGGAAGAGCACAGCAGTTCAGGCAGCATCCAATTCGCTGCTCGTTGGATGCTGCCTGAACTGCTGTGCTCTTCCAGCACCACTAATCCAGTATTTGGTTTTCAGCATCTGCAGTCATTGTTTTTACCTTATCTATTTGCATTGACCAGTGTACATGGACACCCTTTGTATATCTACACTTCCCAATATACCACCACTTAAATAATACTCTGCCTTTCTGTTTTTCACACCAAATTGTATAACTTCACATTTATCTGAGTTACACTGCATCTGCCATGTGTTTTCCCACACACATAACTTATCTAGATTGCTCTGAATCCTGCTTGCATTATCCCCACAGCACTACCTAGTAGTGTTGTCAAAAATTTGGACATATTGCATTTGGTTCCCTCATCCAAGTCTTTTATACATATCATGAATATTTGGGACCCCTGGTCGCTGCAGCCCACCACTTGCCACGCAGAAAAAGGATTGATTCATTCCTGGGAATAATAGTACAGTATTGTTCACTCATGTTTCTCTTTCTTTGTGAGAAGGGACATTTGGCCATCCATTCAGTATTTTCTCCCAGCAATCTGTCTGTAGTCAGAGAGCCACTTGGGCAACTGGAAACTGGGAACTAGGTCTGTGATCCTAATCTGACCTCTTTATGGTATTTACACACCAGACTCTTTACTGAGCTGTTCTCTTTATTTAAGCAAATACTGTTTTTCCGATCACTAAAAGATCTAGATTCATTGATGTTACAATCCCCAAAGAAACCAATTTTTTTTTTTGAAAAGAGGGATGATGTTCTCTGCGAACGATCACAAAACTTAAAGTTTCAGGAATTTGACTATAACAAAGGGAAGAATCTTGGTTCAGGGGTTGAGACCTTACATACCAGTTGAGAGCTGCTGGATGACCTATGTTATTCCCTTTTGAGAAGATCTGCAAATCACAAGCCAATCAGGCAGCGACAAGCCATCAGCATGCCTTCCCCCGGAATCAGGTCTGCATGGGTGGAAGTCATCAGAAGCCAATTGGAGCCAATCAGAGGTGAATCAAAATCCAGTCATTGTTATGCTCAGCAACAGCACTAGGTGGTGAAAGGCAGTGGCTGTTGCTGGACGAACTCACCAGAATTCCAGGATGGCAGAAAGACTCAGGTCATGGATTAGTGAGCTTGGTGATTGGAAAGCAATATTAGAGAGTGGTCATTATGCCAGGCTATAAGCTTACAGATTGTGGTTGACTTTGCTGAATGTAATGGTCCATAGCATCCCATTGAAGCACAGTCTTCAGATGCTGGATCTGTTTAAAATGCATCCTATTTAGTGCAGTATTAATATCACACAAGGAAATGGAGGGTATCTTCAGTGTGAAGGTGGGACTGTGTCTACACAATGACAATGCAGTGATCATTCTTATGATTATCTCATAGTCAGATATATCTGCAACAAGTAGATTGATGCAGATCTCGTCAAATACATTTTGCATTCCTGTTAGTTCCGTCACCATCTGCTGCAGGCCCGTTATAGCAAGTATGTCCATTAGTACTCACTAGTTGTGCTGCTAGACCACTCTTGGTGATGGCTATTGATGACATCAGCCAGTGTTCATTTTGTGCCCTTGTCACCTTTAATACATTCTCCAAATAATGTCAAACATGGAAAAGTACTGTTTCATCAGTTGAGAGGGTTGATGCTAATCAGTAAGAGGTTGTTTTGTCTAAATTTGGCCTGATATCAAGTCTATACTCATGAGCTTCAAAGTCAATAGGGTCATAGAATCCTGCATCACAGAGACAGGCCCTTCAGCCCAAACCGGTTCATGCCGACCAAATGCTAACTCCATTTCCCTGCGCTTGGCCCATAAACGTCAAAACCTTTCCTATCCATATATTTGATGTTGTTAATGTACCCACCTCAACCATTTCTGCTGGCAGCTCATTCCATATGTATAGCACACACTTTGTAAAAAAGTTGCCCCTCAGGTTCCCTTTTTCTTTCCCTTCTTACCTTAAACTGATGGCCCCTAGTCCTCGATTCTGGAACTTTGGGAAAAAGACTGAATGCATTCAGCCTATCCATGCCTCTCATAATCTTATACATTCTATAAGATCCCCCCCTCAGTCTCCTACATTTTAAAGAAAGAAGTTCTAGCCTGTCCAACCTCTCCCTATAACTCAAACTGTTTGAGAAACAGCCTTGCAAATTTCTTCTGAACTCTTTCCAGTTTAATAGCATCCTTCCCCCAATTACAAGGTGACCAAAACTGAACATAATACTCCAAGTGCAGCCTCACCAACATCCTGTACAACTGCAGCATAATTTCCCAACTTCTATACTCAATGCTCTGACTGATGAAGGCCAGTGTGCCAAAAGCCTTTTTCACTGCCCTGTCTACCTGTGACTCCACTTTCAGAGAACTGCGAACCTGAACTTCATTGTCCCTCCCTTCCACTACACTCACTATGGCCCTACTATTCACTATGAAACTCCTACCTTGATTTGACTTTCCAAAATGCAAGATCTCGCACTTATCTATATTAAACTCCATTTGCTATTTCTTGGCCTACTTCTCCAGCTAATCGAGGTCCTGCTGCAATTTCTGATAACCTTCCTCACCGCCCATGATACCTCCTATTTTAGTGTCATCTGCAAACTTACTAATCATGGTTTGTACATTCTCATCCAAATCATTGATATCGATAACAAACAGCAATGGGCCCCAACACTGACCCCTGAGGCACACCACTAGTCACAGGTCTCCAGTCCAACAAGCATCCTTCCATTATTACCCTCTGCTTCCTACATCAAGTCAATTGTATATCCAATTTGCCAGCTCCCCAATATTAAGGACTCCCACAGCAACTCTTTCTCCTACCTTTTTACCGCCATGGTTGGTTTGATAGGTTATACCCAGTGACGGCGACAGTCATGTCTGAAAATTTATCTGTATTATTCCATGAGTATAACTCTGTCAGGCTTCTGCTCAACTAGCCTGTGGGACAGTTTTGGCACAGGCCCCTATGTTTTGGTAAGGGCAGCTTTGCTAGTTTGACAGGTCTGTGGGAGCTGTTGAAAGTTCTCATGTCTTTTCCCATGCAGGGCGATCTGCCCAGTTTTGTTTGTTTCATTTGACATTGTAATGATTAGAAATAACCCAGTGATTCATCCACATTGCGGTGGGTCTGGAGTCACATGCAGGCCAGATCAGGTAATGGCAGCAGATTTCCTTCTTTACAGATGGTTTATAATGACAATCAATGGTAGTTACCTGGCACCCATTAGACTAGTTTTTAATTCCAGATTTATTGATTTGAAACTTCACCAACTGCCATGGTAGAATTTGAACCCACATGCCCAGAGCATTAGTCTGGGTTTCAAATTGCTCATCCAGTAACAATGCCACTTCATCCACCTTGAAATATATTCAGCAGGTTTGTCAAGCAAAATTTGTCTTTCTAATAAATTTGTCGTCAATTAAAGATCATAAATTGTTTTCCTTTTTCATCTCTCCTTCGTAAAGATTTGCTAACTTCTAGCATTAAGAGTATAGTTTGTAGTTCAGGAAGAAGATGCATACTTTACAAATTCACAATAAGTTAACTTTTAAAAAACACAGCAAATAACTGGTTTATAAAAATAAAATTGTTATTCAAATGAAGGCACTATGAGAGTGACAAAACTGTAATTATCTCATTGTACCTATTAAGCAAGCTGTTTTAAGTGGATATTGAATTGGCTGCTAAGTCACATCGCCATTAGCTGATGCACATTCTATTAGAAAAAGAGATTAGGGAGAAATAACATTTTGTTTTGTTAGCTATACATGGAGATAAACGAACATCTAACTCAATGTTAGAGTATTAGACTGTTAATAAACTGAACAGTTTTCCTGTTCTACTGAAACCATATACTTTAAACCTGTGAGCTGTCTCTCTCCAACTCTTTACATTATTTTACCAACATTAGATCATTGCTGCATCCCACATTTATCCATTTTTTAAATGGGTAAGTGAGGCATAGAGTTATTTATGATCTAGAGGAGAACTTATATCCCATTGAGCCCTGGTTATAACATGATGTTAACTAATTTCTTGTTTTGTTAGATATTCATGAACACGCTGTGTATTTTCAAATTTGTGAGCATGCTGCAAAATTCCGCCACTTCCTGTTCAACGTCTCCACAATGTGATGATGGTCCACACTGTCCTTTTTCTCCATCATACGACGTAAAGTGATGATCTTCACTTAGTTCCATTTTTACCCCTCCAATTGTAATATGAGATTTGATCACATGAACAGTCCAAAGATCATGAACAGGGATTCTTTATTCCACTGGGATCAAATCATTACAACCATGAAGCAAAATTAAGGTTAAACAAAGAAATCAAAGTACTTAAGTACAATTACACGTATGGTTTACATCTGGTTCAGGAAATATTTTGTCTGTCTGATCCCTTGACCAATGAGGCATTCTTCCCCTAAAGATGAAAATCACACAAGGCCAGGTTATAGTCCAGCAGGTTTATTTGGAAGCACTAACCTTCGGAGCACTGCTGGCCTCAACCACCTGATGAAGGAGTGACACTCCGAAAGTTAGTGCTTCCAAATAAATCTGTTGGCCTATAACCTGGTGTAGTGTGATTTGTAACTTTGTCCATCCCAGTCCAACACCGGCACCTCCAAATCATGACATCCCCTGAAGACACCCTTTCCTCCAGAGAGGGTCCTTTGGTCTAATCAATTGCCCTGTTTGGTGTATTCCTTCACCATCACCAAGCTACTAGAGGTCTTGGCACAATTGTGTTGCCTGTATACGAGAAGAAAGATATCAATCAGCTCACACTCCACAGCAAAAGGCTCATGTCAAAACTGGTGAGTAACAGTTGACATCTTCACTCCTGTGCAAAGTGGCATGTTGCTGATACCTTGCCAAATTTCATACACACAGCAGGGAAAGTTTCTATCACTTACCTTAGGACTGAATCATTTCCTGAAGGTACCTGAAGGGAAGGCTGTGGCACTGCATAGAGCATCTGTTGCTTGACCGCATTATATTTGCAGATACATTCCATTTTGCGTGAAAAACGCAGAACCTGCAAGCAGTCAATGCAGGCAGTGAATCCATATAATATTTGTAAATTCCAGTTGGGAAATAGAACCAGTCTGAATCATGCCTTTAAGGCATTGTCTGAGCTAAAGTGCCACCCTTTGTTATAAAACTGAAAATTATCTTGAGAATGTGACTGAAAAGAAGTTCTGAGATTTACATATTATAGAACCAAAACCAGCAAATACACTCTCAAAGGTGACAGACTTAACAATCTAGATTTGTTCAATGTATTACTGTATCATTGTAAGCTTTTGGTATACATTCTGTGTCTTATGATGCTGCTCCACAAGTACCTGATGAAGCAGTAGTGCTTCGAAAGCTAGTGCTTCCAAATAAACCTGTTGGACGATAACCTGGTGTTGTGTGATTTTTAACTTGTTGGCAATGGTTGGTGAGAGCAGTCTTGTCTGAAGTGCTCAGCCCTGTCACAGAGCCCATATAGCTTTGGAACATTCCTTGGTTGGGATTGGCCATAAGGCTTATTGTGGCGATAGAACACGCAAGACTGGACCTGTGTTTGCTATGTGGAAATCTGTTCTGCCTGACTCTTCAGTCTGAGCTCGCCATCCCTGACCGCTGGCAGTCTCTTTCCTGATGGTAACTATCAGCTGCCTGAGCTTTTCCCAGGTTCTGGATTATGTAATTCCATGTGTTAAAGAAAAACAATTGAGGATTGTGACTATTAAGCCTCCTGAATTCCATTTAAAGATTCTCATCCCTTAATGCCTCCATTCGACAGACCTTCAGCTGCCTATCCCTGATCAATTTGAATGAGAGATTAAGAAGGACAATATGGTGAAACAACTTCGCAAGCTCCTGGGATATGGAAGCCAAGCCTTCCACTTCAGCTTGCTCATACCCACAAATCATCTGTGGTAGCTGTGTCAGGCTATAGCTGTCCCTAAACCCTTGTCAATGCCTTAATGACCTGCTGTGGGATTATTTGAACATATGTACCTCTCCCCAGTATTTCCTGCACAGAGCTCCATCATGAACATTGGCTGCTTACTCAGGTTGAAGCCTTTGGATATTATAAGTCATCCCCAACTAGTCCTAAACCATTGCATCATCAGGTGGTTTCCAACCCTCCCACCCCTCCCCATCCAAAATCTGTTCATCTTCCTACTCCTTAGAGGTACCACTTCCTTCCTTCATAACATTGAGGGAACACAGGTGAAGAACCTTTGCTCGGCTTTGACCTAAAGGTTTGATTTTCTCTGCCAATACTTGAGCTTCCAACATCTCAAGATATTTTTAGCTTCCTTTTGGATATTGACAGTCTCGACTCTTCCAACATCCATTCCTTCTCATCTGCCATGACTGTCTATGAAATCCTGCTGACTATGCCAAAAAGGTAACATAAGATTTGAACATGTGGACAACTTTTAAACCTCCTCCAGTACAACGCAGCCCTGGATAGTCTCTGTGCATGCCACTCTGGTCTCTTGTGCATCCACCCACTCTATCGCCAATGGCAGCTCCACCATTTGCTGTTTGCCCTTTAATGTGGAATTCCCTCTTCTAATTTCTCTACTTCTCCATTTTTACTTTAAGGCCTCTGATAACATCCCTTTCAACAAAATGTTTGATCACCTTCTAAGACTTAGCATTAGTTTTGAAAAATCTAATTATGCCACTCTGAAGTGCCTAAGAATATTTTCCTACATTTAATGCATAATTGAACTGCAACTTGATATGGCATTCTTTTGTTTTTGGTTCACATTTACAGTTTTTCATTTTACCTTTGCTGTTAGAATGTTCTATTGTGAAAGATATAAGGAAATCAGTCAGTAGTGCTCATACGTTCTCATACATGCCAACGTTATTGATTGGTTTTAGTCAGACTTGGCAGGAAAGGTGATGATGTCATTAGGAGATATGAAGATTAATCTAAATGATTTGTCTGTGAAGCTGACCATGACAAACAGAAAATAAGTGAGTTGAAAGACATTGAGCAGTTGGAAAATGTTCCTTCACCAAAGGGACTGATAATGCTTAGAAAAAGACATAGAGGAAATGGATGACCGTGAAGTGAGGAAATTATTGTCTTTCTGAGGGTTATTAGGTGATAAATATGCTGAAGAAAGCAAAGATGGCCATGTAGAATTTGATGTAGTGACAGCTCTGATGGACATGTACAGGTAGCTGTCACACTGTTGTAAGTGACTATATAGTCAGTGTTTTATTGCTTCTGGATACGGTAAGTACCATCAATCTACTGTGAATTGTGCACATGTCCTTTGGTTGAGAGCAATTGCACACTTAAGAAAGTGGTACTTGACTGAGTGTCTTTGATCTACAGCCAAAAAATTATAGAAAGCCAGCTAATGTCATGAAGAAAGTGGGACAAAAAGGCAGATGAATATCCATGCAACACCGATATAAAAATAAGGCACAGCTTATTTTAGAAATATTTATAAGTTCTGAAATGCCATTAAGGTTTGACATTTTTAACATCCATATTATATCTACAATTTATTTTATGCTGTATTTCAGAAGATCAATCTGAATGATGATTATCTATTTTATTTGGAGCTTCAAACACTTCAACACTTCAATTAGAAATCATGCTAGCATCCTACCAATTAATCACCGGCTTGAAAAATGGTGTGTGAATATAATAAGAGAGTTGAACGTTACTGCAAAAAGATGACTATTTTTACCCTTCTGCAATTATTTTTCTCTGCTCCTAAGGTATTCTGTATGACAGATCATTCCCTACCAATAGACTGTAAAGTGCTTTGAGATCTCTTCCTGTACGTGAGAGGTGTTACAGACGCTGAAGTCATTGGTGATAATGTTCTTAAGATTGCTCGTACCATGTGAAGAGATCATCCTTGGTGTTTTACCTCTCTCCATTACAAACTGGCAAGGCTTGGATGGACTAAATACTTCTTCTAGCAGTATGAGACCACAGGCTGGTCTTTATTTAGACTGGCAATAAAAATCTACATAGGGATTACATATGAGCTCTTGTACAGGAATGGGCCAATGGGAGAATCTTGCCCACTCACAGTGGGTCTTCAATTCACTGGAAGGTAGGAGTGCCTTAAGTTTTGTACATGGGCAGCACATCTTTCTCGAAACTCCAGAAGGAGCAATTAGCATCTCATTGAGGGCCTTTGAATTGTGAAGGGAGGTGGTTGCTGAAAACTTTGTTTCTGACCCTGATACACGCCCTGTCCAGCAAGCCCCTTCCTAAAACCCTCACCCCACCTTTACCCACCAGTGGCCTGAGTTCCTGCCTGATGGCAGACTTTCCCGGATGCAGCACCAATAGTAGTCACAGCTTCCCAGGATCTGAATCATGGGTGAGGACTGATATAAGCTATTACATGATTGTATGATTGTCCTATGCCAGTGGCTTATAATTGTGGAGTGGAGGTAAACCAGTGGAAAAATTATCTTGGAGAGATTATTTCTAAGCAGCATTCGCGTCAGTTTTATTTGTTGTTCAAGTTCTTATATTTTAATTTACCTAGATATGCCTTATCTGCTTTAATAATCTAATTGCACTACTATTCATAGTAGAAGGTGTAGCACAGTGGTGGTGTCACAGGATGAACAACTCAAAAGACCAGGCTAACACACTGGGGACACCAGTTTGAATCTCAACACTGCGGGTGCTGGAATTTAAATTCACTTAACAAATTTAGGATTAAAAGAAAATTTAATCTTTGTGATGGTGACCATGAAATTATTTAAGATACTTGTTAAAACTCATCTGATTCTTTAGGGAAAAAAAGTATTGACATTCTTACCTAGTCTGACTTACATGTAACTCCAGACGGCACAGCAATGCCTCAGAGATGACCTAGCCAGTATCAAGAGATGATTGTTAGGGTGGGAGATCGAGTGTCAATCAGGCATGCTGCTTTTTTTGGATGGTGTTGAGCTTCTTGAAAATTATTGAAGCAGCATTCACCCAAGCAAATGGAAAATATCTCATCAAACCCCTGGCTTGTGCCCTTTCAGTGGCAGAGACAGTGAGGTCTGTAGATGCTAGAGATCAGAGTTGAGAGTGTGTTTCTGGAAAAGTGCAGCAGGTCAGGCAGCATCTGAGGAGCAGGAAAATTGACATCTCAGGCCAGAGGCCTTCATCAGGAATGAGGCTGGGAGCCTCAGGGGTGGAGAGATTTTTCCTGAGGAAGGGCTCTGGCCCACAATGTCGATTTTCCTGCACCTCAGATACTACATGACCTGCTGTGCCCTTCCAGCAACACACTCCCATTTCAGTGGAGGGCAGGCTTTGCGGAGTAAGCAGATGAGTGACTTGCCACAGAATTCCTGATGAAGGGCTTTTGCACAAAACGTTGATTTTCCTGTTCTTCGGATGCTGTCTGATCTGCTATGTTTTTCCAGCACTACTCTAATCTTGACAGAATTCCCAGCTACAGGCCTGCTCTTGTAGCCGCATATTTATATGGCTGGTCTATATCCAGGTTCTCATGAATGGTAATCCTCAGGATGACAAGAATAGAGTTATTCAGTGATTGTATTGTTGTTAATTATGAAGAAGAGATGGTTGGATCCTATCTTGGCACAATTTTTACATGCCTCATATCAGTCCAAGTCTGAATGTTGACTAGGTCTTGCTGCATGTGTAAATGGACAGAATATTGCAAAATCAACCGTGAGCATCCCCACTTCTGACCTTATGATGGAGGGTAGGTGATGAACAGTAGAAGATGCTTGGGCCTAGGAGACTACTCTGAGGAACTCCTGCAGAGATGTCTCGGGACTGAAATGATTGACCTCTAACAATCACAATCTTTTCTCTCTGTGTCAGGTATGACTCCAAAGAGTGGAGTTTTTCCCCCGGATTCGGACTAACTGCAGTTCTGCCAAGGCTCCTTGATGAAGTGCAACCTTGATGCCAAGAGCACTCACTCTCACCTCACCTCTGGAGTTCAGCTCTTTTGTCCATGTTGGACCATAGCTGTCATGAGGTCAGGAGCTGAGTGGCTTTGGGAATCTCAAACTGACTCAGTGAATAGGCTAATACCAAATTCAGGTAATTCTTCTATAACGCAATAGTTGCGTTCTTGTGTAACACTTAATATGTTGGCAATGTAATCGAATTGCAGCCAACGCACATTTTAAAAGTTCGCATTTTAGAAACAGTGTACCCAATTCATCAATCATGTTGCCACATGTTCATGTTAATGGAATGCATGTTATATCATAATGACCTGTAAGTACAGTTTCATAGCTCTTGATGGCATCTTTGCTGATGATTGGGAGTACAGTAATTGGGCGGTAATTGACCAGATTTGTGTTTGTCCTGCTTTTTGTGAACAGGACATAACTAGGTAATTTGCCTCATGGTTGGGTAAGTGGCTGAGATGTAACCACACTGGAACAGTTTGGTTAGGGATGCAGCTGGTACTTGAACACAACTCTTCAATACTATTCCCAGAAATAATTTCAGGACCCAGAGCCTTTGCATAGCCTTCTTAATGTCGTGTGGACTCAATCAAATTGGTTGAAGACTGGCATCTGTGATGCTGGAAATCTTAGGAGAGGCTTGGCTGCATCATCCACTCAGCACTTCTGGCTGAAGATTCATAGAATGCCTACAGTGTGGAAGCAGGCCTTTCGGCCAATCGAGTCCACACCGACCCTCTGAAGAGCATTCACCCAGACTCACTACACTACCTTATCTCTGTAACCCTGCATTTCCCTTCACTAATCCACCTAGCCTGCACATCTCTGGACACTATGGGGCAATTTAGCATGGCCAATCCACCTAACCTGCACACCTTTGGACTGTGGAAGGAAACCCACACAAACACAGGGAGAATGCACAAATTCCACACAGACTGTTGCCCAAGGCTGGAATTGAACATGCACCTGGTGCTCTTGAGGCAATAGTGCTAACCACAGAGCCACCATGACTCTCCCATTTGGTGTAAATATTTCCACCTAGTCTTTTAAACTGAAATGTTGGTCTCCCCTATCATCGAGGATTGTGATTTTTGTATAATCTCAACATCCTGTTAATTTTTTCATTGTCCACCACCATTGCCTCCCAAAGGGCTTTGTTGATTTACCTACAGCACATGGACTGCAGCGGTTCAAATAGCAGCTCACCTCCAGCTTCTCAAAGGCAACGAGTGACTGGTATTAAATGCTGGCCAGCCAGCAACACCCATATCCCATGAGTGACTAAAAATAAAATCATTGACTGGACTTGACTTGACTACAAGATCTGACCCATTGTTGAGAGGGCTTAGCTGTGTCTGTTACATGCTGATCTCCTATTTGGTGTGCCAGCAGTGCTATGATGCACATTCACCTCTTTTGTTTTTAGCAGTATCTAGTGCTGCTCCGGGCATGCTCTCTAACATTTTTTCATTGCACCAGGGTTGATACCCCCGCTTGATGGTAACGGCAGAGTAGGGGAAAACAATTCTGCTGATGCTGATGGTTCACAGCATCTCCTACATGCCTACTTTGGAGTTGCTGGCTCGAAAGAAATTTTGTGCCATTTAGTACAGCGGCAGTGCCCCACAAATAAAGATGAAACTTCATCTTTATAAGCACTGTCACTCCAGCAATTCGATCATTGGTAGACGTATCTGTGACAGATAGATTGTGCGGACGATGTTGAGTGGTTTATCCTCCTGCTGGTTCCCTCATTGTCTGCCACAGATCCAATTTAGTTCTTTAGGACTTAGCTCAGGTTGGTGTTGGTGTTGGTGTTGGTGTTGGTGTTGGTGTTGGTGTTGGTGTTGGTGTTGGTGTTGGTGTTGGTGATGGTGTTGGTGTTGGTGATAGACGTCAAAGTCCTCCACCCAGAGGAAATTCTAGATCCTTCTTACCTTCAGTGCTTCTTTAAATTGGTGTTCTTTATGGAAGAATACTGATTCATCAGCTATGGGGTGGGGCGTTAAATGGTAATCAGCAGGAGGTTACCTTGCACATGTTTGATTTGATGCCATAAGTCTTCATGTGGCATGGAATCATTGTTAACGCCCAATCCCTCCCATTTGTACTTCACTGTGTCAATGCATCTGCAGAGACTGTTCTGTCAATGAACTAGACATACCCAGGGATAGTGATGATGGTTATGGTAACTGGAATACAGTATATAAAATGTGATATCAGGAGTGTGACTATATCAAGCTGTTGTTTGATTAGTCTGTGGAATATCAATTAGGCTCACCACTGAGTCACTTAAAGCTAATTATTCCTGAGAGCATTTGGGGTTAATGGTGCCTCAATGACTTAATGGCCTTCACACTGACTTCCTGTCCCTTTTAATGGCTGAAAGTTTGCCAGTGGCCTACCACAGGGATCCCTCTTTGACAGGAACTCAGGAAGTGACATAGCACTGGCCTTGCATGCAACCTAACAGCTTCTGCCTCATAGGTGGCTCCTTCACAATAAACTGCACCACTACCACCACCCCCCCCCAATGCATCCCCATCACCTCTCTCCCAGGATCCAATTATAAATCTTGAGTGAAGGCTTCATAGTATTACCCCTCACAGGAACTAATTTTTGCACATTGCCTGTATCAGGCACTACCACTATGGTTTTGGGCTGGTTTCATTGATTACTAAACCTTATTGGAGAACTAGCTGAAATGTTGCCAATATGACATTTGTTCTAAACTGGTGGAAGGAAGCAGGTTATTTGCTTTGTTGGCTGACCAGGCCACCTGTTGTGCAAATAAACCATTCGTGAATGTACAATGCATAAACATAACATCATCTCCGTTCTTTATAAAATTTCAGGCTGTAATATTGCTCATAATCACCTGTATTTACACTTAGCTATGTTTAACAAAACTGCACATATCCTCTTAATAGTAAGAAAAAACGCACAATTACATTGTAACGTGAGAACTCATAGTAACTTGAGCACTCTCTTAATAAGCTACCTCAAATAAATAGGTTTCCATTTAAAAAGCGCCTAAAACATCTGCCAAAAATCTGCCTTTACTGCACATACAGCTGCTGCATCACAAAGACTACAGCAAGAACCTACAATTGGTAATGATTGATCAGTTAATCTTCTCTAGATTGAGGAGAGGATGCTGGTCAGGTTACTGGAAAAGCTCTGTATTTTTTTCAAATCAAATTTTCCCTTTTTCAGTGCCATTGGGATTCTTAACATCAAAATGGAAAATGTCACTTCTCCTAAAGCAATATCCAAATTATGTATCCATTAGGTCTTGATGTGGTTCTTAATCATGGAACCTGATTTAGAGGCAAGAGGACTGTGAGCTGAGATGCTATGATTGAGATTGAATATATTATCTGCCTCTATTTGCAATGTTACAATACATTGTAAATAATTATAATCTCCAGGGCCTGGGGAGAGGGTGAAAATAAAATACAGGCAACATCATCGCAAGTTGCTTCTGAGTCAGCAATTATTGGTTTTAGCTCAGCAGTAGGCAATCAAATCTGCTCTCAAGGTGCTGGTCAATAAATAGTCTATGAAGATTAAGCTGGTCTCCATTTTAACCAATGATTTTGTTTTTAACCTTACAAGTAGAGACTTTTTACCTATTTTGGGCCTCGTCTTATTCCTCCCTGACTCTGTCAGGATCCCAAGACTGACCTTCATTGATATCATCCAAAAACTTTGAGTTAGTTTTCACATGTATGCTGACAGCATCCAGCTGTCCTTCAATTCCACTTGCCTCAGCCCTTCTATTTACTCAAAATTATCTCACTGCTCTTCTAACATCTATTACCAGAAATTTGCTCCAATATCAGGAAGACCAATTTCATTGTCCTCACTATAAATCCCATTCCGTGTTTACGCATACCATCTCTCTCTATCAACTGCCTTGTGACTTCAAAACCTTGATATGAAATTTGACCCTGGGAAGACCTTCCAGCCACACACTCTTGCCATCATAAAGAAAACTAATTTGGATTATGTTGCCAGGCTCCACTCCTGTCTGAGTGCATCTGTGGCTAAAACCATGATTCATGCCATGGTTATCTATCAAGTGTTTCAAGACATCTAATTGACCTCCCTTGTTTCACCCTCAATGAACATAAGACCCAGCAGAATTATGCTATCTGTGTCCTTACAAAACAAAATCTCATCCAGACATCTATTTTCACTTGGCTTACGTTGTGTCCTTGCTAAGCAATACCACAATATCAAAATTTACCTCTTTGTCTTCAAACCCCCTCCATGACTTCATATCTTATTTTCTCTTGAATAACCTCCACACTTCTCCAAAATATTTTGCGATTTCAGCCTCATGAAAACATATTTTAAAAAAGGCGAGACAAAATAAATATACAGGCAAAATTGCTGGTCTGCTGTTGGGAAAATGTTAGAGTATGTTATAAAGAACGTCAAAGCAGGGCATTTGGAAATTTGGAATATGATCAAACAGAGTCATCCTGGCTTCATGAAGAAGAAAGCAAACCTGACAAGTCTTTTAGAGGATGTAACAAGCAGGATGATAAAGAGGAAGCAGTGATGTAATATATTTGGATTTTCAGAAGATATTTGATAAGGTACCACATATTAGATTGGTCACTTAACAAGATAAGAGGACATGGTGTTGGTGCTAGTACATGGAGAGACAATTGGCTAATGAATAGAAGACAGAAATTTGGGATATGTGGGGTACTTTCAGGATGGCAACTTGTAATTAGTGGAAGATTAGTGCTGGGGCCACAATTATTTAGCATATGTGCTAATCATTTGGATGAGGAAATTGTGTGTGCTATCGCTAAACTTGCAGGTAAAACAGAAATAGGTGGGAAGGCAAATGGAGTGAATGATACAAAGAATCTACAGAAGAAGAGAAACAGGATAATAAAGTTAAGAAAAACTTGGCAGATGAAATATAACATGTGGAATTGTGAGGTGATGCATTTTGGCAGGAAGAATAGTGGAAGTGAATATTATTTAAATGGAGAAAGCAAAGGAATTTGAAGTCTTCATCCGTGAATCACAAAAAGCTAGCATCCAAGTTCAGCTAGTAATAGGAAAAGCAAATGGAATGTTAGCCTTTATTTCAAATGGAATGGAGTATAGATGTAGGAAAGCTTTGCTAAGCTATACAAGATTCAAGTCAGGCCACAGCTGGAATACAGTGAGCAGTTTTGGGCTCCTTATCTAAGTAAAAATGTACTGACATTGGAGACAGTCTAGAGAAAATTCACTAGGCTGATACAAGATTTGGAGGGATTGTATACTCAGGAGAGATTGAGGGTATTGAGCCTGAGAAGTGACCTTATTGAAACATACAATATTCCAGTGGGACCTTGCAGGGTAAATGCAGAAAGGTTACTTTCGCTTGTGAGAGAGTCTAGAACTAGAGGGCGTGATCTCAGAATAAGAGAAGTGCAAGTTTCAGACAGAGATGAGGAAGAATTTCTTTTCTCAGAGAGTTGATAATTTTGTATCATAGTGGATGGTTGAGGCTAGGCCATTAATTGGATTCAAGGCTGAGATAGACAGATTTTTAATTAATAAAGAAATCAATGGTTATGTGGAAAGGGCTGGAAAGTAGAGATGGGCATTATCAAATCAGCCATGACCTCATTTAATGGCAAAGTAAACCTGATGGGCTGAATGGCCGACTTATACACCAATATTTTGTGATCATATTATCCCAGATTTTAATCACTGTCACAATGGATTGCTTTGGTCAATGGTCTGATCCTATACGATATACCATATGTAACCATTGGTGGTCATGCCTTCAACTACCATGGCCCTAAGCTCTGGAATTCACTCCCAAAACTTCCTTCTTCTCTATCCTGTTTTATTTGAACACTTCTTAGAATCAACCTCATTAAGAATGCTTTTATCCAAGTACAATACAATAGTCACTACACTCTGTAAAGTACTTGGAGTCATCAAGTAATTGTGAGAAATGCTAAATAAACGCATGTCTTTTTTCTTTTTATATATATATATAGGCCATATTTATGTGGCTAGGAATTAAATTTTGCTTTGTAACTCTCCTTTGATGTAGTTTAGGATGATTATTTCATAAAGGGAGCTTTGCAAAGCTTTTTTTTGTTGTTAACTGATTCTGAAAGCTCAGCAAATGAAAGGAGGCATGAATTCTGAGGTAAAAGCCTTTATTGCACGACTTGGGGCAGAAGTTGAACTTTCAATCACCCCACTGTCAGCTAACGCCCTCTCCAGCTCCAACTGGTCTTGTTTATACCTTACCCCAACCTCCCCATGCCTGACTCACTCCAACATCCACCTCCCAGTATGTGATGTTGGATTTACCCACCATACATTTAACTGCTAATATCCAGCTCAACAGACAGATAGTCTGTCAATCAAGTAGGGTCTGTTGGACTAGTTTCTTATTGAGATGAATTAAAGGAGTGCCTGCAGGTAAATTGCAGGAAGCATTAATAATCCTCAAATGTTCCTTGTCCAAATCTCGATTCTGATATCTCCATCTTTGACTCAACGTCTATTTTTGCCCATTTAGTCTCCAAGTAGTACCATAGAATATTTTCGACATGAAAGGTACCATAGAAATAATTCCAGTCTCAGGCAATATATCTGTGTGGAGTTTGCACATTTTCCCCATGTCTGCAAGGATTCCTTCTAGGTGTTTCGGTTTCCTCCCACAATCCAAGAATTTGCAGGTTAGGTGAGTTGGAGATGCTAATTTGCTCATAGTGTTCAGAGATGTGTAGGTTAGATGCATTAGTCGGGGTAAATGTAGAGTAATAGGGTTGGGGAATGGGTCTGGGTGAATTACTCTTCAGAGGCTCGGTGTGGACTTGTTGGGCCAAATGGCCTGTTTCCGCACTGTAGTGATGCTGTGAAAATGGAAAATGATGGTTTGTTGTTATAGTAGTGATGCAGTATTTCATCACAAGCAGGTAAACCAGCATCTTATTATTTTCCTGGTGCAAAATATGCTGCTGGTTACACATACCATTCATGCATAAAGTCCTCCAGAAACATGCTTTGTAGCTAATATTTTGAAAATAGCATTATTGATAGAACTACATAGTACATAATAAACAATTCATTCTTCTGTTGAAAAGTGTTTAGATGACTGTCACCTGGAGACAAATAGGTGATGGTTGATCAGTCCAAAAATATTCATAAATTTTGCTTTGTTATCTTTGAGGATCTGTGTACAATGTTTAATTAGGAAGATAAATTAATAGAGGAAAGTGTGCAATTGGGAATCCTGCACATTTTCCATGTAAGTGCCAAGCTCTCCCTATGTTTTCTTGCATTCTAATTATGTTTAATTCAGGATTATGATCTGAATTATTATATGGACTGACAGCTAGGCTGTTTGCCATTATGCTAAAGGCTGTAGAGTATAATAAAATTAGTTAAAACTGTATTAACAAGCGCCTTGGTTAACATCAAACAGCTTGTTCCTGCATTTGTCATGCCAGCCACACAGGTCCTATTTGTTCAGCAATGCAAGAGAAAATGACAGCATCATTATAATTGTAGAGGAGTCACATGCTCACATGGTTCAAGCTTTGTTTGTGTTCATCAAGGCAACACCAGTCAAGTCAAAGATATCAAGTTTCTTTTGTGTATCTTACAGTTTGATTGTGCCACTAACCTTTATTTTCTCAGAGGTAGTCGTGTCAGATGATTATCACTCAACATCCTGTGATTGAAAGTAGTTCCTGTTATAACCATTCTATTTTAATAATTTATGCAGCACACTGGCTCTTGGGTTTGTGAAATATACATAAGAAGTATTTTGTTTGCTCTGTATTCAACCAGTAATTTGAAGACCAATTTTAATATCTACCAAAACATTTATTCCATTGTAAATTGTAGTTGTCTATAAAAAAGCTTTTGATATTTTAAGACCATGTATTAGAGACTGGAAAGACTGCAAACAGTGTTATTTGTTTGTGTTTTGTTCTTTCTTAATTACGTAATTTCCTTAAGTTCCCAATATCAGCATCCTGCCTTTCAAGGATGACATCACCGACTTATGTTCTTGCATTACGTAAAGTCACAGAAAGGAGAACTTGCAAAACTCTTCTAAACTTAGCAGTCTGACAAGGTGCATGGGCAGTGACAGAATCCTGTCATTAAAACAATGTCTGTTCTGGGACAGATGATATCAACTTCCTTGAACTTATTTCCATACGTTACACAAAGGAAACACAACTCTTGGACCTGGATTTGCAATTTGGAGTAGCAGAAATCAGGAAAAATCTGGTTTTCTTTGGAGAATGTGTCCACATAGTGCCATCTCATTGCCAGGAGGTGGGTATGGATTGTCGTCAGGCTAGATGATCCAGGAAGAAAAGGTCAAAAGCAGTCATGGGACAGTCGGGGGCCAAAGTGTAAAATTTAAAAGGCCTGTCTTGGTGCGGTGGGGCTTTGCCCCAGCAATAATGGAACAAAGAAACAGTGTAGTGGTGGGGATAGGCCAGTTGGTTCATTGAGCCCTCAAAGTAATTCCATATGATCATGGCCAATCCTGTCTCTCAAAATCATTCTCCTGTTCTCTCCAAATATTCCTTGATGCCTAGAGTGTCTAGAAATAAAATTATATTTCTCATAAAGGTATTTAATGGCTTGGCCTTCTTAGTCTTCTGCCATTACACAGATTCAAGGAGGAAATTCCTCCTCATCTGTCATAAATTGTTTACCACAGATCCTAAGAATGTGATCCCTTGCCCTAGATTCCTAAGATAAGGAAAACATCATCTTTGCATCTGGTCTGTCCAGTCCTGTCAGAAGTTTGTACATTTCAATTACATTTTTAATTTACTTTAATTCTTGGAACCTCCAGTGAATAGAAGACTAGCCAGATTAATCTCTCCTTGTATGACAATCCTGTTATCTCAGGAATCAGTCTGGTGATGATTGCTTGCATACTCTCAATGGCAAGTATATCCTTTCTTAGGTAAGGAAACCAAAACAGCACACAATACTCAGGTGTAGTCTCACCAAGGCCTTTCCAATTGCAGTTTGTCATCCTTGCCTCTGTACTCGAGGCCTTTTGCAATAATGGCTCCTCAGCTATTATCCATGAACCTTCCAACTCCTACAACCGCCATGGCCACTCATGCCTCTGAAGCCATGTTCCACTGAACAGATCACAAAAACCTTCCATGCCCATTGATCCAGTATGTATAGCAAAGAACCAATGACCTATATAGTAACAAAATGATGTTTAAACAGAGCTATAAAAATCAGTCATTCACTCATAACTTTACATTATATTTTTTAAAAGTTATTTTAATAGAGGACAATAAAAGTGTCAATCATCCAGACCTTTAAAATATTAATAACAGAGGCTGAAAGTATTTGAAATCATTTAATCTTGTTCATTAACTGGGTAATTTGGTGCTGGATTTAATAAAAAAAATTAAAGAATAAAATATGCAATTGATAATAGAGCTCAGAGAGCCAGAGCTGTTGATCAAAAGCTATGCTTTTCTGGAACTTAGGTTAACAGACAAATGGAATTTTGGGTCAGCCGTAATAGCCCAGATATTCATTACTCTGCTGTAAAGACCTGAACTTAGAAAGATGTTGATTAATTGATTGAAAGATTTGACTCTGATCTTTGCAGTTTTGTTCATCGCCATAAGGTTAAGAGTTTTGAAGTCAAAGACAGTACAGCACAGGAACAGGCCCTTCGGCCCACCAAGCCAGTGCAAACACATGACATCTTTCTAAAGCTAAATTCCTTTTGCTTCTATGTGTTCTGTATCCCTCTATTCCATACCTATTCATGTATCTGTCAAAATGCCTTTTAAACATTGCTATTGCATCTGCTTCCATTTGTCCAGATTAAAATTCCACCTGCCATTTCTCCGCCCACGACTGCAGCCTGTCAGTGTCCTGTTGTGTCATCTGGCAATACTCCTCACTACCTGCAGCTCCCCCAATCTGTTATGTTCAACATTTAACTTTATTTCTTTCCTTTTCTACTTTATACCTAATATAGCACTGGGAATGTTGACATAGTACACTTTTCACTGTCCTCCTGTATCCCTGTACTTAAGTACACATGACAATAGAATTTAATTCTATCTAATTCTAATTCTAATCTTTGTATCGTCTGCAATCTTACTAATCAGACCACCTACATTCTCCACCAAATTATTTATATATATTATAAACAATAAAGACCTTAGGCCAAATCCTTGAGGAACACCATTGGTCACAGATCTCCAGTCAGTAAAACACTCTTCCACAGATACTCTGTCTTCCATGACCAAGCCAGTTCTGTATCTATCTTACTATCTCACTGCAGATCCCACATTTGTATCAGCCTGACCTAAGGGACGTTGCTAAAGCCCATGCAGACAATATAAACTTTCCATCCCTCATCAATCTTTGGTCACTTCCTCAAAATACTTTAATCAGGTTTGAGAGACACGACCTCCCCTGCACATAGCCATGCTGCCCATTGCTAATAAGTCCATATTTTTTCCAAATGGAAGTAAATCTATCCATAAGAATCTTCACCAAGAATGGTTGGAAGTTCATAACCTGGGGACATGGTGCACCATTTGTACTCAGTTGAGAGTGTGGTGCTGAAAAAGCATAGCAGGTCAGGCAGCATTCGAGGAGCAGGAGAATCAACATTTCGGGCATAAATCCTTCATCAGACTGAGGCTTGCGGGCCAAGGAGGTGGAGAGATAAATGAGAGGGGTGTGGGGTTTGGGGGGAGGGTAACGGAGAGTGTGATAGGTAGATGGAGGTGGGGGTGAAGGTGATAGGTCAGAGGGAAAGGTGGAGTGGATAGGTGGGATGGAAGATGGACAGGTAGGAGAGGTCAAGAGGCTGTGTCAAGTTGGAAAGTTGGATCTGGGATAAGGTGCGGAGAGGGGAAATGAGGGTAATGGTGATGCCATGGGGTTGGAGGGTCCCAAGGTGGAAGATAGGGCATTCTTCCTCCAGGCATTGGGGAGTGAGGGTGTGGCGCTGGAGGAGACCCATGTCCTTAGCAAAGTGGGAGGAGGAATTGAAGTGTTCGGCCATGGGGCAGTGGGGTTTTTTTTTAATTTCAAAATATACTTTATTCATAAATGATTTGATGGTCTGTACATTGGATCATGCCATACATATGTCCATATTTACAAACACAGATTCGACTTTATTCTTGTCCTTTACAATCCTGTGCATTTTTTCAATCTTGTATATATACATATATTTGGCTGAGGCATCAGCAAAGCCCAAAAAAACGTCTGTATGGGCCCCCTGTTCTTCTTTCGGCAGGCCGATCTTACACGGTGGTCTTTCCCCACCGCGCCTTGGCGGCAGCTGCCCCAAGCTTCAGCGCGTCCCTCAACACGTAGTCTTGGACCTTGGAATGTGCCAGTCTGCAACACTCGGTCGGGGTCAACTCCTTCAGCTGGAAGATCAACAGGTTTCGGACCGCCCAGAGAGCGTCCTTCACCGAGTTGATGATCCTCCAGGCGCAGTTAATGTTCGTCTCGGTGTGAGTCCCGGGGAACAGGCCGTAGAGCACGGAGTCCCGCGTCACGGCGCTGCTCGGGACGAACCTCGACAAATACCACTGCATTCCTCTCCAGACTTCCTCTGCATATGCACATTCCAGAAGGAGGTGTGTGACAGTCTCGTCCCCCCCGCAGCCACTTCGAGGGCAGCGTGCAGTGCGGCAGAGAGTCCGGGCGTGCATAAAGGATCTCACGGGCAGAGCCCTTCTCACCACCAGCCAAGCCACGTCTTGGTGCTTGTTGGAAAGTTCTGGCGATGAGGCATTCTGCCAAATGGCTTTGACAGTCTGCTCAGGGAACCGCTCGACAGGATCCGCCCTCTCCTTTTCCCGAAGGGTCTCAAGGACGCTACGTGCTGACCACTTCCTGATGGACTTGTGGTCAAAGGTGTTTTTCCTCATAAATTTCTCCACGAAGGACAGGTGATACGGAACGGTCCAACTACTCGGAGCGTTCCGCGGCAGCGAGGCCAGGTCCATCCTTCGCAACACCGGGGACAGGTAGAACCTCAGTACGTAGTGACACTTGGTGTTTGCGTACCGGGGATCCACGCACAGCTTGATGCAGCCACACACAAAGGTGGCCATCAGGGTGAGGGTGGCATTGGGCGTGTTTTTTCCCCCATTGCACCGGTCTTTGTACATAGAGTCTCTTCGGACCCGGTCCATTTTTGATCTCCAAATGAATTGGAAGATGGCCCGGGTGACTGCGGCTGCACAGGTCCTGGGGATAGTCCAGACCTGTGCCACATATAGCAATACTGAGAGTACCTCACACCTGATGACCAGGTTTTTTCCCGCGATGGAGAGCGACCGTTGCCCCCATCTGCCTAGTTTCTGTCTCATCTTCCTGATCCGCTCCTCCCAGGTCTTGGCGCACGCCCCAGCCCCCCCGAACCAAATACCCAGCACCTTCAGGTGGTCAGTCCTGAAGGGGATAGAGGATTGGTCGGCCCAGTTCCCGAAGAGCATGGCCTCGCTCTTGCCTCGGTTTACCTTGGCCCCCGAGGCCCGTTCGAACTGGTCACAGATGCACACGAGTCTGTGCACGGACAGCGGATCCGAGCAGAAGACAGCGACGTCATCCATGTACAGGGAGGCCTTAACCTGCAGGCCCCCGCTGCCAGGAATAGTCACCCCTCTCAGGCTCGCATCCTTCCTGATGGATTCGGCAAATGGCTCTATGCAACACACAAACAAGGCGGGTGAGAGGGGGCATCCCTGCCTGACTCCAGATCTTACAGGGAAGCTATCTGATTCCCACCCATTGATTGAGACTGCACTGACAATGTTGGTGTAGAGCAGTCTGATCCAATTTCCGATTCCCTCCCCAAAGCCCATTTTGGAGAGGACATCCCTCATATATGTATGCGATATCCTGTCAAAGGCTTTCTCCTGGTCCAGGCTGATGAGGCAGGTGTCCACCCCCCTGTCCTGCACGTAGGCGATCGTATCCCTGAGGAGTGCGAGACTCTCAGAGATCTTCCTGCCCGGTACAGCACAGGTTTGGTCCGGGTGGATCACCGATCCCAGAGCAGACCTGACCCGGTTGGCGATGACCTTTGACAAGATTTTGTAGTCTGCATTTAACAGTGAGATCGGTCTCCAATTTCTAATTTCCTCCCTCTCCCCCTTCCGCTTGTAGACGAGGGTGATGATGCCTTTCCTCATGGATTCACTCATGGTACCTGCCCGAAGCATACTGACATACACCTCCAGCAGGTCCTGGCCGATCAAGTCCCAAAGAGCGGAATAAACCTCGACCGGTAAGCCGTCGCTTCCGGGAGTTTTATTCTTTTCGAAGGACTCGAGGGCCTTGGTCAGTTCATCCAGAGATAGCGGCTGGTCCAGCCTCTCTCGTGTTCCGTCATCTAGGACCTCCGTGATAGAGGACAGGAACGACTGGGAGGCCGCGCTGTCGGTTGGCTTCGAGTCATACAGGCTGGCGTAGAAGGATTTGCTGATCCTCATGACGTCAGCCTGAGATGACGTTACCGAGCCATCTTCTTTCTTCAGGCTGCTGAGCACGGAGCTCTCTTTGTGCACCTTCTGGAAGAAGAAACGTGAGCACGTCTCGTCCTGCTCCACCGAGCGGACCCTGGACCGGAAGATTATCCTGGAGGCCTCCGAGGCAAAGAGTGAGGCTTGCTGGCCCTTCACCTCCTTGAGGTCCTCCGTGACATCGACCCCCATCGTCTGCAGCAGGAGCAGGTTCTGCATACTTTCCTGGAGCTGGGACAGTTTTCCCCGCCTCTCTCTCGCCTCCTGGACACCTTTGAGGATCAAGAACCTCTTGATGTTCCCTTTTACCGTTTCCCACCAGTCCGCTGGAGACTCAAAGAGGGGCTTCACGGTTCTCCAACCTGCGTAATCCCTCTTGAGCTCTTCGATGTTTCCCGGGGTCAACAGCTTAGAGTGTGGGATACCGCACCTCAGCAGTTACAGGAGATGGTCGAGCTTGTGGGCCCACGGGCCGTCAGTGTGGTCGGGGGGCAACGACAGCCGCGCCTCCGGCCTGGGTATCCTGTTGCGGAGAGGCAACTTCACCATCTCCGAGGTTAAGGAGGTGGTGGGCGGGCGCCTCCTCGTCGTGGACGTCAAATACAGAAACGCTCCCGTGAGACTAATCAACGTGTATGCCCCAGTGGGTAAGAGTGAACGGTTGGCCATCCTGCAACAGCTTCCACTGCTGCTGGCTACGTCCAGGCCGGTCATTCTGGCCGGAGACTTCAACTGCATCATTGATGCAGATGGACGATCCGGCGGGGGGGACAGTAAACCGGACGCTACGTCCAGGGCCCTGATGGAAACGGTCAAAGACACCAAGCTGCACGACGTCTTCAGCGCCCCTGCAGATGGAGCGCAGCGTAGATACACCTGGTCACGGGCAGACGGGTCTATCCGCTCAAGGATAGATTACCTGTTTGTGTCCCGAACGCTCTCGGTCAGATCCACCGACGTCAAGCCGGTGTTCTTCTCTGACCACTGCCTCCTGCTGGCCGACTGTCACCTACAGTACGAACAGCGGGCGGGCAAGGGAACGTGGAAACTGAACACTGAACACATGGGGCAGTGGGGTTGGTTGGTGTGGGTGTCCCGGAGATGTACCCTAAAGCGCTCAGTGAGGAGGTGTCCAGTCTCCCCAATGTAGAGGACACCACATTAGGAAAAACAGACACAGTAAATGACATGTGTGGAAGTGCAGGTGAAATTTTGATGGACGTGGAAGGTTCCTTTGGGGGCTTGTACGGGGGTGAGGGGTAGGTCGGGGGCGTGGACCTGACAAGGAAGTTGCGGAGGGAATAGTCTGTATGGAAAGTGGATAGGGAAGGGGATAGAAATATATCTCTGCTGCTGGGGTCCATAGATAGCAGAAATGACAGAGGACGATGCGATGTATACAGAGATTGCTGGGGTGGAAAGTGAGTACCAGGGGGGTTCTGTCATTGTTGCAGTTGAAAGGGTGGGGTTTGAGGGCAGAGGTGCGGGAAGTGGATAAGATGCGCTGGAACATGGGAGGGGAAATTGTGGTGTTTGAAGAAGGAGGCCATCTGGTGTGTTCTGTGGTGGAATTGATCCTCCTGGGAGCAAATGCGGAGGAATTGGGAATAAGGGATAGCATTTTTACAGGAGGTAGGGTGGGAGGAGGTGTAGTCCAGGTAACTGTAGAAGATGTCCGTGTTGAATTGGTCACCATTGCTGGAGATGGAGAGGTCAAGGAAGGGGAGAGAGGTGTCAGAGATGGTCCAGGTGAACTTAAGTTCGGGGTGGGATGTGTTAGTGAAGTTGATGAACTGTTCGACCTCCTGGTGGGAGCACCAGGTGGCGCCGATACAGTCATTGATGTAGTGGAAGAAAAGTTGGGGAATGGTGCCTGTGTAACTGCAGAAGGTGGATTATTTTACGTAGCCAACAGAGCTAGGCATAACTGGGGCCCATCGAGGTGCCCATGGTAACACCTTTGGTCTGGAGGAATTATTGAGGGTGAGAACCAGTTCAGCCATACAAATGAGAGTGTCAGTGGAGGGATACTGGTGGGGACACCGGGAGATGATGGTTTGATGATGGGGGGGTGAGGTCATGGTCAAGGGGATGTTAGGAGGAGGTGTCTTCAAGTTTGCGCCTGGCTTCAGCAGTGTAGAGGTTAGTGCATCAAACTACCACTGCACCCCCTTTATCCACTGGTTTGATGGTGAGGTTGGGATTGGAGTGGAGTGAATGGAAGGCTGCACATTGTGAAGGTGAGAAGATGGAGTGGGTGAGGGGGGTGGACTGGTTGAGGTGGTCAATGTCCCAGTGGCAGTAGGAAATAACGAGATTGAGGGCGGATAACAGGCCAACATGGGGCATCCAGGTAGATGGGGTGCGTTGGAGGTGGGAGAAGGGGTCCCTGAAAAGTGCGGGAGTCTTGGTGGAAGCCTGGAGGTGGAGGTGGAGGAAGAAGTATTCGATGTCACAATGGTAAGGCCTTTGCTGAGGCCTGATCATTTGTCCTCAGTGAGGGCGGCAGTGGGGAGGATGGTGAAAACCCGGCAGGGCTGGGAGCCGGGACCGGGTATAGGGCTGGAGCTGGGAGTGGGTGTAGAGACTGTAACTGGAATGGGATTGGGAGTAGGGAGACCAAGGGTGACATCATTTATGGAAGTGACACTCACTCCGGGTGTCAGGGGGTGGGGTGGAGATGGTGGCTGTGGGATCCGCGGGGGCGGAATGGCGTAACATGCGTCAAAGGCGATTCTGTCGGTAATGTTCAGGTGAGTGGCTTCAGAGGGGGTGGAAGTGATTTGGCAGTTTCAACAAGGGGGGCAGCAGTGATGGTCTGGTTAGGCCTTGCATTGGTTTCAGCAGCAGTGGATCTTGGAACGGTTGTGACAGCGGTGGATCTAATACAGTCACTGCGGCGCTTGTTTGGCCGGCAATCGTGGAGGAGATATGGTCAGCCATGGTGACAGGCTGTTGGGTAGCGGGGATGGAAGTGACATCATCGTTTGCTGTGGTGGTGGTGGCTGGAGCAGCCGCATGGCTGATGGCAGCTGAGCAGTTCTGGAGGCTGGGGGAAGCTTCTGGAATGATCGAAGAATCCCGACTATTGAGATATGTGCATGAAAGTTTGTTGTACTTACAGTTTTTGATGTCTGATATGGTGCAGAAAACATGTTTATTAAGAGGGTGAATTCTTCTGAGGATGTAAAACAGCAGAGGTCCTTTGCAGTTCTGAGAGGGTGTGGCCTGAGCTGACTGTAGAGAGATTAGGTGGCACCTGGCTGCGAGTGTGGAGCAGAGGGTCCAGAAGGAGAACCATTTCTGGAGATTTTTGAACTTAGAATCTGCACTGGTTGTCCTGTTCGGATCCAAATTGTGTTGGCCTGAATGTAGTGTAGAGTCCATGCAGGATCAGTCGGTTCTGTAGGTAGGCACTAAGGAAGGAGATGTGGCTGCTTCAGGATGTGGCTGAAGAGCTTCAGGGCAGAGGAGATGACCTGGTGGGTGCAGTGAGAGAGAGAGAGACACTCACTGAGATCTTTGTAGAGCAAGGAGGAGAACTTCTTCAAGGTGGGTCTCCTTGGAGGAGGCTGCGCAGTCAGGTTAAATGGAGAAAGTGAGGACCGCAGATGCTGGAGATCAGAGTTGAGAATGGGTGCTGGAAAAGCACAGCAGGTTTTGTAATTCTTGCAGTGGCAGGGGAAGGTGCTTAGAGAGGAGGGTGGGTTGGTGGGGTGGGGGCATGGATCTGATAAGAGAACTGCGGAGGGAATGGTCATTATGTAAAGTGGATAGGGGAGGGGAGGGAAATCTATGTCTGGTAGTGGGGTCAATTTGTCAGTGGCGGAAATGGTGGAGGATGATGGGATCTATATGGAGATTGGTCAGGTTGAAAATGAGGACCAGGGGAGTTCTGCCCTTGTTGCAGTTGGAGGGGTGGGGTTCAAGGGTGGAGGTGTGGGAAGTCGATGCGATGTGCTGGAGGGCATCATAGACCATGTGGGAGGGGCAATTGCGGTCTCTGACCACAAGGGAAAGGTTCCCTTATGCAGATTTACATTCTTGACACCTCTGAGGAACCCTGAAAGCTAGCTCCATAAAAAGCTGGCCAACTTCATGAAAATATTAAAGATGACAATGGAGGTGTAGTGGACTGCAAAGAAGGTTACCTCAGAGTACAACAGGATCTTGATTAGATGGGCCAATGGGCCAAGGAGTGGCAGATGGAGTTTAATTTAGATAAATGTAAGGGACTGCATTTTGGAAAGGCAAATCAGGGCAGGACGTATATACTTAATGGTAAGGTCCTGGGGAGTGTTGCTGAACAAACAGCTCTTGGAGTGCAGGTTCATAGCTCTTTGAAAATAGAATCACAGGTAGATAAGATAGTGAAGAAGGTGTTTGGTATATTTTCCTTTATTGATCAGAGCATTGATTATAGATGTTGGGAAGTCATGTTGTGGTTGCATAGGACATTGGTTTGGCCACTTTCAGAATATTATGTGCAATTTTGATCTTTCTCCAATAGGAATGATGTTGTGAAACTTGAAAGGGTTCAGAAAAGATTTACAAGGATGTTGCCAGGGTTGAAAGGTTTGTTATGGACTAGGCCAGACTACTCAAAGCATTCTCAAGCAGGCAGCCCAGACTGTAACGCTGCAATTTGTTTCGGTAAGTATACAGTGAAAATTACCCGGAGTAAGTTAGCTAGGTTGACTACCAGGTTTTAAAACAGACAAAAACTTATTCACAAAGTTATGGAATGAAACACAAAAAACAGAATACAGAATACCCACAGAACTCAGTCTATCCAAACTTACTTATGCTGTTCCAAAAATACACCACAGTCCCAATAAACAAACACCTTAAATACAAAGTAAAACTGAAACAGAGGTTTACAGGTTGAAGTTAGAAGGGCAGAAGGAGAGAGAGAAGTTTCAGTCTCAACTGACTGACTTCAGCTGCCTTTCCTCACACACACACCACTGCTGAATTGAATGAACTAAAGTTCTGAACTGAACTGAAAACAAAAATTCAGCTTTTAGAACTGACCACTCCCCTTTCATTTTACAGGTAACTTCTAAAAATGAAAGCCTTGGCCAAAAGCCTCACCTGTTTATGTATAAATAAAAGGCCTCTCAGTGGTTAGCCCTGCTGCCTCACAGCGCCAGAGACCTGGGTTCAATTCCTGCCTCAGGCGACTGACTGTGTGGAGTTTGCACATTCTCCCTGTGTCTGCGTGGGTTTCCTCCGGGGGCTCCGGTTTCCTCCCACAGTCCAAAGATGTGCAGGTCAGGTGAATTGGCCATGCTAAATTGCCCACAGTGTTAGGTAAGGGGTAGATGTAGGGGTATGGGTGGGTTGCACTTCGGCGGGGCGGTGTGGACTTGTTGGGCCAAAGGGCCTGTTTCCACACTGTAAGTAATCTAATCTAATCTAAACCCTTTCATTTCTCTACCACTTCAGCCAATTCGGAGCCTAGGCTGTTTTACGAGCCCTCTAAAAAAAATCAAGCACTCAGTAACCTTGAGAAGAAGGAACAGCTTTTAGAAAAAAAGGACCAGCTTTGTGACAGGTTTGAAGTATAGGGAGAGGTTGAATAAGCTGAGCTGTTTTCCCTGGAGTGTCAGAGGCTGAGGGATGACCTTATAGAGGTTTATAAAATCATGAGGGGCATGGATAGGGTAAATAAACAAGGTCTTTTCCCTGGAGTGGGGGAGTCCCGAAATAGAGAGCATAGGTTTAGAGTGTGAGGGGAAAGATTTAAAAGGGATCTAAGGGGAAATGTCTTCACACAGAGGTGGTGCTTGCATGGAATGAGTTGCCAGAGGAAGTGGTGGAGGCTGGTACAATTGTAACATTTAAAAGACATCTGGATAAGTATGTATTTAGGAAGGGTATAGGGGGATATGGGCCAAGTGCTGGCAAGTGAGACTTGATTAGTTTGGGATATCTGGTCGGTATGGATGAGTTGGACTGAAGGGTCTGTCCATTTCTAAGACTATTACTCTATGATTAATCATATCTATCTCTGTTGTACTCACTGGGTTGGGAATGTTGGGTGCAGGCTTAAAAGATCTTGGTGAAAATTGAAATGCCCAGGACTGCAATGAGACTCTTAGAATCAGGAACCTTTCACCACTTATAAAAGGAGGACTCAGTGAAAATCCAGGCCCTGATATCTAGCAGGCAATTGCATGTAAAGTGTTAAATCTGTCACAGAGCCAAATGTTTTGCCAAGCATGTATCTCCTTTGGCTTCACTTACACTTTCTAAAAATGCCAGGAAGCTGTTTTGGATTACAAAGACTTCCTTAATGGGAAACCTTATGCAAAGTGTAAAGCATGTTCCGGCCAATTCTGCTGTGGCTCGATGTCAAGTCATACTGGGCTTTAGTCTGTGCAGTCTCCTTGATTTGCCATGCTATAATGCTTGTGCACATGTTTGTTATCCTAATTAAGGCCGAGGCTGATCTGATAATCCTCACTCCACTTTGCTGCATTTTCCCCATGACCTTTGCTTCCCTTGGTGATTAAAAATCTGTCTGTGTCAGCCTTGAATATATTTAATGACCCAGCCTCAACAGCCCTCTGAGGTAAAGAATTCCAACGAGTCACAACTCTCTGAGAGAAGAAATTCCTTCTCTTTTCTGTCTGAAATGTGTGACCCCTTATTCTGAGTTTCTGCCCTCTGGTCCTAAATTCTCCCAAAAAGGGAAACATGCTTTCTGCACCTACCCTGTCAAGTCCTTGAGAATCCTACATGTTCATTAAGGTCGTCTCTCATTCTTCTATGTTCCAAAATCCACTCAATGAGGATTAATGTAGCCCTGCAGGATTTTCCATGTGTTTGCTCCTCTTTCTTGAAGTACCCTTTTGCAATGGAAGCAAGAGAAACCCAAATGTAATCTTGGTCCTAAAGGGAAATGAGATTTGTATGATTGTAGAAACAATGTTCACATCAGGCTTTTAGTGCTCTGGTGTTTTCATTATACAATTTTTCATGTTTATGTAATCTTTTGGAAACAATTTTTTGGTAGTCAATCTTAAATTCCATACAGTAGTTTTGTAGGCGTTCGACAAGGTTCCCCAAGGGAGACTGATTAGCAAGGTTAGATCTCACGGAATACAGTGAGACCTAGCTATTTGGATACAGAACTGGTTTAAAGGTAGAAGACGGGGGTGGGGGGGGGGGGGGGGGGGGTGTAGACGGTTGTTTTTCAGACTGGAGGCCTGTGACCAGTGGAGTACCACAAGGATCGGTGCTGTGTCCTCTACTTTTTGTCATTTTCATAAATGATTTGGATGCGAGCATAAGACGTAAAGTTAGTAAGTTTGCAGATGACACCAAAATTTGAGGTGGAGTGGACAGCGAAGAGGGTTACTTCAGATTACAACAGAATCTTGATTATATGGGCAAATGGACTGAGTAGTGGCAGATGGAGTTGAATTCAGATAAATGTGAGGTGCTGCATTTTGGGAAAGCAGATCTTAGCAGGACTTATACACTTAATGGTAAGGTCTTAGGGAGTGTTGCTGAACAAAGAAACCTTGAAGTGCAGGTTCATAACTCCTTGAAAGTGGAGTCACAGGTAGATAGGATAGTGAAGAAGGCATTTGGTATGCTTTCGTTTATTGGTCAGAGTATTGAGTACAGGAGTTGGGAGGTCATGTTGGTTAGGCCACTGTTGGAATATTGCGTGCAATTCTGGTCTCCTTCCTATCAGAAAGATGTTGTGAAACTTGAACAGGTTCAGAAAACATTTACAAGGATGTTGCCAGGGTTGGAGAATTTGAGCTATAGGGAGAGGCTGAACAGGCTGGGGCTGTTTTCCCTGGAGCATCGGAGGCTGAGGGATGACCTTATAGAGATTTACAAAATTATGAAGGGCATAGATAGGGTAAATAGGCAAAGTCTTTTCCCTGGGGTCGGGGAGTCCAGAGGGCATAGATTTAGGCTGAGAGGGGAAAGATATAAAAGAGACCTAAGGGGCAACGTTTTCACACAGAGCGTGGTACATGTATGGAATGAGCTGCCAGAGAAAGTGGTGAAGGCTGGTATAATAGCAAAATTTAAGAGGCATTTGGATGGATATATGAATAGGAAGGGTTTGGAGGGATATGGACCAGGTGCTGGCAGGTGGGACTAGATTGGGTTGGGATATCTGGTCCACATGGATGGGTTGTACCGAAGGGTCTGTTTCCATGCTGTACATCTCTATGACTCTATCCATGATAGTCTGTCTAGGTGAGGAAGTACAAACTGAGAAGTAAGTACGCTAGGGTCATTGAATGCCACTTTATATCTGCACGCTTTGGCACACCTGCCTGGCAGGGACTGCTGTTGGTCAGCAGGGAGCATACTTCGTCATCTGCTACTGGGCATCTGCAGCAGAGCAATGCTATCAATGACTGGCAAAGTGAACCATTATGCCAACTACTCATAGTTAACTAGTTAATATGTCAAGTGATGGATGTTATACTCTCACACACAGTAAAAAAGTGATTGATGGCTAATGCTGTCATCTCCTTTATCACTGATTTGAATAACATATCTGTTGACTACCACAAGATTGATAACAAAGTTCCAGCTGCTACAGTTCAGCTTGCGTATGACCAAAGGATGTCTGTGTTAAATTGGTGTGTGATTCGACATCTGTAGCATGTACGAATGTGGCAAGCGTTCACTCATGGTTTGAATCTCTCTAGCCTGGTTTCAGCTACTGCCATCACAGTGAAACAGCCTTAATTGAAATTGTAAATGATAACCTTTGTTACTGTGACCCTGGCTCATTATACAGTCATAGAGATGCACAGCATGGACACAAGACCTTTCAGTCCAACTCATCCATGCCAACCAGATATCCTTTTCTAATCTAGTCCCATTTGGCCCATATCCTTCTAAACACTCCCTGTTAATATACCCATCAAATGCCTCTTAAATTTGTAAGTGTATCAGTCTCCATCTCTTCCTCTGGCAGCTCATTCCATACACACACACACACACACTGTGTGAAAAAGTTGCCCCTTAGGTCCCTTTTAAACTTTTCTCCTCTCACCCTAAACCTATGCCCTCTAGTTCTGGACTCCCCCACCACAGGGAAGAGATCTTGTGTATTTATCTCATCCCTGACCCTTATGATTTTATAAACCTCTGTAAGTTCACCTCTCAACCTCTGACGATCCAGGGAAAACAGCCCCAGCCTATTCACCCTCTCCCTGTAGCTTAAACCCTCTAACCCTGGCAACATGCTTGTAAATCATTTATGAACACTTTCAAGTTTCACAACATCCTTCTCATAGGAGGGAGGCCAGAATGGCACACAATATTCCAAATGTCCTCAGCCCTCCTTGTTCTCCTCAATTTCCACTCTGACCTTGTCACTCTATCCTGTGAAAAGATTTATTCCAACTGTTAGAGTGATTTAACAATATATTTGAGTTAATGCATTAACTCCATTGAATTACCAATCATATTACCTAAATTTGTTTAAGATTTAACCTTAAGGTCAGACCGAATACTTCAGATGGTAAATTTAAAATGTTTGCTAAACACTACAAGTTAGAATGATATAAAAAATGTTCCAAGTAACAATAAAAAGCTTGAACTTAACAACTAAATAGACTTTCTCATAACTCTTTTCAGGTGATCAGGCTGAAATGGATTGTGATTTCCTCTCTGCTTCAACGCACGGGATAACAAGCTAACATGATATCTTCCTCCAAAACTTTGTTTTAAACATTAACCCATTGTTTCTTATCTCAAATGAGCCTAACTATTGAATAGTAATTGGTTCGGGTTAAATGTCCATAAGACCATAAGACATAGGAGTGGAAGTAAGGCCAATTGGCCCATCGAGTCCACTCCGCCATTCAATCATGGCTGATGCGCATTTCAGCTCCACTTGCCAGCGTTCTCCCCGTAGCCCTTAATTCACATGACACCAGGTTTATTTGAAAACACAAGTTTTCAGAGCCTCCCTCGTTCTAGTGCGAGTCAGCTGATGAAGCAGCAGCGCTCTGAACGCTTGTGTTTTCAAATAAACCTGTTGGTCTATAACCTGGTGTCATGTGATTTTTGACCTTGTCTAACCCAGTCCAATACCAGCTTCCCACATCAGGACTAATTGATTCGATTAACTGTCTGTTTAGTTATAATTAAGTTGTTGATGCTGCAAACAATTTGTTATGTTTGTGAGCACTTTCCTTAATACAATAGACCTAGTCCAATTGTTTCCATATTTGATTCTTGCATAATATTTTAATAATGCCCTATTATTTGGTTTAATAAAACTGCACAAAGTAATTTATGAAGATTTTGTTCTGCATCTCTCATCTCTCACTTGGAGAGCTATAACTTTGTAAAGTAAAAACTCACAATGTGCATTTGAAATTGTATGTTTTATACAACATGTTCAGTCTTCACTAATATGCTTCAATAATCGTACAATAGAGGTTCAATACTTGTCTCAGCATTGCCAGTCTGAACTCAGTGGTGGAGAAACTATTGAAGAAATTCTGAGGGATGGAATTAATCAGCACTCAGAGAGGCAGGGGATTAATTGAGAACAGTCAACATCATTTTGCGAAGGGGAAATCATGTCTAACTAACTTGATTGAGTTTTTAGGTGACCAGGTGTGTAGATAAGGGTAATACTTTGATGGAGGCAGAAATGGGTACTGCAGATGCTGGATATTAGAGTCAAGGTTAGAGTGGTACTGGAAAGGTACAGCAGGTCAGGCAGCATCTTAAAAGGAGGAAAAGCGACATTTCTGGCAAAAGCCCTTCATCAGGATCTATTTGGACTTCAGCAAGGGTTTTGATAAGGTCCTACACTGACAGCAAAGCTAAAGGACCATGTGATCCAAATAAATTTGTCAAATTGGATTCACAATTGGCTGGGTAGCAGGAAGTGGAGGAGTGTATTTACAAATGGAAGTCTGTCCAACAGGATCTCACCGGTGCCAGTTTAGGGGCCCATGCCTTTTGTGGTTTATATAAATGATTTAGACTTGAATGTGGGGGGGGTTGATCAATTAGCTCACAAGTGACACAAAACTTGGTAGAGTGGTAAATTGTGAGGACTACACAAGGATATAGACAGGCTGGTCAGATCGACTGATCAGTGGCAAATGGCATTCAATCCAGATGAATGTGAGGTGACATACTAAGGCGGGACAAACAAGGCAACGGAGCACAAAATGAATGATAGAACCCTGGGAAACACCAAGGATCGGAGAAACCTGTGTTTGCATATATCCCTGTCCCTTAAGGTATCAAGATAGGTGGATGAAGGGGTCAAGAAGACATATGGAATATTGCATGTATTAGTTGAGGCATAGAATTCAAAAGCAGGGACATTATGTTGAAATTATATAAAATATTCGCCAGGTCACGGCTAGAGTATTTTGTCTATTTGTGGAATCCATGTTTTAGGAGGAATGTGATAGCATTTGAGAGAGTACAGAGGAGATTTACCATGATGTTGCCTGGGCTGCAGTGTTTTAGTTATGAACAGAGATTGGACAAACTAGGTTGTTTTCCTTAAAATAGAGGCGTTTGAGAAGAGACATGATTGAGATGTATAAAATTATGAGGGGCATGGATAGGGTACACAGGAAGAGACTTTTCCCCTTGATAGAGAGATCCATGACCTGGGACATAGATTTAAGATCAGGGGCAGAAGGGTTCGAGGAGATGTGAGAAAAGAGGATGGTGGGAATCAGGAACTCAGTGCTTGTAAAGGTATTAGAGGCACAACCCTCATAACATTTAAGAAATATTTAAATGTGCACATGCAATACCAAGGCATTCAAGGCTATGGGCTAAGTGCTGGAAAGTTTTATTTTACTAGTTAGGTGCTTAATTTTGACTGGGGCAGACATAATGGGCTGAAAGGCCTTTCTCTGTGCTGTACACATCTACGACTCTATGATTCATCCTTGACTGGTTTCCATACATAGAAACAGAAAGTAGAAGCAGAAGTGGATCATTCCACCCAAGTACATGATCACAGCTGATCCACTTTCTCAACACCAAATTCCCATATTCTTCTCACATACCTCAATAAATTTACCTTCTATAAATCAATCTATTTCCTTCATAGACATGTTCATTGACTTTCCCTCCATAGCGTTCTGTGGAAGAGAATTCGAGAGATTCACCACCCTCTGAGTGAAGAAGCTTCTCCTCATTTCTGGCCAAAATGGCTACCGTGTATCCTGAGTCAGCATCCCATTGTTCTGGAGCCCTCGGTCAGGGAAGACATCATCTCTCTATCCAGTTTGTCCAGCCCTGCCAGAACTTTATATGTCTCAATGAGATCCCATTTGTCTGCTCACCAATTCTCAGTCCATGCCAACATTTCACCATCAATCCCATGCACATAAAATTTTGCATGACACCCTCTTATGTGGTATTTTATCAAAATGTTCTGAACATCCAAGTGCACAGCATCCACTGTTTCTCCCTCATCATTCTGAGTAATGATCTTAAAAAGCTCTAATGGGTTTTTCAAGGATTTCCCTTTCATAAATCTGTGTTAACTTTGTGTAATCCAGTTAGTATTTTCTAAACATCCTGTTACTATATCCATTATGATAGACTAGCAACTACTGTAACTACTGATGTAGGTTAACAAGTCTTGTAATTCCCAATATTCTCCCTCCCCCTTCTTTTAAATTGTGATGTTATGTTGCCACCTTCCAGTATGCCAGAACTGATGCAGAAACTGCAACATTTTGAAAAGTAACAACCAGTGCATTATCATTTCCATGGCCACCTCCTCTCGTATTCTAGTATTTAGGTGATAAGGTTCTGTGGATTTATCGGTCCCATTGATTTCTTCAGTATTTTATTTTATTGATACTAATTTCGTTCTGTTTCTCCTTCCCTCTAGACCTATACTTCCTGAGCAACTTCTGATAAGTTACTTGTATCTTCTTCTGGGAAGACAGACTCAAAGGTTATTGTTTAATTGTTCTGCTATTTCCTTATTCTCCACTATCAATTCTCCAATTTCAGAATTTAGGGGAACTTCATTTGTCTTCATTAATCATTTTCCTTTCATCTACTTACAGAAGAACTTACTGTCTGCTTTTATATTCCTCATGATTTTACTCTCACGTTTTATTTCTTCCCCCTTAATAAAACACTTGATTATCTTTTGCTGAATTTGAAACTTTTCCCAGTCCTCAGGCTTGCTACCTTTCCTAGCAACTTTATATGGTTTCTCTTTTCTTCTAACACTGTTCTTAATTCATTTTGTGAGCCATGGTTGGTCTATGTTCTCTTTGTGCTATTCACTTGAATGACATGTATACCTGATGCAATTCGTGCATTGTTTCATTAAGTATGAGCCATCAGCTATCCACTCTCATTCCTTTTAATTAAGTTATCACAGCCAACGCACCTCTCAGACCTTTGTAGTCTCCTTTGTTTAGATTTAGCACCCGAGATTTGGACTCAACTACTTCACTTTATATCTAATGAGGAAACCTATCATGTAACATTCACTTTTTCCGAAAGGATGTCTCACAACCAGGTTATTAATTAACACCTTCCATTGCATGAAATCAATATGCTGGAGATATGCAGAGTTGACAGATAGTGATGTCAATCAGCTTGTACTGTGATTTGATGTCAGTGCTGTCATTTTTGTCACTGAGGGCTGGCATTTCTTAAATGTACACAAATAAATGCATGTTTGGCCGTAGGAAGAGCTCTTCATCATTTCTATTTAAAGGGAACATCAACTGCATACAGATTAGTTACTAATTGACTTCAACTAGCTGATGCTAAGATTGCAGAAGAATTTGGCATGCTGTGTGGTGTCCGAGGGTAAATGGGTGGTGTCCTAGGCCCAAAGATTTCAGCTGCTTCATCACTGACCTTTCATCTATCATAAGAACAGAAGTGGAATATTTACTGATTATGGTCTGATGTTCAGTTCCATTCATTGTTTCTGAAATAATGAAGTCTCACCGACCAACTGCTTGTTCTGTGGTGCTGTGGAGTCCATGGACCATGTATATATTGGGTGTGGGCACTTGCAATCCCTTTTTGATTTTCATAAAAGCCTTCTTCTCTGTTTCTGGCTGCACTTCATTCCCATGCTCCTGATCTTTGGGCACCCAGTGCAGATGGGGGAGAGTAGGTCAGAGGACCTCCTCATGGGTCTGCCCTTGGGCCTGGCCAAACTGGCCATAAACAGGTTCAGGCAACGGGCCATGGAGGGGGTCGTTGGGGCTGATTGCCTGCCCCTCTTCAGTGGTTATGTCAGAGCCAGGGTGTCCCTGGAGAAGGAGCACACGTTGTCCACCAACACCTTTGAGCTGCTCAGGGAGAGGTGGGCACCGCAGGAAGTGGAGTGTTTTATTTCCCCCTCCAACTCTATTTTTCTTTAATCCCTGCCCTCCCCTTCACTGTTTGATCACACAGCATTGCTCTTTGAGAAGGGCACTACTTGTCACTGACCATTCGGGTGTTTCCTTTCTTTCTGGTGGTGGAATATAATTAAAGATTTATACGCTTGTTGTTCTCCACTGTGTCTGACACCTGCACACACACAACATGGGTGCCGGGGAAAATATAAGCACTACCGCAGTTAGACATTGGCGTTGGAGTAAGAAAATGGAAGGAAAACAAAATGAAGTCCACACTGACGTCACAATTCAGTTGACATCCACCCTATGGCAACAAGCAGCGAGTAACATTCACAACATTGAAGTGTATAGCAAGGATCTTCTCCAAGAAGATCACATCACAATAATTTAATCAGACTATAGGGTTGCTCAGTTATTAGTGAGTCCTTCATGGTAACCTCAGCCAGTTCAATCATTGAACCTACTATATTGGCATTACAGATCAGCCATCCAGCCACCTGAGCTACACAACCTCCTGCTTCAAGAAGGATAGCAGTCAGTTCACCTTGTCCTTCAATGGCATTTCCATCAACAAATACCCAACAATCATTCTGAGGATTATCATTGACCAGAAACCTAATCAGACTATCTGCATAGGTCCAATGTCTAGAAGATCACATCAGAGACTTGTATTCTGTTGTTAGTAGTTCACTGGCTGACTCCCAAAGCTTGTGCAACATCCTCAGAGCATGTCACTCCACTTGACTGAATAGGTGCAGTTCTAACAATATGCTTGTAGCTCATCACCAACCAGATAAAGCATTGTAATGTGTACCACATACATGATGTACTACAGGAAATCACCAAGGCTCTTTCAACAGCACATCACTACCCAGCAAAGTGTATCACCTAAAAACACAAGGGCAGTAGATGTATGGGAATACTGCTACATGTAAGTTTCCCTTCAGTCACACACAATTCTGTCATGGAAATATCCACTGTTCTGTAGCTTTTAGGTTTATAACAGTTAATGTGTGGCACTGTGTAAATATCTCCTCCAACGAAGGGAAGTATGGCAGCTCAGTGGTTATCACTGTTGTCTCACAGTGCCAGGGACCCGGGTTTAATTCTAGCCTCGGGTTACTACTTTTACAGAGTTTGCACATTTTCCACAGATTTGCACTTATTTCCACCGGGTGCTCTGTTTACCTCCCACAGTCAAAAGAAGTGCAGGTTAGGTGGATCGGCCATGCTAAGTTGCTCCAGAGTGTTCTTGGCAATGCAAGCTAGGTGAGTTAGCCAGGGTATATGCAAGGAAAGGGTGTACGGTCTGAATGGAATGCTCTTCAGAGGGTCAGTGCAGAGTCGATGGCCAAAAAGCCTCTTTCTGCACTGCAGGGATTCTATGAATGACGATGAAAAATGTTCTGCAAATAAGGCAGAAGACTTCTCTCCAGATATATTTTGGGAAGGTGTGCTGAAATAAGACTTTATCTTCTCAGGTCTCAAAGACGATGTCTCACAGAGCCTACCAATGGATTTGAATAATCTTTGTAAGAACAAGAACAAAAATATTTTTGTGGCGAGATCAGTAATCTTAACTGTGTATTCTGCAGCTCAGAAATATATATCAATAGACCTATCACTATCTTTAAATTGGATATAGGAGTGAGCACAATAGTTTTATCAGACAACAAACTGTAGCTACCAATATATTTCCTGTAACTACTGGAAACCCTATTACAGTGCAGGAGGGTTTAAAATGTATGTTAAACAATAGTTACAGGCAACACTTAGTAAGAGGTAATGTAGATAGCAGAAATGTTGTATGTTATATCGAAATATAAATTCTCTCTTTGAAGTAGGGGCTGTTTTCCCTGGAGCGTCAGAGGCTGAGGGGTGACCTTATAGAGGTTTACAAAATTATGAGGGGCATGGATAGGGTAAATAGGCAAAGTCTTTTCCCTGGGGTTGGAGAGTCCAGAACTAGAGGGCATAGGTTTAGGCTGAGAGGGGAAAGATATAAAAGAGACCTAAGGGGCAACGTTTTCACACAGGGTGGTACGGGAATGGAATGGGCTGCCATGAGCTGCCATGAGAAAGTGGTGGAGGCTGGTACAATTGCAACAGTTAAGAGGCATCTGGATGGGTATATGAATAGGAAGGGTTTGGAGGGATATGGGCTGGGTGCTGGCAGGTGGGACTAGATTGGGTTGGGATATCTGGTCGGCATGGTCGGGTTGAACCGAAGGGTCTGTTTCCATGCTGTACATCTCAATGACTCTATGACTCTAAGTAGAAAGATTAGTAAGGATCTCGATTTAATTAAGAAAGCAGAATAAATCAATCTGGATAAATCCAGGAATGACCTTGTAATATTATTTAATGGTTTGGGAAGACTTAAAACTGCATATAGCATTACTTTGCAAGTAGATACTAAAGCTACATGCCTTTTCAAACTTAGGAAGCTAGCATATTCCGTAATGAAATAAGTCAAACTACAACTCAAAGAAATTGGAAGCTGGGAATCATTGCTGGCATTACTAAGAGCTGTTTATACTTATTTAATATATAATAAGCTTGTCGTTGTTTGAATAAACTAACAATTTGGTGATCATTCTAGAGTCAGACTAACCAGCATACAACACATTTCTTTACATCTAGGTCAAAGTCCCAGAACTTCTCAGACAACAGTAGTCCACTTGGGCTGAAGCAGATTAAGCAGGTATCCCAGGTACAGGTGGGATGGACAATGAACAATTATGTTGTTGGTGCCACATCCCATGAATTAATACCTTTTAAAGAAAAAAAATCAAATTAAACAAAATGAGGAAAGGAACAGCGAGATATAGTGGTGTAAAATCAGGTAGAAAGAGCCTTTGACATCTGAATGAATATGTGTCACTGTATGGAACATGCACAAAAGTTTCATGTATGTTTATACTTTCAACATCATGACTTAAAGTGTCAACAAGAAGACTATCATTGCATGGAGTTTGTTTTAATTATTTTAAACAAAAAAAAGCTTTAATCACTCTCCAGGTACAATGTAAATGATATACTGTTTATAACCAGTATGGAAGGCTGGCATGTCAGCTTTCATCTTCATGCCTTCAACATTTCATTGAGCTGATGAGAGAGTTGCTCAAACTTTTTAAATGTCTTGTCATCTAGTTGACTAAAATCTGTATTGTTTATTTTGCTGGCCAGAAGTTGGATATTCTGTCCATCCAGAATTGGGATATTGATGGTCATTTTTATGGGTTCAGAGAGTGGGCTTCCTGAAACGCTACATGCACGCTCCCCCACTTTTCGTAAGCGCGTTGTCATGTTTTCCAATCTTGAGTCAAATTTAGGTGTTATCAGTGGCGTGGGTCCCTAGCTATCACTGTTACTTGCAGAATATAGGCCCTTAGTTCGGCTGTTTGGAGTTTGTTTTATTTTTTTTATGGTCTTATACTGAATTTCTGCTGAGGGAGATCCATTTCTTTTTTTTTAGGATTTCTGACATTCCTGTTTTCTTTTTTTCTTTTTTTTTCCTTTTACCCCCACACTACCGCCTAACTGCGATAGTGCTTATTTTTCCCCAGCACCCATGTTGTGTGTGTGCAGGTGTGAGACACAGTGAAAGACACAAGGTGTACGAATCTTTATTCAAATTTCCACCAACAGGAAGAAAGGAAACACCAGAGTGGCCTGTGACAAGCAGTGCCCTTCACATCAAATGGAGTTTGTTTTAATTTGTGTTCAACTCTTTACATTGATCAGCTAATCCTCATGCCTCTCATTATCATTAATTGGTTTTAGGATTTCAACAATCCCAACAATTAGTTTTTGTGACCTTAAAGCAGTTCAGGTTCAACAAAGATGCACTTTAGTCACTGAATAATAAATTGATAATGAGATGTTATAATGCTTCAGTAGTTATAAAATAAAATAAGCTATCTCAGAATAGACCAGAGGTCAAATGTAGGATCTTTCTGATCTACTTCATAGGGTTACAGTTTAAAAAATTCATCAAACAAATTTGGACTTAAACCACATGTTGTTTCTGACATCAGAGTACTTGAAATACAATAAGAACAATTTAACTTGATGATCACATAAAAAACAAACATTAAAAAGGGTGCTTTTTCTTTCATATCTAACAACATGCGCTTAATACAGAGTGCCATTTGATTTTTTTTTGGTCCATTTCATAAGCAGAACTATCTTAAGTCAGACCCTTCTCATTGTGTTATTTTCTGACTGGTTTTATGACACTTTTCTGTGTCCTTGAATTAAATTAGAAAATCTGATACATTTGAACTTCATTAGAAGAACATTATAAATGTACCATTAACCTTAAATCGACACAGACTATGAAATAAATCACGACATGATGGTTTTGGTTAGCCAACATTCACTGTCAAATCGAAGCTACACTGAAACCCAAAGACTGGTGTTTAATGAATTGCTTCAAGTTCACAAAGAGCATATTGAACATAGCTATAAACTGTTACTGGAGGTCAGTATTCTGAGTGAAGCATGCCAAGTCAACAATAAAACAACTGAAATAAATATTTAATTGTGATTTGAAAACATGTATGATTTAATAGTGATTATCAGATGAACTAGAACATTGAGGAATAGCATAAAAAGGAAACTATCAACAATTTACTGATTCATAATTTAGCACAGCATGGTATAAAGTAATTATAATAATATTTTAGTTATAAAAATACTTCAAAAAACACAGGGGCATGGCAATTGCATTTTCAACGCAATATATGACTTTTCTGTTCCAAAATGGTTCCAAGACATACACTTATGGAGCTGGCCAAGCTGTTTTGGTAGTGGCATTACTGAGGGCACAGGGAATGTGTGCCAGAATAAACAGAGTGGGCAGATTGTGATGATGTGTCGGTGAGCATGCTGGCTGATGCCATTCTGGAGACCAATGTTCCATCTAACAATCTCAGTTAACCTTGCACAACTGAGCATACATTCATAAGTAACAAGGCCCGACCCCTGCAGCCCACTGCACTATTTAAAGGGTTCATCACATACTTTCAGATTAATTGCTGGCTGATCTTTTTATGAGCTCATGCAAAGATTTGTAAAAATACTTGGTGGCTTGTATTGGTAATTTCAACTTGCTGAAGAATACGGGGTATAGTGTGCTTTTTAAAATTCTTTTAACATGATGAGGATGTTGCTGCTGGGCAGCATTTATTTCCCATCCCTAATTGCCCAGAGGGCAGTTAAGAGTCAACCACTTTGTTGTGGTTCTGGAGTCATGTGTGGGCCAGACCAGGTAAAGATGGTAGACTTGCTTCCCTAAAGGACATTAATGAACCAGATTGGCTTCTCCAACAATTGGCAATGGATTTATAGTAGTCATTAAATTCTTAGTTCCAGATATTTATTGAATTCAAATTCTACCATCTGCCATGGTGTGATTTGAACCTTGATCCCCAAAAGATTACCTAGCTCTCTGGATTAACAGTCTCGTGATAATACCAGGGGGAGATCATCACCTCCCCCTACTGATAAAGAGCCAAGTGCTGAATTCAAATAACCTGCAGAAACTATTTGCTTCCATATCTTTATATTTTATTCTAATTCTCTGCTCCCTATATCAGACCAATCACAGAGTGCAGGCAGACATACAATCTGTGTTTGAAGAATCTCTAGCTGAAGGCACCATATCAGGGCTTAGAATGGCTGCAGATACATGGATTCTGAATGCAAATGGAAGTAAGGACAGGGAAGGAAGGTGTGAGAAACTGTGAGATCTCATCTGTTAGAGCAAGACAGTGAGCAGTCTGCCTCCAAAGTCTCAGTGGCTGCACTGTGTCCCAGCAAGTGACTGGGAAAGGTGTTAGTTGCAACAAGAGGATTCCTTTATTTGGGTGTAGCAATGTTTATTGAGTTACATTAATGTTTATTTAACAAATAATGTTTCTATTTCAACTTCAGATTCTTCCAGCCTTCACTTGGTTGTTTCTCCATTCATTTCAATAGCCTTAAGGTGAGTGGAGCAAGAAGATTATGAGGAGGAAAGGATTCCAATGTTGGTTGGTTTCTTGTTCATTGGGATGAATTGTGTTTTAGGCATGTAATAATGTGGGGAGGCACAGGTTATCTGCTGGCTCTGACAGCCTGGTGAGTGGCTACAGGTACCCAAAACCACAAGTGTCTCCTTCACCTCCTCCTCCTCCTCCTCCTTCTCCTTCTACAGACTTTGAAGAAAAAGAAATGTAGTGGAATCTGACTTCTGTCATGTATTTTCCAGCAGGATATTTTCTAATCATGAAAATAAACTATTCATATTTCCATTGCAGCAATGGAGGGTCTCAGAGTTTAATGGACCTTCAATATATTGGCAGAAAGACCTTAGACTCTTGCCTTTGTTCACTGCACCTTGGTGGCAGCTGCCCCAGGTTTCAGTATGTCCCTCAGCATGTAATCCTGGACCTTGGAATGTGCCAGTCTGCAACACTCGATCAAGGTCAACTCCTTATTCTGGAAGACCAACAAGTTTTGGACAGACCAAAGAGGGTCTTTCACTGAGTTGATGGTCCTCCAGGCACAGTAAATGTTTGTCTTGTGTGTGTCCCAGGGAACAGACTATAGAGCACAGAGTCTAGATTAGAGTGGTGCTGGAAAAGCACAGAGCCCTGCATCATGGAGCTATCAGGATGAGCCTCAACAAAAACCATTGCATCTATCTCCAGACCTTCTTCACAAAGGAACATTCCAGAAGAACATGTACGACAGTCTTTCCCTCTGCAGCCACTTGGAGGACAGTGTGCAGTGGTGCAGAGAGTCCACATGTGCATGAAGAATCTCATAGGTCGTGCCCTTATCACCAACAACCAAATGATGTCTTGGTGCTTGTTGGAAAGTTCTGGTGATGAAGCATTCTGCCAAATGACTTTGACAGTCTGCTCAGGGAACCACCCGACAGGATCTGTTTTCTCCTTCTCCTGCAGGGTCTTGAAGATGTTATGTACTGACCACTGCCTGATGGACTTGTGGTCAAATGTGCTTTCCTTTGTAAATTTCTCCACAAGGGACAGGTGATATGAAACAGTTGAACTACTTGAAGTGTACCACAGCAAGAAGGGCAGACCCATCCTTTGCAACATTAGTGACATGTAGAACCTCAATTGCGATTTGCATTCTGAGAAACTACGCAGTTGCACATTTGCAGCCCCTTGCTAGGGTACACTGAAGGGTGTCTGACCACTTAAGATGTACCTTCAGCAACCCATTGACTTGTCCTATCATCACCCTTGTGATGACCAGAGTGAAATGTGACATGAATAGGTAAATAATGATGATGATTAAATTGGCAATGGGCAAAATGATAAATTGTAGAATTTGTCACTCTGATGTTCAGACCACTGTGGTTTAAGTCACTGATTGTGCACAGTGGTCTCTGAAATCTTGAAATTGCAATTTGCTCAAGAAATGCAATATTTTTCAAAAACGCTTTCCAAAGAACAAATAGAGTTCCACCTGAAAACAAAGGGTGTTCTTTTCAGAACTGAGAGATCAGTTGGGAAGCTTGTTCTTAGCAAGCATTCCTCTAATTCAGCATGTTCTTAGCAATCATCCTTCCAACTGAACCAGATACAACAAATACCCCTCCTAAGCCAGTCACTGCTCAAACAGCTTTTGCAGGGGCCTACAGGAAAATAAGTAGTAATCACCTGTCAAGCAATTCATTAGTGGACTTGCTAAAAATAAAAACTTTCACTCCTCACAGTCAATTTATGATCTCTATTTAAGTAACTACTCTTCGAAACTTGAAATAGATTCATGTTTCTCAATCCTTCCTTTGTGCTTTGAACAAGATTAAATATAAAGCATCATCACAACATATGTAATGTAGCATAAATACCTTATATATGTCGGTAAATAAAAAGTAGAGAGTAAGCAAACTTCATAGGACAAATCCTATGAGTCTACGTCTTTCACAGAGAGTGGCCAGGAACTTTGAAATTTCACTCTTTAAACATTTTCCAGAACATCAATTCCATTGTTCAATATGATGACTGTGCTCAGATCTTATTGAACCGGTTAATAGTTGCAGATAGCTCAGGGAGCACGTGTACTGGCTGTAAAAACCAGAAGGCCGGGTTTAATTCAGGCTCTATAATGTCTTTCATTTCCACCACTGCATCAGATCATGTGTTGCTATAACAATCTGACTCTTCTTTTAACTCTGTCTTTATTATTCCAATGTTCTCTTTCCCAGGTTCCAATATCTCACCCTCCATAAATTCGTCCTCAGCCAAAATTCTATTGGCCCTCTCCTAGCCTTCATCAAGTTCTCTCAAGCTTTATCCCTTTGCTTGAGGACCGATATTGGCTCCCAGTCCATCAATGCTTGATTTTGAAACTTTCATCCCTATGATCAAAATGTTCCATGGATTCCTCTATATATGTTTGTATCATTATAACCTCCTCCAGCCTTGAAACACAAAAACTTCAAATTCCTACAACTTGAAGATCTCGGCCACTTTCTTTGATCTGCTAATTGCAATTGTGGCCTCATCTGATTTAGCCCAGTGCTCTCAAATTCTGCCTGCAATTTCTCCTTCATGTCACCTTCACCCTGTCTTTCAGTCCATTTCATTGCCTATAAAACTCTTCAGGTCCTCTTGCATCAATGAGAGGTTATCTTATTAAAAGGTATAAAATTCTGAGACGACTTGACTGAGAGTGTGTTTTGCTTTCTGGGGGAGACTAGACATAGGTGCTTGAAGTTTAAAAGTTTGGTATGTCCTATTTAGGTCTGAAATGGGGAGAATTTTTTCTCTTTGTGGATTTTGATTTTGAGGGAACCTCTTCCCCAGAGAGCAATGGAGGCTGGGTCTTTGCAAATAATCAAGATTGAATTGTACAGATTTTTGGTGAAGAGAGTACCAGGCTATGGAGTGAAATAACTGCATAGAAGCTGGTATTCCATCACCAAGGCACCCTTTATTTACATATGCACAGTATGTTGGCTCTGACCAACCAGCTCAAAGCCAGTCCCTAAACTGAGGAAGAGACAAATAAAATCTGCAGATGCTGTAATCCAAGGTAGACAAGCAGGAGGCTGGAAGAACACAGCAAGCCAGGCAGCAACAGGAAGTGGAAACATCAATGTTTTCGATGTAACCCTTCTAAAGTTCTGAAGAAAGGTTACACCTGAAGTGTTGACTTCAACTCCTGATGCTGCCTGGCTTGCTGTGTTCTTCTAGCCTCCTGCTTGTCTACCCTAGTCTGAGGAAGCCTGCTAGGTCTTCTGTTTATATCTGTCAGCCAGGGCTCCCTAACTGGCTCAGGTTAACAACTCCAATCAATAAGAATAACCTGTCCCTACTTTCAATTACTATATAGAAGAAAGACAGGAAACTGGAATTGAAATCACAGTCAGAATAACCATGGCTTAATTGAATGTTAGGGTTACCTTGAGAGGCGAAATGGTTTATTTTTGCTTCTAATTTTTGTTTGTTGTGTAGAAGCAACCGAGGTGCGTAGAGGTAAAAGGCTTTTAGTTTAGAAAGGTGTCATATGTTGGCACAGGTTTGGTGGGCCGAAGGGCCTATTCCTGTGCTGTATTGTTCTTTGTTCTTTGCTCAAGCTGCTTGTTGTAACACCTCTTTGTTTCTGTGCTAATTTTCTTTCTGATTCAACTCCTGTAAAGCATTTTGGCATATTTTTCTATGTTAAAGGTGCTGTATAAAAGCATGTCGTTGTCATAAATTTTTTATCCAAAGTGGCTGAAGTAAATTGAATGTTTATCAACAATGAGCAATCAGAACAGTATTTTTCAGATCTCCCTGCTTTGCATAACTTACTTGTCAAAGAAAAGTAAATCTTACTTTAAAAATGTCAGATATGGCTATAAATGGAAATGAGCTGTCAACTTATCATCATTAGTGATTCCATATCGCAAACCGTCCAATTGCAAATATTCCATTTTGCTTTTGATCTGGATAATTTACACATAGTGCAAAGAAATAAAGAAGGTTAGCAGTTCAAGGTTAAAAGATGTGCATATCAACAAACATGAATCTGACAAGGTTTTCTCAAACAGATTGTTGATACTAAGCTGCCTGAATATTACTGATTTTATGCATCTTTCGGTCTTCAAGTATTTGTGCTGCGTCCTGTGTTTATTCAGTGATTGTGTGACTGCTTAATCTGAAATGTTCCATTGCTAAAGAACGTCAGCCAAGTCCGGACTTGGCAATTAATGATAACCAGGCAATATAACTGAGTTATTTTTGACTTCCATCCCATTTTATTCAGTTCAGTTGCTGGAGGCAGTCAGAGAGGTCACGAGGTCCCCTGGGAGCAGTGGAGCTTGTTAGGTTACATGAGTATACAGTGTAAAGTACTTACATTTTGGTCGGGTGTTGTTCAGTTGCTGGAGTCAGTCGGACAGGTCACGAGGTCACTAGGGAGCAGCGGAGCCTGTCAGGATATGTGAGCGTACAGTATAAAGTACTTACGCTTAGTTTGGGGGTTGTTCAGTTGTTGGAGGCAGTTGGAGATGACATGAGGTTACATATTTGGTGGGATATGGGCCGGATGCTGGCAGATGGGACTAGATTGTATTGGGATATCTGGTCGGCTTGGACGGGTTGGACCGAAGGGTCTGTTTCTGTGCTGTACATCTCTATGACTCTTTGATTCTCGATAGGAGCGAGAGTAACAGGGTAGTCATTATGGGGACTTTAACTTCCCCACTTTTGTCTGGGAATGCTATAGTTCAAATAGTCTAGATGGGTCAGATCTTTTTCAATGTATGCAGGAGAGTTCTCTGACACAGTATATAGACAGGCCAACAAGGGGCGATGCCATATTGGATTTGGTACTGGGAAATTAACTCGGCCAGTTGTTAGATTTGGAGGTAGGTGAGCACTTTGGCAACAATAATTCAGTTATGTTTACAATAGCACTGGGCAGGAACAGGTATATACCGCAGGGAATGAGGTATGATTAGGGGAAAGGCAATTATGATGCGAATAGGCAGGAGTTAGGATTAATAGGATTGGGAAGGAAATTGCAGGGGATGGACACAGCTGAAATGTGGAGCTTATTCAAGAGTCATAGAGTCAAAGAGATGTACAGCATGGAAACAGATCCTTCGGTCCAACCTGTCTATGCCGACCAGATATCCCAACCCAATCTACCAGCCCATATCCCTCCAAATCCTTCCTATTCATACACCCATCCAAATGCCTCTTTAATGTTGCAATTGTACGAGCCTCCACCACTTTCTCTGGCAGCTCATTCCATATCCGTACTGCCCTCTGTGTGAAAATGTTGCCCCTTAGGTCTCTTTTATATCTTTCCCCTCGCACCCTAAAGTTATGCCCTCCAGTTCTAGACTCCCCGGCCCCAGGGATAAGACTTTGTCTATTTATCCTATACATGCCCCTCATAATTTTGTAAACCTCTATAAGGTCACCCCTCAGCCTCCGACGCCTCCAGCCTGTTCAGCCTCTCCATCTTGCTCAAATCCTCCAACCCTGGCAACAGCCTTGTAAATCTTTTCTGAACCCTTCCAAGTTTCACAACATCTTTCCGATAGGAAGGAGACCAGAATTGCACGCAATATTCCAACAGTGGCCTAACCAATGTCCTGTACAGTCACAACATGACCTCCCAACTCCTGTACTCAATACTCTGACCAATAAAGGAAAGCATACCAAATGCCTTCTTCACTCTCCTATCTACCTGTGACTTCACTTTCAAGGAGCTATGAACCTGCACTCCAAGGTCTCTTTGTTCAGCAACACTCCCTAGGACCTTTCCATTAAGTGTAAAAGTCCTGCTAAGATTTGCTTTCCCAAAATGCAGCACCTTGCATTTATCTGAATTAAACTCCATCTGCCACTTCTCAGCCCATTGGCTCATCTGGTCAAGATCCTGTTGTAATCTGAGGTAACCCTCTTCGCTGTCCACTACACCTCCAATTTTGATGTCATCTGCAAACTTACTGACTGTACCTTTTCCTTGATTAGTATATACCTACCAGGCAAGGAGGTAGTTGTTGAGAGAGTGAGCCATGGTTTACTAAAGAAATTGAAGCTCTTGTCAAAAGAAAGAAGAAGGCTTATGTGAGGATGAGGCTCAGTTAGGGGGCTTGAGAGTGATAAGTTAGCCAGAAAAGATCTAAAGAGAGAGCTAAGAGGAGCCAGGGGGGGACATGAGACGTTATTGGCAGGTAGGATCAAGGAAAACCCCAAGGCCTTCTTTGGAGTAAGATTAGGGCCAATCAAAGATAGTAGTGAAAAGTTGTGTGTGGAATCTGAGGACATGGGGAGCGCTTAATGTATACTTTTGTCAGTATTCACATTGGAAAAGGGCAATATTAGTGAGAATATGGAGATACAGGCTCCAAGATTAGATGGGATTGGGGTTGAAATGAGGAGACTTTAGCAATTTTGGAAGATCTGAAAATAGACAAGTGCCCAGGGCTGAATGGGATTTATCCTCGGATTCTCTGGGTCAGGGAGGTGATTGCAAAGCCTTTGGCTTTGATCTTTATGTCATCATTGTCGACAGGAGCAGTGCCAGAGGATTGGAGGATAGCAAATGTTATTCCCTTGTTTAAGAAGGGGAGTTAGGACAACCCTGGTATTTATAGGTCAGTGCGCCTTACTGCAGTTGTTGGTAATGTTTTGGAAAAGGTTTTTAGAGGTAGGATTTATAATCATCTGGAAAAGAATGCTTTGATTAGGGATAGTCAACACGGTTTTGTGAGTGGTAGGTCATGCCTAACTAACCTTATTGAGTTCTTCAAGTAGGTGACAAAACAGGTGGATGAAAGTAAAATGGTTGATGTGGTGTATGTGGACTTCACTAAGGCATTTGATAAGGCGCCACGCGGTAGGCTATTGCACAAAATAAGGAGTTTTGGGATTGAAGGCCATTTAGCGGTTTGGATCAGAAATTGGCTAGCTGAAAGAAGACAGAGGGTGATGATTGCTGGGAAATGTTCATCCTGGAGCTCAGTTGCTAGTGGTGTGCCACAAGGATCTGTTTTGGGGCAAAAGCTGTTTGTCATTTTTATAAATGATCTCGATGTGGGTGTAGAAGGATGGGTTAGTAAATTTGCAGATGACACTAAGTTAGGCAACGTTGTGGATAATGCGGAAGGATGTTGTGGGTTACAGAGAGACATAAATAAGATGCAGAACTGGGCTGAGAAGTGGCAAGTGGAGTTTAATGTGGAAAAGTGTGAGATAGTTCACTTCAGAAGAAGTAACAGGAATGCAGAGTACTCAGCTAATTGTAAAATTCTTGGCAGTATTGATTAACAGAGAGGTCTCAGTGTTTCCGGTGCATAAGTCCCTGAAAGTTGCCACCCAGATTGATAGGATTGTTTAGAAGGCATATGGTGTGTTGGCGTTTATTGGTAGGGGATTGCGTTTCAGAACCACGAGATCATGCTTCAGCTGTACAAGACACTGGTCAGGCCACACCTAGAGTACTGCGTGCAGTTCTGGTCACCACATTATAGGAAAGATGTGGAAGCTTCGGAAAGGTTTCAGACGAGATTTACTAGGATGTTGCCTGGTATGGAAGAAAGGTCTTATGAGGAAAGGCTGAGGGAACTGCGGCTGTTTTCATTGGAGAGAAGAAGTTTGAGACGTGACTTATTCAAGACATATAAAATAATCAGAGGGTTAGATAGAGTGGACAGTGAGAGCCTTTTTCCTCAGATGGGGATGGCTAACAGGAGGGAACATAGCTTTAAATTGAGGGGTGATAGATTTAGGACAGATATCGGGGTAGTTTCTTTACTCAGAGTAGTATTGGCGTGGAATGGCCTGCCTGCAACAGTAGTAGACTCGCCGACGTTAAGGGCATTTAAATGGGCATTGGACATACATCGGGATAATAATGGAACAGTGTAGGTTAGATGGGCATCAGATTAACTTCACAGGTTGGCGCAACTGCGAGGGCTGAAGGTCCTGTACTGTGCTGTAATGTTCTACGTATGTTCTATGTACAATAATGTAGAGCACACTAAATTGCTGTAATTCCTTAATTATATTTTTCTCATGTTTGCCAATTATTGTTAATGATAAATTTGTAAAGGTAAATTCATTCCAGGGGCTTGTGTATATCAGCAGTGACCAAAATTCAGATGACTTACTTGACTCTGTCATGCATTAGGGCATCTGAGGTTGTTGAAGAAGGTTGTTGAGGTTGTTTGTAAAGTGCAAATAATTTCTATTTGTGCTTTGAGATACTGTATGCCACTCAGTCACCACAATCTCCTCTCTCACCCCTTTTCATTTTATCAGTTTTTATCATCTACGCATGTAGTAAACTTACGAGGAAGGTTCCATCAACACTGAATAAAAGATACCAGTTTCAGTTTCCTAAAGAATAAATTGGAGTTTTCATACTTTTTTTAAACCACTTTTGATATTGAATAATAACTGCACCAATTGGTGTCCTCTTAAAAATGGATGAGATATATGTTGTAAATGGCTTTCCTTGTTCTGGGTGCTACCCTCCCTTTGAAGCTCAGAGTGAAATTCTCAACTCCCTTCACTGGGATGGACAATGACCAGAAACTTGGGAAAAATATGGCGACAATGGAATAAGTTCTGATTTTGCCCTTCGGTTATAAATGTTGAGTTCTAAACCTCATCAATGATTGGTGAGTACCTTAGAATCATGCATTTGCAAACCATTATTATTAAATCTCACATCATTGTCATCCAGGCCCCATTTGTCTTCTCCTACTCAGACAAATGAGATGACCAGTTCCCAACATGAAAGTCAGAGTGGTGACCTGAAGACAGAAGCTCATTACTTGCAGTCCAGGGCTCTATCTAACTCTGTCTTAAACATAATGTCCCCATATGCTCCCTAGACACTGGCCTCTTTGTCCAGGCAAGTTGTTATCAGCAACTATCACTCTCACGACATCATCATTGCTAGATTCTGACCAATTCACCTTTCTGAAGAGTTACCAGAGAGGGTTGTTGAGGGGAAGGCTGTTAATGGTTCATACATGGCCAACCAAAAGTGTTTAATATAATGCCACACAACTGGCTTGTGAAGAAAGTTCAGATAAGTGGGGTATGGATGCTAGGGCAGTTGCTTGCTCCTCCTGCAGAATATGGCAGGTGAGAGACATGACACATTCTCCGCTGGCTACATCTGCGGGAAGTGCACCCAATTCCAGCTCCTTGAAAAACGTGTTAGGGAATTGGAGCTGGAGCTGGAAGAACTCCGGATCATTCGGGAGGCTGAGGGGGTAATTGAGAGAAGGTACCGGCAGTTGGTCACTCCTGAGACTCAGGATAAGGATAGATGGGTTACAGTCAGGGGGAGGAAAGGGGACAGACAGTGCAGAGATCCCCTGTGGACATTCCCCTCAGCAATAAGTATATCATTTTGGATACTGCTGGGGGGGATGGCCTACCAAAGGAAAGCCATAGTGGCCAGTTCTCTGGCACTGAGCCTGACACTGTGGCCCAGAAGAGAAGGGGGCAGAATAGAAAAGCACTAGTGGTAGGAGACTCGATTATTAGGAGAATCGACAGGAGATTTGTGGTCAGGATCGGGATTCCCAGAAGGTATGTTGCCTCCCCGGTGTCAGGGTCTGGGACGTCTCCAATCGGGTGTATAAGATTCTGAAAGGGGAGGGCGAACAGTCAGAAATCGTGTTACATATTGACACCAATGATATAGCCAGGAAAAGGATTGAGGATATAAAAAGCGATTTCAGCGAGTTAGGGTGGAAGCTGCAGAGCAGGACGAACAGAGTTCTCTAGTTTACTACCAGTGCCACGAGATAGCGAGGCGAGGAACAGGGAGCGGGCACAGCTTAACATGTGGCTGTGCAGCTGGTGTAGGAGGGAGGGCTTCAGATATGTAGATCATTGGGATGCCTTCTGGGGAAGGTGGGACCTGTACATGAAGGACAGGTACATGAAGGACAGTACATGAAGGACGTGAACTGGAAGGGGACCATTGTCCTGGGTCAAAGGTTTGCTCGAGTGGTTCAGGAGGGTTTAAACTAGTATGGCAGGGGGGTAGGAATCTGAGCTATATACCAATGGTGAGAGTTGATGGAGATGAGGCAATAGCAAGAGGTAGCGCAGTCAGTGGGAAGGAATTTCCTAGGAAAGAACCAAGGCATCGGTTAAAGTGTTTAATGCAAGGAGTATCAGGAATAAAAGTGATGAGCTTAGAGCACGGATCAGTACCTGGTGCTATGGTGTTGTGGCCATAACAGACGTGGATTTCTCAGGGGCAGGAATGGTTGCTGGATGTTCTAGGGTTTAGAACATTTAAAAAGAATAGGGAGGGGGGAAAAAGAGGAGGGGGTGTAGCACTGCTAATCAGAGAGGGTATCACAGCTACAGAAGTTACCATTGTCAAGGAGGGTCTGCCTACTGGGTCAGTATGGGTGGAAATTAGTAACAGTAAGGGAGCAGTCATCTCATTAGGGGTTTACTACAGGCCCCCCAATAGCAGCAGGGAGATGGAAGAAAGCATAGCTCGGCAGATTTTGGAAAAGTGTGAATGTAGGGTTGTTGTAATGGGTGACTTTAACTTTCCCAATATTGATTGGAACCTCCTTCGAGCAGATAGTTTGGAAGGAGCTGTTTTTGTAAGGTGTGTTCAAGAGGGTTTCCTAACTCAGTACATTGACAGGCCGACGAGGGAAGAGACCATTTTGGATTTGGTGCTCGGCAATGAGCCGGGGCAGGTGTCAGATCTTGCAGTGGTAGAGCATTTTGGTGATAGTGACCACAACTGCCTCACATTCTACATAGCTATGGAGAAGGAGAGAAACAGGCACAATGGGAGCATATTTAATTGGGAAAAAGGAAACTATGATGCTATCAGACGTGAATTGGGAAGCATAGACTGGGAGCAATTGTTCCATGGAAAGGGCACTATAGACACGTGGAGACTGTTTAAGGAACAGTTGTTGCAAGTGATGCATAAATGTGTTCCTCTGAGATAGGCAAGAAGGGGTAAGATAAAGGAACCTTGGATGACAAGAGTGGAGGAGCTTCTTGTCAAAAGAAAGAAGGCAGCTTACGTAAGGTGGAGGAAGCAAGGGTCTTGCTCAGCTCTAGAGGATTACAGGCAGGCAAGGAAGGAGCTCAAAAATGGTCTGAGGAGAGCCAGGATGGGGCAGGAAAAAGGCTTGGCAGGAAGGATTAGGGAGAATCCAAAGGCATTTTACACGTATGTGAGGAATAAGAGAATGATCAAAGAAAGAGTAGGGCCGATCAGGGATAGCATAGGGAACTTGTGTATAGAGTCTGAGGAGGTAGGGGAATCCCTAAATGAGTTTTTTGCTTCTGTCTTTACTAAAGAAAAGGAGCTTGTAGTGAATGAAACCATTGAGGAGCAGGTAAGCATGCTGGAATGGATAGAGATTGAGGAAGCTGATGTGCTGAAAATTTTGACTAACGTTAAGATTGACAAGCCACCAGGCCTGGACCAGTTTTGTCCTCAGCTGCTTTGGGAAGCGAGAAATGTGATTGCTTTACCGCTTGCAAAGATCTTTTCATCCTCGCTCTCCACTGGAGTCGTACCTGAGGACTGGAGGGAGGCAAATGTAATTCCTCTCTTCAAGAAAGGAAATAGGGAAATCCCTGGAAATTACAGACCAGTAAGTCTCATGTCTGTCGTCTGCAAGGTGTTAGAAAGGATTCTGAGGGATAGGATTTATGACCATCTGGAAGAGGATGGCTTGATTAAATGCAGTCAGCACAGCTTTGTGAGGGGCAGGTCATGCCTCACAAATCTTATTGAGTTCTTTGAGGATGTTACTAGGCAAGCTGATGAGGGTTGAATGGTGGATATGGTGTATATGGACTTCAGCAAGGCATTTGATAAGGTTCCCCATGGTAGGCTGGTTGAGAAGGTCAGGAGGAATGGGATACAGGGAAATTTAGCTGTCTGGATACAGAATTGGCTGGTCGACCGAAGATAGTGAGTGGTAGTGGAAGGAAAGTATTCTGCCTGGAAGTTGGTGGTTAGTGGTGTTCCACAGGGCTCTGTTCTTGGACCTCTACTCTTTGTAATTTTTATAAATGACTTGGATGAGGAGATTGAAGGATGGGTTAGCAAGTTTGCAGATGACACAAAGGTTGGAGGTGTCATTGACAGTACAGAGGACTGTTGTAGGCTGCAGTGTGACATTGACAGGATGCAGAGATGGGCTGACAAGTGGCAGATGGAGTTCAACCTGGATAAATGCGAAGTGATGCATTTTGGAAGGTTGAACTTGAAAGTTGAGTACAGGATTCTTGGCAGTGTGGAGGAACAGAGGGATCTTGGTGTTCAGGTACATAGATCCCTTAAAATTGTCACCCAAGTGGACAGGGTTGTTAAGCATGCATATGGTGTTTTGGCTTTCATTAACAGGGGGATCGAATTTAAGAGCCGTGAGATCTTGTTGCAGCTCTATAAAACTTTGGTTAGACCGCACTTGGAATACTGTGTCCAGTTCTGGTTGCCCTATTAAAGAAAAAATGTGGAGAGGCTTTGGAGAGGGTTGAGGTGGTTTACCAGGGTGCTGCCTGGAATGGAGGGCTTATCTTACGAAGAGAGATTGACTGAGCTCAGACTTTTCTCATTGGAAAAAAGAAGGAAGAGAGGGGACCTAATTGAGGTGTACAAGATAATGAGAGGCATAGATAGAGTTGATAGCCAGAGACTTTTTCCCAGGGCAGAAATTGTTGATACGAGGGGTCAGAGTTTTAAGCTGTTTGGAGGAAAGTATAGAGGGGATGTCAGAGGCGGGTTCTTTACGCATAGAGTTGTGAGAGTATGGAATGCGTTGCCAGCAGCAGTTGTGGAAGCGAGGTCACTGGGGATATTTAACAGACTGCTGGACATGCATATGGTCACAGAAATTTGAGGGTTCATACATTAGGTTTACCTTACATGAGGATCAATGGTTGGCACAACATCGTGGGCTGAAGGGCCTGTTCTGTGCTGTACTGTTCTATGTTCTACTGTTCTAAAGTTATTGATCATGCACTAAAAAGGATAATAGCAGCATGGATACAAAATGCTTAACAAGTATTTTTCATCCTGGAGCAAGGTTTGCGTTGGAGTTCCCTCGGGGTTGGTATTGGGTTTCTTATTTCTCATGATATGTTGAAATAATCGAAATCTTGTGGTGCAGAGGATGATTTCAATGTTTGCAATGACATTAAACTTGGAAGATTGCAAACTGTGAGGAGGACAATGCAGAACTTCAGGATCATGTTGATAAATTGATAGAGTGGGTGGATATTGGCAGATTGAAGTTTGTTGTGGAGATGTGTGAAGATATACACTTTGGCACAAAGAACATGGAGAGACAATATAAAATGTAGGATGCTACGTTAAAGTGTATGCAAAAGCAAAGAATCTTAGGTAAAGTTGAGTGTAGGTAAAGGAAGGACAGAGGGAGCTTTTAAAAAAGAATACAGCACTCTCAGCTTCATTCATCAGGGCAGAGAGTACACGAAAGGGGAGATTATTATGAGTTTATGTAGAACACTGATAAGACAGTTAGAATATTTCTGGGTGCCACATTTTAGGTAGGATGTGAATTCAAGAGAGTATTAAAGAGGTTTACAAGAATGATTCCAGGGATAAAACAGTTCAGCTATAAGGATAGGTTGGAGAGGTTGGAACTGTTTTTCTTGGAGAAGAGAAGGTTAAGAGAGACTTGATGGAAGACTTTCAAATAACTAGGTCAGAATGTATAGGGAGAAACTGGTATTGTTCATCAAAGGATCAAGATCCGGAGGGTAAGTTTTAAAGTGTTTTGCAAAAGGTGCTGATGCAAGGTGAGAAAAACTCTATTCACACAGCAAGTGGTTCAAATTTGGAATGCAGTGCCTGGAAGTGTAATGGGGGCAGGTTTAACTGAGATATAACTGAGAAATGTTCATGGTTATAGGGAAAGGTAGGAGTTTGGCACTAAACACTTAAGAGCTGTGGCAGGCATGATGGCCCAATGGCCTCCTGCATTGTAGCAACGCTGCGATCCTGGAAAGTTATGCTGCATTAATTAAATGATGAGGTCTTCAGCAAAGTGTGCAGTGTGACTCAGGCAATATATTCACTCCAATCAATACCCAATGACCTGTATTTAGAGACTTTGTTACTCCAACTGCATATATCAGAGGAAATTTATCTTTGCTATTTGCATTTTACTACAAAGGTGGGGCAAAATGTTTTTTTTGTTATAGATTGACTTACTAACAACGTAATGGACTTGGAAAGCTCTTCCATTCATTGCTTTAGTCACAATTGAATTAAAAATCCATGTTACAGGATCTTTCCAAAAACACATGAATTGATTAAATACAATAAAGCTGCAGTGCTAATACTTTCAAACATTGGTGAAACATATCAATTTAAATGTATGTTGATGAAGCACATATCAAAATGAAATGATACAAGACAGACAAGTGTTAAACGGACAAATAGACACACAAACAAAAGGATAGTCATGCAAAATTGATTGCTCCGAAAAACTACTCAACACTTAATTCAACAATTTGGGGGCAGCACAATGGCTCAGTGGTTAGCACAGTGCCAGGGATCTGTGTTCGATCCCAGCCTTGGAAGACTGTCTATGTGGAGTTTGCACATTCTCCCTGTGTCTGTGTGGTTTCCTTCAGGTGCTTGGGTTTCCTCCCACAATCTAAAGGTGTGCAGGCAAGGTGAATTGGCTACGCTAAATTTCCTATAGTGTTCAGGGATGTGTAGATTAGGTACATTAGTCATGGCAAATGTCGGGGAATGGGCGGGTTACTCTTCAGAGGGTTAGTGTGGAATTGTTGGGCTGAAAGACTCTGATTCTACACTATAGGGATTGTATGAATAGGACTTCCCTTGGATTGTTTGGGTGTGGCATATCTGCATGCTATTAGATTAAACATTATTGTATAAAAAATCATAAATGTTAAGAAGAGACAGAAGCAGTTATTGTAAATGTGTTGTTCTAAACTTCTAAAATGGAAGGTTCTTTTGTAAATGTAGATATTTATACTGTCAGAGATTTTATGGCTATGATGATGTCATGACCTCTGACTGTCATTACAAAACTCAAACTGACAGCAACGTCTGGTATTCACACGGACGAAATTAAAGATGAGAAGCCAAAAATTGCAATCAGTGGTTCCCCACTCATCCACACGATGCACTGTTGATAACTTTGCAAGTGGAAATCTTAGAAATCCCTTGATTTGGTTTGCATTGGCACTTCTTTTTTATTAGCATCTTTTACAATCCATTGAGAGGTTGTGCCTCGTTGAATCAAGTGTAACTGATTTTCAATATAGTAGTGTATTGAACCATAATTTCTTCTGAACAGTTTTGCTGGCCCTGAAAAACCAACATTACATTTGTGGAAATGTAAACTTTCTCCATTGTGATAAAAAGTTTACATTTTTTAAAATTAACTTTTTTGCTGATATTTTAGCTTCTACCTTAGTCATTTCTGTATGTTCCAGCCATTAATTTGCTTTCTGTTGACAATGAAAATGCAAAATGAAGTCAGTGTATTACTGATTTGATCATGTTTCTGGATGCGAGGTATACTATAGCTCACACCAGAATGAAATTAACATTTCACTTATCTGTGCGTGAGGACCATTACACCTTTTGGGCAGCTTTCTTTGAAGTCAGCAGCAAGTGGTGTTGCATGCCACAAAACCTTACTGTTAAATTATACTGCCTTGGGAACTATAAACAAGAAATGGCCTATAATTTCTAAAATATGGAAACTGGATTCACAAAATATCAAATGGTTGAAATATCAGTAGGGCCTCGTGTCTAGAGCTATTGGATATGGTGTAGGATAAAGTTCAATACCTGGAGTCAATCAACTACTTTCTGGGTTATTCTTTCCTTCCTCTTCTCCGGATGACATTGGCAGACTTCCCTGTCTTAATAACAGTGAATGTTGACAAGTTGAAATATTTAAAGGTGCATGTGCTTTTAAAAGAACAATAAAAAAAGCTGTTTTAAAATCATTAAGAAAAGTCACTTTTCATTGAGCAGAAGATTGACTCAAGAGCCATGTTGTCAGCTTGTGATGTCACTTGGGAGTGTTGCTACAGCAATGGTAGCACTGTGCTGGAAAACCTTGCAGTCTTCCTCAATAATAAGCCTTGCTGCAGCAAGTAGGAAACATTTTCATTGCAACTACAAACCAGCTAAATGAGAACATTTTCATAGAATCATATTGTATAGAAGAGGCCATTTGACCCATCAAATCTGCACCAACAAAAACCACTAAATCTGTATTAGTCCCACTTTCCAACACTTGGCCCAAAACCTTGAATATCATAACAATTCAAGTGCTCACTCAGCTATTTTTTAAAGGTTGTGAGGATTCCCAAGTCATAGAGACATAGAGATGTACAGCACGGAAACAGACCTTTAGGTACAACCCGTCCATGCTGACCAGATATCCCAACCCATTCTAGTCCCAAATGCCAGCACCCGGCCCATATCCCTCCAAACCCTTCCTATTCATATACCCATCCAAATGCCTCTTAAGTGTTGCAATTGTACCAGCCTCCACCACTCCCTCTGGCAGTTGAAGTGTCTTTTATATCTTTCCCCTCTCACCCTAAACCTATGCCCTCTAGTTCTGGACTCCCCGACCCCAGGGAAAAGGCTTTGTCTATTTATCCTATCCATGCCCCACATGATTTTGTAAACCTCTATAAGGTCACCCCTCAGCCTCCAATGCTCCAGGAAAAACAGCGCCAACCTGTTCAGCCTCTCCCTGTAGCTCAGATCCTCCAACCCTGGTAACATCCTTGTAAATCTTTTCTGAACCCTTTCATGGTTCACAACATCTTTCCAATAGGAAGGAGACCAGAATTGCACGCAATATTCCAACAGTGGCCTAACCAATGTCCTGTACAGCCGCAATATGGCCTCCCAACTCCTATACTCAATTCTCTGACCAATAAAAGAAAGCATACCAAACGCCTTCTTCACTATCCTACCTACCTGCGACTCCACTTTCAAGGAGCTATGAACCTGCACTCCAAGGTCTCTTTGTTCAGCAACACTCCCTAGGACCTTACCATTAAGTGTACAAGTTCTGCGAAGATTTGCTTTCCCAAAATGCAGCACCTTGCATTTATCTGAATTAAACTCCATCTGCCACTTCTCAGCCCATTGGCCCATCTGGTGAATATCTCATTGTCATCTGAGGTAACCTTCTTCGCTGCCAACTACACCTCTAATTTTGGTATGATCTGCAAATTTACTAACTGTACTTCTTATGCTCACATCCAAATCATTTATATAAATGACAAAACGTAGTGGACCAATCCTTGTGGCACTCCACTGGTCATAGCCTCCAATCTGAAAAACAACCCTCCACCACCACGCTCTGTCTTCTATCTTTGAGTTAGTTCTGTATCCAGATGGCTAGTTCTCCCTGTATTCTGTGAGATCTAACCTTGCTAAATGAGTATTTTGCATCAGTATTTACTGTGGAAAATGATATGGAAGATATAGACTGTAGGGAAATAAATGGTGACATCTTGCAAAATGTCCATATTACAGAGGAGGAAGTGCTGGATGTCTTGAAATGTGTAAAGGTGGATAAATCCCCAGGTCCTGATCAGGTGTACCCTAGGATTCTGTGGGAAGCTAGAGATGTGGTTGCTGGGCCTCTTGCTGAGATATTTGTATCATTGATAGTCATAGGTGAGGTGCCGGAAGACTGGAGGTTGGCTAACGTGGTGCCACTGTTTAAGAAGGGTGGTAAGGACAAGCCAGGGAACTATAGCCAGTGAACCTGACCTCGGTGGTGAGCAAGTTGTTGGAGGGAATTCTAAGGGACAGGATGTACATGTATTTGGAAAGACAAGGACTGATTCAGGATAGTCAACATGGCTTTGTGAATGGGAAATCATGTCTCACAAACTTGATTGAGTTTTTTGAAGAAGTAACAAAGAGGATTGATGAGAGAAGACTGGTAGATGTGATCTATATGCACTTCAGTAAGGTGTTCAACAAGTTTCCCCATGGGAGACTGATTAGCAAGGTTAGATCTAATGGAATACAGGGAGAACTAGCCATTTGGATACAGAACTGGCTCAAAAGTAGAAGACAGAGGGTGGTGGTGGAGGGTTGCTTTTCAGACCAGTGGAGTGTCACAAGGATCGGTGCTGGGTCCTCAACTTTTTGTCATTTATATAAATGATTTGGATGCAAGCATGAGGCACAGTTAGTAAGTTTGCAGATGACACCAAAATTGGAGGTGTAGTGAACAGCGAAGGAGGTTACCTCCGATGACAACAGGATCTTGACCAGATGGGGCAATGGGCAGAAAAGTGGTAGGTGGAGTTTAATTCAGATAAATGCAAGGTGCTGCATTTTGGGAAAGCAAGTCTTAGCAGGACTTGTACACTTAATGGTAAGGTCCAAGGGAGTGTTACTGAACAAAGAGACCTTGAAGTGCAGGTTCATAGCTCCTTGAAAGTGGAGTCTCAGGTAGATAAGATAGTGAAGAAGGTGTTTCCTTTATTGGTGCTTTCCTTTATTGGTCAAAGTATTGAGTACAGGAGTTGGGAGGTTATGTTGCGGCTGTACAGGACATTAGTTTGGCCACCGTTAGAATATTGTGTGTAATTCTGGTCTCCTTCATATTGGAAAGATTTTGTAAAGCTTGAAAGGGTTCAGAAAAGATTTACAAGGATGTTGCCAGGGTTAGAGGATTTGAGCTATAGGGAAAGGCTGAACAGGCTGGAGCTGTTTTCCTTGGAGTGTCGGAGGCTGAGGGGTGACCTTACAGAGGTTGACAAAATTATGAGGGGCACAGATAGGATGAATAGACAAAGTCTTTTCCCTGGATTGGGGATGTCCAGAACTAGAGGGCATAAGTTTAGGGTGATAGGGATAAGATACTAAAGATACCCAAGGGGCAACTTTTTCACACAGAGGGTGGTATGTGTATGGAATGAGCTGCCAGAGGAAGTGGTGGAGGCTGGTACAATTGCAACATTTAAAAGGCATTTGGATGGGTATATGAATAGGAAGGGTTTGGAGGGATGTGGGCCGGGTGCTGGCAGATGGGATTAGATTGGGTTGGGATATCTGGTTGGCATGGACGGGTTGGATCGAAGGGTCTGTTTCCATGCTATACATCTCAATGACTCTAGCTTGGAGGGAACTTGGTCTAGAGTTTCCATATATCTGCTCCCCTTGTCTTTTGAGATGGCGAAGGTAATGAGTTTAGAAATTGCCACCAAAGGAGCCTTGATGAATTACTGAAATGCAACTTGAGGATGCTACACACTGATGCTCAGCAGGACTAATGTTTTATTATGTTGAATCCAACCTTTTCTCATGTGTTCTCAGTCTCATTGTTACCAAGGAAGAGTAGATATCTTTCGACCCCTCAGCCTACTTTACCTCAAATAATCTACTGGCTTTTAAAATTCATTGCCAAATCACCACTTGATTCAATGCGCCAGCTTCTTAATTCTTTTCAATCTTGAGATTGTACTGCAGTGCAACTTCAGCTTTCTCGTTAACACAGAAAATATTTGTGGCATTTTAACAGGGTTTTTAGATGTGCACGGTTTGGTACTTGGATGCACAGCTTTCAAGTTTGGAATTTTGTCTAGGTAATTTGAAAGCTTCAGTTTGCAATTACTGTGGTTCCACCTCCAAGATTACTTTCTGGCGTTGCAGTCCAATTGTTGCTTAATGCAATAAATTTTAATGAAATGTTCATATGTGACACATGCACAAAATGAAGAATATTGTGCCCTCAACATCGCTTTCAACAGATTGTGGCATTTACAGTAATTTCAAATAACACCTCATGCTTCTTTCCTTTACTTCCCACACTCTCAACCAAGAGTTACTATTTTTTGCATTGATTGTTCATTTTAAAGTTATAACACAGTCAGCACAAAAGCTAAGTAATAATTAACAAAGTTCTTTTTCAGTATATTAACTATTCAAAGGGGACCAGCATTAAATGTAGGATTTGTGCACAACTGAAATAGATTATTTAACCAAATATAGCAACATGGTGGACAGGAAAGTGTAGACTTAAGATCATGACAAAGTTTTGTTTCCTGAGAACTAAATTAAGTTATCGTTGCTTTTAATGAGCAAGGAATATTTTAATACTTGAAACTAATTCTGTTGAAAATATAGATTTTAAAGAAAATAGTAACAGAAGAGATAGAACAGCATGAACAGTAAGATTATAGGGGGGGTTTAAGGCATTATCCTGTAGCTGTGTAGCTAACTTGGAGAAACATTACTGAGCCGAAAACCACTGTGACGTTATATCAAACAGCTCTGCAAATACAAAATGTTTTGTTTAAATGTCAGTGACATCTACTACTGTTTAATCAGTCAAATGATTCCATTTAGAATCTGCAACTTCAATGTTTTTTGGAATGCAAAACTACTAAAGAACAAAGATAAAAAGTAAACCCGAAATTACACTGAATGCCTTGTATGATAATTTTAAAATATTGAGTCTGGTCAATAATGAATAGATACCATTGAATGTATTTTGGGTGCAACAGCTATTTTAACCTGTAGTTTTTATTGTCACTTTAAAAAAAAATGACATTTGGAGTTTGAGTAACTTGTTTGCACTTTAGGAACAACAGATGCCTAGGGCAGAGGTTTTAGTCACGGGTAGGACACCTGCTGTACAGAAACAACATGTTGCTACTCTTGGCACTATGTAAGTGTAGTTGGGAGACACCAGGGGCAGCCAGGAAAAGTACAAAGGAAGACAGGAATGCTGTGAGTATCCAGGCAAAATGTGTGAGTGCTAGGCGAACAAACACAGACCTCTGAGATACAACCTGGTCCAGTGAGATGGTTGCCTATCTTTATGTACAAGATGCATTTGCAGCAGCAGTATCTATGTCCCAGTGGACTCCAAAGTGGATCACAGAAGTGCAGGGTTGTCTTGCAAGTAGATTGGAGATGGGCTAATAGGGTGCAGTAAAGCTGATTCTTGGTAAATCCATGAGCAGGGATGCAGGCAGTCACTCTTAATGAGGCATACCCTGAGATATTGGTGACTGGTTTCCAAAATTGACATGAAGGGGCAAGCTGAAAGCTGGAGTCACCAAGTTCCTGCTTTGACTCAGGACTTGTTAGTTTCTGTCTGGTGGGTGGGAGAATCAGAAGCTGCATCAAAATGAGGACAGATTAAGTAATAATGAGATATTGATGCGTGCAAATGACTTCTCACCTTCACTGGCAAGAATCTCATTTCGCTTTCAACACTTAATTCGAAAATGGGATGTTTTACTCTTGACATCAAAAAGCTATTCATTGCTAATCTTACCCATTTTTCTCAACTTTGTCACCAATGGCCTCATCATTCAGTTTCTGGGAAGATTCCGTCCATGTTTTGTTATATTTTAGTAATAAGTTACAGTTTATATTGAGATGATAGACCTTGTTACAGAGACTCTGAGGAGGAGGAGTTTCTCTGAAACCTTAAGCTGTTCTAACCAGAAGTTGATAATGATACCATCAGGGCACTTCTCAGCATTAGTTTTTTCAGATGCACACATCCATATGCAACAATTGACAAGATATACCAAATTAACCTCTGGGCAGGAAGGATGTCCTCTATCTTTTACTTCCTGATAAAATGCCATTGCAGCAGGAAAGGCAAGTTATTATTGGAATGGTGATAGATTGGGAAAGGGGGGTGAAGTATCTTTGTATACCGGTATCTGATAGTAAACATGCGGGAGGAGCAGGTGGTGAAGAAGGCAAATAGTGTGTTGGCCTTCTTAGCAAGAGGATTTGAATACAGGAGCAGAGATGTCTTGCTTCAATTATAAAGGGCCTTGGTAATGCTATACCTGAAATATTGTATGCAGTTTTGGTCTCATTCTCTGAGGAAGCTAGTACTGGCTATGGAAGGACTGTATCAAAGGTTTAACAGACTGGTTCCTGGGATGAAAATGTGTTGCTATAAAAGCGCAGCAGGTCAGGCAGCATCCAAGGAACAGGAGAATCGATGTTTCGGGCATAAGCCCTTCTTCAGGAATCCTGGGATGGTAAGACTGACAAATCAAGAAAGACTGGACTGATTAGAACTATACTCACAAGAGTTTAGAAGAATGAGGGAGATCTCATAGAAACCAGTAAAACCATAGAAACTTGGGCAAGACAGGATAAACACAAGAAGGATGTTTCAAAGAACCATGGCATCCAGAACTAGGAGTTCCAGTTGAAGGATAAAGGGGTGGGCCATTTAAATCTAAGAGGAGGAAATATTTCTTCAGATAGTGAGTGCTGAGCTTGAGCAAATCTGTTGAGCCAAAAGCATTGTCTATTTTCAAGAAGGAGTTAGATATAGTCCTCAATACTAAAGGGATCAAAGGGTATCCAGAGAAAGCAGGAATATTGTACTGAGTTAAATGATCAACCATGATTGTATTGGATGGCAGAGGAAGTCTGAGTGGCTTACTGGCCTACTCCTGCTCCCATTTTCTACATCAAGAAATAAAACCTATCGCAACCCTGCTTCCTTATTTCTCATCCCTTCATCCCACCTGCTTTCCTGCTCCTACACGCTGCATGAAATTCCAGCCTGGGTGCAGTGTTGGGTTCAGAATCATCCAGAATCTAGGGTGGGAGTTGGAGTAATTCATCAGAGATACCTACTGGCTGAAAAGCAGGGGCTTAAGCAGACTGCTCTGGGTGCTACAGAAAGTCAAGAGAGTGTCAAGGCAGTACCACGGTTAGCCTGGATGCAATGTAGGAAATAGATTTGCCAAGTAGAATTCAGGATGCTAAGGTTGCCTAGCTCTATTTTAGCATTCAACAAGGTTCTCACGGTAGACTGGTTAGCAAGGTTAGATCACAAGGAATAGAGGGAGAACTAGCCAGTTGGGTACAGAACTGGCGTGAAGGTAGAAGATAGGGTGGTGGCAGAAGGTTGTTTTTCAGACTGGAGGCATGTGATCAGTGATATGCGAAAAGGATCAGTGCTGGGTCCACAGTTTTTCATTATTTTAATAAATGATTGGGATGTAAACAAAGAATTTATGGTTAGTAAGTTTGCAGATGACACCGAAATTATATGTTTAGTGGACAGCAAAGCGGGTTAACTCAGAGTACAATGGGATCATGATCAAATGGGCCATTGAACCAAGGAGTGGCAAATGGAGTTTAATTTAGATAAATGTGAGGTGCTGTATTTTGGGAAGGCAAATCATGGCAGGACTTATACACTTAATAGGTCCTGGGGAGTGTTGTTGAACAAAGAGACCTTGGTTCCTTAAAAGTGGAATCACAAGTAGATAAGATAGTGAAGGAGGCATTTTGTATGCTTGCCTTTATTGGTCAGCGCATTGACTATAGGAGTTGGGAGTCGAGAGTGTGGTGCTAGAAAAGCACAGCAGGTTAGGCAGCATCCATGAAGCAGGAAAATTGACATTTCGGGCAAAAGCCCTTCATCATGAACCTCATTCTCCAGCATCTGCAGTCCTCACTTTCGCCTATAGGAGTTGGGAGGTCATGTTGTAGTTGTACAGGACATTCCTTAGGCCACTATTGGAATATTGTGTGCAATGTTAGACTCCCTGCTATAGGAAGGATTTGTGAAACCTGAAAGGGTTCAGAAAAGATTTATAAGGATGTTGCCAGGGTTGGAGGGTTTGAGCTAATAAAAAGAAGCTGAATAAATTGGGACTATTTTCCCTGGAACATCAGAGTTTTATAAATCATAAGGAGCATGGATAGGGTAAATAGACAAGGTTTTTTCCCTGGGGTGGGGGTGTTCAGAACCAGAGTGCACAAGTTTAAGGTGAGAGGGGAAGGATTTAAAAGGGATCTAAGGGGCAATGTTTTCACACAGTGGATGGTGCATGTATGGAATAAGCTACCAGTAGAAGTGGTGGAGGCTGGTATAATTACAATATTTGAAAGGCATCTGGATGTGTATTTGAATAGGAAGGGTTTAGAGGGATATGGGTCAAATGCTGGCAAATGGTACTAGGTTAATTTGGGATTTTGATTGGCATGGGTGAGTCGGACCAAAGGGTCTGTTTCCATGCCTACATCACTATGACCCTAAGTTTTAAAAATAGAAGTGGCCTTTCTCCAAAATTTAGTGTCTGATAGTATCAGACTGAATTTAACCTCCCTCCACCAGTAGGAAGGCAAGGGGCAATGTATAAGCCAGCTGATGATCAGTCTGCTGCCCTTGTCCTGCCTGAAATTTTACTTTCCTAAATTAATTTTGGTGTGGGTGGAGGGGCAGGTGGAAGTCAGCTGCACATCTTAGCTCATATCTCCACTGTTATCGCAACTTTACACCACGTAACACAGTGGCCTGCTGAACTCTGCTGGCTTTTCTGTAGGCTTGGTGCAGGGAAGGCGGACTCCATCCCACAGTCTATAGCCCCAAAAGCAGTATCTCTGGCACCCCTGCAGCATTGTGTCATCTTCTTCCAGCTCTGTTCCCAGAAGTGGCCATCACTCTCGGCTGGTTCTTGGCCCTCTGATTTGCTGGCAGCTTCTCAGAGTTTGTACGTATCCTTTCAAAAGATGGCTGACCTGAAGGCAATCAATTAACAAGCCACTCTAGTTGGCTAAACTGCTGCAGGTCTGCTGCCTTTTTAAATATTCCATAGTGACAGGGAGAAATTGAGTTTCCTTCCTGACATGTCATGACACCATTTTATTGTATCTCCTGCCTTCTAACCATCTCCAGTGAACTGGCAACATCCCGGCCTAGCTGTCGCTACAGCAGAAATGGAGATCATTTAGTCCCTCAGATCTAGTGGGACCCATGATAGAACAATCCTGTCCATTCTACTCCCATTTTCACTCTTTAAAAATCACATTGCCAGTCCAGGAATTACTTAAAGTTATTACAAGTTCTATTTGTTCTTGGGGCATCATAAGAGTCATAGAACTATACAGCATGGAAACAGACCTTTCAGTAAACCTTGTCCATGCCAACCAGACATTCTAAATGAATCTCGTCCCATTTGCCAGCACTTGGCCCATATCTCTCTAAACCCTTCCTATTCATGTACACATTCAAATACCTTTTAAATATTGTAATTGCACCAGCCTCCACCATTTCCTCTGGCAGGTCATTCCATACATGCACCACCATCTGCGTGAAAAAGTTGCCCCTTAGGTCCCTTTTAAATATTTCCCCTCTCACCCTAAACTTATACTCTCTAGTTCTGGGCTCCCCAACCCCGTGGAAAAGACCTTGTCTGTTTACCCTATCCATGCCCCTCATGATTTTATAAACCCTTGATAAAGTTACCCCTCAGCATCTGACACTTCAGGGAAAATCACTGGCTAGGCCAGCGTTAATTGCCCAAAGTGTAGCTAAACGTCAACCACATTGCTCTGAGTTTGGAGTCACATGCAGACCCTAAAAGATATTCCTAGGTTTTATGACAATGGACAGTGGTTGCAAAGTCATCTTTAAAGTATTTTTTCAATTCCAGATTTATATCAAATTTAAATTCACCTTCTGTCATGGTAGGATTTAAATCCACACCCCCCAGCAACCATATTTCTGAATTAGAATTACCCAGGTAAATAGTGCGGTGAAGAAGGCATATGGCGTACTGGCTTTTATTGGTAGAGGAATTGAGTTCTGGAGTCCTGAGGTCATGCTGCAGTTGTATAAGACTCTGGTGCGGCCGCATCTGGAGTATTGTGTGCAGTTTTGGTCGCCATACTATAGGAAGGATGTGGAGGCACTGGAACGGGTGCAGAGGAGGTTTACCAGGATGTTGCCTGGTATGGTAGGAAGATCGTATGAGGAAAGGCTGAGGCACTTGGGGCTGTTTTCATTGGAGAAAAGAAGGTTTAGGGGTGACTTGATAGAGGTGTACAAGATGATTAGGGGTTTAGATAGGGTTAAAACAATGACTGCAGATGCTGAAAATCAAAAACTGGATTAGTGGTGCTGGAAGAGCACAGCAGTTCAGGCAGCATCCAACGAGCAGCGAAATCAACGTTTCGGGCAAAAGCCCTTCATCAGGAATAAAGGCAATGAGCCTGAAGCATGGAGAGATAAGCGAGAGGAGGGTGGGGGTGGGGAGAGAGTAGCATAGAGTACAATGGGTGAGTGGGGGAGGAGATGAAGGTGATAGGTCAAGGAGGAGAGGGTGGAGTGGATAGGTGGAAAAGAAGATAGGCAGGTCGGACAAGTCAAGGAGGCAGTAACTGAGCTGGAAGTTTGAAACTAGGATGAGGTGGGGGAAGGGGAAATGAGGAAGCTGTTGAAGTCCACATTGATGCCCTGGGGTTGAAGTGTTCCGAGGCGGAAGATGAGGCGTTCTTCCTCCAGGCGTCTGGTGGTGAAGGAGCGGCGGTGAAGGAGGCCCAGGACCTCCATGTCCTCGGCAGAGTGGGAGGGGGAGTTGAAATGTTGGGCCACGGGGCGGTTTGGTTGATTGGTGCGGGTGTCTCGGAGATGTTCCCTAAAGCGCTCTGCTAGGAGGCGCCCAGTCTCCCCAATGTAGAGGAGACCGCATCGGGAGCAACGGATACAATAAATGATATTGGTGGATGTGCAGGTGAAACTTTGATGGATGTGGAAGGCTCCTTTAGGGCCTTGGATAGAGGTGAGGGAGGAGGTGTGGGCACAGGTTTTACAGTTCCTGCGGTGGCAGGGGAAAGTGCCAGAATGGGAGGGTGGGTTGTAGGGGGGTGACCCACCCTCCCATTCTGGCTCTTTCCCCTGCCACCGCAGGAACTGTAAAACCTGTGCCCACACCTCCTCCCTCACCTCTATCCAAGGCCCTAAAGGAGCCTTCCACATCCATCAATGTTTCACCTGCACATCCACCAATATCATTTATTGTATCCGTTGCTCCCGATGCGGTCTCCTCTACATTGGGGAGACTGGGCGCCTCCTAGCAGAGCGCTTTAGGGAACATCTCCGAGACACCCGCACCAATCAACCAAACCGCCCCGTGGCCCAACATTTCAACTCCCCATCCCACTCTGCCGAGGACATGGAGGTCCTGGGCCTCCTTCACCGCCGCTCCTTCACCACCAGACGCCTGGAGGAAGAACGCCTCATCTTCCGCCTCGGAACACTTCAACCCCAGGGCATCAATGTGGACTTCAACAGCTTCCTCATTTCCCCTTCCCCCACCTCATCCTAGTTTCAAACTTCCAGCTCAGTTACTGCCTCCTTGACTTGTCCGACCTGCCTATCTTCTTTTCCACCTATCCACTCCACCCTCTCCTCCTTGACCTATCACCTTCATCTCCTCCCCCACTCACCCATTGTACTCTATGCTACTCTCTCCCCACCCCCACCCTCCTCTAGCTTATCTCTCCATGCTTCAGGCTCATTGCCTTTATTCCTGATGAAGGGCTTTTGCCCGAAACGTTGATTTCGCTGCTCGTTGGATGCTGCCTGAACTGCTGTGCTCTTCCAGCACCACTAATCCAGTTTAGATAGGGTTGACCATGAGAACTTTTTTCCACGTATGGAGTCAGCTATTACGAGGGGGCATAGCTTTAAATTAAGGGGTGGTAGGTATAGGACAGATGTTAGGGGTAGATTCTTTACTCAGCGAGTCGTGAGTTCATTGAATGCCCTAACAGTAGCAGTGGTGGAATCTCCCTCTTTATGGACATTTAAACGGGCATTGGATAGGCATATGGAGGATAGTGGGCTAGTGCAAGTTAGGTGGGCTTGGATCGGCGCAACATCGAGGGCCAAAGGGCCTGTACTGCGCTGTATTTTTTCTATGTTTCTATGTTTCTAATTTAGAATTAGAATTAGCTTTTATCGTCATTATGTACTGAAATACACGGACAAAGAAGTACAGTAGAAAGTGTACAGTACAATATCGCCATTCCTAGTCCAGTACTACTAGCTCAGTAACATTACCACAATGTCACCACCTCCCCTTCGTGTTCCCCTATTGAAGCAGGGGCCTGCCAACTTCCTCAATCACATTGAACCTGGAGAAGTTTAAACTTTCTCAGTGTAATTCATCACAAAAATGTTTCATATTATAGAAAAAGTAATGCTGACTTATAATTTGTCCATAGTTTTTCAACATTGAGATTTTCACAAGAAATTGCTTATGCATATTGGGACAGCATGGTGAACTACTTGTTTCTGCATTTTCATATTTTATTCACTTGCATACAGCAGAATGTAGAAAAGCTTTTCTGCACACATCTCATATGAGCTATGTTTAACCCTTTTCCAGCAGAGACGGAATGTGTGATTGCAAGTTAAATTCTCAGATTGTAATGGTGCTTTAAGCAAGCAGGTGGAATGCCAGCAGTATTTGCTTTTAAAAGTCTTACATAGAAACAGACAAATGTCGAAATTAGGAGCAGGAGTAGGCCATTCAGCCCTTCTTGCCTGATCCAACATTCACTGTGATCATGGCCGATCATCCAACTCAGTGCCCTGTTCCCAATTTCTTCCTAAATTGTCTTATATCTTTAGCTCCAGAAATTATATCTAGTTCCTTCGTAAAACAAAAATCAGTGTTTTGCCCTCAAGCGTTACCTATGGCAGAGAATTTCACAGGTGCACTATTCTCTGGACGACAAAATATCTCCTCATCTCAGTCTTAAATAGCCTACCCAGTTTCCTCAGAATGTGACCCCTGCTTCTGGATTCCCCAGTCATCGGGAACATCCTTCTTATGTTTACTCTGCCTGGTCCTGTTCGAATTTTTTTCCGCTTTCTATAAGAAATCCCCCTTCCCCCTCATTCTTCTCAACTCCAGTGAATATTGACCTCACCAAAGTAGTCTCTCTTCATCCATCAGTTCTGTATCCCTGGAAATAGTCTGGTGAATCTTCATTACACTCCGTCCATAGCCAGAATATCCTTCCTCAAAGCTCTGTCCAATTGCAGCAAGAGACATCTTTGTTCCTATACTCAAATCCTCTTGATATGAAGGCCAACAGACCAATTACCTTTTTCATCACCTGCATGCACCTTCAGCGATTAGTGAACAAAGACATCCTGGCACCTCCCCCTTTCCCAACCTATTGGCATTCAGATAAAAGTCCCCCACCCCATATTTGTCTTAAAATTAAGAAAAACAATTGCGTCGTTGCAGGGTACTGTAGACAGAGCAATGGATTGGGAACAAACAGTAGCTCTTCTTGAGAGACATTATCAACTCCATGGGATGGATATATTTCTGTAATGTATTACTCAAACCTGGGAGATCCAAGCTGTACCAACTTCCTCATATTGCTGTCTAGCCAGGCAAAGTGGAGTATGTACTCTGTGTTAATTGTGTTAAGCAGATTAATTGCTTACATATTGGGAAAGAGCAGTTCCCTCATTGGAAACACGAATATGTTCCCATGGGTGGAACACAGCTTTCCATACTTTATTTTGCAGGACTGCAGCTATACAGTGCAAATCTAAAATAGTATAATATTACCTCCTGGAATGAGGCAGATTGTCAGATTATTGATTTTACTCACCGTTTACACTACAGTTTCCCCAACCCATCAAACATGCAGCATAATTAGACTGCCAGCTATAATCTGCAAAGATTAATGCTCAGTTTTGGACATTCTCTATTAATATTATCAATAGACCAACAGTTAAGAAGTTTGTTTATAGCTTTAGAATGCAGCCACTATATAATGGTTAACCCCGCTAGCCATTTATAATTAATTGCTTGTAATAATATTTGAAAATAGATCACTGCGTGAAGTGCTCTGAATGTTTTGATGTGGGAAGATATATTTGAAGGATTATTAATTAATCTATCTCTATTTATTTGTTTCTTATGCTCAACAAAACATTATTAGGAGACATAATTCACATATATACAGATTCAACAGTGAAAAAGTATTCAAAATATATTAACTAACAGACTTGTGTCTCTTTCACTTTTAATGATACCCAGAGAGATAACTGCCAAGATCTATTGCTATGTCTGTAGTTGTTAACATATCAATTATATAAACAAAGTTACCATATGGAGACACTGCTGAGGATCCGAGATATATGCAGAAGGCAAGACAAGCAAACACAAATCTATTATCCGAATCTTTTGATTTTGCCGTGAGTAAGCACACCATTTGTTTTTGATTTTCCTTCATGATTATTTTTTACTAGAGTTATCTGCCAAGTAGCTAAACTGAGATGGACAGGCAGAAGCTGGAGGAACACAACAAGCCAGGCAGCATCAAGAGGTGGAGAAGCCAATGTTTCGGGTGCAACCTTTCTTCAGGTCTGGGGTTGGATTGGGGGCAGCAGCAGATAAAGGGAGTGGCGGGGGCAGGGTGGTGAAGTGGGGATAGGTGAAGACAGGCAGAGGGTATGACCTGGTTGGTCAATGGGAGGGATGGAAGGGAGTCAGGGGAAGGGAGGTTATTTGAAATTGGAGAACTCAACATTGAATCCTCCGGGCTGCAGGTTGCCCAGACGGAAGATGAGGTGTTGTTCCTCAAATTTGCAGTTTGGTTCATTGTGACAATGGAGGAGGCCAACAGTCCCTCTTCAGTACCTACACAGGCATTGTGCCCCACTTTTCTGCCGTTACATCAATGACTGCATGAATGCAGCGAGCTACACCAAGGCTGAACTGGAGAAGTTCATCAACTGAGCCCATGACTTCCACCCTGCCCTCAAATGCATTTAGTCCATCTCGGACACCTCCCTCCCCTTTCTTGACTTCACCATTTCCATCTCCAGTGACAGTTTCCAGATGGATGTTTACTACAAACCCACAGACTCTCATAACTATGTGGACTACACCTCCTCCCACCCAGTATCCTGCAAGAACTCCATCCCATTCCCCCAATTCCTCCACCTCCACTGCATCTGCTCAGATGAGGAGACATTCTACTCCCAAGCATCCCAGACGTCCACCTACTTCAAACAACATGCTTTTCCCCCCGTCTGTCATCCAGACAGCCCTTCACCACACCACCTCTATTTCCCTATTCCACAGCTCAAATCCCCCCAACGCAATAAAGACAGAGTTCCCCTTGTCCTCACCACCATGACACCAATCTCCGCATCCAACGCATCATCCTTAAACAATTCCGCCAACTCCAACTAGGCTCCACCACCAAGAACATCTTCCCCTCCTCAGTTCTCTCTGCCTTCCACAAAGACTGTTCCCTTCAACAGTCCTTGGTTTGCGCTACTCTCCCAACTGATTCCCCGAACCCCCAGATACCTTCCCCTGCAACTGAAAAAGATGCAAACCCTGCTGGGACACCAACCCCTTCACCTCCATCAAGGGCCCCAAAAGTTCCTTCCAGGTGTGACAGAGGTTCACCTGCCTCTCTTCCAACCTAATTTACTACATCAGGTGCTCCCGATGTGGTCTTCTCTACATCGGGGAGGCCAAATGTAAACTTAGGGAACGGTCCACCGAGCATCTCAGCTGGACCTCCCAGTCACCGCCCATTTTAATTCCCCTTTCCATTCTCTTTCCAATATGACCATCCTTGGCCTCCTCTATTGCCACAGTGAATCAGACTGCAAATTAAAGGAACAATAACTCAATTTCTGCCTGGACAGCCTACAGCCAAGAGGACTCAACATTGAGCCTCCCTTCCCTTCCCATCCCAAGACTCCCTTCCCAGCCGCTCCCCCTCCCTTCAACTCCTCCCAACCACCAATCAGATTCATTCCTCCCATTGACCAACCAGGTTGTACCCTTGCCTGTCTTCACCTATCCCAACTTCACCACCCTGCCCACCCCCCCCCCCCCCGCCACCGCCACCTCCCTTTATCTGCAGCTCCCCTGAAGAAGGGCTGTATCTGAAGCGTTGACTTCTCCACCTCCTGATGCTGCCAGACTTACTGTGTTCTCCCAGCCTCCTGCTTGTCTCTACGTAGCTGAACCAAAGCACAAGGTGAACATTTTGATGGACCTTATTCCATCCATGGTTATTATGGACTTCCTGTTCTCCTGGACTTGTGCACAATTGTAATTTTGTTTTGGTTTCCTGACTATTTCTATCTTTTATTATGTGTTGTTCTAATATAACATTTAGTTTTGACACTTTTTTGAAAGACTTCTAACTCTCAGCAAACAGGGCACCTTCAGCAAAAAGAAAATAAACTTTTAGGGCAAACATCCATAAAACCCCTCAAGACAAAGCCTGGGAGAACAATTATCCAATCTGCCAAATGGATGAAATAAAAAAAACTTATTTGAAAAGAATATAAAACAACACTAGTATACTGATTGTAAAATACAGACTAGATTTAAATCTCTGATAGATGAACTCGCATGAACAAATCTCATGGAGCATATCAGGTAATTGAGCTGAACTTGAGGCATTGATAAATTCCATGGTACCTGATGCTGAACGAAATGGAAATCCTGATCAATGGATAACTAATCTATCAAGAAATATTGTTTGCATTAAAATTTTAATCAATCCTTTCAAAAATAAGAACCAATTTGTACTTCAACAACTAATCATTCAGTTTGGAAATAAATCTAGTTAAAATCCCATTAAAGTAATTAAATTCATTTCAAATATGTTGAAGGTGCATAAAAGATGACTGATGATTGACATTATTAGACAAGCTATGCAATAAAAAATAATTGAGTGAAATGTATTATTATGTGATGATTATATATTTAAGATGGAATTTTAATACAATAAACTGCTTATACTTACCCTATCAGCCATTTACAGTAAAATAAAGCTCACTCAATAATGTGCATTTACACTACTTGAGTCTTTTTAATTGCCTTTTATACAACTATTATTGCTACATTGAACCAGGATGAGATTTTCAACTTGCTCCAAGCCATTCACTCTTATGATTGAAAACTGCAAACAGATTCCAAGTACTAAGTTCAACTATTTAATCCATTTTTGTCCTAGTCACAGAGAATACAGAGCCTCAGTAATAGAACATAGAACATAGAACATAGAACAGTACAGCATAATACAGGCCCTTTGGCCCACGATGTTGTGCCGAGCATTTTTATTAATCTAAGATCAACCAAGATTAACCTACACACCCCTCAATTTACTGTCATCCATGTGCTTGTCCAGCAGTCATTTAAATGTCTCTGACTCTATTACCACCACTGGCAGTGCATTCCATGCACCCACTACTCTCTGTGTAAGGAACCTACCTCTGACATCGCCCCTATACCTTCCTCAATCACCTTAAAATTATGACTCCTCGTGACAGCCATTTCTGCCCTGGGGAAAGTCTCTCGCTATCCATTCTATCTATGCCTCTCTTTACCTTGTACACCTCTATCAAGTCACCTCTCTTCCTTCTTCCCTCCAGATAGCTCACTCAACCACTCTTCATAAGACAAACCTTCCATTCCAGGCAGCATCCTGGTAAATCTCCTCTTTACCCTCCCTAAAGAATCTAAATCCTTCCTATAATGAGATGACCAGAACTCAACACAAAATTCTAAGTGGTCTTCTCAGGGTTTTATAGAGCTGCAGCCAAACCTCGTGGCTCTTAAACTCAATCCCCCTGTTACTAAAAGCCAAAACACCATATACCTTCTTAACCCTGAGAAGGAAAGTTAATGTACAAAGACCAAATCTTTAAAGGGCATTATCTAAACTAAAGATGTCACATGTGGAACTGAACTTTAACTAAACAACTATCACATATCTTTCATTTCCAGAGCCCTACAATGATGAGCCAATGTATAAAATTTATGACACATAATTTATGCAGTTAAGAACAAATCTCCTTGTTAGGAAGTAGTTTCAGGAGCAGTAAATTGCTTGTCTACTTTGGATGAACAGTGTGTGATTAGTTTGCCTCAATGCTTCAGTGAACAAAGTCAAATCTTTAGCCCTTAAACTATGTTATTATGTAAATCAAGTTTTTTTTTGCACATTACTGATTTACTGCACCCATCTCATTGCAGGGCTGTCACAACCTGTAAGTTATTAAAGGTGCCTGGAGGCGGGATTCTCTCAAATTCTGTCCCTAAAGTTCATCATCAGCAGTTGTTTTCCAATCATTAATCAACTGTTTATGTCCTTCAGCAGGTAAATTGGTACATTTTAAATTCAATGCAGAATTTGTCTTTCATGACTATCTGAAACCTTTCATCTGTTTACTTCCTGTAAGTAAAATATTATGCCTCTCGTGAGTGTTTGTTACAAGGACACTAACAAAAGTAGGAGGATCAGCAAGGTATTAATTGCTGTGCAAAATAATTGCTGTGAAAACCACAATAGTGCAACTCAAAATATGGACATCAGGTGTTCATTAAGTAATTATATTTTTACATGAAATTTTAGGATTTTAATGTGGAACTTCATAAAAAGTGTTGTTTATTAGCAAAATTTACTACTAATCTTCTTGTCATCATATCCTCTTCTATTTAATAATAAAATGTATCAATGTAAGCCAAAGTGGGTGGCACAGTGGCTCAGTGGTTAGCACTGCTGCCTCACAGCACTAGGGACCTGAGTTCAGTTCCTACCTCCGGTCACTGTCGGTATGGAGTTTACACGTTCTCCCCGTGTCTGTGTGGGTTTCCTTCGGGTGCTCTGGTTTCCTCCCACAGTCCAAAGATGTGCCGATCAGGTGAATTAGCCATTCTAAATTGGCCACAGTGTTAGGTGCATTAGTCATGGGTAAATATAGGGAAATGGGTCTGGGTGGATTACTCTTCTGAGGGTCAGTGTGGACTTGTTGGGCCAAAGGGCCTGTTTTCATGCTGGAGGGAAGCTAATCTGAATATAAAGGTGCAATACACCACTACAAGCACAATGGACTATTTGCCTAAATGTACTATTGCTTTGAGAATTTACCTACCTTTACCCGTTTCAAAACATGCAGCACTCCCTTCTCTGTAATATGGACATTTTGCAAGATGTCACCATCTATTTCCCTACAGTCTACATCTTTCATATGCTTTTCCACAGTAAATACTGATGAAAAATACCCATTTAGTATCTCCTTCATTTTCTGTGGCTTCACACAAAGGCCACCTTGCTGATCTTTGAGGGGCCCTATTCTCTCCCTAGTTACCCTTTTGTCCTTAATGTATTTGTAAAAACCCTTTGGATTCTCCTTAATTCTATTTGCCAAAGCTATCTCATCTCCCTTTTTTACCCTCCTGATTTCCCTCTTAAGTATATTCCTACTTCCTTTATAGTCTTCCAAGAATTCACTCGATCTATCCTGTCTATACCTGACAGATGCTTCCTTCTTTTTCTTAACCAAACCCTCAATTTTTTTAATCATCCAGTATTCCCTATACCTACCAGCCTTCCCTTTCACCCTATCAGGTATATACTTTCTCTGGATTCTCGTTATCTCATTTCTGAAGGCTTCCCATTTTCCAGCCGACCCTTTGCCTGCAAACATCTGCCCCAATCAGGTTTTGAAAGTTCTTGCCTAATACCGTCAAAATTGGCCTTTCTCTAATTTAGAACTTCAACCTTTTGATCTGGTCTATTCTTTTCCATTATTATTTAAAATCTGATAGAATTATGGTCGCTGGCACCAAAGTGCTCCCCCAATGACACCTCAGTCACCTGCCCTGCCTTATTTCCCAAGAGTAAGTCAAGTTTTGCACCTTCTCTAGTAGGTACATCCACATACTGAATCAGAAACTTTTCTTGTGCACACTTAACAAATTCCTCTCCATCTAAACTCTGAACACTATGGCAGTCCCAGTCTATGTTTGCAAAGTTAAAATCCCCTACCATAACTACCCTATTATTCTTACAGATAGCTGAGATCTCCTTACAAGTTTGTTTGTCAATTTCCCTCTGACTATTAGGGGTCTATAATAAAATCCCAAAAAGGTGATCATCCCTTTCTTATTTCTCAGTTCCACTCAAATAACTTCCCTGGATGTATTTCCAGGAATATCCTCCCTCAGCACAGCTGTAATGCTATCCCTTATCAAAAATGCCACTCCCCCTCCTCTCTTTCCTCCCTTTCTATCCTTCCTGTCGCATTTGTATCCTGGAACATTAAGCTGCCAGTCCTTCCCATCCCTGAGCCATGTTTCTGTAATTGCTATGATATCCCAGTCCCATGTTCATAACCATTCCCATACGTTCATCTGCCTTCCCCTTGCATTGAAATAAATGCAGTTTAATTTATTATTAACCTATTTTTATTTTGTGCTTCCATAAAGTGGTAAATCTGAGCTGTGTATCCAATGGGATTGCCCAAGAATGTAAAGCAGTCAGCTTTGGCTGTCATTATTTATAACATCAAAGTGCAGTAACTTTAATAGAAGTTTATATGTTTTGTTTGCATATTATTGGTGGCTTGCAGTGTGCGCTCCATTTTCAAAAAAAATGCAGAAATATCTAGTTGGGAGGTGAATAGAAGCAAACATCCTTAGCGCACATTCCAATTAATGTTAGCAATCAGATTTTCTTCCCTCCTGCCTTGACCAATTGAACTGTGCATTAATCACTAATTAACATATACCATCTTGTCCATTAGTGTAAATACATCGAGATTGCACTCTAACAAATATGGTGCATTTTTCAGCCTGACTCTTGACAAGATTTTTTTTAATGTTGAACCCAAAATTTCATACATGACTGACAAAATAATAAAATCCTCTTGTTAAAATATTGCTAAACTTGTTCTCTTCAGTCCTTCATTGGACCATGAAAAGGTGACATGTATAATGTTATAACCCTATCAGTTCCTTCTAATGTTTCCTTTGATAACCAACTTCTAAAGTTAATTTTTAACCTTATCAGAGAAGTCTGGGATTCTGTATAAGGTTCATGATTCAGTCCAGTCACCCTCCACGGGGAATCGACCTTAGGGATAGCAGGAATCAGCCTGGATCGGGATTGGCCATTGTTTGATCATCTCTCCATCCCCATACTGCAAAAAGATGACCAAAGCTAAGAGGGAGTTTATCTCTATGACCTCACAATAGTTGCAAAAGAATCACTGAAAAGGAAAGTTACAATCTGGAGGTAGAATCGAAGATCCAGAGTTGTGAAGCCAACCCCTGCAGCCCTGAGTGAGCAGTGCATGGCTACAGTTTGAGCAGCGAGGTGTGAGGAAGGATTGCTCCTGGAGGGGAGACATACAGAGGGTGTCTGTTTGGTAGGGAACCATGGGGACACTGCTTGAAGCAAAGAATAGATAACTGGATTTGGAGCAGGAAAGGTCAAAATGGAAGGCTGTTTTCGGTGAGGAGCCATATTGTGAGTGTTTGATTGGTAGGATACCACAAGGAGATTGTCTAGAAGAAGGAACTAACCCAACTCAGTAACTCTTTCACAGGTTTCAGCTTTTTCATCACCAAACTTTGGTAGAGCTGTTCTCAGAGGTTTAACACATCCTGCTGCGAGCCTGAGATTCAGATACAGCCACATGGCTTACCAACTATCTCCCCTTCCATCTTTAACCTAATATCTAACCTCCATTACAAATGGAAAAAGGGTATATTAGTGTAATAGTCCAGCTAATGTTTAAGAATTTGTATTGTTGTCATTCCTCGAAATTTTGTAAAGAATTTTTCATCAGTAATAAATAGCTACTTTGGTCTTAAGTAAAACATATGGTAACAGAAGTTTTTGTTATAAGTATAGCTTGGGAGCAGTAAATTGAGGGACAGCGCAATCAGGAGAAGTGATTGCATTAACTTCACAGAACTTTAATCACAGTTTATGGCCCCGCAATTCTGCACTTTGTGTTTGTCTGTGTTCATTCAGTGTCCATGACAATTCAGATTACGTTCATCCAAGCTAATGTATTTTCTTTGTTTAGTTGCAAACCAGACACTAACATATCTGGTATTTCAAAGGGTGAATATAGTTGTCAGGAGTATCTGATGCTTCAACTGCTGCATTGTCTGACTGCCCAACTACTCGGTAAAAACAATGACTGCAGATGCTGGAAACCAGATTCTGGATTAGTGGTGCTGGAAGAGCACAGCAGTTCAGGCAGCATCCAAGCTTCGAAATCGACGTTTCGGGCAAAAGCCCTTCATGCCTATTGCCAAGGGTGAATTCTCACTTTTCACTTGTTGGAAAGCAGAGTCAATAGGAGTCAAAAACAACAACTGCTGGAGATCACAGTGGGTCAGGCAGCATCTGTGGAGAGAGAGCTAGCAAATATTTTGAGTCTAAATGACTCTTCAGAGCTCTGATGAAGTCATCTAGACTTGAAGTGTTAGCTTGCGCTCTCTCCACGGATGCCATCTGACCCATTCTGATCTCCAGCATTTGATGTTTTCAGTACAGATTCCAGCATCTGCAGTAACTTGTTCCTTCAATAGGCATTGAAATTAGCCAGAGTATGCAAAACAGGCAGTAAGAGTGAAAATTCACCCTCCATGTCTTTCATTTCTCCTATCATTTCATAGGAAGTATTTCTACCATTTAGCCATCTCTTATTTGACTATAAACACTGCTTTGCTTGTGAGGTTTACTTCCCTTTCCCTTTGTTATCCTTGTTAATTGCTAAAAATTACACAACACAAGGTTATAGTCCAACAGGTTTATTTGGAATTACTAGTTTTCGAAGCACTGCTTCTTCATCAGGTGGTTGTGGAGCAGCATCATAAGACATAGACTTTATAGCAACAGGATTGCGATGTCATGGAATATAATATTGAACAAATTTAGCTTCAGTCTTTCAAGTTTTAAAATGACCATGTTAGTTTTGGTTCCTTTATGTGTAAATCTCAGAACTTTTTTAAAAGTTACATTCTCAAAATAGCTTTTAACAATAGGAACAAAGTTAAAAATCACACAACACCAGGTTATTTTCCAACATGTTTATTTGGAATCAGTAGTTTTCAAAACGCTGCTTCAAAGTGAGTGAAACCTGTTGGACTATAACCTGGTGTTGTGTGATATTTAACTTTGTCCACCCCAGTCCAACACCGGCATCTCCAAATCATGTTTAACAATATGTGTCATTTCAGCTCAGATAAGGCATTGAAGGTGTGAAGTTAAAGTCTGACTGTGTCCCAGTGTTAGGTCAGACTGATTCTATTTCTAAAGTGATAGTTACAGAATCTTACATGGATTTATGCAGTTTTTGAGCAAAACAAAATGCAATTCTGCAAGTACAAATTCACCCCACAAACTTTTATGTGTGTGTGTGCAGGGGAGACCTAGTGAATGTGTGCATGTGAATGTGTGTGTGAGGGTATGAGTGTCTGTGACAGAGTGCGTGTCTGCGTGTGAGTGTAATGGGTTATAAGTCTGTGTGAGGTTGCGTGTCTGGGTGGAAGTGTGGCGTGTGTGTGTTGCGTGTGTGTATGTGTCTGTGCCTCAGTGTAATGGATTATAAGTCAGTGAGAGGGTGCGTGTGTGGGTGTGAGTGTGGGCTGTGTATGCACGTGTTTGTGTGCGTGTATGTGTGTGTGTGTCTGTGCGTGAGTGTTATGGGTTATATGTCTGTGAGAGGTTGCGTGTGTGGGTGGGAGTGCGCGCACGTGAGCATATGAGACAGAGATTGTGTATGAGAGAGGGTCTGCATGAGTGTGTGGGTCTGAAGGAGTGTGTGTCTGTGTTTGTGTGCATGTGTGTGTGTGTGAGAGAGAGTGCATAGTGTAATGGGGAGACCTGTAGTGTGACATGACCCCAAGGTCACGGTTGAAGCCATCTCCATGGATACCAAATTTGGCCATCCTTCAAGGCAAACCTCAGGACAGGCAACAACGCAAAGTGGCCGAGCAGTGGGCCCATTAAGATTCTGTAATTCCCACTTTAGAAATAGAATCAGTCTGACCTAACACTGGGACACAGGCAGATTTTAACTTCACATCGTCAATGGATTATCTGAGCTGAGATGTTAAAAGCTATCTTGAGAACATAACTTTAAAAAAAGTTCTGGGATTTACAAATGAAGGAACTGAAACTAACATGGTCATTCCAAAAGATGAAAGGCTTAAGCTAAATTTGTTCAATACTCCATCCCATGACACTGCAATCCTGTAAAGTCTGTGTCCTACGATGCTGCTCTGCAACCACCTGAAGAAGAAGCAGCACTCCGAAAGCTAATAATTCCAGATAAACCTTTTGGACTATAACCTTGTGTTGTGTGATCTTTAACTTTATCCACCCCAGTCTAACACTGGCACCTCCACATCATTGTTAATTGTCTTTCATCAGTGAATTGTTTACTCTCTGAATTAGAGTCATTGAGAAGTACAACACGAAAACAAATCCATTGGTCCAACTCATCCACACTGACCAGATATCCTGAACTAATCTTGTCCCATTTGCCTGCACTCTGCCCGTATCCCTCTAAATTCTTCTTATTCATATACCCAACCAGATGCTTTTTAAATGTTGTAATTGTACCAGCCTCCACCACTTCCTCTGGCATTTCATTCCATATACACACCATCCTTTGCATGAAAACGTTGTCCCTCAGGTCCCTTTGAAATTTTTCCCCTCTCACCCTAAACCTATGCCCTCTATTTCTGGACTCCCCCAACCAGGCAAAAGGCTTTGTCTATTTACTCTATCCACACCACTCATGATTTTATAAACCTCTATAAAATCAGCCCTCAGCCTCTGACGCTCCAGGGAAAACAGCCCCAGCCTATTCAGCCTCTCCCTATAGCTCAAATCCTGACAACATCCTTGTGAATCTTTTCTGAACCCTTTCAAGTTTCACAACATCCTTCTGATAGGATTGAGCATGCTCTGTTACCATTGCAGCTTCTAACAACTGTAGTTTCCATGTGCTCTTCATTAGCTTCACAAAACCTTTCTCCATCTTTAAAGTGTACATTTTGTCATCAAGGGAATTTAATGGAATATGTTTTAATGTTCAAATTGGCAGCCTCTGACTATTCTCTGTAATTGAAATTAATCTAATCTTCCAGGGTAGCTACTCTTACCTTGTGTCCAAATTGCTGTCAGGTAATCTCAGAAATCCATTTAAAATTCTAATCAATCTCTGCATAAAGATTCACCTCCAAGTATCAGTCCCAAAGTTGCCTTTTACTGTTTCTTCTTTTCTTACTTATGCGGTTTAGTTTTAAACAGGAGTTGAGACTATGACCTTTCCAATAATAACTCACATTTACAATATATATGTATGTATATATGCATAAAAAGTGCCTTGAACAGAAATATGCCCTAAATTCCTTCGCAGAAATCTAATCAGACAAAAATCAACATTAAGCCAAAGGAAGAGATATTAAAGGGGTAACTAAAAGCTTTGCCAAGGAAGTAGGTTTTGGAGAGGAAGGTAAAACCAGCCCTGAGACAATCCTATTCCTATTAAGATACTAAGCTTCCAGTCTTTCTGCACAACTCAGATCCTGTCACTCAGAACATGCCTTGTGGTTCTTTTTTGTACTTCCTCCAGCATGTGACTGTCAATGTTGTTTCTTAGTAAGCAGAACTGGTCACAATATTCAAAGTGTGAACTCAATTTTGAGTTCTTCTAAGATTCTTCTCCCTATACCCTGTCTCTTACCATTCTCATCTACTCACTGCCTCACAGGAGATTGTGCCATCTATGGACTATGAATCGAGAGGTGCAGGATAATACACTGTAGAGATGGATTCAATTCCCACTGGGTAGAATTTGAATTCAATTCAAAAATCTGGAAACGAAAGCTACTCTTAGTAATAGGGATCATGACTTGATTGTCATAAAAACCTTTGGTTCATTAATGCCCCTAAGAGAGTGAAATCTTCCATCCTCACCCAGTCTGACCTGTATGTAACTCTAGGATCCACATCAATGCAGTAATTCTTAACTGGCCTCTGAAATAGCTGAGTAAGACACTCAGTCAGGGTTGAACAACAAATAGTCCTATGAAAAGAATATTTTTTTTTTAAATTCCTATATATAACCTGACCAACCAATTTCAATTTTCAAATTCTGATCCTTGGCATATGCTGTTTCAATTGAGGTGCAATATTAATATAAAACAATATATAATATAAAATATATTTTGACATACCAAAACATAGCAAGAGTGTTTCACAGTAGTGTAATCAAAGTGTGACTGAGCTACATTGCGAGATATTAGGGAGACGATCAAAACCTAGTTCAAGCAAGTAGCTTTAAGGAGCATCTTAAAGGAGAAAAGCAAGGCAGAGAGTGTGACGCTTAGTGAGGGAATTCCAGGCAACTCCAGCACCAACAGAGGAACACTTAGAATTGGATATGCTCAACAGGACCACGGTGGAGGAGTGCAGATATGTCAGAGTTGTAATCTGGAGCAGATTACAAACATTAGAAGAGGTTATGTCATGGAGCGATTTGAAAACACGAATGAGAATTTCAAAGCTGAGTTTTTGCCCAATCAGAAGTCAAAGCAAGTCAACACATACAAAGGTGCTGTGTAAATTAGGGCACTGACAGTGAAAATTTGGATGGTCTCAACTTTGCAGAAGTTAGAACATGGAGTCGTCAGCCAGAAATGTATTGGAATATACAAATCTAAAGGTAACAAAGGCATGAATTAGGGCTTTAATGGAAAAAAAACTGATACAGAGGTGAGCCGTACAATGATATGGCGATGGAAATAGGTGGTCTTCAAGTTAGTGGGTATACATAATTGCAAGATTATCTCAGGCTTAAATATAACATCAAAGTGATGAGCAGTTCTGTTCACCTTCAGTCAGTGTGCAGAGGGACGGCTGGAGTTCTGACCAGAGAATGAAGTTTGTGATGAGGATTTCAGACAATTACTAAATCAGAGAACTAAGAAATGGATTAAGGATAGATCCAATGGGGATGACAGGTGTAATGGTGCAGAAATGGAAAGAAAAGCCATAAGTTGTGATTCTCTGGCTATGTTAGATGGATGAATAGAGAGAGATAGATTGATGAAAGGATGGATAGATGGATAAGTAAGAATAGAACCTTGGGACTTGGACATTTGGTAGAGAATGTTAATGCCAACCATGTACAAAGTTGCAGACAGGTCAAGAAGCAAAAGGAAGGATAGTTTGCTTTTTTGTCACAGTCACTTAGACATCATTGGTGACACTAATAAGAGCTGTTTGGTACTGTGGCAGTGGTGGAAATCCAAATGGTGAAATTTTAAAGTGGAGTTATGAAAAAGATCTGGGAAGTGACAACATGTTCAAACATCTCTCAGAAAAAAGAGAGGTTGGAGATGAGATAGTAGTTTGCATGAATGATGTGGTCAAGAGGAGTGATGAGGAGTTTGAGGAGTGATGATCGCATATTCAAGGGAAAGGTAATCAGTACCTGTGCATCAAGAAGCATTCACAAGAGGACGAACATACAAGCTAAGAAGGGAATGCAAGTTATTGTTACTGTGTGGTCTGCCTCGAGCACTTTGAATTTGACCACAACTTCCTCCAACTTCCATACCATTGTTTTAGCTGCAAAGTTTACAATTTACTGCCTTTGATGTTAGCTGCTCTGTATTGGCGAGACAAGTACAATTCTCCTTTGCTATTTCAACACCACTCAAAATTGAATTTTTGCTCATTTTTACTTCCTATTTGCAATATTTTATATTGACTACACTGATTTCATCTACATTGGTCAGCCCACACACACATTCTGCAGTCTTTGATTTGCCTCATTTGACTTCATTACTCTTCCTAATTTAGGAGCATGTACAAATTTACTCAATTTGCACTGAGTTTCAAAATCCAACCCAATTTGCAAATTTGAATCAGCAGTGCTCCCAACACTGAGACCTGGTGCAGTCCACAGTGTAATCCCTCTACATCCTTTCATCCGTACTCATTTTCTAATCTTCAGCTAGTTTTTCTTTTACCCTGAATTCCAATAGTTTTGAGCTTGATTAGCAATATTCCTTGAGAAGCTTTATAGAATATCTTTTGGATGTGGAAGTATGGAGCATATAAAATTACAACAGTCAGCTTAGATCACTTTCTTGAAGTAGTTAGTCAGGCATGAATCACTCTTTCTAAAACCACATTGGCTGCTGTTGTTAGGTTGTCATATACTACAGAATCATAGAATCCCTACAGTGTGGATACAGGCCCTTCAGGCCAAAGTGAGGACTGCAGATGCTGGAGATCAGAGTCTAGATTAAGAGTGGTGGTGGAAAAGCATAGCAGGTTAGACAGCATCCGAGGAGCAGGAAAATTGACGTTTCAGGCAAAAGCCCTTCATCAGGAAACAGGCCCTTCAGCCCAACAAGTCCAAACTGACCCTCCGAAGAGTAACCCACCCACACCCATTCCCCCTACCCTATATTTACCACTGACTAATTCACCTAACCTACACATCCTGGACACCAAGGGAATTTAGCACGGCCAATTCCCTTAGCCTGCACAGGGCGGCACGGTGGCTCAGTGGTTAGCACTGCTGCCTAACAGCACCAGGGTCCCACGTTTGAGTTCAGCCTCGGGCGACTGTTTGTATGGAGTTTGCACATTCTCCCCGTGTCTGCGTGGGTTTCCTCCGGGTGCTCTGGTTTCCTCCACAGTCACAAAGATGTGCAGGCCAGGTGGATTGGCCATGCTAAATTGCCCATAATGTTCGGTGCATTAGTCAGAGGGAAATGGATCTGGGCGGGTTACTCTTCGGAGGGTCGGTGTGGACTGGTTGGGCTGAAGACCTGTTTCCACACTGTAGGGAATCTAATCATTGGATTGTGGGAGGAAACCAGTGCACCAGGAGGAAACCCACGCACACACAGGGAGAACGTGCAAACTCCACATATAACTCACATTTACTTCTGATAATTAGCTCTTTTGAATTGAATTGAATTTATTGTCACGTCTACCGAGGCACAATGAAAAGCTTTATCTTGTGAGCAATGCAGGCAGATCACAGAGTTAAGTAGCATAGATAAGTAAATAACAGGTGAACTGCAGCAAAAACAAAAACACAGGTACAGGCGAACGTTAAGAGTTTGTGAGTCCATTCAGTATTCTAACACCAGGAGGGTAGAAGCTGTTGCGAACCCAGCTGGTGTGTGTGTGTTCAGGCTTCTGTACCTTCTTCCCAGTGGTAGAGGTTGGAGAAAAGCATTGCCAGGATTTTTGAGAATGCTAGCGGCCTTTTATTGACAGCAGGCCTGGTAGATGGATTCTATAGATGGGAGGTTGGCCTTTGTGATTGCCCATGCCAAGTTCACCACTCTGTGTAACCATCTCCGATCTTGAATGTTACAGTTGCCATACCAGGTAGTGATACATCCAGGCAGAAAGCTCTCGATAGCGCACCTATAAAAGTTGGCAAGGGTATTCACTGTCATGCCAAATTTCCTCAGCTGCCTGAGGATGAAAAGACGTTGTTGGGCCTTTGTGACCAGCGTCCACATGAAGAGTCCAAGAAAGCTTGTTGTGGATGACCACTCCCAGGAGCTTGAAACTCTTCACTCATTCCACCTCTGTGCTGTTAATGTATAGGGGGCATGAGTAACATCCTGCCGAAAGTCAATAATGGGCTCCTTGACTTTGCCGGCATTGAGAGAAAGGTTGTGCTCAGTGCTCAATTTTTTCAGGTCTTCCACCTCCCATCTGTAGTCTGTTTCATCGCCATCTGAGATTCAGCTGACCATGGTGTGTCATCAGCTAACTTGTAAATGACATTAAATGCAATGCAGTCATGGGTAGACAATAGATAGTAGACAATAGGTGCAGGAGTAGGCCATTCTGCCCTTCGAGCCTGCACCACCATTCAATATGATCATAGCTGATCATCCTTAATCAGTATCCTGTTCCTGCCTCATCTCCACTATCCTTGAGAGCTCTATCCAACTCTTTCTTAAACGAATCCAGAGACTGGGCCTACACTGCCCTCTGGGGCAGAGCATTCCACACAGCCACCACTCTCTGGGTGAAGAAGTTTCTTCTCATCTCTGTCCTAAATGGTCTACCACGTATTTTTAAGCTGTGTCCTCTGGTTCAGCACTCACCCATCAGCTGAAACATGTTTCCTGCCTCCAGAGTGTCCAATCCTTTAATAATTTTATCTGTCTCAATCAGATCCCCTCTCAGTCTTCTAAACTCAAGGGTATACAAGCCCAGTCGCTCCAGTCTTTCAGCGTAAGGTAGTCCCGTCATTCCAGGAATTGACCTCGTGAACCTACGCTGCACTCCCTCAATAGCCAGAATGTCTTTCCTCAAATTTGGAGACCAGAACTGCACACAATATTCCAGGTGTGGTCTCACCAGGGCCCTGTACAGCTGCAGAAGAACCTCTTTGCTTCTATACTCAGTCCCTCTTGTTATGAAGGCCAGTATGCTATTAGCCTTCTTCACTACCTGCTGTACCTGCATGCTTACCTTCATTGACTGGTGTACAAGAACAGCCAGATCTCTTTGTACTGCCCCTTTACCTAAATTGATTCCATTTAGGTAGTAATCTGCCTTCCTGTTCTTGCCACCAAAGTGGATAACCAATAATTTATCCACAATAAACTGCATCTGCCATGCATCTGACCACTCACCTAACCTGTCCAGGTCACCCTGTAATCTCCTAACATCATCCTCACATTTCACCCTGCCACCCAGCTAAGTATCATCAGCAAATTTGCTAATGTTATTACCCATACCATCTTCTATCTTGCACTGATCCCTGTGGTACCACACTGGTTACTGCCTGCCATTCTGAAATGGAGCCGTTGAGCACTACTCTTTGTTTTCTGTCAGCCAACCAACTTTCAATCCAAGTTAGTACTTTGCCCCCAATACCATGCGCCCAAATTTTGCTCACAGTGAGTACAGTGGAGGGCTGCGTATGCACCCCTGGGGATGGGTACAGTGTAGAATGTAAGTGAGGATGAAATATTGTTCCCAATCTTCACTGATTGGGGCCTGTGGGTCAGGAAACTGAGGATCCAGTTGCAGAGAGTGGAGCTTAGTCTGAGATCACTAAGTTTAATAATCAGTCTTGGGGGGGATAATAGTGTTGAAGGCTGAACTGTAGTCAATGAGTAAGATTCTTTTGTAATTGTTCTTGGTGTCAAGATGTTCTAGGGAGGAGTAAAGAGCAAGTGATATGGCATCTGATGTGGATCTGTTGGTCCAATAGGCAAATTGGAGTGGGACAAGAGTACTGGGGAACCTGGAGTTGATTAATGCCATGACCAGCCTTTCAAAGCACTTCATGACCAGTGAGGTTAGGGCCACTGGGTGGTAGTCATTGAGACATGCTGCATGAGCCTTCTTAGGCACAGAAATGATGTTTTGATTAGATTAGATTAGATTAGATTAGATTAGATTAGATTAGATTCCCTACAATGTGGAAACAGGCCCTTCAGCCCAACAAGTCCACACCAACCCTTCGAAGAGCAACCCACCCAGACCCATTCCCCTACATTCACCCCTGACTAATACACCTAACACTACAGGCAATTTAGGCCAATTCACCTGACCTGCACATCTTTGGACTGTGGGAGGAAACCGGAGCACCCGGAGGAAACCCACGCAGACACGGGGAGAATGTGCAAACTCCACACAGACAATTGCCTGAGGCAGTAATTGAATCTGGGTCCCTGGCGCAGTGCTAACCACTGACTCACCGTGCCGTCCTCTTGAAACATGCAGGGACAGTAGCCTGCTGCAGGGAGAGGTTGAAGATGTCCAAGAATACCTCTGTCAGTTGATCTGAGCATGCTCTGAGTGCACGGCCTGGTACTCCGTCTGGTCCCATCACTTTCCTTGGATTCACACGAAGGAATACTGATCTGACCTCTGATGCAGTGACTGTTGTGATAGGTTCGTCAGGACTTGTCGGAATAGGTGTTACCCCTCTGCCAAAGTTCTGCTCAAAGCGAGCAGAGAAGGCGTTGAGACGATCTGGGAGGGATCTGTCATCATCTGCTTTCTTGCACTGTCTCTTTTTAGAACCTGTGATGTCATTCAGTCCTTGCCATAGTCGCCGGGGGTCTGTCTGGGTCTCTAGTTTGGATCGGTATTAGTCCTTGTCTGTCTTAATGGTTCTACGAAGGTCATACTTGGATTCTTTATATTTGAGTGGGTCTCCTGATCTGAAGACCTCACGCCTGGTTTTTTAGCAGGTTTTGTGTGTCCTGATTTATCCAGGGTTTCCGGTTGGGGAACACCCGGATTGACTTCCTCGGCAAGCAGTCCTCCATACTGATAAAGTCTGTGATGGTGGTGGCGTACCCGTCCAAGGTACCTGCGGACTGTTTGAACATGGCCCAATCAGCCGATTCCAGTCAGCACCAGAGTTGATCCTCTGCCTCCTCTGACCAGCACTGGACCTGTATCCGTGAGGGGGTCTCCTGCTGGAGCTTTTGCCTGTAAGCTGGGAGAAGAAACACGGCATTGTGATCGGGTGTTCCTGAAATGAGGGTGGGGAAAAGAGTGGTGTAGCGGTGGTCTAAAATGTTCGGGCCCCTGGTGGGGCAGGTAATGTTCTGGTGGTGCTTGGGCAACACCTTCCTTAGATTAGCTTGATTGAAACCGCCAGTCACAATAAACAATGCCTCAGGGTGTTCTGTCTCCAGGGTGTTAGTGGTGGAGTACAGGACATCCAGAGCTTCCTCAACGTTTGCTTGTGGCATATGCACACAGCAGCTGGTACAGCAGTGGTAAATTCCCCTGGTAGATGGAAGGGGCAGCATTTGATGGTTAGGGCTTTTGAAATTGAAGAAAGATTAATTGGTTTGCTTTGACATCCTTTTTGAATATGCGTAACATATTACCAGGGTGGAATGTCATAAAAGTTTGGTTGATGTGGGCTATGGTGAGATTTGTGGTAGAATTGCAAAACAAGTGTGGTGAGACCTTTCTTAACATCAGGAACATCTTGCTCCATCTTATACACATTTGCTGAACAGCAAGACGTGTTTTTTTGATCGGCAACTGTGCATTGCCAATTAAGAGGGAATTATAGCTTGTTAAATGCTTCCTAATATCACAATTCACCTCATTAATATTTAGCCTACGATCTTACTGAACTGTCCAAACAAGTTGCTTGATGAGAAATCTGACTTGAAAGTCAAAGTGGGTGTGTGGCAACTTTAATTCCAAAGTCTGCCATCTTGGATATTGGACACCAACATTTCAGGGCACGCTTTATTGGTACCAGCCACATCCATTGACATTATCATCTAACATACGCCAGTCTCCAAGAACCCTCAAGGTACATCTCAAATCAACTTACAGTATGTTTCAGAACTTGTGCTGTCCCTTGGGGCACACTGGCAACAATCATTATAATGCTGCAGCTAGGAGACTATGGGTTCATGGACCCATCTCGTGAACTGCACCCAGCTTGCTGTTCGGTTTGCTGTCATCAGTCAATCTGAGCCTACCCAGTGCTCATAGATTTCTTCCTTGCCTTGCATTGCCATGGTAGTTTGCTTTTCTGTTTGGCACAGAAGCATAGGAAAAAAGCCGGTCATAGTTGTCACCTGTCTTCAGTAAATTCAAGGGAAATAGTTTTCACTCAGAGGGATCTGGCATAGTTAGCCAAGGGAAACCTCTGATAGAAGCCTGGAATCTTCAACATGGTCAGTCAGCTGCTTGGGGCAGTCAGGGTTGAGATCCTTTCCTCATAAGGGGCAAGTAGCCAAAAGTCCTAGATCCCGTTACCTGGCTTGACTTTTTCTGTCTCATTGTAAGCTGGTTTCCTCCTGAAATGCAAGAGAAAGTTATTAAAGGAGATGAAAGCAGGTGGCACAGCTATTAATTTTAATGCTAGCAGTGAGCTGTCCTGAACAAATGAGTAGGCAGCATAGAGGGCATGCAGTGTTAGTGCTGGCAGGGGGGTGATGGGTAACAGCGTGTCAGGAAAATGTTACAGGCAGTAACGGTATCGCAGTGGTAGGCATGAGACTTAGGAGAGTAGAGTAGAGTAACTTTATTTGTCATTTCTACCATATACAGCTGGTAGAATAAAAATGAGACAGTGTTCCACCAGAACCAAGGTGCTATATGAACACACAGACTACACGAGAGTACAGTCATATACAGGGCATCGAGAAGTGCAAAACATTCAAGACAGCACAGTAATTCCTGACAAGATAAGACAATAGGCACAGTGATGGACAAATTACAGTGTATTAATGAATGATCATTAATTAAACATTGTCTTAGCAGCAATTCAAAAAAATCATGCAAGAATTAAAAAATGGAATAGAATTTGATCGTACAGTCTTAAGGAGCCTCATGGCTTGGGGAAGAAACTATTGCACAGTCTGGCCATGAGAGACCGAATGCCAGATGGCAGGAGGAAGAAGAGTTTGAATGAAGGATGTGTGGGGTCGTCCACAATGCTGTTAGCCTTTCCGATGCAGTGTGTGGTATAAATGTCTGTAATGGAGGGAAGAGAGACCCTGATGAGCGTCTCAGCTATCCTCACTATCCATTATAGAGTCTTACAATCCGACATGGTGCAGTTGCCGAATCAGGCAGTGAATACAGCTGGTCAGGGTACTCTCAATGAACCTTCTGTAGAATGTAGTGAGGATAGGGGATGGGAGGTGGGCTTTCTTCAACCTACACAGAAAGTAGAGAGGCTGGTTGCCTTTCTTGGCTATGGAGCTGGTGTTGAGAGACCGAGTGGGAGATAGATACAGTGCCAGAGAGAGAGAGTGAGTGGGAGAAATCAGAGAAAGGATGATGGCTCTTATGCTGAAAGCATATACATGATCATTGACCTTTTATCGTCAATGCTGGTCAATCCTCAAAACACCTGTACTGACCCAGGTGACAATCTCAGACCAGGCTGGCATGTTTTGGTGTCAAAGTCTCTACTGTGGTTCTGGGAGAGAAGGGCATCCCACGTCTGTACCACCCCATCTGTACAGGTTACAGAGAGTGGTGAAGTTGGCCCAGACAATCACAAAAGCCAATCTCCCATCTATAGAATCCATCTACTAGGCCCGTTGTCAAGGAAAGGCCACCAAGCATTCTCAAAGATCCATCCCACCCTGGCAATGTTTTCTACAACCTCTACCATCGGGGAGGAGGTACCGGAGCCTGAACACATGCACCAGCGGATTTTGTAACAGTTTCTACCTTACTGTTGTTAGAATATTGAATGGACTCTCAAACTCTTAACATTTGCCTATACCTGTGTTTTTGTTTTTGCCACTGTTTACCTATTATTTACTATCTATACTATTTAACTCTGTGATCTGCCTGCATTGCTCGCAAGACAAAGCTTTTCACTGTGCCTCGGTACACATGACAATAAATTCAATTCAATTCATCTGTAGGACCTCCAGGTCCCTCAAGATAGCATTTCCCGTGTCTGTCATGTCCAGGGCAAATATTAGTGGAGTTGATGACCTACTGATATTATTGCTAGACTATTAATCCAGAAATTCCACAGCAAATGGTGGAATTTGAATTCAATTTAAAAAAAAGGTTGACGAATGTGGATGTGGTGTATATGGACTTGAGCAAGGCAGTTGATAAGATTCCCCATGGTCAGGTCATTCATAAAGTCAGGAGGTATGGGATACAGGGAGATTTGGCTATCTGGATTCAGAATTGGCTGGCTGACAGAAGGCAGAGAGTGGTTGTAGATGGAAAGTATTCTGCCTGGAGATCAGTGTTGAGTGAGTCCCACAGGGCTCTGTTCTTGGGCCTCTGCTCTTTGTAGTTTTTATAAATGACTTGGATGAGGAGGGTGAGGGGTGGGTTAGTAAATTTGCAGATGATACAAAGGTTGGAGTTGTCATCAATAGTATCGAGGGCTATTGCAGGCTGCAGCGTGACATAGACAGGATGCAGAGCTGGGCTGAGAAATGGCAGACGGAGTTCAACCTGGATAAATGCGAAGTGATGCATTTTGGAAGGTCGAACTTGATTGCTGAATATAGGGTTAAAGAAGGATTCTTGGAAGTGTGAAGGAACAGAGGGATCGCAAGTACATAGATCCCTCAAAGTTGCCACCCAAGTGGATAGGATTGTTAAAAAAGCATATGGTGTTCTGGCTTTCATTAACAAGGGGATCGAGTTTATGAGCCACGAGGTTTTGCTGCAGCTCTACAAGTCCCTGGTGAGACCACACTTGGAATATTGTGTCCAGTTCTGGTTGCGCTACTATAGGAAAGATACAGAGGCTTTGGAGAGGGTGCAAAGAAGGTTTACCAGGATGCTGCCTAGACTGGAGGGCTTGCCTTATGAAGAAAGGTTGAAAAAGCTCAGACTTTTCTCTCTGGAGAGAAGGACGAAGAGAGGAGACCTGATCGAGGTAGACAAGCTAATGAAGGTAATAGATGGAGTCAATAGCCAGAGGTTCTTCCTCAGGGCAGGATTGACGGGTACGATAAGTCAAAGTTTTAAGTTATTAGGGGAAAGGTGTCGAGGAGACGTCAAAGGTAGGTTCTTTACGCAGAGAGTTGTGAATGCATGGAATGCGTTGCCAGCGGTGGTGGTGGAAGCAGGGTCATTAGGGACATTTAAGCGACTGCTGGACATGCACATGGATAGCAGTGAGTTGAGGGATGCCTAGGTTAAGTTATTATATTTTACATTAGGATTAAACCTCGGCACAACATTGTGGGCCGAAGGGCCTGTTCTGTGCTGTAATTTTCTATGTTCTATGTTCTGAAAAATTGGAATTAAGACTCTACTGATGATTATGAGTCCATTACTGATTATAGAGAAAAAAACGACTGGGTCAATAATATCCTTCAGGGAGAGAAATCTGCATTCCCACGTGGTCTGGCCTACGTGTGACTCCAGACCCATAGCAACGTGGTTAGGTCTCAACTTCAGGCCATTCAGTTCAAGGGCAGATAGGGATGAATCATAAATGCTGGCCAACCAGCAACACCCACGTCCCATATGTAAATATTTTAAAAATTGCAAGCCAGTTAGTGCTCATTTGGTTGCACAAGGGCTTTATAAATAACCTGCAGATGCAAGGGGCCCCGGTCTTTCAGCAGATATCTAAGACATACCGAGTTGTTCTGGGAAAGGTGGGTGGTAAGATGGAGCTGGAATTGGATGTGAGGGATACTACAGGAGCTCAGTAGGTAGTTACCTCACTGATTTTACTGCTCCTCAGATGCTGCCTGAACTGCTGTGCTTTTCCAGCACCACACTAATCTAGACTCAGTAGGCAGTTGATGAAGTCAGTTTGCTTCCGAAACAGAATAAGGTCTTGCTGGGCCTTACACCAAGAATCCTTCAAAATACTCAACGTAAGTGAATAAGGTGGTGGGGTAGGATGGCAAATAAATGGCAGAGAGGTTAGCTGGCAGGCAGGTGGGTGAACGAATAAGTGAGAGGGAAGTCAGGGAGGTATAAAAGTGGAAGAGGGGGGGTCAGGATGCAGGAGTGTGTTTGGTGGGTAGTGGAAAATGTTGTGCTGTATTGAGGTGGTGTCAGTTTGGGTGGGTTTCAATCAACATGGGTTTAGTCAAGTCACATTCAGTTGGAGGTGATGGTGGACAGTCATTTGGGACAGGGGGATGGTTAGGTCAAGTTGGGGGAATATTCAGGTCAGCTTGTAAGAGGGCAGGAGTAGGTAAGTAGTCAAACCTAGTATCAGAGGGGTTTTGATCAGTTGTCTGTAGGGTGGTTGGGGTGGGGCGGAGCTGCTAGGGTAGGTGAGGTGGGGGTGTGGAGTGTGTGGATGGGTTCAGTTTTGTAGTCAGTCAGGTGTTAGAGCAGATTTTTAATCCCTCCCATTTTCGATGGGTAAAGGTAAATAAGTTAGAATCTAATTCAGAGCTGGGGGCTTTTTAGAAGGATTCCAAATATAGAGGAACCTCGATTATCCAAATATTGATTATCCAAATTTCGGATTATCCAAAGAAAATTTCAAGGTCCCACAAAAATGTTACATTAAAGAGGTAAGTGTGTTCGATTTACCTGTACTGAAGAACCTGTGGAAACGCTGGCAAGAACAAAGAAACACAAGCAGCTCAAACATAAGCGACTGGATATCTTTTAGGTAAGGGCTAGTTACACAGCACTTTGCAAAAGTAAGTGTTTTACTGTATTCCTGGAACTTTATCGGGTCGTTCCTGACAAAATGGCCGAGAACGTAAACGCATGTGCAAGGCGGAGCTTCTGTCTTTCTGTCACGAGACTGAGTTCCCGGAAATTGACAAATGCTCTTGTGATTGTGGAAGCTGTTCGGGGCCTTGTTTAATGCTGACTTCACCACTTCTTGCCAAATGCTAACTACTGCAGCATTTTTGAAAAGTTTTCTCGTGTTATGATTGCTTTATTTTGTTCATCATGTGAAGTCTATGTCCTCTTGCACACAATACATTAAAATTATAGATTAAAACAAATTCTCTGGTAGAGCACAGCATTAGATCAGCATGGCTTCCCCTGTTCAAGGTAAAATCAATTATCTGAATAATCAATTATCCGAACAAAATAGTGCCTGCCCATCTTGTTCAGTATATTGAGGTTCCTCTGTACTCAGTACTTGCCCATCAGAAATGGAAAGTCCCTGGACAATCTCTACAGAGTCATATGCATTGAGACATCTGTAGGGCCTCAACAGACATCTGTCTATGCTTCAGTGGTGAGAATATTTGATCAAGGCCACAGAAATTGACTGATGTTTAAATGCAAGAACATGAGGGCCTCAGTGAGTCAGAGCACAGCTAGCTGAAAATGATTTTCTGCATGTTCATGAATATTCTCTACAGGATGTGACAAGGCAGCAGAGCTTGGTCCTCATCAGTTTGCAGTGTTGCTTATCTCTCGCTGTAGCCTGCTCCTTTTGGTGTTGAAGTGAGTTCTGCACCATAGCTCTACCAGTCACTGCATGTCCCATCTTAAAGTGCTTCTCCAGGTGTGGCCTTCTGCGAGAGAAAGTAAAAAAGTGAAGTTGCCATAGTCCTACCAGATGGTAGGGCTGCTCTCTCATTAGAGAGAGAGAGAGATAACTGGTGGTTTAATCTGAGGTTACCATGCCCTAGATGAGAGGAGAGAGTGAGAAGGAGAGCCCTTGATGGAAACCTAAGCTGGTGTGGCAATTGAACTCATACTGTTGGCATCACTCAGCATTGCCACCCAGCCAACTCAATGTACTGACCCCCTGTAGAAGTGTATTACACCTGATAGAGGAGAAAGGGATGTGTCAGGTTATGTAGCCACAGCCTGTGTTGGCGATTCTCAAGTCCAAGGTACAGACAGACATTTCTGTGGCCAGCAGCAAAAAAAGCAGAATGGTGTGTTGCTTCCCTAGTGCCAGGATCAAGGATGTCTCAGAGAGGGTGCAGAATGTTCTCACCGGGGAGAGGGGCCAGCAGGAGGTCATTGTCCACATTGGAGCCAACGACATTGGAAGGGAAAAGGTTGAGATTCTGAAGGGAGATTACAGAGAGTTAGGCACAACTTTAAAAAGGTGCTCAAGAGTAGTAATATCTGGATAACTCCCGGTGCTGCAAGCGAGTGAGGGCAGGAGTAGGAGGATAGAGCAGATGAATGCATGACTGAGGAGCTGGTGTATGGGAGAATGATTCACATTTTTGGATCATTGGAATCTCTTTTGGGGAAGAAGTGACCTGTACAAGAAGGACGGATTGCACCTAAATTGGAAGGGGACTAATATACTGGCAGGGAGATTTGCTACAGCTGCTTGGGAGGATTTAAACTAGTAAGGTGGGGCGGTGGGATCCAGGGAGATAGTGAGGAAAGAGATCGATCTGAGACGGGTACAGCTGAGAACAGTCAGGGCAGGCAGGGACAAGGTGGGACTAATAAATTAAACTGCATTTATTTCAATGCAAGGGGCCTAACAGGGAAGGCAGATGAACTCAGGGCATAGTTACAAACATGGGACTGGGATATCATAGCATTTACAGAAACATGGCTCAGGGATGGGCAGGACTGGCAACTTAATGTTCCAGGATACAAATGCTACAGGAAGGATAGAAAGGGGGACAAGAGAGGAGGGGAGTAGCATTTTTGATAAGGGATAGCATTATACCTGTGCTGAGGGAGGATATTCCTAGAAATATATCCAGGGAAGTTATTTGGGTGGAACTGAGAAATAAGAAAGGGATGATCATCTCATTGAGATTGTATTACAGACCCCCTAATGGTCAGAGGGAAATTGAGAAACAAACTTGTAAGGAGATCTCAGCTATCTGTAAGAATAATAGGGTAGTTATGGTAGGGGATTTTAACGTTCCAAACATAGACAGAAACTGCCATAGTGTTCAGGGTTTAGATGGAGAGGAATTTGTTAAGTGTATACAAGACAATTTTCTGATTCAGTATGTGGATGTACCTACTAGAGAAGGTGCGAAACCTGACCTACTCTTGGGAAATAAGGCAGGACAGGTGACTGAGGTGTCATTGGGGGACCACTTTGGGGCCAGCGACTAAAATTCTATTAGATTTAAAATATGGTGGAAAAGGATAGACCAGATCTAAAAGTTGAGGTTGTAAAGTGGAGAAAGGCCAATTTTGACAGTATTAGGCAAGAAATTTCGAAAGCTGATTGGAGGCAGATGTTCACAGGTAAAGGGACGGCTGGAAAATAGGAAGTCTTCAGAAATGAGATAACAAGAATCCAGAGAAAGTACATACCTGTCAGGGTGAAAGGAAAGGCTGGTAGGTTTAGGGAATGCTAGATGACTAAAGAAATTGAGGGTTTGGTTAAGAAAAAGAAGGAAGCATATGTCAGGTATGGATAGGATAGATCGAGTGAATCCTTAGAAGAGTATAAAGGAAGTTGGAGTATACTTAAGAGGGAAATCAGGAGGGCAAAAAGGGGAGATGAGATAGCTTTGGCAAACAGAATTAAGGAGAATGCAAAGGGTTTTTACAAATACATTAAGGACAAAAGGGTAACTAAGGAGAGAATAGGGCCCCTCAAAGATCAGCAAGGCAGTTTTTGTGTGGAGCCACAGAAAATGGGGGAGATACTAAATGAGTATTTTGCATCATTATTTACTGTGGAAAACAATATGGAAGATATAGACTGTAGAGAAATAAATTGTGACATCTTGAAAAATGTCCATATTACAGAGGAGGAAGTGCTGGCTTTCTTGAAACACATAAAGGTGGATAAATCCACAGGACCCGATCAGTTGTACCCTAGAACTCTGTGGGTAGCTAGTGAAGTGATTGCTGTGCCTCTTGTTGAGATATTTGTATCATCGATAATCACAGGTGAGGTGCCGGAAGACTGGAGGTTGACTAACGTAGTGCCACTGTTTAAGAAGGGTGGTAAGGACAAGCCAGTGAGCCTGATGTCAGTGATGGGCAAGTTGTTGGAGGGAATCCTGAGGGACAGGATGTCCATGTATTTGGAAAGGCAAGGACTGATTAGGGATAGTCAACATGGCTTTGTGCATGGGAAGTCATGTCTCACATACTTAATTGAGTTTTTTGAAGAAGTAACAAAGAGGATTGATGAGGGCAGAGCGGTAGATGGAATCTACATGGACTTCAGTAAGGCATTCAACAAGGTTCCCCATGGGAGACTGATTAGCAAGGTTAGATCTCATGGAATACATAGAGAACTAGCCATTTGGATACAGAACTGGCTCAAAGGTAGTAGACAGAGGGTGGTGGTGGAGGGTTGTTTTCAGACTGGAGGCCTGTGACCACTGAAGTGCACAAGGATTAGTGCTGCGTCCTCTACTTTTTGTCACAGTTAGTGAGTTTGCAGATGACACCAAAATTAGTGGTGTATTGGATAGCGAAGAGGGTTACCTCAGACTACAACAGGATCTTGACCAGATGGGCCAATGGGCTCAGAAGTGGCAAATGGAGTTTAATTCAGATAAATGCAAGGTGCTGCATCTTGGGAAAGCAAATCTTAGCAGGACTTTTACACTTCATCATAAGGTCCCAGGGAGTGTTACTGAACAAAGAGACCTTGGAGTGCAGTTCATAGCTTCTTGAAAGTGGAGTCACAGGTAGATACGATAGTGAAAAAGGCATTTGGTATGCTTTCGTTTATTGGTCAGTGTATTGAGTACAGGAGTTGGGAGGTCATGTTGTGGCTGTACAGGACATTGGCTAGGCCACTGTTGGAATATTGCATGCAATTCTGGTCTCCTTCCTTTCGGAAAGATGTTGTGAAACTTGAAAGGGTTCAGAAAAGACTTATAAGGATATTGCCAGGGTTGAAGGATTTGAGCTATATGGAGAGGCTGAACAGGCTAGGGCTGTTTTCCCTGGAGTGTCAGAGGCTGAGGGGTGACCTTATAGAGGTTTACAAAATTATGAGGGGCATGGGTAGTGTAAATAGGCAAAGTCTTTTCCCTGGGGTCAGGGAGTCTAGAACTAGAGTGCATAGGTTTAGGGTGAGAGGGGAAAGATATAAAACAGACCTAAGGGGCAACTTTTTCACAAAGGTACGTGTATGGAATGAGTTGCCAAAGGAAGTGGTGGAGGCTGGTACAATTGCAACATTTAAGAGTCATTTGGATGGGTATATGAATAGGAAGGGTTTGGAGGGATGTGGGCCGGGTGCTGGCAGGTGGGACTAGATTGGGTTGGGATAGCTGGTCAGCATGGATGGGTTGGACCGAAGGGTCTGTTTCCATGTTGTACATCTCTATGACTTTATGCTCATTCTTGCTTATAGTTCTTAGGATCTTCTTATTCTGCAGCAGTCAGTGCATAGTATACTGTGTCCCTTTACAGGGTGGTCACACTGTTGGCACAAGGCTCTCTGATATAAATGGTTGATGCCCTTCTTTCGTCTCACCTGAAGGCCAACCAAGGGTCACTAACAGGTCACTAAGGTGGGTGACGGTGCAAAGAGCTGCTCAGTCTCCTATTGTCTCTGATTGGTTCTTTCAGACCCCACCTTACTCCACACTTACCATAGCCATAGCTGACAATTTGGAATTACAGAGCCTGTCGACTGAAGGAGGACACTGATAGCTGCCTTCACGATCACATTGGCCATTGTACTTTTCAGAAACTAGGAGAAATTGAGGACTGCGGATGCTGGAGAGTCAGATTCAAACCATGTGGCGCTGGATAAAGCACAGCAGGTCAGGGAGCATCTGAGGAGCAGGAGAATCAACGTTTCACCCACAAGCCCTTCATTCCTGATGTCCAAAATATCAACTATCCTGCTCCTCGGATGCTGCCTGATGTGCTGTGCTTTTTCTAGTGCCACACTCATCATACTTTTCCTTCTGACATCGACCCAGAAGCCTTCACTTTCTCCAAGACACAAGACAGGGGCCTCTGTGTCCAATTGTGGAACTGTATCACCTGGAGTACTAGTAGGTTCACTATGGTTCTACTTTTCACATTGTCCATATAATTATCAAACATTTTTTGAACACATAAATACACTCCTACATCCCTCAGTGCACATTTATATGCTGTAAAACTCAGGGAGAATATTGACACAATAAAAGATGTCCTAATTAGTAACACTGAAGGTGTCGTGCTGAGGACAATTCACCTTGATATCATCAAGAACAAGGGTGTGACCACGCATTTGAGGTTTCTTCCTTCTCTGGTGCTTTACATAGGGAGTAGTGAACAAAGATGCTTCTTATAGCATTCATTATTCATTCATGCTTGAGCGATCAGACTCAGCAATCAGATGGATGTCATCAGGTGAAGTTTAAATGTGAATGCAGGTACAAGGCAGTCATCCCATCATGTAGGGGTGGCACAGGCTTTGTTAGGGAGCTAAGGTTTATGCAAACATTGCACATTACGTGTATCACCCACTCCCAAAATTGGACCATGGAGATGAACTAATAATATGGAACATCATTCAAACAACTGATCGAGTATAGTTGTGGAGCAATGTACATTTCCTGCATATCAGGTAGCCATTTAGTCTGTTCAGCAGGTATTTGAAGACTGGTTTCTGACTTGCCCTCTCAATAGTAGGGTGAGACAAAAAAACTGCAGATGCTGGAATCCAAAATAGACAGGCAGGAGGCTGGAAGAACACAGCAAGCCAGGCAGATTCAGGAGATGCAGAAGTTGACCTTTCAGGTCTAACCCTTCTTCAGGACTGTGGGTAGGTGTGGGGGCAGCTGCAGATAAATGGAGTGGCAAGGGCAGGGTGGTGAAGTGGGGATAGGTGAAGACAGGAGAGGTTACGACCTGGTTGGTCAATGGGAGGAATGAATCCAGTTGGTGGCAGGAAGAAGTGGAAGGGAAGGGGAGGATGGAAAGGGAGGTTATTTGAAATTAGAGGACTCAGTATTGAGTCTTTTGGGCTGGAGGGTGTCAGGTGGAAGATGAGGTGTTGTTCTTTCAATTTGCGGTGTGGTTCGGCGTGGCAATGGAGGAGACCAAGGATGGTCAAGTTGGAAAGGAAGTGGGAGGGGCAATTGAAATGGGTGGTGATTGTGAGGTCCAGTGGCCCTTGCAGGCCTGGCTGCGATGCTGGGTGAACTGTTCCCTAAGATTACGTTTGGTCTCCCAGATATAGAGAAGACCACAATGAGAGCACCTGATGTAGTAAACTAGGTTGGAGGAGAGGCAGGTGAATCTCTGTCTCACCTGGAAGGACTGTTTGGGGCCCTGGATGGAGGTGAGGGGGCTGGTGTACCAGCAGGTTTTGCATCTTTTCTGGCTGCAGGGGAAGAAGCCTGGGAGTTCAGTGGCAAGGGTGGCATGAACCAAAGACTGTCGGAAGGTGCCAAGGCCACCAATGTGTATGTACTCAAACCCTGCCCACACTATTCAGAGTAGATAGGCAGGAGGCTGGAAGAACACAGCAAACCAGGCAGCATCAGGAGGTGCAGAATTCCACTTTTTGGCAGAGAGGGGTGGGGAGGAGAAGATATTTTTGATGGTGGGATTTGGTTGAATCTCGTTGGATTTGGTAGAAGTGTTTAATGATGATGCAGAAGTTGGGGCCACAGGGGCCAACCTGACCTCCCAGGCACTGCCCATTTCAATTCCCCCAACCACTCCCTTTCTGACATGACCATCCTTGGCCACTTCCATTACCAAATCAAACCACAGCTCCTACTGGAGAAAAAACACCTTGTCTTCCATCTGGGCACCATACAGCCTGGAGGACTCAATCATTGAGTTCTCCAATTTCAAATAATCTCCGCTCCTATCCCCCGACTCCCTTCCCAGCCCTCCCTCTCCCTTCCACTGCTCCCCGCCACCAACCAGATTCATTCCACCCATTGACCAACAAGGTCATGCCCTTACCTGTTTTCACTCATCACCACTTCACCAGCCTGCCCCCGCCACTCACTTAATTTGCAGTTCTTGCCACACCCACTCCCAGTTCTAGAGAAAGGTTACACCGGAAACATCGAATTCTACACCTCCTGATACTGCCTGGTTTGCTGTGTTTTTCCAGCCTCCTCCCTGTCTACCCTGAATAGTGTGGGCAGGGTTTGAGAAGATACACATCGGTGGTCTCGACACCTCATTGACAGCCAATAGCGGGAATGTGAAAGTTCAAGGTTACGAAGGACTTCTTGCACTGGTTGTTTGTAGTATGTTGAGGCCAATAGTTATCAGGGTGATGATTTCAGATTTACTTATGGAATTGAGTCAAACTTGTTGCTGTTGCTTTTCACTCTTGTCAGGGGATGGGCATTTCCCTGAATAACTGTGGCTTCCATGGAATAGATATTTTATTTATTATGCCAGAGTGTGAATGTTTACAAGCGTTAGATACCAGGACACGACATGAATCTACTCTGGTTTGTTCACATCTAACATTTGGCTTCTCAAACTGCACAGCATCAGCTGTGACCATATGGGGATGTCTCTCAGCTGCTCTGCCATGACTATTCTCCTCATCCTCCTCCATCTCCCAATCCTGAAAGTGAATAAAACCTTCCTCAACATGATCATGTCCCTTGTCATCTACCTCCTCAGATGTTGGGCATTGGCTACAGCACCTTCCACTTTGGCTTGTAAGCCCTTCCATCACACAGTGCAGCATACAGTGCACCCCTGTTAATCTCGATACTTTTGCAGGGGAACATTGCCGAGCTCCAGCTAAGCAGTCTATATCCCTGAAGTACTTTTTGAGAATGCCAATTGTCCGTTCTGTTGCACTCAGTATCATCACCTGGCTGTTGTAATTGTTCCATTTGGGCTCAGTTGGTGGCCAATTGGAGCAGTTGGATGACAAATCTGAGGGAGTTGGAAATTCTCAGTATGAAAGAGTTGTGACAGCTACAAAGGAACCATGCACAGACTTTAAGGAAATACTTATCAAGGTCGCAAACTACATGTATTTTGGGGAAGTAGAAGAACCTTTAGTTGTCAAAGGATTTTCGTTGTTGACTTTGAGTCTTTACGGTCACATGGATGGCAATCAATAAGCCCCTTCATCTGAAGAAATCCTGTTCCTTGTACAAATCCCATGGCTGTCCACATCTGAGGTGTCACAACTTTCAAGAAGTTAGTGTACTCCCTCTCAAGCAAACAGTGTCTCAGGTACTGTCTCAATGTAACTGTATGTGGTTGCTTGCTAAGCCCTGAAAAGACCTTGGTGGATAAGTATTTAAACACATAGTAATCTTCACAGTCACTGGCAGTGCATGGGAGTTAACAGACTGTGATTTGAAATGTTGCTGCACCATACTACCTATCGTGATGACCACTTTTCCGTTAAACCTTTAACATTGGCTTGAAATCGGATTGAACTATAACCTCTGAGGTTAGTACACCCTTCACTTCAGGAAAAAATGTAGTTGCCCTCCTCCCTCTCATTGATAGCATGCATGGCACTATCTCTTTCACCTTACTTTTGTCGAAGGATTGTTAGGAAGGTATCGTTTGATCTTTGGGGCTCAATAGTCAAGGAGGAGGGAAGCAAGCTTGGCACCATCACAATTTTAAATGACAGCCAAGAAGTGACTCCAGTCAGAATGCCCTTTAACATTCTCACAAAAAGTCACTTCCTGTGCTCTTTCATAATTATCCACCAGTTTCTTATGAACATTATTGAATAGAGTTAAACCGTGGATGAGTAATTCAAAGTATAATTCAAGGCAAAACTTCCACAGCATCCATGATTTCAAAATCGAATTTGAATGATAAAGCTGGCTATTGAGACACAGTGATAGTGTCCTTACCTTTGTGCCAGGAGGCCATGGTTCAGGTCACACCCACTCCAGAGGCAGATAGTAACATTGCTCAAAAGTATGATCAGAAGATGTTTAGATTTGCAGGGCTGTGGAGATGAAATGGGGTCTGACTAGATGGTGGCAAGCTTCCAGGCAATTGATGGGCCAAATTACTTTTTGTGAATCAATGATGGTCTGAAGAATAGTCATACCAGACTCAAAATGTTATCTCTATCTGTCTTTCTGCAGATGCTGCCAGATCTGCAGAGTTTCTGCTGCACTTTCTGTGTTTGTTTGGGCCAAATCACCTCCTTCTGTGCTGCAAATTATTCTGTGACACAATGTTGGAAAGAAGAAGTAGGTGACTGTGAAATGGGTATCTGTACTTCAGCTGCAAAAAGCCACATTAGTAGCAGTGTTTCTGTTTTTGTAAAATTCGTTGTTGTGCACAGACTTCCCAAACATATTAACAACACTTCACACCTTTTTAATCAGAGGATAGACCTCATGCCTTGCAAGTGTTGGAAACTGGACAAGTCACACCAATAAGGATTACAAAGACAGCCAATTTCTACTACTTTCTCTGGTAACACCCCAACTAAATAGAGTTGACTTGCCTGATTTGAAGTTAATGGGTGAACTAAGATCAATAGTTACCAATTTCTGCATCTCCATGCTAACCATAATCCAACCATCAATGCACTCTTTCTTTTTGCTTATATGTTGTTGTTTCTTTCTTAAATCTTACGTTTCACTTTTATTGAGTACAAGACAAAGAGCTTCAACTTCATTTCTCTCCTTAGCCAAGTTTAGCACGGAAACAAAGAAAATAGAAGCAAGATTAGGCTGCTCCATCATTCATTATGATTATGGTTGATCATCTAATTCAACAACTCATTCCTGCTTTTCTCCCTATATCCTGTGATGCTATTAGCCCCAAGTGCTGCATCCAACACCTTCTTGAAAGCGCACAGTGTTTTGGCCAATTAATTATTTAACATAAATATCCTACTTGTTTGCTCACTCGGAAGTTTTCATTTAGTTTCATTTACCGTCATGAGAGTATTCCATATTGAAACATGTTGGATTGTCTGACCTGCCTTAGTGTGGTTCCCACCTGACCCTGTGTGCAAGTTCAGGCTCCAGAGCTGCATAGCATCAGATTGGGCACCCCGAAGAAACAGCAAGAGAGGAGGCCATATTCGAGAAACTTGGCCAATTTCTCTCCCAGCAAGTGGGGGCATGGAACCTTCTGTATCCTAATCCTAATCCTGTGGGAACATTTTGCCCTTAGTTTCCCCAGAGGTGAAAAGTCAATTCCTAAGGTACATAGATTTAAGGTAAAAGGCGGTAAGTTTAAAGGAGATATGAGAGGCAAATTTTTTACACACAAGGTGGATTGCCCTGCCAGAGGAGGTAGTTGAAGCAGATACAATACAATGTTTAAGAGGCATCTTGACAGATACAAGAATATGCAGGGAATAGAGGAATACAAACCAGGAGAGGTAAAAGGCCTTTAGTCTTGGTGGGCCGAAGGGCCTGTTCCTATGCTGTACTATTCTTTGTTCTTTGTTTGAAAGCAAAACATGAAAGAAGTTGGATGAGTGTTGCGACAATTGAGCTTTGCAAGGGGAAGGTAGCTTTCCTACCCTGCTATAACAGAGTGTGCTGAATGCTGGCAGGAAGCTGGAGCAGCCCTGGGTACCTGGGGATTAGAAACTTATTATTTGCCTCAACCACAAACTTAAGAGAAAATATTTAGACACAGCATTCAGACTCAGACGAAAACCATGAAGGAAAGTGCTGTCACTGGCAAAAGTATGTAGTCGGCTAATTGTGGTAAGTGGTTATTTTACTGATGAAAGCATTCCTGAAGTCTTTGCATTTCCTCACTATAAGGATGGCTGTGGTAGGTCTGTTTACATATGATTATATCCCTCAGTCCTCATACTGAACTGCTTCACAGTTGCAACTTTTCTTTGTAATTGTTCATTCTTTTGAATCTTCAAATGTGATTCCGACCTGAAATCCTTCCCTTTCGATGCAGCTATATTTAGCACACGCAGGTAATCATACCCATTATTGCTTGATGACACGGAATACAATGCTTACTAGCATGCCACATTTTTCACCCTGAATCACTGGAGATATACTCAGGTAGATCTACACTCATGCAAGCAAGGCGGTAACAGAAGAGAAAGAAAGTTTCTATCCAAGTAGAAACTATCATGTCCTGAAAACACCTGAAAAAGTAATTGAATGAAGACCATCAAAGCACTTTTAAAATCTTTCTTAATTGAACAACATTTTGAATTTTTGACAAAATTATAAAACTACTATTATAAAATAGGGGTAACAATCTTATAGTATAACAATAATAATAATAAATGAACTACTACTCTGCTACACAAACAGATTAGAGAAACAAATCTACCCATACTACAATGCAATTAATAATGAAACAAAATAAACAAAACTAAATTAGATTGAACTAAGTCAAATTGCCGCACTCAGCGCAATCCCACCAAAGCTCTGGGACTGTCAGTTGGCATACCCATATTTATTTGGGATTCTTCCTCTCAGTGGCCTCCGGCCTGACAGACACAGCCCTCGCGGCTACACAAAGGCCCTGATCATTATAGCCGACAAGTCTGCATCTACATAGTTCAAAAAGGGCCACAATGTCCTATAATAAAGTTCCATATTCTGGTGCACCATACTTGTAAGGAAATCTCGGAATATATTCCATAACTAATCTACACCATCTCGAAAGTCCTGGGGGATTTTCCGATATCTCAGCTCATCAGAATGTTCTTCTTTGCAAAATATGAAAGAATATCGAACAGTTTCTTCCCATGCACATCTAAAGTGGGCAGATTCAGCAGACCCAAAAGGAGGGACACAAGATCTACCTTGACCTTCGTTCCCAATATCCCTTCCAAAACACTCGCCATAGCGTCCTAATACCTATGAAGCTTGTGGCATGACCACAAAAAATGAGTAAGAGTACCAATATCTGTCTTACATTTGGGACACACTGGGGACATTCCTTTTTTAAATTTCACAAGCTGCTCCAGAGCCATATAGATCCTGTGGAGAACCTTCAGTTGCATAGTCTATGTCCTATTACACATTGAAATCTTCCTCACATTCTCCCAAATATTTTCCCACGCCTCGGCCGAGATCTCCACCCCCAGTTCCTGAGTCCAGATCCAGCATAGCTGCTCAATATCCTTTGAGACACTACCCCCTAGTAAATGGTAGAAGGTACTGATCGAGAGAGTACCTGTGGACCGAAGTACTCTCCTCTCCACATTAGACTTATTGGGATTAACCAGTAATGTAGTCTTTCACTGTATAAAGCCCCTAATGTGAAAATAACGAAAGAGGTCCCTACTGGACAATTCATATTTCTGGTTCAGCTGATTGGGGAAGGTCATGGTGTCTTTCAATCAAGAGACTCCTCTGGCCCCCCCAAAACCTAAAGCCAAAATCCATCGATCTTGGCCAAAATCCTGGCATTCCTACTATCAGAGTAAAAAGGGAGGTTTTATATAAATTGCCCTCACTTTGTTGCATCATTCTTCATGCTTTAACCATGTTAAGAACAATCGGGTTTCTGCAATGCTCCATGACAGTCCTCATCTTGTCCGTAAACAACAAATTAATAAAGGGACATTTTACCTGGGAGGCCTCGATGTCCAGCCAGATTGACCTCGGGTCTGGGCAAGCCCAATCATTCACATAGGATAATAGGGAACTTAGTTGATGTTTCTTGAAATCTGCAAAGTCCCCCTCCCCCTCCCCCTACCCCATCATCCCGTACGAGATCTGCAATTTAGCAAGCTTACTAAGAGGTCACCTGTGATACTAGATGAAAGAACCAAGCTAGCTGTTAAGCCTCCATAGTGCTTGCCTAGGCAGCATCAAAGGGAGCATTCACATGGGATATAATAAACAAGGAAAAACAACCATTTTAACCAGAGCTATTCTACCCAACCAAGGTATCAGTAGAGCCTCCCAACACTGAAGGTCCTGTCTTATCTGCTCCAGCAACTGCACAAAATTAGCTTTATATAATTGATCAAAGGCTGGAGTGATAAAAATGCCTTATACAGGAAACCTTCCTGTGACCACCTGAAAGGGAATTGGATTCCACCCTCAAGATTGGGTGCTCCACCAAGACCCCCCACAGGCATGGCCTCCGACTTCATAAAATTGAATGTATACCCCAAGAAAGAGCCAAATAAATTAATCTTTTGTACCTAAACGGGGCACAGATATTGTTTGATTATATAGAGAAAGACGAACATCTTCTGCATAAAGGGTGATTTTATGCCCCCCTGATCTCACCTCCAGAGCAACTACACTGGGGTTCCTCCGGATAGCCTCCACCAATGGCTCAAACACTGATGTAAACAGCAGCGGTGAAAGGGGACACCCTTGTCAGCTACCTCTACCAACATTTAAAACTGTCTGGCCTTATGCTATTAGTGAGAACCACTGCCATAGGATCACCCATGTAACAGTGCCACCTACCTGACAAAGACCACCCCCCCCCCCCCCCCCCCCCCCAGACCAAATCGTTCCAGGACATTAAAATGATATGGCCACTCCACCCAGCCAAATGCTTTCTAGGGAGACTACCAAGCCTGGAATCGACCTCTGTGGCACACCTGGACCATGTTCAGCATGGACCTGCGACCCTTATATAAAACCTGTCTGGTCCTCCTTTTCAATAAAAGGCAAGACCTTCTCCAACCTCAGCGCCAGCATTTTCAACAGAATTTTAAAATCCACGTTGAACAGTGAGATGGGCCTGCATGAAGCACAGTCATCTGGGGCTTTCCCGCTCTTGAGGATGAGAGAGATATTAGCTTCTCTCAGAGAGGATGGGAGGCAGTTGTGACTGGATGAATAATTGTACATGTCAAACATTGGCCCAGCCAGCATGTTTATAAACTCCTTATAAAACACACTCTGAAATCCACCTGGGCCGGGCACATTACCACTCTGGAGCTGCCTCACCGCCTCCTGAATCTGTTGGATTCTCAGAGGAGCACTCAAAAGGGATGCTCTGCAGTTACATCTGGGAGGTCCAAGTTCTTGAAAAAGTTGTTCATCAACCTGTCCTCACAGCCCTCCAACCAGTACAACTCAGAATAGAATTTCCTGAGTGCTGCGTTAATCTTTTTGGAATTGCAAGTGAGAGTACCAGCACACTCTCTGATGGAGGTAATAGATTGGGGGCACTCTTCTTCCTGGCCAGGTAGGCCATGTATCCACCTGGCTTATCACCATACTTGAATAACTTCTGTTTTTCAAAAGAGATCTCCCTCTTTGCTGTTTGAGTAAGCGCAGAGTTCTGAGCAGCCCTGAAAGTATGCCGTCAAAGTATGCCGTCTCGCTGCATTCAACTGGGCCTCAAGGGCCATCAACCTGCAAAGTGCATCCATTAAAAATTTGAGGAGGTGTGCTGGGGGGGGCAGTAAACATTCAAAATTCTGTACTCCTCCTCATGTATTAAAGTTTTGGGGATCACAAACCACCCATATTCATCCTTAATTTGGTCTAACAGCTGAAATGGAAGATTCTTCTAAATGGGTATAGCTACTCCCCTACTTTTAGAATTAAAAGACGAGAAAAACACCCGGCCGAACCAACCCTGCTGTAACTTTAAATGCTCCTTTTTGCCTAAGGATGTTTCTTGCAACAGGGCAACCTTGACCCTTTCTTTTTTAAGGTTCAAAAGTATCTTCTTTCTATTAATTGATGATTGACTCCCCTTAATATTCTAGGTGCACCATTTAAACAAACAATTAGCCATAGCCATCTGAACCAGCCCGTGACCCGCCCCAAGAGGAAGAACCCCACTCATAATGTGCCGAGTGAAAACAGTAAAAGATTCATATAAACTAGAAAATACAACTACAAAAACTATCAAAGCAAAACTTCTAAAACCTACTCCTACAATGAACCAACGCCTGAAACAAATAAGAGGAGACTTTCCCCCTTGTCCACAGGGAGCACTCACACTCCCCACTGACCCCTCCACAGCTCCTTCAAGCTGGAGTTGCCCCAAACCCAGGCAAAACAAAGTAAAGAATACATGTGTATATAACAAGAAAATTAGAAGTGGGCATTCAATCCGTCCCACCCGCACATCGACCCCAGTCATTACTGATAAAAACCATCCCCTCCCCCCTCCCCCAAAGCACCCCCATCCCAAACCAAGACAGAGAAAAGGGGGAAAAAGGGGTGGGGGTAAAGATAATAGGAGGGGAGAAAGAAGAGAAAGAAGGACCCCCACAATTCAAAACAGCAAAACCAGGTAAACAAGGTAAACAACAGAGAAAACAAAGGAAACACTATTGTCCATATTACTTGAACTGGCCAATGTTTGTTGCAGTGTCCATGAAGTGCTTTGCCTTTTCTGATGTATCAAAATTGTGTACAGACCCTCCGTGGTTGAAACGCAACACTGCTGGGTAGCTTACAGAATACTGAAGATTCAAGGCTCTCAGCCTCTTCTTTACTTCATTGAAGGTCTTCCTCTTGCAGATCACAGCTGCAGAAAAGTCCTGAAAAAACATAACATACAACTGTGGATTCTTCCCCAGTGCTCTGGAAGCTTCCAGCGCCATTTGCTTATCTTTCCTCCCGTTCCAGAAGCCCAATAAGGCAGATGTTCTTCCACATTCTCTACTAAGGCCCATATCTGCCTTTCCAGGGCCTGGATCCGACCTGCTGAGGATTCTGCCGCGATCTCTGAAGCCGTGGTCCATTGCTCCACCTCCTACTCGCGTTGCCCGAGACGCTGGATCTCCTGCTTTTGCCAATATCGGTTCTAGAGTTGAAAAATGTGGTCCTGGAAAAACACAGCAGGCCAGGCAGCATCCAAGGAGCAGGAGATTTGACATTTTGGGCATAAGCCCTTCTTCAGGAATGAGGCTGGTGTGCCAAGCGGACTGAGATAAAAGGTAGGGGAGAGGGAATTTGGGGGAGGGGTGCTGGGAATACGATAGGTGAAGGAGGTGAGGGTGAGGATGATAAGCCGGAGAGGGGGTGGGGGGCGGAGAAGTCGGGAAAAAGATTGCAGATCAAGAGGGCGGTGCTGAGTCCGAGGGTTGGGACTGAGATAAGGTGGGGGGAGGGGAAATAAGGAAGCTGGAGAAATCTACACTCATCCCGTGTGGTTGGAAGGTTCCTAGGCGGAAGATGAGGCGCTCTTCCTCCAGGTGTCGTGTGGCCAGGGTCTGGTGATGGAGGAGGCCAAGGACCTGCATGTTATTGGCGGAATGGGAGGGGGAGCTGAAGTGTTCAGCCACGGGGCAGTTGGATTAGTTGGCGCAGGTGTCCCAGAGGTGTTCCCTGAAACGTTCCGCAAGTAGGCGGCCTGTCATCCCAATGTAGAGGAGATCACATCGGGTGCAGCGGATACAGTAAATGATGTGTGTGGAGGTACAGGTGAATTTGCAATGGATATAGAAGGATCCATTGGAGCCTTGGAAAGAGGTGAGGGGAGAGGTGTGGGCGCATGTTTTGCACTTCTTGTGGTTGCAGGGGAAGGTGCCGGGAGTGGAGGTTGGGTTGGTGGGGAGTGTGGACCTGATAAGGGAGTCGCGGAGGGAGTGGTCTCTCCTGAATGCTGATAGGGGTGGAGATGGAAATATATCCCTGGTGGTGGGGTCTGTCTGGAGGTAGCGGAAATGACGGAGGATGATATGATGTATCCGGAGGTTGGTGGGGTGGTAGATTCTGTCCTGGTGGCGATTGGAGGGGCGGGGTTCAAGGGCAGAGGTGCGGGAAGTGGAGGAGATGCAGTGGAAAGCGTCATCGACCACGTTGGAGGAGAAATTGCGGTCTTTGAAGAAGGAGGCCATTTGAGTTGTTTGGTAGTGGAATTGGTCCTCGTGGGAGCAGATGCAGCAGAAGCAGAGGAATTGGGAATATGGGATGGCGTTTTACAGGGGGCAGGGTGGGAGAAGGTGTAGTCTAGGTAGCTGTGGGAGTCGGTCGGTTTGTAGTAAACTTCTGCGTTGAGTTGGTCGCCCAAGATAGAAATGGAGAGGTCTAGGAAGGAGAGGGGGGAGTCTGAGACGGTCCAGGTAAATTTGAGGTCGGGGTGGAAGGTGTTAGTAAAGTGGATGAACTGTTCAACCTCCACTTGGGAGCACGAGGTAGCGCCAATACAATCATCGATGTAGCAGAGGAAAAGATCGGGGTGGTGCCAGTATAGCTGCGGAAGATGGACTGTTCCACATATCCGACGCAGAGGCAGGCATGTGGGTGCCCATGGCTACTCCTTTGGTTTGGAGGAAGTGGGAGGATTGGAAGGAGAAGTTGTTAAGAGTGAGGACCAGTTCAGTCAGTCGAAGAAGGGTGTCAGTGGAAGGGTACTAGTTGGGTCGGCAGGAGAGGAAGAAGCGTAGGGCTTGGAGCCCTTCGTGATGGGGGATGGAAGTGTATAGGGACTGGATGTCCATCATGAAGATAAGGCGTTGGGGGCCGGGGAAGCGAAATGAAGATAAGGCACTGGGGGCCTTATATCGGTTCCAGCCTGGTTCAGGTCTCCTCCATCGCCGAATTGATCTTCTCTCAGAGTTTCATGAACTCCGAGACCAGGCTCTGCTGTGCAGGTAGGCCCAAAGGAACGTCCGCAGAGGTCGACGCTGGGGCCACTGGCATGTCTATTGCTGCGGGGAATGCCCCACTTGTTAGGATCCACGCGGCTCTTTTCCCTTAGTCATCTTCCCTGGTGGCCAAAACTAAGGCACAAAGATTCCGGGGACCTAAAATTGTCGATTTTTGTCAAAATAACCAATAAAGGGAGGGTAAAAGCACTACCTTGCCTGGCTTATGGTGCAGAGCTCAGCAGGGTAGATCTATTAGATTGCCACCATCTTAGATCTCCCCAGTCAAAACACTTTTGAAGTGTCACTGAGTATAATAGTATATATTACTTGCCTAGTAATAGAGAAGCCAACACAAATGATCTGAAGACATGAGTTCAATTTTAACGCATCCAAAAAAGGTTTAATCAACCTATTCAGGAGTGTTATGATATATATCAGGAGTAGAGGGGTTATGAACCTGAGTCTGCCAGCTGATAGACAGGGACACTACCACTTTGTTACAAGACCTTGCCCAAAGATATGAGTTTGAATCCTCATGGGACAATTTGGAAAGTTAATGAGAAAATATGGCATAAAAATCCTCAGGATAAAAATCCGAGGACTTGCTTTTGTCTGTGCTTTAGACCTTTCAACCAGTTTGTGTATAAGAAACACTTTTCCTAAGCGCATTTGTTAGTGAGGTGGACAAAGGGACACAGAATTCAGTTTGCGGTTCAACTCAATTTTATTAACAAACTGCTCCTTATTAAAAGCACTATTTGAGCATTTCAAAAATTCCCACAATATTTACTCTCTACCTAGTTCTATCCATCTTGATATTATCTGCAATGGTCAACGTGCTTGAACTGGGCTGTTGGAATCTCATTGCTCCCTGTAAGGATGGCTGCTTCCAAGAAGGTGGATCTTACAAGTCAGGATGGATCCTCCCTCTAACACTCTCTCACTCTCTGTCTCTCTCTTTCTCCCTTCAGGTGGTCACAGCTCAACTGCTGGGTCTTTGCTGAGTCATTACCGTGTCTTCATTGTGTCTTCCCCTGAGCTTTCACTGAGGTTCTAGTGTCCAGGTGCATGTTCCTATCACCCCGTCCTTGCCCCTGATCTTCTAGAATGTTCTGTGGCCTTTGGCCAATGGGATCATGAGCTGGAATCAAATCATCCAATGAGGTTGTGCCAATACCGTTCATTGTTGTCATAGCAGGAAGTTGAAGTGCACACTCTCAGGCAGTTAAGATGCCAAAACGTCTGGTCGACACATCTCCAAAACAGACCCTCGGACTAGTTGTGACCTCACCAGATCTGGGTTTCCTCTGTTTTCTGTAGCTGGCTGCTGTTTAGTTTAGTTTGGCAAATTTCCTATCAGGCTTGCTTTCTCAGACTGTTGGTCAAGTTAGAATGTTCAATTTTAGTCTATGGTTGCTTGACCACATACTCAATTACCATGACAGCCTGTCTCGCTTTTTTAAAATTCCAAGGACAAAACAATCTGGCTGATCCTTATTCTTCACCTGAAATTGTCTCACAAGCCACAAACATTGTAGTCAAGAAGGCAATTTACCATCACTTTTTCATAAGAAATTAAGGAGGGGCAATTAATTCTGGATTTATCAGTTCATGTCATGGATGAACTCATACATGGCTCCAAAAGCAGCAAGGTGACAATGGCTACAAATGTATTTTAGTAATGTGGGTTAAGGCAGAAATATTGGCCAAGATATTAAAGGAAAATTTACCTGTTCATTTTCAAAATAATAATCATTCAATAGGCTAGATAGGGCGTCAGTTGAACATTATACCCCGAAGACAGAAACTCCAAAAGCCTATCTTATCCCTTAAGATAACTTTAGCTTAGACTTTGTGCTCTGCGCCGAGACTTGAACCTGACTCAGCAAGAGGGCTAGTACTAAACCACAGACAATACTGAAGAGCTCAAAATAGAACCCCACATTCATCCTTAAATGAAGTCAGGAACACACACTTTACAGAACCTGCTCTAGAGTCACAGAGTTAGAGAGTTTTTACAGCATGGCTAGAGGTCTTTCAGTCCAATATGTCCAAGCTAGTCATCAAACATCTCTCTTTTCTAATCTCACTTTCCAGAACTTGGTACGACGATGTGTGTGCCATGGTGTGACAAGCACCCATCTAAGTAGTTCTTAAAGGTCTTGAGGATTCCTACCATGATTATCTTTTTAGGTAGTGAATTCAGATACCCATAATCCTCTGGTGAAAAAGAAATTCTCTCAAATCTCCTGCTCCTTACCTTAAAACTGTGCTTTGGTTATTGATTCCTCGAATAAAAAGAAAGGACTTTTTTCCCGATCTACCCTGCACGCGCCCCTCGAAACTTCATATACCTCAATCAGGTTCCTTCTTGGCCTTCTCTGCTGTAAGGAATACAATCCTAGCCTATCCAGTCTCGCTTCACATAGCTAATTCATTCCAGCACATGCAACATCCTGGCGAATCTTCTCTGCACCCTCTCTAGCTCACTTACATTCCTTTCAGAGTGTGATTACCAGGACTGTGCAAAGTACTCCAACTATGGTCACCTCCACTATGTACAGCTCTAGCATTACACTGTATTCAGTGCTTTCACTAATGGAGACAAATATCCATTATGCCTTTGTAACCACCTTATCTACTTATCCTGATGTTTTCAAGGATCTGTCCATGTGCACACCAAGCTCCCTCTGACACTCTGTATTTCCTAGCGTCCTATCTTTCCATGTGTGCTTCCTGTTTTGTTTGTCCTACCAAAATGCTTCACCTCACATGTTTCAGAATCAATTTCAATTTGCCACTGTTCAGTCCATCTATGTCATATTGTAGTCTAAAGCTTCTCTCCTTGCTATTTTCCACACCAACAATTTCTGTATCCTTAGTGAACTTGCTGATCATATCTCCTACATTCATGTACGGGTCATTAATATACGCAACATATAGCAAAGGACACAGTCTTTCAGTCACAACCTTCAAACAGCACCTTCCAATTCTTGCCACTAAGTCAATTTTAGATCTAATTTGACTGGATTCTTAGCTAGTTAATCTGTCTGCCATGCAACATCTTGTCAAAGCCTTATTAAAGTCCATGCAGACTATAGCAACTGCCCTGCTCCCCTACACACCTAGTCACCTCATTGAAAAATCAATCAAATTTCTTAAACATGATCTTGTCACTCTTACAAAGATAAGATGACTATTCTTGATTAATCCTCACCTCTCAAAGTGGAGATTAATTTTGAGTCTCAGAATGTTAATTTTGAACTCACTGAGTTGTAGTTTCCTAGTTTTTCCCTACTACAATCTTGCATAATGGTACCATATTAGATATCCTCCAGTCCTCTGGCATTCCTCCTGTGGCCTGAGAAAATTTGAAGATTTATGTCAGAGCACCTGCAGTCTCCTCCTTTTACTCCCTCAGTAGCCTTGGATATATTGCATTTGCTAACTTGTTCACAGACCACCTCCCAGATTGCTAGATCCACATCATACTTCTCTACAGTGAATACAGATGCAAAGTTATTTATAATTTCAGCTTTGTCTTCCAGCATGACATTCAGGTTGCCACTTTGCTCCTGAAAAGGCCGTACTCTTTCAGAATTATTCTCTTCTCCCTAATTTACTTGTACAACACCTTTGGATTTTCGTTAATGTTACCTGCCAATGATTTTCATGTCCCCTCCTTGCTCTCCTAATTTATTTCTTAAGCAATTCCCTGCATTTTCTGTGCTCCTTCAGGGCACCTGCTCTTTTTGAGACTTCAGCATGTACCATCAGCTTCTTTTCTTACCCAATCCTGTATATCTCTTGACATCCAGGATTCTCTGCAGTTGTTGGTCCCACCCTTTGCCTTGTGAAACATGTTGACCTGACACTCTCCTGATGAAGGGTCCAGCCCCTGCCCTTCTGATGCTCCTTGACCTGCTGTGCTTTTTCTAGCTCCAAATTTTATCCACTCTCATTATTGCCCTTTTGTGTGCCTCCCATTGTTCTGATTTGAATTTTCCTGCAATTAGTTGTTCCATCCATTTTGGTCAGATACTAGCTTATCTTATTAATATTAGCCTTTCCCCAAAGCTTTATTTTCAATTCATTTTTGCTCATAACTAAGTTAAATTTTACTGGGTTACTGTCATTCAATGATCCCCCACTGCCACAAATAACACTTGCCTGGTTTTGTTCCATAAAATAAGGTTCGGCCCTGCTCCCTTCTCATGTGCGACTTTCTCTGTGCAGGCTTAACGAGCTCTCCTGGACTTTTAAGAATTTTATCTCCTCTGAGCCTTTCACACTTTGTCTATCCCAATTGATATTAGGGATGCTGAAATCTCCAATTATTACTCTATTATTTTTACATTTCTTTGAGCTTTACCAACGTATCTGTCTTTCTATCTCTCCCTGATTGGTTGGGGGTCTGTAGTATACCCCAGCAAACTTATTGCCCCTTTTTAGTTTTACATTCTCTCTATATGGCCTCATTTGAGGAATCTTCTCAGATATCATCCCTCCTTCCTGGAGTAACTGGCTCCTTGATCAATATTGCAACATCACCTCCTCTTTTATAAACCTCATCCCTTCATCTAACCTACAGATCCTATGCCTTGGAAAACTGAGCTGCCAGTTCTGAACCTCTCTCAAAGATGTCTCTGTCTTAGCAATGATACCACATCCCAATGCTTTAATAAGTACCTTCATTTCATCTGCCTTACTTTCAAGTCTCCTTTGCAGTAAAATAAATAGCATTCAGCCTTTCCATCCTCACTGCACCTTAACTTGACCGTACTTGCACAGCCTTCTGGGATGACTTGGTTTTTCTTCTATACTTGTCTGTGCATCACCCTCCACTGTATCTCCACTCTGCATCCAATCCCTTTGCTGAATTAATTTAACCCCCCATTTTCTAAAGTTGCTGAAGTCTTTGGAGACAATTAGTGTACATAAATCTGCAATGTGTTGTTATGTGAAATTGTAATACTGCAGCTAAGACAATGAGACCATAAGACATAGAAGCAGAATTGGGCCATTTAGCTCAAATAATATCTGCCATTTGATCATGGTTGATATGTTTTTCAACCCCATTCTACTGCCTTTTCACTGTAACCCTTGATCCCTTTACAACGCTCACATGTTTATGTATAAATAATGGGGCCACACTGAAATTAAAGCATCATTAGAATGAAGGCTAGACAATATTCAGCAGCATCTGTGGAGAACAAAACGGCATTAATGTTTCAGGTCGATGATTTCTCATTAGGATGAAAAAATTGGAATAGGCTTGAGTGAACGGAAAAATTAAAAAGACGCAATATGTGGGAACTGGAACTGGATCAAATTATTTAATCGTAATTCTATATTCAGCAAATAACATCCAGACAAAGAGAATGCTTGGATTTCTGAAGATGAATCTTTGGTATATAAACTGGAGTATACAAATTGTGGGTGGGCTGTTTGTCGGTATGCCTGCCTGGAGATCTGCCATCATAGAAACTAAGAGCAGGAGTAGTTTATGAAGCCACTGGAGTGTCATTCAGTACGATAGTGTGCCACTGCTATGCCTTGTGTCTGCTTCATGTATCCAGTGTATTTCTTCCCATACATAAAAATAACAATAAAGTCATCTAAAAGGCAAATGATTCTACATAAATCAGAAAGATAAACAGAAATTGCTGGATAAACTCAGCAGGTCTGACAGCACATTTGGAGAGAAAGAAGAGTTAGTATTTTGGCTCCAGTGTACATTCATCCAGTGTCACATCCTTGATCAAAGATTTGAAATGGGAATTCAAAGGAGGGAGGAAAATAGACTCACCACATTCTATAAAATATGGAATGCACTGATAAAAATTGACAGAAATAACTATTTGCAGTGTCCCCTCCATCCCGTCCCCTGTAATGACAGAGTTTGATGTAGTCATCCACACAATCTACAAAGAGCAATTGTTTTCAATAATGTATCAACAAACTTTCTTCCCAAGGACAACCTTAAAATGGGACAAGCTGCCACATCATTTGAGTTCTTCAAACTCATCGCTACATTTTACCCATTTCTAATGTCTTAATGTTTTTACAAATGAATTCTGTTATTTTTGGCATATAAGCACTTTTGACTGTATTTTTTTGTAAAACTACAAGTGACAATAAATTACTATTCTCTAAATTACTATTCTATTCATGGCTGCACATTGAGAAGCAGTCATTTGTAGTCATTCAGTCCAGTAAAAGATGAATCCTTGCATTTCAGAAACACAGATGCAACATTAGTGCTTTGAATTTTGTCATTTGATGTAAAGTGTGTTATCTGGCAGATGCTGTTGCTGAATGTCAATTTTAAAAGTGTCAAAGCTTCTGGCTCTATAGGAAATAAAGCAACATTCACCTGGTCGATATATTTGTGCGCTGAAAATTGGTTGATATTATAGATTGATTCATATTATAGATAACCCCTCTGGTGGTGTGGAATTGAAGCATGATGCTTTAAGCCATAATTACTGCGATAGCCACTAGCAATGGCATATTACTGTTGTAGTTCTACTGTAATACGTGGCACTATTCTGACGTGCTCCAAAGTTGGAAACACAGCTTGTAATGATTCCCCTTTAGTCAAGTCTAAATAAGTCTATCACTGTTTGTATATAAAATTCAGGGGGTATTGGATGTAATCCAACAGGCTAAACCCGATACTATACATACTCTTCTTTATGAGAACAACAAATAGTTACATTATGAAGGAGAATGGACACAGACAGATTTATCATATGTATATGTATTGGCAGATCCCTGTCCCATTAAGACACTTTTAAATATTTGCAGCGTGCATATTTTAGGAAACAAACTATGATATTTTGGATTTGTTTCTCCCCAGTTACACATAATTATGAGGCACAACAAAATAAAAGTTGATCCTTGATATGTTGGGTTCTGTTACTGCAGTTTGGGAAAGCAAATGCTTTCACTGAGGCCTACTGGAACAATGTTTATGCTTTCCAATAATGGGTTCAGGAAGGGAGCATTTGCGTGTCATCATGCACCAAGCATTCAGTGAGGGGAAAGAGGTTAGTGAATGGCAATCAAATAGTGAATTACTCAACAACTGCTGTGACTACTCTTATGTAAACTAAATGTGGTAACAATTCTGTGCACAGCAACATCTCACGTCCATCCATCAACACTGTGCAGCCGTGGGCAGTAAGCCCCTCCACAGTAGCAGTCATCTGGCAAGCCATTTCACAGCCAGTTGGTCAGTGTGGAGGGTGGGACTGCATATGTTTCATTCTGAGTAGATATGCCGAGGTGAGCTTCCTCATTTTAACATGCAAACGTTTTTATATTATTCAGTGCTTCACAGAGATGTTCATTTCAAATATTCAGTCTAAGTTCGTGCAATGATGTGTAATTGCTTTAACATAATAAGAATGTGTTTACAAGCAATGGCCCAATTACTTACCCACCCCATGGCTATTGGAAGCTCTATTTTCAACAACCACCAAGCAGAATAAGCATGACAGTGTTTCTGTTCTGTAAAAGATTGTGAGCAGAAATTCCAGATGTGTCCTTGGCATTTAGGTGACAGTAGCCAAAATCCCAGGAAAGGAATCATTCCCATATGTAACCACTATTACCGTCGGCATTTTAGAACCACGGGCCGAAAATAGAACCTCAATTATTCGATCCAGTCCTGAAATCTTCAATTGTGTACATAGACCACTTGCAGCACAAAACAATGTGGAAGCCAATTTGAGGTATTTTGAGAGGTGCACCTTGCAGAATTCTCAGTAGAGTCAGGGAATACCCCCAAGTTGAAGCCGATCCAGTTGGGTTATGGGCTAAACTCCAAATTAAAAAACACATGTTCACCACTTTGCCAATCAATTCTGTTTCAATCCCGTTTCTCAAAAAAGAAATGAGCAAAGAAACTAGGAGAGTAAAGCAACATTTAAACTTGCGTAAATTACATTTGTAAAAGCATTTCAGTATTCAATTAAAATGAGTAAAGAACACAAACTCCCACCACTTGCACTGACACTGTCTATAAAAAAGACGATCAAGCATTCTTGTATTGGAATTCCTATGAACTTTAGTAATAAACCTCAAAGTCAGTGTCATTTGATGGCTCACAGTGCATGAACTGACTCAGAATAGCCCTCGTTATAAATCCTAGCAAGTCACTTTGAGTTCAGGTCATCCTCTTCTAAACTGAATACAATTTCGTCAGAGTTAGCGATATAAATGAAGCACTCTGACAAGAAGATTGCTTCATTTTTTTTTCTTTCCTGCATGGATACTTTGAATGGTAGATTGATGTTTCTGCTGTGAGACTATTTTGACTACAACAGGGCATTAAAATTTAGTGCTTTTGACAGACATTGAGTCAAAATAAATCAGAAGGTTGAAAATGGAAGATCTGAGTTTGGTTTTAATGTGTTAGTATATCATGGTGATGCATTTCCTATTTTAACAAAAGGAAAGAAAGACTTTCCACTCATAATTAATCACACATTAACAAAACTGCATTCCCAGAAACTGCATTGTTAAGGTATTTGTTCCCATGGTGTTTTTTTCTGTTAGATAGTTATTAATTCGAAAGGAATAAGCATTGTGCATTTCTTTTTGTTCCAATAAAAGTTTGAGCCCAATTTATGAAGAAATACTTGAAGAGATATCTCAAAGCTTTCACATACAATAAATTGTTCTGAAGTGCAATAATTATTGAAATGTGTGTATAATGCCTGATGACAAGATGATCTGTGTCAGATAGTGTTGAGTGAAGTAAGGTCTTCAATAGCTACCTGAATCTTACACAGGGGATCTCACATTACAAAAGGTCAGCATCTCTGGTAATATCTGACTCCTTCAGCACCAGAGCAGAGTGTCAGCCTAGGCTATTGGCTTATCCCAGATGGGGCTAAGATAGAATCCAGCACTCAGAATTAAAAATTGAAAGCTCCATTGAAATAGCTTGGGATGTAGCAACAGCATTTAAATAAATTGTCTCAGACAACATAACAAAACTGTGCCAGAAATTTATGTTCAGGCTCTTCTCTGATCTTCAGTCAATTAGGCCTCACCCAAAGCTCTCTATTCTTTTTAAATCTTACATAGAAGTTCAGAATTTCTCTTTTTTTTTAATTGAGCTGGGTTAGTTCATGTTGGAATTCTTGTGTTATTAGCACAATTGAGGAGATCAAGAAATAATGATACATATAACTTGCTAGATGTTTTAAATTATGTGGCAAATTTTTTAATCAACTTTTAGTGACAGATGGGAATAAGCCATATACCCAGTTTCAGGTCTTTAGGCGCTGTGTTATTATTATGTTTATTGGGGATTTACAGTTTTATTGTAACAATTTAAGAATGATTTGTCTGTTTTTGCAGGTATGAGAAATTGGAATATCTATCTGAGATTATCTGAGGTTCTAGCAATTTATGACTAGTACAATATTAGGAATTTTGGATGGATACCTGTGATTACCATGAGAAAATATATGTCATCAAACAAACCATGTCAGATGGAAGTTTTGTTACTATGGTTATGGACCAGACCAAACCCCCTCAAATATATAAAGAAGATAGCTTAGACCCCTTTTTTTCTTATTTTAAACTGAATTTGATAAATCAAACTACCAGAATTGAAGCAAAGCACAGTTTATTCATACACTATAGTAAAAATACAACAGAAGAAAGACAAAATGGAATAACTTAATTCTATTGGAAAACCTAACAGAATAATAGATTATTTAACAAGTACACTGTTCTACTATAGTAACATCCCCTAAACACACCTTTGTCAAAGGCAAATTCAGTAAAATAGATGACCTCACAGGTAATTCTCCAGTCCATGAGGAAAACATCAAGAGAAAACTTTGAGAGACAGAAAACGGCAGGGCGAGATGTACTGCAGCTTCCAAACCAAGCTTCAAGACTCTAGCAATGCTACTGAAAAATAAAACTAAAAATATTGGATCTGGGGGAGCTTGACCTCACCCTTTCAGACTGCTTCTATTGTTTCAACATTAAAAAAAAACCAAGGCATCACAACTGTTTACTTTACTGAATTCAAATAGGCAGCTCAGTACCTCTGTCTTAAAACAATCAGGACAGAATACAACTCTTAAAGTTGTAGTGTCATCACACTACATTATCTATGAATGTTACTGGAGTTTCACTGTCTGCAGAATAATGGTCCATTTAGCACATAATAAATCAGCCAGCTAACTCCAAGTTTATCTATTTATATCACATCAAAACATTAATTAGATATGAATTGAGACTTGGAAAAAATAGATCAGTATTCAAGTCACTTGGTGTCAAGATACAGGTATATATGAGATCTATTTTTATTCACAGTTTTGATTAATAGGAAATGTACTTTATTGTCTTTTTGGATAAGAAATGAACTTAAAACCATGAGAAGAATACAATCAGACTGGCAGTTCTGTTCCTTAGTATTAAACAATTCCATTAATCCAGTATTGGTGATAAGAAATACTGTAGTATGACGCTCAATAAGAGTACATTTCACTGTAAAAATATTTATCCTGGATGTGTGATTTAAAGGCATTAAACAGAATTACTAAGACTTTAAAAGTAGAGGTGCCAGTCTTGGACTAGGGTGGACAAAATCAGAAGTCACAGAACACCAGGTTATAGTCCAACACGTTTAGTTGAAATCACAAGCTTTCGGAGCACTGCTCTTTCATCAGGTGAAGATTTTGGAGTTTCTACAATTTTGAATTAGATAATATATTATTATAATTAATAATTATTCAGGTCTTTTTTTCAATGTTGCAAATAACATAATTATGGTTGTTAATAGGGCGTGCATTTTAAAAGTATTCAATCGTCCACTTAATTTGAAGTTGAGGAAGAGTCTCTTTTCTCCAAGAATGTTTTCTTATTAGCCTGTGAACATCTCTGCCACACAGAGGAGTGGGGTTTGGATGGTTGACTATATACAAGACTTAGTTAGACAGATTTTTAATCTGCAGGAGAGTCAAGGGGAAAAGTGCAGTTAAGGTCACAATCAGATTAACCATGACTTAATTGAATAGCTGGAATCCTACTAATGTTCTTGATAATCTTAATATAGTTTGAGGTCCACTGCAATATTAACTTAAGATATATGAATAGTTTTGACTTTATTTCCTGACATCCTTCCTGAAAATGTTAGCTATTTGTAATAAATGGAAAATCTGTCAAGATATTTTAATGCAAATAGTAATTTTACTTCTGGAGAGGTTGAGCAGGGAGGTGGATGGAATCTTACAGGGGCCTGAATGATGTGGGCTATTAGGAGAAATGTGAGAGAATCACATGAAGTCAGGTGAGGCTTTTCGTGATGTTGGAAGCAACTAGATGCATTTTCAAACAAAATTCCTGGCGTGAAGACAAGACTATTGTTGAGGTGCAGCGGGATGCTTTTTAGGTTTATTGTTAACAGCGTCATTAACAAAACTCATTCCATTAACATGCAGGTTCCAATTTTACCCCTGGCCACAAGGAAACTAGATGTCAACAATTTCTGACAAGAAAGTCAGAATAAGTAGCTGGTGACTTCAGCACATTGCCTTCATATCCAAGCTGCCCTCTCAGACACCCGCCAACAGTATTTCAAGACAGCATCCACACCACACCCTCCTTCCATGGATCTTGATATCCAACAATTGCCAACCTGACAGTACTCTTGCGGCGCCATTCCTCCAGACTGTGAGACCAAAGTGACTGAGTGATGACCTCAGAGCAGGCTTTCTCTGTCAGTTCTGGGGTAAAAGGATACCTCGCCCCTGATCAACCAGGAAATCCAGGGACCCATCTGTAAAGCAATTCACTGTTTTTCCCCAATGTGCCATGCCCGAGGAAAAGGTGATGAACCATGCAGGATACGTCTGCTCTGCTCGCACTTGGCCGAGTGGGCAGTGGTGTTTTAAAGATGAATTCTGGCTGCAAGGATCCTGATCTATTCTGGGAAATCTGGATAATTTCTTGCAACTACACCAAGTGGTAGATCTGGTCAAGCATCAGAGGAGAGAGGTGCCATGTAACCATGGCAGTTAATAAGGCAAGTCTTGGATAATACAATAAATCTCGCTAGGCCTCATGGAGAGAAACGCTGGCAAAATTAGCACTTAGCTGAAATATCATGTGATTTAGCACAATGGTTCAAATGTTTCATACGTTTATTGGAATTTGACCAAGAGTTTCAAAAGTCACAGTTCAAATATACCAGTTTTGTAATTTCTTTAAAAAAAAACTTAATTGCAAAATTACTCCAGCATGATTAATTAAGAAAGTATTCTGCAATTTCTTTTGGAAAAATAAATCTACTTACGGCCTTGGAAAGACAAGGGTAGCTTTACAAATAGTTACTGTGCGTGGTTAATTGATATTGTTTCCAGCTAGTCCCAAGATGTTGTATGTATCCTGTCTACATCTTGATTACAGACTCAAGCACTGTGTCAAATGCATACAAACATGTGAGCATTTCCCTTAGCTGATCGGTGATTTTGTATTCCGCAACCAACGTGAAATGACAATTTCTTTCTACAACCCAGTGGGATGGAATTACTAATCACTCAATCAATCAAAACCATCATGGAACTCTTCTTTTCTACATATTATCTTATCAACAACAACATTAATTGGAATGAAAGTGCAGATCTGTTGATATTATCCCTCTCCACAACAGAAGGGAAGTCACATTAGTTTCCACTCTGTGCCAGCCGATTCTATTACACTTGACCTTATCCTCCTAATTACTACACAAATCAAAAGCTCTGCCCCTTGCCCCCTCCCAAGCTACATTTATTAAACAGTTTAGCCAACTGCAGCTAAATTACATGACTTCAGTAGTAATTGGATTCGCATTCAGAACATGTCATTTCAGGAAGGGCAGCAGAATAATTCAGAAGCAATATGCCAGCCAGAGACTCTGGTACGCTAAACTGTGATTTCTGTCAGCCAAGCAATCACTTCAAAGGTAATGAAACCTTCTTTTATGGAGCAAGTTGATTTCATAACTGCCTTTTATGGGTTTCATGCCTGAAAGATCAAAACGTATTTAGACAATAAAAATAAACACAGTGGCTCTAGTTGAGTTTAGATTCTTAAAATGCAATCACTGAGATGCCACTGTAAAGTGTTAATGGGGAGAAAGTAATAAATAGAGTTAATATTTACACCTGAGCCTGGCCAGGGACTAAGTCATACCCCAAAAATGCCAACAACTACTTTCATTTAGGTAAAAACAATGACTGCAGATGCTGAAAACCAAAGGGCTTTTGCCCGAAACGTCGATTTCGCTGCTCGTTGGATGCTGCCTGAACTGCTGTGCTCTTCCAGCACCACTAATCCAACTACTTTCATTTGCAGAGTTTGCATGTGAAACTTTCTTCCATACTTGTGTCTGCTGTGCCTGTAACCTCTACATTAATTTAGCCTATTTGATTGATTGTGGAATAATAACTTTGTGCCCAATTAATTCAAACACTTGACACAGTTGTACAGGAAAACCACAAGTAGGTTTCTTCACTGCTGGTCTGAGAGTGTTAAAGAGTGGAAGGATGAAGGTGGGGAGGGTCCCAGTAAATTAAAATGATTCATGCAGGATTGAAATATGTTCTGCTTGCTAAAGACGAAGCATTTTGCTTGGGTCATACAAATATAGTATCTTGGTCATGACAATCAAAAGCATGCAAATTGAAGATTGCTGGACATGCCTTATTTTGGGCAACTCAACTGCCTAGTGGTACCCCCTTGAGAAGTTTGGATGCAGGTTTGACCAAATCGTCTGCCTCATTTCCAGCCCCTCATCTTTTGTTTATTCATTCATAAGAAGTGAACATTGTTGGCTGGGCCAACATTTAGTCGTCACTTTCTCCCAACATTTATTGCCCATACCTATTTGACTTTGAGAAGGTAGCATATTAATTATATGATAGTATGTTAAATACATGATCAAAACCAAGGATTCACAGATAAAGGACATTGATTGACAAAGTATCTTAATCACGCAGAGGGTGGTATGTGTATGGAAAGAGCTGCCAGAGGAAGTGGCGGAGGCTGATACAATTGCAACATTTAAGAGACATTTGGATGGGAAGGGTTTGGAGGGATATGGGCCGGATGCTGGCAGGTGGGACTAGATTGGGTTGGGATATCTGGTCGGCATGGATGGGTTGGACCAAAGGGTCTGTTTCCATGCTGTACATCTCTATGACTCTAAGCACATATTCAGAGATGGGAATGAATGGCCTCCTCTAACCTATGTTAATTCTGTGATTCTGTGAACACAGCTGGTTTACACCAAAAGTAGCCAACATAAATGAGCAAGATTTTCGCTTCAATCTTTGAATTGGTTAAGTTTGTTGATCTCTACCAGAATTGCAATGTAAGGACTAAAATTGGTCTCAAAGTCAGAGAAGCAGCAGTAAGCCATGGAATCTGCTGTGTCACTTAATGAGTTTGTGGCTAATCTGATAAACATGTACTCCCCTTTCCTGCCTTATCCCATAATTCTTGGTTATCTTACTGATTAAAATTCTGTCTATGTCAGCAATGAATATCATCAACAACTCAAACTCTACAGCCCTCTTCCATAAAGAATGCTACAGATTCACTACCCTCAGAGAGGAAATTCTTTCATACTTCTGTTTTAACTGGACAACCCTTTATTCTGAGATTATGCCCTCTGGTCTTAGACTGTCCTACAAGGGGAAACCATCTCACTGCACCTTCCCTGTAATGTCCCCTAAGACCTTACATGGTTCAATAAGGTTGATTCTCATTCTTCCCACTTCAAATGAGTACAGACTAAGCTACTCAACCTCTCCTCTTGAGACAATTTCTCCATACCTGGGATCAACCTCGTGAAAATTCTATGGACTGTCTCCGACATCAGTATGTAATTCCTTAAATAAAGGGAACAAATTGTTCACAGCATCCCAGCTGTGGTCTAAATAGTGCCTTGTATAGTTTTAGCAAGACTTCACTATTTTTATATTCAATTCCTGTTTTTCTAAGCAATGTGCATCATTAGGTAACGTAGTGAACTCACCCCTCAATCAAGTATAAAATTAGTGAGATACCCATTGTTATAAATATCCTCCTGTCCAAAGGTTGGACGTGTATCACTTATTTCCACTAAGACTACTTATACCATTTTATTTTCTTAAAGCCTTTTCTTTATGTGATAGCTATTTGATTTCTTGTTGCTTTGTGAATGTATCCTAATTCAGCAAATTTTCTGAAAATGACATTATTTTACAAGTAAAGTATTTATATTAATAGTCGAGAAAGTGGTGCTGGAAAAGCACAGCAAGTCAGGCAGCATCCGAGGAGCAGGAGAATCCCGATAGGTCAACTCTCCTGCTCCTCTGATGCTGCCTGACCTGCAGTGCTTTTCCAGCACCACACTCTCAACTCTAACCTCCAGCATCTGCAGTCCTCACCTACGCCTATTCTGATTAACAGGTTTGTGAGGTTTCCTTGCTCCACAGTGTTGAGAAGGACTGTTGATATAGTGAATAGTGAACCTGTGGAATCTTCTACCACAGAAAGCTGTCAAGTCCAAAACACTGAATATAGTGAGATAGATAGATATTCCCATTTTAAAGGTATCAAACGTTTTAAGAAAAAGCAGGAATATAGCATTGTGATAGAAGATCTGTCATGAACAAACTGAATAGTGAAGCAAGCTCAAAGGGTCAATTGGCCTACTCCAGCTTCTCGTCTCTATATCTCTATCTTTCAGTATCTGGTATCTGGTCCTTGCTGTTCTGGCTTCTCACATTTATCTTTAGGGTTTTGTACGTTAAGAACTAAATAATTCTGCTGATCTGCTGCGATAAGATTCTCCTCTTAGGATCGATCTGTGCTGCTTCCTGACTTTTGCTTTACTCACCATCTGAATGACTTTTTTGAGAGTCACATCATTGTTTAACTGTAATAAATCTGACAAAGACAACTCAGCAATTCTAACAACTCTCAGATGAATTCTGACTTTAAATCTCCACTAATGTGTAGAGGTCATTAATGAAACTATTGATGGATTCCTATTGATGCTGACTTCTTTTGTTAAATCTTGCTATTTCCAGTACGTTTTTTTTGTTCAACAGTTAAAGTGATTGTCAAAGGCTTTCAGAAATTCATTACAAGTATCTGTTTCTTCTTACACATCTTGACAAGCTAGAACATCATCAGCTATAATTCCAAATCATACAAAAGTATACTTATACAATCACCTTCTATCTAGTATGTAGATTGGAAGCAGTACTGCATCTTAAGAACTGTTCTCTCCAAAATTTACAATATTGAGTTTTATTTGGTCTATCCTTGAAATTCAATATTTCTGGCAATTTAATTACTGCTGCTGTCCAACATAAGTGACTATTTAGTTTTTTTTTAAATTCATTCACTTAAGAGATGTAGATGTCACTGGCTAGGTCAGCATTTATTATCCATCCCTAATTGCCATTGAGAAGATGGTACAGATGACCCTCAATTATCCAAAGGACATGGGCGAGGAATATTTTGTTGGATAATCGAATGTTCAGATAACCAAATGCCAGATAACACAGTTTAGCCAAGCATTGGGACCTTGCTATCTTAGAACATTGAACATAGAAAAGTATAGCACACAACAGGTCCTTAGGCCCACAATGTTGTGCCAAGGCTTAATCCTAATGTAAAATATAGTAACTTAACCTACACACCCCTCAACTCACTGCTATCCATGTGCATGTCCAGCAGTCGCTTAAATATCCCAAATGACTTCACTTCCACCACCTCAGCTGGCAATGCATTCCATGCATTCACAACTCTCTGAGTAAAGAACCTGCCTCTGATGTCTCCTTTATATCTTCCTTCTAATATTTTCAAATTATGACTTCTCATACCAGCCAATCCTGCCCTGGGGAAAAGTCTCTGGCTATTGACTCCATCTATTCCTCTCGTTATTTTGTACACCTCGATCAGGTCTCCTCTCTTCCTCCTTCTCTCCAGAGAGAAAGGTCTGCGTTTTTTCAACCTTCCTTCATAAGGCAAGCCCTCCAGTCCAGGCAGTATCCTGGTAAACCTTCTTTGCACCCTCTCCAAAGCCTCTGTATGTTTCCTATAGTAGCACAACCAGAACTGGACACAATATTCCAAGTGTGGTCTCACCAGGGTCTTGTGGAGCTGCAGCAAAACCTCACAGCTCTTAAACTCGATCCCTCTGTTAATGAAAGCCAAAACACCATATGCTTTCTTAACAACCTTATCCACTTGGGTGGCAACTTTGAGGGAGCTATGTACTTGCACACCCAGAACCCTCTGTTCCTCCACACTCCAAGAATCTTGCCAGATAATCTGAAATTCGAATAATTGAATGCTGCATAATGGTGGTTCCTCTGTAGTGGATTGTTTTCTTGAACTGGTGTAATCTGTTTTAAGTACAACCACCATGCCATTGAGGAAAGAGTTCCAGGATTTTGACCCAGCGACGCTGATCTTTGCTTGCTGTAAAGGTCTTCAACTCTGATGTATAGCAATGCTGCTACTGTATACTGCTGTAGACTAGATTAGATTAGATTAGATTACTTACAGTGTGGAAACAGGCCCTTCGGCCCAACAAGTCCACACCCCCCCGCCGAAGCGCAACCCACCCATACCCCTACATTTACCACTTAACTAACACTACGGGCAATTTAGCATGGCCAATTCACCTGACCTGCACATCTTTGGACTGTGGGAGGAAACCGGAGCACCCGGAGGAAACCCACGCAGACACGGGGAGAACGTGCAAACTCCACACAGTCAGTCGCCTGAGGCGGGAATTGAACCCGGGTCTCTGGCACTGTGAGGCACTCTGGCACTGTGCCACCGTGCCGTACTGAAAGCTTTTCTCATGCTTTTACAGTTAAAAGCTTTTACAGTTTTTCCCTTTTGTAAATAAAATGTATCACTCCCACTATTTTGTTTGATCTTTCGAGATGAACCCCATGAATCACAGTCTCAGTACATGATTCCCATTTCCTTCACAGTTTTACAAATGAATCCTGCTCTCTGCAGCTCCATAAAATTAATGGTGTTCCATTAACAGTTTTTCCTCATTGATTCCCACTATTTGAAGCTTCACTAAATGCATCTTTCCTTTACTGTGATTTGAATAATAGATCCCCTTCCTCAATAATCTAAGTTTGTTTTTATATTAGACATTGGGGTCTCCTTAAATTTCTAAATTGCCCCATTATCACTTTGCTTCTGGCCTTGTGACTTTCCTGGATCCTATGCCTTGCTTGAAATTGCTTCTGTGGCTTTTGATTTCCCCTGCTGAGGCTGTGCCTCATTGTACTAACTTGCCATGGCACTGACTTCCAATCTGAGCTATAAGTACTTCGCTTACTTCCACATAAGTACTTTGGTTACCTTTACATCCTCCAGCCTGAAAGCTGTGTTATTTTCAAAGACATATCCTTTTGTCTACCATGAATTTAACTATTACTCACAGAACCTTCGATATCTGCTTACTTTTCAACTGAACTCGCAACCAATCCTACAGATGATTGACATTTGATGCAACCTATTACAAGGAGAAAGTGAGGACATCCAAGTATGCTGCCTGACCTGCTGTGCTTTTCCAGCACCACACTGCTCAACTGCAATCTATTACTGTCTTGTGTAACTGAGTTCCTAGCTCACTCTTGTTGCTGTGTATTTCTTACCAGGTCTGAAGTGCTTTCTACCATCAGATGTAGTTTGTGCTGTGTCAAGTCTTGCCAGAAGGCTGTTTTCTGTAGGATTCATAAATATTCAGCTCTTCTAGCAGGTAACTGTCTGCATGAGCAGCCCTCAATAAAGCTTGCCTGAGGCAATATTCTGACCTCCAAAACTGACAGAATTACAGGGAGTAGTTTAATACAGTCATTTCTACCAGGTTACAATATGAAGCTTCTCCACTGCTTATCATGTTACTTGAGCCCTGTGGTAGATTTGCTGCCACTATTCTTTCCCAATAGAAATTTACAAGGCCTGCTCGGCCTAGTGTGGCAGAGTTTGATTTATTATTGTCACGTGTACCCAAATACAGTGAAACGTATTGTTGTGCGAGCTATACAGGCAGATTGTGCCATACAAAATGCATCAGAGTAGCAGAACAAAGTGCAGATTACAGTATTACAGCTGCAGAGAAAGTGCAGTGAGGGAGATTAGAATTAATATTTGAGAGGTCCATTCAAAAGTCTAATACCCGCAGGGAAAAAGCTGTTCTTGAATCTTGTTGTACATGTATTCAAACTTTTATGTCTTCTGCCCAACAGTATAATCTTTGATCATTTTAGTTACTTTCTCAAGGCAGCGGGAAGTATAAATGGCATCAGTGGATGGAAGGCCAGCTTGTGTGATGGACTGGGTTGTGTTCATGAATCTCTATGGTTTCTTGTGGATTTGGGAAAATCAGTTGCCATACTACCTTGTGATGCATCCAGATAGGATGGTCTAATGAGAAGAGCAACTTGTATTAAGCAATAAGAAACTTATTGCACAACAGTAACTAGATACAAATTACACTGATGTGATCGACATTTCAGAATAAAAGGCAAGACGTTTAGGAACTGTGACGACTAAGAATGTCTTTGCTCAGAAGGTCATAAATGTTTGAAAGCTCAGTAATTAAGTTCAAGACAAAAAATGACAGATTTCTAGTTACAAATAATATCAAGGCGTACAGGAACAACGTGGAGGCATAGCATTGAAGTAAATGGTTAAGTATGATGTAGAATCACAGAGCAGGCATGAATGGTGGTGGACAATTAGACAATTCACGAGAGGAGAAGATTCGACAAATATTCTCATCCTCAATGAAGGAAGAGATCAACACATTAATGCAAAATATAAGGCTGAAACATTCACAACAATTTTCAGCCAGAAGTGGCAGGTGAATGACCCATCTCAGCCTCCTCCAGTGGGCCCCAGCTTTACAGCCAGTTCAATTCAATCCACATCATAATCAGAAAGAGTTGGAGGAACCGGATACTGCAAAAGCTATGGGCCCTGACAATATTCCAGCAATAGTACTGGAGACTTGTACTCCAGAACTTGTTGCTCCCCTAGCCAAGTTGTTCCAGTACAGTTACAATACTGGCATCAACCTGACAATGCATAACATTGTCCAGGTATGTCCTGTACATAAAAGTCAGGACAAATCCAAACTGGCCAATTACTGCACCATTAGTGTACTCTTGAACATCTGGAAAGTGATGGAAAGTATCATCAACAGTGCTATCAAGCAGCAATTGCTCAGTATTATTATGCTCAGTGACATCCAGTTTGGGTTCTACCACGGTCACTTAGCTCCTGACCTTGCTTCAAACATGCACAAAAATGCTGAATTTCAGTGTTAAGGTGAGAGTGATGCCTCTTGACATCAAGGCCAAATTCGACCAAGTGTGGCATCAAGGAGCCCAAGCAAAACTTGAATGCGCGTAAGGGATTATTGTGCAAGATTAAGTTGTGTGGGATTGGGTGAAGTGTATTGAGATGGATAGAAAACTGGTTGGCAGAGAGGAAACAAAGAGTAGGAATTAACAGGTCCTTTTCAAATTGTCAACCAGTAACTAGTGGGGTGCCACAGGGATTGGGACTGCAACCCCAGATATTTACAATGTAAATGAATGATTTGGATAAGGGAATGAAATGTAACATCTCAAAGTTTGCAGATGATACCAAGTAGGACAAAGGAGCCTGCTTGATTGGCACCATATCCACTCCCTCCACCACCAATCCTCGATAGCAACACTGTTTACTATCTATAAGATGCACTGCAGAAAATCACCAAAGATCCTTACATAGTATCTTACAAACCCGCAACCATTTTCATCTAGAAGGTCAGGGGCAGCAGACACTTGGGAACACCATCATCTCAAGTTTCCTTCAAAGCCGCTCACCAACCTGACTTGAAAATATATTGTCGTTCCTCCACTATGGCTGGGTCAAAATCCTGAAATTCCATCCGAAGGGCATTGTGGGTAAATGTGGACTGTAACAGTTCAAGAAGGTAGCTCACCACCACCTTCTCAAGGGCAACTTGGGACAGGCAATAAATGCTGGCCAGCTAATGATGCCCACGTCCCATTTTTGAATTTAAACAAAGCATAAGAGGCTGAATGGCCTACTCTGACTCCTATGTTCCTGTGTTACAGAGATTATGAGAAACATCTTAAAATGTTCTCCCAATAAGTCTATATAATCATCATAGTGGGTGGTGCTTAAGGTACTCCACAGCATTAACTCTTGCAGACCCCTGCACTTGGTACAACATACAATTGCAGATCTTACACAACATCACCACTCCTGTTAATATCACTCTAGGTATTGCTTAATAATGACTGGGATATCATTTGATGGAACACACAACGTATTATTTGACTGTTAAGTTGAATTTGTGCTTTTGTTAAAGTCCCAAATTCTAATTGGGCAAAGTTATTTAGAGTTTGATTGCATTTTTTGGCCAGGATTGATAGCTTCTTGTAGGTTTAAGTAAGTAAGTTGTACTTCAAAAAGGAAATGCAAGGCTTTTTATCTTTCATATTTTGAAAAGTGCAATGGATAGAGTTGAGCAATGATAACAGATATTCCAACTCCCATCATTTATATTACGAGGCAGTGGACATTTGCTTGCACATTGCTTTTTATCACTATTTTTAATGCTTTATAAAATAGTTTGGCCAGAAATCTAAATATAAAGTCAAAAAGCACGCTAATCACAGCAATTTTAGATCGTTCTTTTGAACTAAGGAAAATCATTGGAATGCTTACTCATACCATTTCACAGAGAAAAAAAATCCAGTTTTTCAGCAATTACAGTTCATGCTTTTTAAATTAAAAACAAAATTACTGCAGTGCAGTATGAACTGCATTAACAGTGCAACCATTGGGAAGCACAGTTTCAAGATGTCAGTTATGGTAATTTTAGGAAAAAGTAGTTATTGTGGTTCTGTTCGCCGAGCTGGAAATTTGTGTTGCAGACGTTTCGTTCCCTGTCTAGGTGACATCCTCAGTGCTTGGGAGCCTCCTGTGAAGCACTTCTGTGATGTTTCCTCCGGCATTTATAGTGATTTGAATCTGCCGCTTCCGGTTGTCAGTTGCAGTGGTCGGTATATTGGGTCCAGGTCGATGTGTTTGTTGATAGAATCTGTGGATGAGTGCCATGCCTCTAGGAATTCCCTGGTTGTTCTCTGTTTCGCTTGTCCTATAATAGTAGTGTTGTCCCAGTCAAATCATGTTGCTTGTCATCTGCTTGTGTGGCTACTAAGGATAGCTGGTCGTTTCGTTTCGTGGCTAGTTGGTGTTCATGGATGCGGATCGTTAGCTGTCTTCCTGTTTGTCCTATGTAGTGTTTTGTACAGTCCTTGCATGGGATTTCGTACACTACATTGGTTTTGCTCATGCTGGGTATCGGGTCCTTTGTCCTGGTGAGATGTTGTCTGAGAGTGGCTGTTGGTTTGTGTGCTGTTATGAGTCCTAGTGGTCACAGTAGTCTGGCTATCAGTTCAGAAATGTTCTTGATGTATGGTAGTGTGGCTAGTCCTTTGGGTTGTGGCATGTCCTCATTCCGTTGTCTTTCCCTCAGGCATCTGTTGATGAAATTGCAGGGGTATCCATTTTTGGCAAATACATTGTAGAGGTGTTCTTCTTCCTCTTTTTGCAGTTCTGGTGTACTGCAGTGTGTTGTGGCCCTTTTGAACAGTGTCCTGACCCAATATATCAGCCACTGCAACGGACAGCTGGAACTGACAACCGGAAGTGGCAGAGACAAACCACTATAAATGCCGGAGGAAACAACACAGAAGCGCTTCACAGGAGGCTCCCAAGCACTGAGGATGTCACCTAGACAGGGGACGAAACGTCTGCAACACAAATTCCCAGCTCGGCAAACAGAACCACAACAACGAGCTACAAATCTTCTCACAAAAAGCAGTTATCTACACTTGTAATAAACTCTTCATATTTACTGAAAAAAATTACAGTACTAATGCCAATTCAATGGTAAATGTTATTGGTCTATCATTACTGGTTACTCCAGAATTTGTCTGTTCCTTAGGGAAGGTACAATCTTCAGTTTTAATGTTGAATTAAGAATAATTGTATCATTGTTCAATGTATTAAAATGTTTACAACTGTTGTAAATAAAAGCAACAAGGCCTCGAGTTACTGCAATTATAGTAACGTGTCTAAAAGGAGCGAAATATTATAATGAAAATGAAATCAGACAATTTCACAAAATGTACAAGAATGCAATGAGAATTATGTATTTCAGGTAGAACATAGCTGAGCAAGTGAATGATCTGCCAGGCAGCAACAGTGAGAATCTTACATCTTGAAAGGAGGACGTTTGGCACAAGGTACCTTTGCTGCCTCTTTGAAATGCTTGTATAATGTGTCCCACTCCCTTCCCCTTTCCCTAGTACTCAACAATTGCTTTGTTTTCAACCCTATACTATATACAACTTCTTTTTATAGTTACTACTTAACATGCATCTAGGACCCTTTCAGGCATTTCATTCTGATTATTTCAACTTTTCATCTCTCCTCTGGTCCTTTTTCCAATTATTTTGAATCTGGGACCTCTTATTATCAACCACTGCACTAATGGAGACAATGTCTCCTCAAACATTATTAAACCCTACTTAAATGTGTGCCTCTCACAAGAATGGGACTAAGGTTAAGGACTTGGAGTCTAGAATAGTTCTCATTTGAGCGTATAAGGTTAAGAACAAATTTGAAAAATGTATTCAAAATCAGGAACAATTTTAACAAAGAAAGTAAGGATAAACTGTTTCCATTAACATTGTTCAGTAACAAAAGGACACAGATATGAAGCTATATGGGGAAACATATTTTCCACACAGGGAATTACTGTAATGTAGAATTTACTGAGTGGCAGAAATAGACACCATAGTTGCACTTAAAAGGAAATTGGATCATTACTCAAAGTGAAAACAATTGCAAAGTTGTAGGGAAAAGAAAAGTTAAGTAACTTCCTTTTAAATATTTCTATTTAATATGTTCTAAAATGTTGTGCAGTTGTGCTTTTTCCTGTGAATTCAAGGATAGATGGATTATTGACAGTTTGAGCAGAGTTGAACATCTCTCTCTAAGAGCCATAGGGGCTATCTCAGTAATTGTGTTTACAGCTGATAGCACAAAATGATGAAAAACATATTATAAAGAAAAACGATAAGCATCAGTAACAAATTTCCCAATTTGCCCAACAACTACTGTACACAATGACAGATATGGTTCTGGGCTCAAGTTGACAATCTGGTCTGACTGCAATAAAGGGGAAGGGTTTTATCAGTTGGCAGTGTATTGCATGGAGGTTCCTGATGAAAGAATGATAGATGCTTGGCCTTTTGTATCTGCTGTTAGACCAAATTCATGGCTAAACAAGTCAAGGTAGCAATATGATATACTAGCAACATTTTGGAACAGGAAGCATGTCAATAACACACTAACATACTCCAGATTCGCTTAGATTGATTGCAGGATCTGATGACTAGTTATTTTTCATCTCCATTTTCCAGCTTCAGCCAGCCCAACTAAGAGGGTGACTGAGGGTTAGGGCTTTGGCACCAAGCTGCAGCTGAAAAGGAGAGAGGAGTAAGGGAGGTATCGTGGGGCAGTGTGAGTTGGGTGAGGTAGAGATCGGAGGCTGAGGGATTGGATTCTGGGAGCAAGGGAAGTGGGATATGGTGGAGGGTCTGGGGGTGAAGCTTAGGTGACTGAGAGATGGAGACCAAATGAGGACCAAACACTGCAAAAATTAGGGATCAGAGATCAACAGGGACTGAGAATCAAAGGTTGAGTTTGCATATATTGGTTGAATTGGTGTATATTTTCATCTGTATGTGTGTACATGCATGTGTGAGGGATACAGAGAGTGAGACTGAGAGAGCGAGAAACTGAGAGAGATCAGGTGGGGGCCCGTGAGGAGAAGCCGGAGTATTATGTAATCAGGGAAGAGGGGTCCTGTGGAGGTAAACGTGACATTGTAGAAGTGTGGGAGCAAATTGCTGCAGATGATGGAATCTGTACTGAAAACAACAAATGCTGGAAATCACAGCGGGGCAGGCAGCATCCATGCAGAGAGAGCAAGCTAACGTTTCGATTCCAGACGACTCTTCATCAGAGCTGAAGTGAAGTGTGATGGGGCAGCATTTATGCAATAGGAAGGGAATGGAGAGCTGGGGGAGAAAGGATGTTGAGACTCCAGATTAAGTGATTGGAATGTGAGAACGGTAGAACAATGGTGTGTCTCTAACTGCCAAACTGGAAAGAACAGACAGTCCCAATGGAGTGGGGGGGGAGGGGAGAAAGGACATGGTGACAGACAATGCAACAAGTAAATTGAAAAGAAAGGGGAGGAATGAAAGTGGGTTCACAATCTGAAGGTGTTGAACTCAACGTTATGACCAGAACGTTGTCCAGTGTCTAGTCTTGAAGATGAGAGGTTGACCATCAGTTTTTGCTGTGATTCGCTGGAGCATTGCAGCACACCAAGGACTTTTCAGAGGACAATTAAGTGTCACCTACAATAAAGTCACATGTAGGTCAGACCAGGTAAGGATGGCAGATTTCCTTCACAAAAGGACACTAGTGAACCATAAGTTAAATGGTAACAATCAACATTGGTTCCATAATCACAGTATTCAGCTTGCCCTTTTTAAAAAAATTATACTTATCGAATTCAAATTTCACAATCTGCTATGAGGTGATTAGAACTTGTGCCCAGACATTAGCTTGGAGTCTGGATTACTAGTCCAGTGCCATCATCCCTATGTCACCATTTCCGATTAATGCAATGCCATTCATGGGGATCACCAAACTCTCTCGCTGCTGATCCCCTCAGTAACTGTCTATTTTCTAAGGTGCCTCCTTCCTCCTGATTTCTTGTTTTTGGCTATTTTTTGTGCACCAAAATGGACTTGAAGAGTTCTTTGTGTTGGTATTGGATTGGGAAAGAGAGAGAGAAGAGTAAAGAAGGCAAAATGAGCAAAAACAGCCAGGTAAGAGGATACTTCAAAAGCCCTATATAAAGCGAATGTTTGGGGAATATATTTCATATTATTGACAAGGTGTACAACTTGCAGTGTGTGGGGATGTGCAGATTGTCATAGTGTTAAGAGTAGGAGGTGCAATGTGTGAGCAGGAGGAGGAGGAGGTGGAATGAATGATTCTGAACATTTGTAGGAAGGGAAGGAGTGTCGGTGAGGAGCCATTGTCAGTATATGTAGAGTCATGTCTAATTAGATCATTGAGCCTCTCCATCATTGTAGACATGTCACAGGAGTTCAGTCCTTTGCATTTATATCTTCAAACACCTCTTCCCACTGTTTTCTGAAGTCGAGGGCTTTCTGTATTTCCATTCCTTTCTGGAAATATTCCTTAGCCAACAGTCTGGAGAACCAAAAGCACTTTGCTGCCCTCTATGGAGCTCCTGCTGTCATGATACCCCTTTCAGAATGTAAGCTGCTGTCTGTAACCATCAGTGTGTGACCCCTTTAAGAGATGCTGGCTCTCCTCAGACAGTGCCTAATTTCCCTCGCTCCGCAATACATAGGGAGTAGCATTGACTACATTTGTATCTGAAAATAATGAGGTCCCAGCTCCAGAATCCCACTACCTCTGTGACCACATGAACAGAAATTTGCAGAATATGCCCTGGACTCCCACCACTACCTAAATGCATCACTTTCTACAAAATCCCAATTCCTGTGAACACATCTTTTACATGTTTAATCCCAAAATGTTCTATTCTTAATCCCTGCCTACCAACCCAATTTGTCTCACCCTGGCACATTGCATCATGAAGGCTCTATCCCATAAAATCCACCCTGCACACTTTGCTTCCTGAATGCCCCTCACCTACATGTCCCATCTCTGCACCTCCACTCCCTAAATGTTCTGCCAACTACACTCAGCGTGAAACTCTACAACTGCTTACTACTGAACGCTCAGCTCCTACACTCCCTGGCTCTTTCACTACCCACACACTGGATTTGAACAATTCATCTCTGCACTCTTTGCCCCTGGCATCTCCGTGTTCCTTACCACTGCATGCCATGCCCTCTGTGCTCCATTCACTTCATGTGAACAGCCCTTTATCTTCCAGCCCCTGCTCTTCCTGCCCCTTGTGCATTCTACATCATAATCTTGAAAATATGTGTCTTTATAATGCATGATTTCAAACAGAGGATTTGAATGAACTGCAGCCTGTACCTCATCTCTTGGCTAACCTTTATTTCTAATACCACAAGCAGATATAAATAAAAATTACGTGATTTTGCAACAGTTATATACTCCTATTATGTACACTTTGCACTTTAAGCATTTAAACAGGAAATCAGAGGGTTTTATGAATGCCATGCACTGCTTTGTTAAATATAGCATTTGAAGGTCTACTGCAGTGAACGCTATTGAAAAGACAAATTATGTTCATAATCCCTACAGATCAGGCAATAGTTTTGCTAATTCACTTCCTTTGATATAACTTCACAATGAAGATTAGCACTCAGGTCAGTCTTTTGCTTTATTTGGCAGACTGACTATGTTGTTAACTCAATGCAAAATAAAGTTCAAACCTTCTGGTAAGGCAAACATGGCCCTTTTAAACTCACAGGCAGCCTCCTGAATAAAGTGGCAGTGTTTGATGTGTATTTAACTGGAAAGTACTGGCTGTCAGTCAGCCCAGCACCAGTAACTGGCAGCAGCTGCTCTGCAAGATAAATTGAATGGATCATTAAAATGTTTTTTTCTCCCCCATCTGCCAATTTGACATCTAGTTTCGAATAGGATCTAGTCAAGATGAAAGTTTAGTTTACCTTGACAAGATAGCTTTTTCTTCAGACTATTACCCTGATCAGTGACATGTGACAGATTGGGGCAGAATGCAAGAAGCTGAACTCTGTCTCCCCCTTCCCCCCACTGAAAACTGGTGGAAAGTGCAGACTAATGACAGTCTGCTGTTAAGACGCTTTCCAATCCAACAAATTACACGTTCCCTATTAATGTTTGTTACAAGCTACAGGATATCGCTTCTGGAATATCATTCATTTTTGCAACATCTTTTGTTCTACCCCAGCTGAATAGCAGGGAGCTTGTGGATATGTTATTTTATCACACTTTCTCAGCAGAATTGTGAATAATTAAAAAATGTTTATGTGAAGTGATATGTTTGAGTAAAAAGGACAAAGGCAGGCAAACGACTTTAAGGTTCCCATTCTAAAGAGCTTGCAGAGGGACCTGGAAACATGTTCTTCTAAAAACCAATCAAAACAAGCTAGCTACTTGTAATTTAAAAAATTAACCAGTGTCACATCCCTTACAAAGTACTGTAGCAAATGTCAGATGGTCAAAACAGAATTAATCAATTCACATTAAAATGTTATTGTGGTGAGAGATAAGGTACTCCAGCTCCTGCAGACCTGGAGATATAGGTGCCCGTATTGTTGAAGGTGGCATAGCAGGTTGAGAAAACAGTTAAACGACACTTGAAGATCATGGGCTTGAAACATTGAGGCATAGAGAACACAAAAACAAGGACAATACAGGTGTTAGAAGGAGCGCTGAAAAATTTACAAGGATGGTTCCTAGATTTCGAGCCTTGAATTCCACAGATGGATTTGAGAAGTTGGAATTGTTTTCCTTAGAGAAGAGAAGTTGGAAGGAAATTTGTTCGAAGTGCCAAAATAATGAGGAACCTGGACAAAGTAGATAAGGAGAAACCATTTCAGGTTAAGAATGAAACGCAATTGACAGAAGAACCTAACCAACATAAGGAGAGACCTTTAAATGCAGCAAGTGGTTAAGATTTGAAACACACTGAGAGTGTGTTGGAGGGCGAAGTAACTGTGGTTTTCAAAGGGGAGCATCTGAAAAGAAAATATTTTCAAGGACTTTGTGGAGAAAAGATGGGGAACAGGATTAGCTGAGTTGGTCTTACAATAGGCTGCATGGCTTACCTCTATAATAATCTTCTGATTATATGATGTATGACCAATCCTAAACATCTTATTGTTTAACTTGTTTTCTCTTGATACAGTATGTATAAGAGCTTGCTGATGTACTCTTGTTTTTAGAGCCTTTTAAGTAGAGGTGAAGTTCAATCAGCATTTGCCACTTCCATAAGGAAGGTTGCAGTATGGCTGAATGCTGAAACTGCCCAGTTTCTACTGTAGAAGAGGTCTGGAGAGATCCACTGATGCTGTGGATCTTACAGTTCTTTCTTGGGTTCCTTTACGAAATCATGCATAGACTTAGCAGTTTGGTAGCTATGGTGTGTTTTGAGAGTGAGTTCAAATCCCACAATTTTAGATTTTTTTAATTCCAGTTTTCTTAAACAATTTGGAAATTAAGAGATAATATCAGTAAGTGTGACCTTGAATCTGTTGAATTGTTGTTTAAACCCAATATGAAGATCATATGAGGAAAGGCTGAGGCACTTGGGGCTGTTTTCATTGGAGAAAAGAAGATTTAGGGGTGACTTGATAGAGGTGTACAAGTTGATTAGGGGTTTAGAAAGGGTTGACCATGAGAACCTTTTTCCACGTATGGAGTCAGCTATTACGAGGGGGCATAGCTTTAAATTAAGGGGTGGTAGGTATAGGACAGATGTTAGGGGTAGATTCTTTACTCAGCGAGTCGTGAGTTCATGGAATGCCCTGCCAGTAGCAGTGGTGGACTCTCCCTCTTTATGGGCATTTAAACGGGCATTGGACAGGCATATGGAGGACAGTGGGCTAGTGTAGGTTAGGTGGGCTTGGATCAGCGCAACATCGAGGGCCAAAGGGCCTGTACTGCGCTGTATTCTTCTATGTTCTATGTTCTAATAGGTGTGCCAATGTGATTTAATGATGGAACATGGCTATCCACTGTCAGTCTGCCATATATCAGACTCTATCCAACACCAACATAGTTAGTCTTCTACTGTCCTACAAGCCACTCAGTTACATCTAACCACTACAATAAAGACTCACTGCCATATTCTTAAGGCAAATTTTGGAGGATCTAAAAATTCCCGTCTTACCAGTGAAGCACAAGCACAAGACTGAGCAAGGTTAAGACCGGACCTTTAAAAGATAGAAATAAATGAGTCAGGTGATTGTAAATAGTTTATTTATCTCAGACTTTGAACACAGACTAATTTATAGTCGGTTCTGATTTAACACAATAATTCTGTTTTTGTGCGATTATGCATTATAAGGCTGGTGGGTGGGATGGAGGGAAATAGAACATAGAACATAGAATAATACAGCACAGAACAGGCCCTTTGGCCCACGATGTTGTGCCGAACATTTGTCCTAGCTTAAGCACCTATCCATGTACCTATCCAATTGCTGCTTAAAGGTCACCAATGATTCTGACTCTGCCACTCCCACAGGCAGCGCATTCCATGCCCCCACCACTCTCTGGGTAAAGAACCTACCCCTGACATCCCCCCTATACCTTCCACCCTTCACCTTAAATTTATGTCCCCTTGTAACACTCTGTTGTACCCAGAGAAAAAGTCTCTGACTGTCTACTCTATCTATTCCCCTGATCATCTTATAAATCTCTATCAAGTCACCCCTCATCCTTCTCCATTCCAATGAGAAAAGGCCTAGCACTCTCAACCTATCCTCGTACGGCCTACTCTCCATTCCAGGCAACATCCTGGTAAATCTCCTCTGCACCCTCTCCAAAGCTTCCACATCTTTCCTAAACTGAGGCGACCAGAACTGCACACAGTACTCCAACTGTGGCCTTGAAATGTGTTGCTGGAAAAGCGCAGCAGGTCAGGCAGCATCCAAGGAGCAGGAGAACGCCCCTCCCCCAAGTCCCTCCTCCCTCCCTTTTATCTTAGCCTACTGGACACACTTTCCTCATTCCTGAAGAAGGGCTCATGCCTGAAACGTCGATTCTCCTGCTCCTTGGATGCTGCCTGACCTGCTGCGCTTTTCCAGCAATACATATTCAGCTCTGATCTCCAGCATCTGCAGTTCTCACTTTCTCCTCCAAATGTGGCCTTACCAAGGTCCTATACAGCTGCAACATCACCTCACGACTCTTGAATTCAATCCCTCTGCCAATGAACGCTAATACACCATAGGCCTTCTTACAAGCTCTATCCACCTGAGGGCAACTTTCTATGAACATAGACCCCAAGATCCCTCTGCTCCTCCACCTTACTAAGAACCCTACCGTTAACCCTGTATTCCGCATGCTTATTTGTCCTTCCAAAATGGACAACCTCACGCTTGACAGGGTTGAACTCCATCTGCCATTCCTCAATCCAGCTCTGCATCATATTTAAGTCCCTTTGCAGCCAACAACAGCCCTCCTCACTATCCACAACTCCACCAATCTTCGTATCGTCTGCAAATTTACTGACCCACCCTTCGACTCCCTCTTCCAAGTCATTAATAAAAATTACAAACAGCAGAGGACCCAGAACTGATCCCTGCAGAACTCCACTTGTAACTGGGCTCCAGGCTGAATATTTACCATCTACCACCACTCTCTGACTTCGACCAGTTAGCCAGTTCTCTATCCAACTGGCCAAACTTCCCACTATCCCATGCCTCCTGACGTTTCGCATAAGCCCTATGGGGAACCTTATCAAATGCCTTACTAAAATCTATGTACACTACATCCACTACTCTACCCTCATCCACATGCTTGGTCACCTCCTCAAAGAATTCAATAAGACTGTAAGGCAAGACCTACCCCTCATGAATCCATGCTGGCTGTCCCTAATCAAGTAGTCTGTACTCTAGCAGATACGGCGGAGGCGGAGAAATTGGGAATACGGGATGGCATTTTTGTGTCTTTCCAGATACTCATAAATCCTATCCCTCAGTACCCTTTCCATTACTTTGCCTACCACCGAAGTAAGACTGACTGGCCTGTAATTCCCGGGGTTATCCCTATTCCCTTTTTTGAACAGGGGCACAACATTCGCCACTCTCCAGTCCCCTGGCACCACCCCCATTGACAGTGAAGACGAAAAGATCATTGCCAACGGTTCTGCAATTTTCTCTCTTGCTTCCCACATAATCCTAGGATATATCCCATCAGGCCCAGGGGACTTGTCTATCCTCAAGATTTTCAAAATGCCCCAACACATCTTCCTTCTTAACAAGTATTTCCTCTAGCTTACCAGTCCGTTTCATACTCTCCTCTTCAACAATACGGTCCCTCTCATTTGTAAATACTGAAGAAAAGTACTCATTCAAGACCTCTCCTATCTCTTCCGACTCAATACACAGTCTCCCACTACTGTCCTTGATCGGACCTACCCTCGTTCTCGTCATTCTCATATTTCTCACATACGCATAAAAGGCCTTGGGGTTATCCTTGATCCTACCCGCCAAATATTTTTCATGCCCTCTCTTAGCTCTCCTAATCCCTTTCTTCAGCTCCCTCCTGGCTATCCTGTATCCCTCCAACGCTCTGTCTGAACCTTGTTTCCTCAACCTTATAAAGCCTCCTTCTTCCTCCTTACAAGACATTCAACCTCCCTCATCAACCAAGGTTCCCTCACACGACCATCTCTTTCCTGCCTGACAGGTACATACATATCAAGGACACGTCATATCTGTTCCTTGAAAAAGTTCCACATTTCACGACATCCTTCCCTGACAGCCTACGCTCCCAATTTATGCTCCTCAGATCCTGTCTTGCAGCATCATATTTACCCTTCCCCCAATTGTAAAACCTACCCTGTTGCACGCACCTATCTCTCTCCATAACCAAGGTAAAAGTCACAGAATTGTGGTCACCATCACCAAAATGCTCACCCACTAACAGCCCATCACTTGTCCCGGTTCATTACCGAGTACCAAATCCAATATGGCCTCCCCTCTGGTTGGACAATCTACATACTGAATTAGAAAAGCTTCCTGGACACACTGCACAAACACCGCCCCGTCCAATCTACTTGATCTAAAGAGCTTCCAATCAATATTTGGGAAGTTGTAATCACCCATGTCTACTATCCTGTGGCTTCTGCACCTTTCCAAAATCTATTTCTCAATCTGTTTCTCCACATCTCACCCAACAAGGTGACTGCTCCTTTCCTATTTCTGACTTCAGCCCATACTACCTCCAAAGGCAGATCCCCCTTGAACTGCCTTCCTGCAGCCGTTATACCATTTCTAATTAGCAACGCCAACACCCCCCCCCAAAATCTTACTGAAACATCTGTAACCAGGAACCTCCGACATCCATTCCTGTCCCTCTTCTATCCACGTTTCCGTGATGGCCACAGCATCGTAGTCCCAAGTACCGATCTGCGCCTTAAGTTCACCCACCTTATTTCTGATACTCCTTGCGTTGAAGTATACACACTTGAGCCCACCTCGGTGTCCGCAAGTATTCCCTGTCAGTGCTACCTTCTCCACAGCCTCCCTATATTCTTGGACATCCTGAAAAACAGCTAACCTACTTACTGGACTACAAGTCCGGATCCCATCCCCCTGCCAAATTAGCTTAAACCCCTCTGAAGAGTGCTAGCAGACCTACCTCCCTGGATGTTGGTGCCCTTCTGGTTCAGGTGCAATCCGTCCTGCTTGTACAGGTCACACCTTCCCCAGAATGCAGTCCAATTGTCCAAATACCTGAAGCCCTCCCTCCTACACCATCCTTGCAGCCACATGTTCAACTGCACTCTCTCTCTATTCCTTGCCTCACTGTCACGTGGCACCTGCAACAACCCAGAGATGATGACTCTGTCCGTCCTAGCTTTTAGCTTCCAGCCTAACTCCCTGAGCTCCTGAATGACCTCCCCACCCCTCTTCCTACCTATGTCATTGGTGCCAATGTGCACCACGACTTCTGGCTGCACACCCTCCCCCTTAAGGATTCTGAAGACACGGTCCGAGACATCTCGGACCCTGGCACCCGGGAGGCAACAAACCATCCGTGAGTCTCACCCATGTCCACATAACCGCCTGTCTGTTCCTCTAACTATAGAGTCTCCAAAACCAGCACTATCCTCCTCTCCCCCTTTCCCTTCTGGGCCTCAGAGCCGGACCTCGTGCCAGAGACCCGGTCACTGCAGCTTACCCCTGCTAGGCCGTCCCTTCCAACAGTATCCAAAGCGGTATACTTATTGTTGAGGGGAACGACCACAGGGGATCCCTGCACTGCCTGCTTCCTCCCCTTCCCACCTCTAACTGTTACCCAGCTACCTCTGTTCTCTGGTGTAACTATGTCCCTGTAGCTTCTATCCATCACCCTCCCAGCCTCTCGAATAATCCTCAGTTCATCCAACTCCAGCTCCAGTTCCCTAACACGGTCTGTGAGGAGCTGGAGCTGGCTGAGCTTCCTGCAGGTGCCCTGGAGTGGAAATCTGGAGTGGTCGCTATCATCACTTGGGGGAAGGAGATTTCTATTTAGGACAAGTGTCCAAATGGAAGGCTCAATTAGAACCCACCTTCTCTTACTCAGGCTACATAAAAGCCTCATTGATAAATTCTAGTGGTGATGGATAGACAATGGCCAGAGGAACCCCTTGCCAAGCCATCTGATTCCCCATTCACTCTGCCAGCCATCTCATTCACAATTTTCCATTGGGGTCTCATGAAAGTTATAGTGAAATATAAGTAGGGCTTCTATGGAATTCCAGTTCCCCAAAGTACAAAGTCACCAGAGAATGGCATGTTTGCTGTACAGTGGGAGATGTAGCCTAACTGTTATGTGGCTAGACTTGTAAACTGGACATCTGAACTAATGAGTTACTTGGGATGTGCGCAATGAATTTAACCAACTAGAAATAATTTGGCATTTAAAATCCAATTTCAGTACTGATATCCATGAAAACTATCAATGAGTTGTTGGAAAAGCCCATTTGGTTTATTCATATCCTCAAGAGAAGGAAACCTGCCATCCTAACCAGGCAAGGCCTACATATGGCTCAAACTCCACAATACGGTTGACTCTTAACTGCCTTCTTCAATGAGCTAGCAAGTCATTTAATCTGACTGGCATTATGGAAGTACCTACAAACCATGAATTGCAGATGTATTTAACATTGCTTCTTCAAAGACAGTTAGGGATGGACAATAAATATCAGCCATGCAGTGATGCCCACATCCCATGAACAAATTAGAAAAAGCAGCAACCGTGTATATCAGTACTGACTGCACCTGAAACAAAATACATTCTGTACTTATAATTATTAAACATGTGGCATGTCAGAGGGCACAGCTGGTGATAAAGAGCGAACAGCGGGTCCAGATTGTTGTGGCAGCAAACAAAGTCCCTGGTCTTTCTCACTGCTGCACACTTTTAAATGCTGTCATAACAATTCTGGACACCACATTTTTTAATTCCTAGATGATTACACAATGCAGTCACATCAGGTCTGATATTTATATGTATACATCAGAAGTCAAATGGCTTTATATTTACATTAGAGTTTAAGCTTCTTAATGTCTTTATTTGGCCAATTGCCCTGACAACAGCTTCCAGGTCAAACTATTAACCCCACCAGAAGCATTCTATATAAAAACATCTTCACAGGGTCTTTACTATATCTATAGAGAATTGTAAATAGCATAAGTTGAACAGAGTCCCTTACAATTGAATTATATATAGATGCCAATGTGGTAAGCATAAACTGTATAACAGAGGGCAAGTAAACATATGTGCAGACAATCTCTTCAGAACTCACAAAGAATGAATTATTTTAATTGAGTTGGCACTTGGAATAATATAACGTCTTACCCTATCCCTCTGCTGGGAATGTTCTCATGAAATATGTAAACCGAATGCTCATGGAACTTTAGTTTGAATGCTTTTCAGAAATCTAGCTAGAGCCAACAAATATAGAAAGATTCTTTTGCACTCTTCATTTCTTTGAAGGTCAAAGAAAGAATACTATTTTGACATGACAATAACGCAATTACTTCAAGATTTTGATAAGATTAGACTTCAGTTATGATCAAGAGTGTATGGAATTCAGATCAGATGTAAAAATACTGTAGACGAACATTCAGGATATTGTCTCCTCAAGGAGAATTGCAACAGAGTTTCTCTTTTATTCAATGGAATGTGAGGACTGCTGCCAGCATAAGCTCCCCACTCTAAATGCCCTTGAGAAGGTGATGGTGAGCCACCTGTTTGTACTGCTACAGCCCATCTGGTGCAGGGACAAACACTGTGCTGTGGGGAAGGGAGCTCCAGGAATTTGATCCCATAAAGGTGAAGGAATGGTGATAAAATTCCACGTGAGAATGGTATGCAGTGGTCAAGAGTTTGGAAGGTGCTGTTGAGAAAACTTAAGTAAGTGTCACAGTGTTTCATGGTATACAGTAGTGCCACTGTGCATTAGTGTTGAATGTTTAAGCCAGTGTTTGGCATCCCAATCAAGTGGACTACTTTGTCCTGGATTGTGACAAGTTTCTTAAGTGTTGTTGGAGTCGCGTTCATCCAGGCAAATGGAAAAATCCCATTACACTCCAGATTTATGCCTTGTGCAGGGTGGAGCAAATTTGTGGAGAGAGAGATTGAGTTAATCACTGCTGGGTTCCTAACCTCTGACCTGCTCTTAGAGTCATACAGAAGTACAGCACACAAACAGACCCTTCGCTCTAACTCATCCATGCCGACCAGATATTCTAAACTAATCTAGTTCCATTTGCCAGCACTTGGCCTATATCCCTCCAAACCCTTCCTATTCAAATACCCATCCAGATGCCTTTTAAATAAGATATAAAAGAGACCTGAGGGGCAACTTTTCCACGCAGAGGGTGGTACGTGTATGGAATGTACTGCCAGAGGAAGTGGTGGAGGCTGGTACAATTGCAACATTTAAGAGGCATTTGGATGGGTATATGAATAGGAAGGGTTTGGAGGGATATGGGCTGGGTGCTGGCAGGTGGGACTAGATTGGGTTGGGATATCTAGTCGGCATGGACAGGTTGGATGGAAGGGTCTGTTTCCATGCTGTACATCTCTATGATTCTATGACTCTAAATGTTGCAATTGTACTTGCCTCCACCACTTCCTCTGGCAACTCATTCCATACATGCACCACCATCTGTTGAAAGGGACCCCTTAGATTCCTTTTATAACTTTCCTCTCTCACCCTAAACCTATACCCTCTAGTTCTGGACTCCCCCACCCCAGGGCAAAGACTTAGGCTATTTATCCTATCCATGCCTCTCATGATTTTATAAACCTCTATAAGGTCACCCCTCAGCCTTCAATACTGCAGGGAAAACAGTCTATTAAGCCTCCCCTGTAGCTCAAACCCTTCAACCCTGGCAACATCCTTGTACATCTTTTATGAACTCTTTCAAGTTTCACAACATTGTTCCGCTAGGAAGGAGGCCAGAATTGCACGCAATATTTCAAAATGGCCTTACCAACATCCTGCACAGCCACATTATGACCTCCCAACTCCTGTACTCAATACTCTGACCAATAAAGGAAAGCAAACCAAACACCTTCTTCACTATCCTATCTACCTGCGACTCCACTTTCAAGTATCTATGAATCTGCACTCCAAGGTCTCTTCGTTCACCAACATTCCCTGGGGCCTGACCATTAAGTGTATAAGTCCTGCTAAGATTTGCTTTCCCAAAAATGCAGCATCTCCTCTTTATCTAAATTAAACTCCATCTGCCACTCCTCAGCCCATTGGCCCATCTGATCAAGATTCTGGATTAGTGGTGCTGGAAGAGCACAGCAGTTCAGGCAGCATCCAAGGAACAGCAAAATCAATGTTTCGGGCAAAAGCCCTTCATCAGGAATAAAGGCAGTGAGCCTGAAGATTGGAGAGATAAGCTGGGGAGGGTGGGGGTGGGGAGAAAGTAGCATGGAGTACAATGGGTGAGTGGGGGAAGGGATGAAGGTGATAGGTCAGGGAGGAGAAGGTGGAGTGGATAGGTGGAAAAGGAGATAGGCAGGTAGGACAATTCCGAACAAGTCATGGGGACAGTGCTGAGCTGGAAGTTTGGAACTAGGGTGAGGTGGGGGAAGGGGAAATGAGGAAACTGTTGAAGTCCACATTGAGGCCCTGGGGTTGAAGTGTTCCGAAGCGGAAGATGAGGCGTTCTTCCTCCAGGCGTCTGGTGGTGAGGGAGCAGCGGTGAAGGAGGCCCAGGACCTCCCTGTCCTCGGCAGAGTGGGAGGGGAAGTTGAAATGTTGGGCCACGGGGCGGTTTGGTTGATTGGTGCGGGTGTCCCGGAGATGTTCCCTAAAGCGCTCTGCTGGGAGGCGCCCAGTCTCCCCAATGTAGAGGAGACCGCAGCGGGAGCAATGGATACAATAAATTATATGAGTGTATATTTGATGGATGTGGAAGGCTCCTTTAGGGCCTTGGATAGAGGTGAGGGAGGAGGTGTGGGCACAGGTTTTACAGTTCCTGCGGTGGTAGGGGAAAGTGCCAGGATTGGAGGGTGGGTTGTTTGGGGGCGTGGACCTGACCAGGTAGTCACAGAGGGAACGGTCTTTGCGGAAGGTGGAAAGGGGTGGGGAGGGAAATATATGCCTGGTGGTGAGCTCCGTTTGGAGGTGGCAGAAATGTCGGCGTATGATTTGGTTTCTGCAAAGGTTGGTAGGGTGGAAGGTGAGCACCAGGGGCGTTCTGTCCTTGTTATAGTTGGAGGGGTAGGGTCTGAGGGCAGAGGTGCGGGATGTGGACGAGATGCGTTAGAGGGCATCTTTAACCATGTGGGAAGGAAAATTGCGGTCTCTAAAGAAGGAGGCCATCTGGTGTGTTCTGTGGTGGAACTGGTCCTCCTGGGAGCTGATATGGCAGAGGCGGAGGAATTGGGAATACGAGATGGCATTTTTGCAAGAGGTAGGGTGGGAAGAGGTGTAATCCAGGTAGCTGTGGGAGTCGGTGGGTTTGTAAAAAATGTCAGTGTCAAGTCGGTCATCATTAATGGAGATGGAGAGGTCCAGGAAGGGGATGGAGGTATCAGAGATGGTCCAGGTAAATTTAAGGTCAGGGTGGAATGTGTTGGTGAAGTTGATGAATTGCTCAACCTCCTCACAGGAGCACGAAATGGCGCCAATGCAGTCATCAAAATACCGGAGGAAGAGGTGGGGAGTGATGCCGGTGTAATTTATCAGTCCAAATCCTGATTCTGTCCCTGGTTCTTGCTCCAAATAGACCACACTGACTGCTTCAGTATCTGAGGAGTTGTGAATGGTACTGAACCATTATATTATTATCAATGAATATCCCCATTTCTGAGCTTATGATGGAGGGAAGCTCATTGATGAAGCAGTTGAGGATGGTTGGGCCTAGGACACTACCCTGAGGAAGTTGTGCAGAGATTTCCTGAGATGATTATCTTCAAAAATAACTCATCTACTTTATGCTCAATATGACATGAATCCAACCAGTCAAGAGTTTCACGCTGTTTCCCATTGACATCAATATCTTTATTCCACAAATGCTGTCTTGTTGTCAGGATATTCACTCACATCCCCACCACCTCCACCAACACTGAAATGGATACACTCCCAAGATGAAGAGAAGGGGGTCTGAATAGTCGGTTGCTTGGGGCAGCATGGTGGTTCAGTGGTTAGCACTGCTGCCTCACAGCGTTAGGGACCCGGGTTCGATTCCAGAATTGGGTGACTGCCTGAGTGGAGTTTGCACGTTCTCCTTGAGTGTGTGCGGGTTTCCTCTGGGTGCTCTGGTTTCCTCCCACAAAAAAACAGAGATGTGTGGATCAGGTGAATTTGCCATGCTAAATTGCCCGTTGTGTTAGGTGCATTAGTCAGGGGTAAATATAGGGTAGGGGAAATGGGTCTGGGTGGGTTACTCTTCAGAGGGACGGTGTGGGTTTGTTGGGCCAAAAAGGCCTATTTTCATACTGTATCGAATCTAATCTAATCTAATCTTGTGTGACCAAGTCACAAAACATTATAAATGGGTTAAGTGAACGGACAAAGATATGACAAATGAAGTAAAAGGTGAGAAATGTGAAACTGTCTATTTTGGCAAGAAAAATAACAAGAACTATCTAAATGGTGAGAGATTGCAGAGGGCTAAGATGCAGTGAAATCTGAGAGTCCTCGTACATGAATCACAACAGGTCAGCCTGTAGTAATTAATTAGGAAAGCCAGTAGAATTTATTGGAGCAGAACTGAAAACAAGTTCAAGTGTTCTTGTGGTGCAGCGGTACTGTCCCTACCTCCTGGCCAGAAAACCACAAAACCAGAGGCATGTCAAAACATCCCAGAACAGGTTGATTCAAAATATCTACAAATTCCTCCATGAGTTGAGAGATTAGGCTTCGATTAGACAAGGCATTGGTGAGACTGCACCTGGAGTACTATGCACAATATCAGTTACCTTTTGTAAGGAAGGAAGTAAATGCATTGGAGGTAGTTTAGAGAGTGTTTACCAGATTAATACCTGGAATGAGAGGGTTGTCTTTTGAAGAGAGGTTGATCAGCGTCAGCTTGGAATTTAGAACAGTAAGAAGCAGCTTGTTTGAAATGTATTAAATCCTGAAGAGACTTCAAAGGCTGGATGTGGGGAATTTATTTTGAGAGAATGTACAACTAGGGGTGACTGTTTAAAAATTAGGTACCACTAGTTTAAAACAGAATGGAGCAAAACTGATTTTGGATTTTAAGAGGATCATGAATTTTTGAAACTCGCTTCCTGAAAAGGTACTAGCAGGAGAGTCCCTGAATATTTTAAGGCAGAGATATAGAGATTATTATTGAGCAAGAGGATGAAAGGTTAAATGGGACATCTGATTTGTAGTTACAATCAAATCAGCCATGACCTTATTGAATGGGAGAGCAGGCTTGAGGGCTGAATGGCCTACTCCTGCTCACAATATCGGTGTTTATATTTAAGATCAGAGGGATGAATAAATTCCCCTCTTTTCACTACTGAGATCGATAATTATGTAGTTTGCTGTTTTTTCTTTCACTTCAATATATACTTGACAATGTTAAAGTGAATCAGCAACAAGCTGGCTAACCAAGCCAATCAGACATCTTTCATTAGCTTATTAAAGGCTTGTTTTACTTTTAAAAAACTCAGGTATAAATGTAAACATCATTAAAAGGTAATATCTGACAAATTCTGCAACATACTCATACAATAGCAGGCATACAAACAGAACAAATTACAGCAGGAAATTAGAAATAAGCTTAAGTCCACAAGCAAAAAGAATTATATGCTTCAACATTTCTTTAGTTGCTTGGGCTTCCAGTGGTGTTTTCATTGATGTGAGCTAATTGTTCTTTTAAGAGACAGTTCCTTCTAAATTACAATTTTTTGCTTTCCCACATTGCATGCTGTGGCCCTTTAAGTTCCTTTTAAATTTGAATTCTATATGTTTGTGATGTATTCAACTTCTAAAAGAATCAGAGTTTTAAAACACAGCTTAATCACAGTGTGCTGGTTCATTTAAAGGTGTGTTTTTCAAATGAAAGCCCCACATGTTAACTCAATCAATAGAATTAAAGATTAATAGTCCATGTATTATCGCTTTGTGGCATGGCCCATGCCTGTTGGGTTTTGGCTGCACTTACAGAACAAGAAGAGGTCAATAAACTAGACCTCCCAAAGAATCTAATATTGATTTGGTTTGGATTCACCATAATTAACACAGACAATACAATAGTGTGGAAGAAAATAAGAAGACATAATAACCATGACAAATCCGAAGACCAGATGGCTTTCTTCCAAAGCTTTTAAACATTAATTGCATGATAATAGTTTTATTGAGACAAAGGATATATAGATGGAGGGGATTGATTGATAAAGCACGTTCACCACAAATAAATAAATATTTACTGACATCCCACAATTTAAGCCTTCTCACGGAAATTCTCTCTGTACCATTGCTCGGGAGAACAGGGTTATACTATATGAGCTGCTGCTGCATTCCCTCCACGTTCTTACCATCATCAACCATCCAAACATACTATGTCATTCCATTCTGCTGTCCAGAGGTGACAGAGGTCACTGTTGGGAGGTTATCTAGACAGGAGTTCTCCTGATCACCTTTGAGTATTTGGCATGGTGGAAGTTGCATGCAATGTAAAACTAAAATGCTTCATGGATTCTAAGGCTGCTTGTGTTTTCTGTGACCTTGAGGGGTCCCTGTCTCATGTGCATACCTGTTGCATCAGATTGTAGGCCCTTTTCTATTTCCTGAATGGGACACTGCTTCATGTTTGGTCCCATCTCAGGTCCACAGTGCAGATCTTTACATCCCAATGCAAAAAGGGGTCAACATCATAGAGTGCCTGTGCTTGTGTTTGCTCTTGGTCTGGTCAAAGTCATCATATATAGATCCAGGCAGTGGGCCACAGAAGGGTTTGCTATCTCCATCTGCCTACCTATTTTCCATTGTTATGCGCTTGTCTGAGTGCCCTTGGCAAAGGGTCAAGTGCTGTTTCCGGGCACCCATGGGGTCTTCTATGATAGTGGGCACTGCCGGGGACTGGAGTGCATTTTCTCCAACCTAGATTCTAAGATTATTTTAAAGTTTTCATTTCTGTGTGGTGCCAATTTAAGGGATTACCATTCTTTGATCTGATTAGTTTGGTTTGATTGGTTTATTTAATCTGTATTTGAAAAGTGAATAAAGGAAGACTTCTGGGGAACTGAGTGTCACTTAGGAAGGAGGCAAGCATTTCTGAAGTTATATTCTGTGTTAAGTTCAATTTTAATCCCCTCTTCTGCCAAAAGACTTTAGAATGAATTAACAGTAGATGACCTAATGCTAACTGTCCAAATTTCCCTTAATTTGGAATTTATTTTTAGATTGGAAAATTGTCAATCTGCTATTTAAGAAAAATGAGATAGCAAAACCGGAGAATTATTGACAATTAGCCTTACATCATTTGTTGGAAAATTATTCGAATTTATACTCAAGAATTCAGTGGCTCAGCGGTTTGAAAAAGTTCAGTTTGTATAACGTAGAATATACCTGACATATCTGAATGTATTTATTTTGAAGTATTGGACAAGGGAATGTTTATAAGTGTCATCCTTATAGGGTTCTGGAAAACATTTGATTAAAAAAATTCCCCACAGGAGATTGTTTTAACTACATTTGAAGTTTATAGAACTGAAGATAAATCATTGGCCTAGTTAGGAATTTGGCTGTGATAGAGCAGGGACAATGAGCAGGCACTCCAATTGATGGAAATGACAAGTGGTGTCCTGGAAGGATTTCTGCTGGGGCCTCAACTTATTCATCAACTCTGAAAAAGCAGATTGGATAGAAAGTCACATGCCTGAGTTTGCTGATGACATAGAGAAATGACACGTGGTAAACAATGTAGATAGGAATATAAAATTGCAAAGAGATTAATAGATTAAGGAAATGGGCAAATTTGCCACAAATGGATTTCAATCTAGGCAAATGTGAGATCATTTACTTTGTATGTAGAAAGGACAGATGAAAGTAGGCATATGATCAAAAGCTCAAAACTGTGCGGGTCTAAAGAAACTTGAGATTCCATGTATAGAAACCGTTAAAATGTCATAGACACATACACAAAAATGTCATATTTTAAAATTCACTCAAGGGATGTAGGTAATGCTGGATGTCAAAGAAGCTTTGGAGAAACTGCTGGAATTGAAGACTAATAAATCCCCAGGGCCTGATAACTAACATCCCAGAGTACTTGGGTAGTGGCCCTAGAAATATGGCATGTATTGGTGGTCAACTTCCAAGATTCTTTAAACTCTGAAACAGTTTCAACAGATTGTAGCATAGCTAATGTAACCCAATAACTTAAAAAGAGAGGTAGAGAGAAAACAGGGAATTAAAGACAGTGAGTCGGACATAAGTTGTGGGGAAGATGCTCAAGTCTAATAGCATGGGTTTTATAGCAGAGCATTTAGAAAACTGTGATAGAAACAGACACAGTCAGCATGGATTTACAAAAGGGAAATCATGCTTGACAAGTCTACTAGAATTCTTTGATAATGTAACTAGTATCTTTGATAAGGAGGAGTCAGTGGATGTGATTTATTTGTCCCACTTAAGAAATTATTACATAACATTGAAGCACATAGAAGTGGGTGAGTCTACTGAGATAGAACATTGGACTGCAGACAGGAACCAAAGAGTCAGAATAAATGGATCTTTTATCTGAATGGCAGGCTAATAGGATACACAAGGATCATTACTAGAACCCCAGCTATTCACAATATATGTTAATGATTCAGGTGAGAGAACTAATGTAACATCTGAGGTTTTCCAGATAACAAAGAGTGAGCTGTGAGGAGCATATAGAAATGTTGCTTTGGACAGGCTGAGTGAGTGGGTAGATGTGGCAGAACCTGGATAAATGTGAGGTTATCCACTTTGGTTGCAAAAATAGGAAGGCAGATTATTATTTGAAGGCTGAAAATTGATGGGGTGGAGGGGGGGATAATCAACAAGACCCATGTGACCTCATGCGCAGATGCAGCAGGGAGTAAAGAAGATAAAGAAGACCAAATACAGCCAGAAACCCTAACCATCCTACCATACATCAAAGAAGTTTCAGAAATGACAGCCAGACTACTAAGACCCCTCAGAATCCTAGTAGCACACAAACCCACCAACACTCTCAAACAAAAACTAACAAACTTAAAAGACCCAGTACAACCCATGGACAAAACCAACGTCATCTATAAAATTCCATGCAAGGACTGCCACAAACACTATGTAGGACAAACAGGAAGAAAGTTAGCCACCAGGATACACAAACACCAGCTAGCCACAAAAAGACACGATCCTCTCTTCCTTGTAGCCCTACACACGGATGAAAAAAAACCACCATTTCAACTGGGAAAACACATCTATCCTGGGACAGGCTAAGCAAAGACAAGCCAGAGAATTCCTAAAGGCCTGGCACTCCAACCACAACACCATAAACAAACACATAGATCTAGATGCCATCTATCAACCCCTCAGAAAACAAACAAGAAATGACATCACCACAAACCCCAGGAACCCCATCCAGGAGAAAGATATAAATAGAAAGCAGGAGACAACAGCTTTGCTTCACTTGGAGGTCGCCACTGATGATGTTACCTAGCCAGGTAATGAAACGTCTGGATATCAAACCTACAGCTCAGCGAGCAAACCTACACTCTAAACCTCAACCTGAGCTACAAACCTTCACAAACCTTGCAAGATAAACTGTATTTTGGTCTTTGTCTTAAGAGGATTCAAGTACTGGAACAAGAATGTTTTCCTACAATTATACAGGGCATTGGTGAGGTCTTACCTGGAATATAGTGTGTACTTTTAGTCACCTTATCTGAGTACTTTTGTTGCTATAATGGCAGTGGGGTGAAAGTTTACCAAATTGACCCCTGGGATGGCAGGACTGACATACAAGGACAGATTGAGTCAGTTAGGATTGTATTCATTGGCGTTTTGAAGCATAAGAGGGGTCTCATAGAAACCTATAAAATTCCAACAGGGTGTATGGAATGAACTGCCAAAGAAAGTAGTTGATGCAGGTAAATTACAACATTTAAATGAGATTTGGATAGGGACATGAATAGAAAAGGTTTTGTGGGATTATGGGCCAAACGCAAGCAAATGGGGGACTAGTTTAGTTTGGGAAACCTAGTCAGCATGGACGAGTTGGACTGAAGGACGCTGCTTCCATGCAGTATGACTCCATGACTCTCTGACTAGATGTAGCTGGGGGATCCCAGAATCAGGGTTATTGTTTAAGGATAAGGGGTAAATCTTTTAGGACTGAGATGAGGAGACATTTCTTCAGCTAAGGAGTAGTGGCATTTATTACCACAGAAAGTGGTTGAGGCAAAAACATTATTTTCAAGAAGGAAGTCGATAGAGCTCTTGTAGCTAAATGGATCAAAGGTTAATAGGGAAGGCAGGATTAGGGTATTGAACTGATTGATCGTTCACAATCACTGAACAATGGAGCAGTATCGAGGGGTTGAATGACCTATTCCTGCTCTTATCTTCGATGCCTATGTCTGTGAATTGTGGCAGGAGATTAGAATTCATGTCTTTCTATCTAGAGGACTGGAATACAAGAGGTAGTAGCTATGGGACAGCTGCAAAAATCTCTTACTAAACTATATTGTCACTGTGAGCAGTTCTGGGCAGCACTCTTTAGGAAAGGTGCGTTGCCGTTCAAACAAGCACAGTAATAATTTACCTGAATGATACTTGAATTTCAGAGATTAAATTATGAAGAGACATTTTATAAAATCTACTCATGGCCTGTGGATATCGCTGACAGGGCCAGCATTTATTGGATAATCAAAGAAAGTGGCCCTCGAAAAAATGGTTAGGTGCCTTCTTGAACCATTGCAGTCCATTTGGTGGAGGGACTCCTGATTCTGGGATCCTCCATCTTTGGCAACATATTTCCAAGTTGCAGAAACATAGAAAATAAGAGCAGGGGGTAGGCCATGAGACTCTTTCGAGATTGATATTATCATGGCACATGATCCAGCTCAGGACTCTATTCCCGTTTTCTCACCATATCCCTTGATTCCTTTAGCTGTACGAGCTGTATTTAACTCTTTCTTGATAACTTTCAATGTTTTGGCCTCAATCATTTGCTATGGCAGAGAATTCCACAGCTCACCACTCTCTGGGTAAAGAAATTTCTCCCCACCCCAGTCAGAATGGTAAGTGCTTTCAAGAGGAATTTTCAGGTGACGGTGTTCCAATTTATCTGGTGCCTTTTCCTTCTAGATGGTAATGGTTGTGGTGTGAAAGTGCTGTCTATGGGGTTTTATAGAATTTCTGTACTGTATCTTACAGATGATACATGCTGCTGCTGAGTGTTGGCGGTAGCTGAAGTGAACATTTATAGATCAAGTGGTATGATACGTTCTGGGTATTGGCAAGTTACTTTGGCATTGTTGGAGCCAGCACCACTAATCCAGAATCTGGTTTCCAGCAACTGCAGTCACTGTACTAATCCAGACAAGTGGAATAAAATATGATCATACTCCTGGCAGGTGCCTTGCAGACAGTCGATGGGCTTTGGGGAGTCAAGAGATGACTGCAAGATTCCTAGCCTTTGACCAGCTCTGGTAGCCACAGTACTTATATGCTAGTACAGTTCAATTTCTGTTCAGTGGCACCCTACCATTGATAGTGGAGTATTCAATTATGGTAATGTTATTGAATGTTAAGGGGTTCTCAATGATTAAATTCTTTATAGAGTCAGAGTCATACAGCATAGAAATAGACTTTTCCATCCAACTCATCAATGCTGATGAATTTTCCCAAACTAAATTAGTCCCATTTGCTTGCATTTGGCTCATACCCCACTAAACCTTTCCTACTCACATATCTATCCAAAAGTCTTTTAAATGGTGTAACGGTACCTGCATCTGCCACTTCCCCTGGCAATTCATTCCACGTATGAACCTCCCTGTGTGTGAAAAAGTTGCCCCTTAGATCTCTTTTAAATCTTTCTCCTCTCACCTTAAAAATATGTCCCCTAGTTTTGAACACCCTTTGTTATTCACCTTATCTCTGTCCCTCATGATTTTTTAAACCACTGTAAGATCACTCCTCAGCCTCCTAAGCTCCAGTGGAAACAATCCCAGTCTATCCTTATAACTCAAACCCTCCAGACCTGCCAACACTCTGGTAAGTCTTTTCTGAACATGCTTGGATTTAATAATATCCTTCCTATAGCAAGGATTTTTAGCACATGCCATTTAGTCCTAAACATCACAACTAGTAGAAACAGTTTCTCTCCACGTCACCTATCAATTTTCGTTAATAGAGTCATCGGGTCATAGAGATATCCAGCACAGGAACAGACCCATTGGTCCAACCTGTCCATGCTGACCAGATATCCTAATCTAATCTAGTCCAATTTGCTAGCACCTGGCCAATATCTCTCTCAACCCTTCCTATTCATATACCATCCTGATGCATTTTAAATGTTGCAATTGTACCAGCCTACACCACTTCCTCTGCAGCTCATTCCCTACATGCACCACCCTCTGCATGAAAACTTTAAAGCTTTGACAAAATTGTGTCTCCCCAACTTGGAAATTCCAGACAATATGACTACTACTTGTGTAAGCAGTCCATATGCAATTGCAGCAATACCAAGATAATATCCTGTCAGGAGTGTGATGGAATACTGTCCACTTGCCTGGATGAGTAAAAACAGTCATGAAAGTTGACATCATCTAGGACAAAGCAGGCTGCTTGATTAGTACTACATCCACAAACATTGACTCTCTCCACCACTAATGCAAGGGCAGCACGGTTGCACAGTGGTTAGCACTGTTGCCTCAGTGCCTGGGACTCAAGTTTGATTCCATCCTCAGGTGACTGTCTGTGTGGAGTTTGCACATTCTACCCATGTCTGCGTGGGTTTTCTCTGGGTAATCCAGTTTTCTCCCACAGTCCAAAGATGTGCAGGTTTGACAAATTGGCCATGCTCAGTTGTCCACAGTGTTCAGGGATGTGGAGGCTGGGTGGATTAGTCAGGGGAAATGTAGAGTCATAGTGTAAGGGAATAGGTCTGGGTGGGATATTCTTTGGAGGGTCAATGTGGACTTGTTGGGCCAAATGGCTTGTTTTCACATTGTAAGGATTCCATGATTAGCAGCAGTTTGCATTATCTACAAGATGATGCACTGTAGAAATTCACCAAGGCTCCTTCCAAACCCAAAACCATTACCATGTAGATGAAGGGTAGCAAAAAGTCGCGTACACCACCTGCAAATTTCACTCTAACCCACTCAACATGCTGAACTGCCATTCCTTCTGCGTTCCTGCGTCAAAACCCTGGAACTCCATCCAGAACGGCACTGTAGGTTTACTTCCAGCAAGGACAGCAGTCGTTCAAGAAAGCAGCTCTCCACCACCTTCTCAAGCCAGTGAAGAATGGACAATAAATGCTGATCCAGACAGCAACACCCAGAATGAATTTTAAAATCCATGCATATCATGCCCAGAACTGCAGCTGAAGCCAATTGCTGACCCTGCCAGAGGATGAGAGCTCACTGGGGAGGGCAGATCACATGACAGCCACTACCACAACTGTGCCTTCTGCCTGTCTAATACACCTGCCTGGCACTGGAGCAGGGAACAGAGCATTTGGGGAAGGGAGGAATACAGTGAGCAAATCCTCCCCATTCTGTAATAACCATGCCCCAAATCTATAACTCTATACCTGACAGAAAAAGAGGCTATCTAGACAGCTTGCCAGATTTGACCATCACAATACAAGTAATGGGCACAGTGTAGACAATTTTCATTAAAGATATTATTATTACAAAGATCAACAATAGAATATCAATTTTATTCCAGAAGCAGAGCTTTACAATGCCCCAGTCATGATAAAATTAATATCCATTGCTCGCCATTCACCTTCTGCTCCACATACAGAGAGGGCATTCATAAAAGATAAATGGAGCATGGCAAAGATCCAGCAATCTGAGGAACCCCAGATCACATAACTCATTCATGCCCATGGTATCACTGAGCTATGTAACCCAGCAGTCTCAGTAGTAATTGTGTTATTGTCGGGCAATGATTTCGGATAGTTTTTTCTTCAATTTCCCATCATAAAGTATTTATGGCCAGTTTGGGGTGTGTGTGTGTGTGTGTGTGTGTGTGTGTGTGTGTGTGTGTGTGTGTGTGTGTGTGTGTGTGTGTGTGTGTGTGTGTGTGTGTGTGTGTGTGTGTGTGTGAGACATGCTTGGCAGCACAACCACATGATGTGATCACCGTGGAGCGGTGCCTGCTGTGACAAGTACAAGTCATAAATCACTGTTGGAACTGTCGATTCATGTAGTGTGAAGGAAAATAAACAAGACTGCAACCCTGCTAATCCCAATGAAGAAATAAATGTCAATACTGTACTATAGATCTCACTTAAACAAGAGAATTTCATGGTTCCCTTGTGACAATCAAATAGCCACAGAAAACTTTCACTAACTCAGACTCCATTTCCGATTTTTTCTTACTTTATTTACGGTTGTGTAAATTATGTCATCGCATATAATGGTTTGGACAATTAACTGAGCCCAACACTGTTAAGTAGAATTCAGTTGACATCAATATAACAGGAATACAAATCCAGAATGATTCAACCACAGCTGTGTGTATGTTGCTTCAGGCTATCACATCATAAGAGTTCAGATCTGCATCCAGTTATGTCGTCACCATTCAACCAAAAGCTAAGCAAGCAATCAAACTTAATTTTCTTTACTGGCTGATTTTAAAAGATCTATTGGTTGCTTTGATTTGTTATAAAACCAGCATTATGATTATCTCCAGATTCTGACTTTTCATTGAAAATCAAAACAATCCCCAGGAGTTGGAAGAACCTTGTTTTTTTCCCTCACATAACATTGCCTTGGCTAATCAGACTGAAATTGTCATCCAATCAGGACTCCTTTTCTCTTGTGGTCTACAATGGTCTGATATTTTAAAATTTGGTATTCTGATGAATACAAGTCAGAGAGCGTCAACAAATCTCTCGTTAGCGAGTTTTGAGATTTCTAGCTCAGGTTGAGGTTCTGGTTGTAAGTTTGCTTGACGAGGTGGAAGGTTCGCTTTCCGATGTTTCGTCACCATACTAGGTAACATTATCAGTGAGCCTCTGGTGAAGCGCTGGCATCATGTCCTGCTTTCTACTTAAGTGTTTAGGTTTCCTTGGGTTGATTATGTCATTTACTGTGTTAATGTCATTTCTTTTTCTCAGAGGGTGGTCAATGGGGTCCAAGTCGATGTGTTTGTCAAAAGAATTCCAGTTGTAATACCATGCTTAACAGAATTCTCGTGCTTGTCTCTGTTTGGTTTGTCCTAGGATAGATGTGTTGTCCCAGTCAAAGTGGTGTCCTGCCTCATCTGTATGAAAGGATACTAGTGAGAACGGGTTATGTCATTTTGTGGCTAGTTGATGTTCATGTATCCTGGTGGCTAGTTGTTCAATGTAGTCTTTGTTACAGTTCTTGCAAGGTATTTTGTAAATGACATTCGTTTGGCTTGTTGTCTGTGTAGTGGCTTTTAAATTCATTAGCTGCTGTTTTAGTGTGTTGGTGAGTTTGTGGGCTACCATGGGTAGTCTGGCTATCATTTCTGAGATTTCTTTGCTATAGGGGAGAGTGGCTAGGGTTTCTGGGCACATTATGTCTGCTTGTTTGGCAGACTGTGTTCATTGGGTACCCACTCTTTTTGAATACGCTGTATAGGTGATCCTCCTCTGCTCTTCGTGGTTACTCTGTGCTGCAGTGTGTGGTGACTCATTGGAAAACTATTCTAATGCAGCTTTGTTTGTGGGTGTTGGGATGATTGCTTCTCGTTTCAGCAATATTCAAGTTCTGTACTAAACTACAGATCAATTGAATTGCATAGAACACCCAGAAATAAGAGTTCATTTCTCCCTGTTATTCTGTATTGGTGTTTATACTTCACACATTGTCGCATCGCAATGAATGCAACATATCTTTCTATTCCCTTTGTTCTTGTACTAGTTTCTTTCTGAATGTGCCAGTTACTTGCCTCTTTACTTCCTGTGACAATGATTCCCACTTTTTAGCCACTCGCTGAACAAATAGATTTCTCCTGATCTCCATATATTGAACGTATTCATTTTTTAAAAAAATTATTGCTAGTTTTGGAAGCAAAACATTCTCATCTCACCTAGCCTGATAAATCCATTTGTAAGTTTAAAATCCTGTGTCTGATCAGCTCTAAGTTTTCTCTTTGGAGGTTCCAATCTGTTCAATCTTTTCCAGTATCCGCAATCTCTAGCTCTGATATTATCTTTGTAAGTCACTTTTGCACTTCTTTCATTGCTTCTGTGTCTTTTTTTGATATCAAAAGCACAGCACTTCAGATGCTGTCTAACCCAGGTTTCATACAAATCTATCTTGTCTACTATATTTAATGCTATGTCCAGAAATGAATGTTAGTCAACATTTGTCATTTTATTTTGTTCTCCATTGATATTTATAATGAATTTTTCACCTGTATCCCTATATCTTCTTATTCAATAACTTCACTCAATTTCCTATTCTCTAAAGCATATCATGTCTCTACCAAAGTCTACCATATCATGTTTCAGTGGCATCTAAATGTAGTATGTATGTTCATACTGAGCTCAAACTTTCTGAACAAAGATTCCAGGATCAATTTTCCTTCCAGATGTCCCTTGATTAGATAAAACCTCATTTAGGATCAACAGTATTTATCCTGCACAAAAAATAAAATAAATTAATTGTAGAGACACAAAGTCAAAACTTCTCTTCATGATTTCAAGATGACTACTTCAATAAAGCTTTATTTCCTGTGTTCAGCAAGAAGAAAACTACTTGAAAAGGCAGTAACAATTATTGCAGCTAATGCACTCATTGACATCCCAATGCTACTGGTCATGAATTCCTTTTGCCCTCTGACTTATTCAGGGGAGATTTTGTAACCTCCAAGTGATTGAAGAAGTGTGGTCATGCTTGCCATCCTGATAGAAGCCACAAAATCCAGCCCAAGTAATCGCAATTAGGCGTTAGTGAGTTTTGAGAAGATTTGTAGCTCAGGTTGAGGTTCTGGATGTAGGTTTGCTCACTGAGCTGGAAGTTTCGGTTTAAGACATTTTGTCACCCTACTAGGTAACATCATCAGTGAGCCTTCGGATGAAACAGTGGTGGTATGGCCCACTTTTTTTATGTGTTTAGGTTTCCTTGGGTTGGTGGTGTCATTTCCTGTGGTAATGCAATTTCTTGTGGTGATGTCATTTCCTGTTCTTTTTCTCAGGTAAACGGGATCCAAGTCAATGTGCTTATTGATAGAGTTCTGATTGGAATGCCATGCTTCTAGGAATTCTCGGTCATGTCTCCATTTGGATTGTCCTAGGATGGATGTTTTGTCCCAGTCAAAGTGGTGTCCTTCCTCATCTATATGTAAAGATACTTATGAGAGTGGGTCATGTTGTTTTGTGGCTAATTAATATTCATGTATCCTGTGGTGGCTAGTTTTCTGCCTATTTGTCCAAGTAGTGTTTGTTACAGTTCTTGCGAGGTATTTTGTAAATGACATTAGTTTTGCTTGCTGTCTGTATACACTCAATACACAAAAAAGAAAGCACTAGAAGGACTAAAAAAAGATAAAAACATTGTTATCCAAATGCAGACAAAGGATGCTTGACAGTCATTCTAAATCAAAGAGACTATATTGAGAAAGCGAACCTACTGCTCACAGATACCAACACTTACCCAACAAGTGGTAATAGACCCGACCCCACAACTAAAGAACCAAATCCCAGCCCTACTCAAAAAGCTTCAGCAATCCAGAGAAATAAATAAGACCAACTTCCAATAAACAAAACCAGATGGATCCAACACACCATGCTTCAGTGGATTACCCAAAATTCACAAACCAGGAGCCCCCTCAGACTCATAGTCTCGCTATCTGGAACATTAACTTACAGATTAGCCAAGGAGCTACACCAAAGGTTAAAACACTTCGTAAAGACACACCACTCCATCCACCCCACCCAAGAATTCTGATGACCATCAAAGACACCAAGATAGAAGAGAATGAAATAATTGTTTCCTTTGACGTAACAGCCATGTTCATATCCATCAACATCAACCTGGCCAAGGAAACACTGACTACATTATTAGAAGAACCAAAGGCACATACACCAAACACCATCAACTTCATCAGCAAGGACAATATCGTCAAACTAGTGGACCTATGCCTGATCAGCCACTTCACCTTCAAAAACAAAACCTACTGACTGACCAATGGAACACCCATGGGATCTTTGATATCAGGGTTATTAGCAGAGGCAGTAATACAGAGACTTGAACAAACAGCTCTGCCAACCATCCAACCCAAACTTTGGGTCTGTTATGTGGATGACACTTTTGTCATCACTAAATGAAACAAATTACAGGAAACCTTCAAGACCATCAATAATTCCCTTACTGGCATAAAATTCACTAAAGGGGAGGAAAACAACAACAAACTGCCATTCCTAGATGTCACAGTAGAGCGAACAGCCAATGGAGAACTTCAAACCAGCATCTACAGGAAAACAACACACACAGACCGAATACTGAACTACAGAAGCAATCAACCCAACACCCACAAACAAAGCTGCATTAAAACATTATTTCAACAAGCCACAACACTATAGAACAGAGGAACCATGAAAAGCAGAAGAAAATCACTCATACAGTGTATTCAAAAAGAACATGTACACAACAAACATAGTCCACCGATTTCTCAGCAACAAACCCAAACAAGCAGACAAAACATGTCCAGAAACCCTAGTCACTCTCCCCTACATCAAAGACATCTCGGAAATGACTGCCAGGCTACTCAGACCCCTTGGCATCATGGTAGCCCACAAAAAAACCAACATACTAAAACAGTAGCTAATGAACTTGAAGGAGCCTATATAGACAGAAGAAAAACTAATGTATTTTACTAAATACCTTGCAAGAAATGCAACAAACACTACATTGCACAAACAGGCAGAAAACTAGCCACCACAGGATACATGAACATCACCTAGCCACAAAAAGACATAACCCATTCTCACTAGTAACTTTACATACAGATGAGGAAGAACACCACTTCGACTGGGACAACACATCTGTCCTAGGACAAGCCAAATACCCAAGAATTCCAAGAAGCATGGCATCCCAATTGGAACTCTATCAACAAACACATTGACTTGGATCCCCTTTACCATCCCCTGAAAAAGAACAAGAAATTACATAATCGCTGGAAATGACATCACCACAGGAAATGACATCATCACATGAGATGACATCACCAAACTAAGGAAACTTGAACACATAAATAAAAGGCAGGCCATACTACCAGTGCTTCATCCAGAGGCTTGCTGATGATGTTACCTGGTATAGTGATGAAACATCTGAAACCGAACCTATCAGCTCAGCGAGCAAACCTACATCCAGAGCTATTCAGCATTATTTGGAGATTATAAGGTTGTAGACCACATCATGTAAATCCAGTTTTGTATGGACACTACAGTATTTGAAATGGAAAAATTCAAGAACAAAGTTAATTAATAGAATTTATAGAACTAAACAAATGTTCATTTAATTTTGATTATAGATAAGCGCGCGTGTGCACACACACACACACACACACACACAGTGTCTTTATATCTGAGAGAATCAATGTGAGAAGTGATATAAGTTTTACTGATACTAGCTAAGTTGGAGAAAAGTTAATCATGATTCCAGCTCATGATCATTATCAGTGACCACATTTTTTAGATTCACACAAGTAGAGTTTACATACCACAGCGACGCTGGGACCTTACTTCACCATCAAGACAAATGAAAAAGGAATAAATTGGAAGAAAAAAACTCGATTGGAAAATTTCATAATGCATCTGGAACACCTCACAGCATCTGTTTCTCATTTTGCTAGAAGTGGATTTCAAACCAGTAGGAAGCAAAAAAAAAGTATTGTTTATTTATTCCTTCCTTCCTTCCTTTCAGAGCAAGCCATTTGTGATTGAACATCCTGCTTCTGTATCTTAAATCAAATGTCATAACTATCATGAAGCCCAAGAATTTATACTATGCTTCATTCTTATTTCAGCAAGTGAAGGCAGCTAAGCAATCATATGCTTGCAGCTATACTGTTTTTAACAATCTCATTTTCTTGTATGTAATGTAAAAGTGCTGGCATAAACTGTTTCTGCATGCTTTTAACTGGGCTTGAGATGATTAATTTTTTTTACCTCACATATACAGGCAAAATTAAATGGTTTGAAGAATCACTCAACTGATCTGCATTTAGTCTTCCCAGTTTAGAAGTGATTGCAGAATAAGCAATAAAAGAGAAAATGCAAAATTAGTGCCTTCCAGAGAGGAGTGGTTAGTGGACTGAATACAGAGGTTGGAGGTGTGGGAGGAAATGAGTGAACAGAGCTGTCTCTCCAGTGCTCAAGTGAAAAGATATCAAAGGAAAGACAGTTGGAGATGGCAAAGTTGGGGTGAATGAGGGCGCTACAGAAGAAACATTTCCTTTATAAAAACATTGAGAAGAGTGGGGGTGAAGTGTGTTTCATGGTAGGATTAAGTCACAGGCTATTTATATATTAGGATGATTGGTGAATACAGAAGCTACAATGGTGGAAAGTGAGGATGAAGGAGATCCAGGGATTAGTGCTGGGTCCACTGTAGTCTGTCATTTATATAAGCAATCTGGATGAAAATTTAGGAGCATGGTTAGTAAGTTTGCAAACAACACCAAAACTGGTGGTTTAGTCAACAGTGAAGGTGGCCATCTCAGATTACAAAGGGTTATTGATCAACTGGGTCATTAGGCCAAGGAGTGGCAGATGGAGTTTAATTTAGATAATTGCAAGGTTTGAATTTTGGTAAGGCAAACCAGGGCAACGCTTGTACAGTTAAATGGTAGGACACTGGGTAGTGTCATGAAACAGAGAGAACCAGGGGTTCAGGTACATAGTTCTTTTAAAGTGGTGTAAGAGGTAGACAAAATGGTGAAGGACGCATTTGGTACGCTTACTTTTGTTGATCAGAGGACTGAGTATGGGAGGTGGGATAACATGCTGTGGCTGTATAAACATTGGTGAGGCAACTTTTGGAGTATTGCATACAGAAATGGCCACCCTGCTACAGGAAGGTTAGAATTAAATTGGAAAGGGTGCAAAAATGACTTACAGGAATGTCACCAGGATTGTAAGGTTTGAATTATAAGGAGATGCTGGATAGGCTGGAACATTTTTTCCCTAGAATGTAGGAGATTGAAAGTTAACCTTCCAGAGATTTATAAAATCAGGAGGGGCATAGATAAGGTGAATAGCAAAGGCCTTTTTCCCTAGGGTAGGGGAGTTCAAAACAAGAGAGCATAGGCTTAAGGTGAGAGGACAAGGATTTAAAAGGGATCTGAGGGGCAACGTTTTCACACAGAGGGTGGTGCATACATGGAATGAACTGCTAAAGGAAGTATAGATGCAGGTACAGTCACAACATTTAAAAGACATTTGGACAGTAACATGGATAGGAAAGGTTTAGACGGATATGGGCCAAATGCAAGTAAATGGAACTAGTTTAGTTTGGGAAACTTGGTCACCATGGATGGACTGGACCAAACGATCTGTTTCCATGCCATATGACTAAGTTCAGACAAAAGTAGGAAAAACGGGATGAATTACGGAAGATCCTAGCCAGGGGAAACTTGCAGAAAACCCCAGACATATCTGCTGCAGATGGCAGAAAAGTCAGAGCAGATTTGGTGGGGAGAAAGGAATAAGCACCTTACCCTGGTAACTGTGGAAGTCAAAAAACTTTAAAGAGGAAAGATGGTCAATTACGGCCTGGGAATATTGAGAAGTATCAATTGTGAAATAGTACTATTTATCAGGTGAAATTGAAGAAGTCGTCAGGGTTTGGCCTTAGCCTGATAATGGATTAGTGGTGCTGGAAGAGCACAGCAGTTTAGGCAGCATCCGAGGAGCAGTAAAATCGACGTTTCAGGCAAAAGCTCTTCATCAGGAAGGTGCTCTTCCAGCACCACTAATCCAGAATCTGGTTTCCAGTATCTGTAGTCATTGCTTTTACCTTTTTTACTTAGCCTGATAATGTTCTATTCACTATATAATAGCACGTGTTTCTTGCAAGTAGATGTTTTGATAGCAATATCAAATTTAGATATTAAAAAAAGGAGCACTACAAGTATTCCAAACTAAATTAGGATTGTGATTATGAAAAAGCATCTAGTGGAAACTCCAGGATTTAGTGAGTACCACTTTTATGAATTTAACACATGTATACCAGCAAATAAGGCTTCTAAACTTGCAGTCAGTCAAAACATTAGCTGAATTTCAAGCATTTTGTGAAGTATGAGAATATCTGAAGACAATGTGGAGTCATAAATGCTAAAGTAGCTTGCATATGAATAAGTTGTATTTTCCTTAAAATGTATTAAAGCCATCTGGAAGCAGATCTAGCCTAATAAAGCTGTGCTGAGAATTTAAGCACAGTACAGAGGCAACCCTGAGCGAAACTAACCATTTGAGGAGTAACCTAACCATGAGCGTAAATTGAGACCTCAAGTATTTGAGGGAGGGAGGTTCTGCAGCTGCCTGTGCTATTGTGTTTTTGAAAGCAAATTAAGCTGTTCTGACTGAAGGGAAGTCAGTAAGGGAAATCCAGGAGAATGTTAGGGAAACAGGTTAACAGAATTATGTAAGAAAACTTTAAAAAGTGAAGTTGCAGATAGAATGACCTGTATGTCATTCAATTTATTCAAAGAGCATTAATCACAGAGTTGAGAAAAAGGGAGTGGTGAATATCTAAACTGGAGAGATTGACGTACAATTGCAGGTCATGTTCAATATTCTAAAAACTGCTGAAAACCTTATCACATTGAATTGCTACAAAACATTGTTTGCCTTTTGCAATTCAATCCTCTTGTTTCTGTAATGAAGATTATTGGATTATTACAGTGCAAAAAAAAGGACCTTAACACAGGGATACAAAGGAACTTGAGAGTATGACCTTTTCAAGAACTTTAGTGAATAAAACATGCAGAACATTAAAATTGGGAGGGACCCCACATTTATTGTCATGTTATATAAAGTTCCATGTATTTCTGAATTCACGAAAGCTCAAAGGCAATTTTGATACATTCCCAATGAAAGTGGCATAGGTTGATAAGCTATGTACATTAATATTTTTAATATATTTATACCTATTCCTCTTAAGAAACCTTTTACAGTCTCATTCCATTAACTGCAATAATGATTATCTAACATGAACAGACTATGGCTTATACTCTTCTAAAATATTGTGAGGAACTATTGTCCATATAAATCAATGGTGTTAAACATTCAGTTCAACCAGATTAATTTCATCCTAGTTTTTAATTATAATAAACTAATTGAAATTACAATTAATAGAACATTGCTGAAGTACAGTACTTTATTTTCTCTAACTTACCATGACCTTCTATGACATTGCTTCAGGTAGTGTGTGTTAGCAAGCAAGGCAGAATTAAACTAAATCATGTAAATCAGACTGCATTTCAAAGTGATAGATTCTATCCTTAAGTGATATGTTGGTTTAATATCAATAATATCCATACATAAAAAGCAATTTGGGAGGCAGAGAAATTGGATGACAAGTTAAGGAGCTGGACTATAGAAAACAAAGACGCTGGTGGGAGGGTATAATTACAATGTAATGAATTTCTATACTGTACTCGCATTCTCCCATTGTACATGAGTAAGCTGGTGTAAGATAATTGTAATTATTTCCATGTATAACATGAGAATACTGCTTTCTGGATCTCTTTCCTATCAATAAATCATCACTTGCAGATCCCTTTCTTTCTTCATCTTTTCTCTACCTCAAGGAAAGGCAATCTTCTAATTGATAATGCACAGTCTCCCCTCCTACACATAACAACAATTCGAAATACTGAAGCATTTCAATCTAGTAATTATCGTAAATGCAGTGATCATGATCAATTCTCCTGTGTGAGAATTGTTTAGAAAAGAATGAATCTAAGTCCTTATATATTTCTTCATGGGATGTGGATGTCACAGGCTGGGCCAGCATTTACTGCCATTCCTAATTTGCCGAGAGGAGATGGTGGTTAGCTGTTTTCTTGAACCACTGCAGTCCTTACAGTAGGTAATTAAGGCATGTAATTAGGAAGGGCGGTCCAAGATTTTCACAGGGAACTTGCAAGTGATGGCATTCCTCAGGGAAAATGTCCCAGCCTCTTCTTATAATTCACACCTTCCAGTCTCAGCAATATTTTTGTAAATTATTCTTGCACCATTTTCTGTTTAATATCATCCCTCCTATAGCAGGGTGACCAGATTTGTATACAGTACTCCAAATGTGGCCTTACCAATGTCTTATACAGCTATAACATGATGTCTAAAATCTTGTACTCGATGCTCTGACTGATATGAAGGCAAGGGTATCAAATGCCTTCTTCCCTACCCTTTCTACCTGTAACACCATTATCAAGTGACCAGGTATCTGCACCCCAGGTTTCTCTGTTTGACAACACTCTCATGAGTCCTACCATTAATTGTGTAAGTTCTGCCTGGTTTGTTTTACCAAAATGCAACATAGGACATAGAACATTAGAACATAGAACATAGAACATAGAATATTACAGCGCAGAACAGGCCCTTCGGCCCTCGATGTTATGCCGACCTGTCATACCAATCTGAAGCCCTTCTAACCTACACTATTCCATGTTTGTCCATATGCTTGTCCAATGACGACTTAAATGTACTTAAAGTTGGCGAATCTACTACCATTACAGGAAAAGCATTCCATACCCATACTACTCTCTGAGTAAAGAAACTACCTCTGACATCTGTCCTATATCTATCACCCCTCAATTTAAAGCTATGCACCCTCGTGCTCGCTGTCACCATTCTTGGAAAAAGACTCTCCCTGTCCACCCTATCTAACCCTCTGATTATCTTATAAGTCTCTTTTAAGTCATCTCTCAACCTTCTTCTCTCTAATGAAAACAGCCTCAAGTCCCTCAGCCTTTCCTCGTAAGACCTTCCCTCCATACCAGGCAAGATCTTAGGAAATCTCCTCTGCACCCTTTCCAAAGCTTCCACATCCTTCTTATAATGCGGTGACCAGAACTATACACAGTACTCCAAGAGCGGCCGCACTAGAGTTTTGTATAGCTGTAGAATAACCTCATGGTTCCAGAACACGATCCTTCTATTAATAAAAGCTAAAACACTGTATGCCTTCTTAACAACCCTGTCAACCTAGATGGCAACTTTCAAGAATCTGTGTACCTGAACACCGAGATCTCTCTGCTCATCTACATTACCAAGAATCTTACCATTAGCTCAGTACTTTGCATTCCGGTTACTCCGACCAAAGTGAATCACCTCACACTTGTCCACATTAAACTCCATTTGCCACCTCTCAGCCCAGCTCTACAGCTTGTCTATGTCTCTCTGTAACCTACAACATCCTTCATCACTATCCACAACTCCACCGACCTTAGTGTCGTCTGCAAATTTACTAACCCACCCTTCTACGCCCTCATCCAGGTTGTTAATAAAAATGACGAACAGCAGTGGGATCCAACACCGACCCTTGTGATACACCACTGGTAACCGCTTTTATCTGCATTAAACGTCATCTGCCATTGCTTGACCCACTGGTCCAGTTGATCAAGATCCCATTGTAGTCTTAGATAAACTTCTTCACTGTCCACTGTACATTCAACTTAGGTGTCACCCACAAACTTACTAACCTTGCCTCTTATATTCTCATTCAAATTACGTACATAAATTACGATCAACAGTGGAACCAGTACCGAACCTTGTGGCACACCACGGGTTACAGGCCTCCAGTCTGAACAACAATCCTCTACCACCACCTCTGTCTCCTACTGTCAAGCTAATTTTGTATCCAATTAACCAGCTTTCCCTGGATTCTATGTGATCTGACCTTACTAACCAGTCTACCCTATGGATCCCTGTTGAAGGTCTTTTTAAAGTCCATGTAGACAACGTCTACTGCTCTGCCTTCATCTATCTTCTTGGTCACTTCTTCAAAAATTTCAATCAAATTTGTGAAACGATTTCCCACACAAAGTCATGCTGAATATCCCTAATCAGTCCTTGCCTATCCAATTGCACGTAGACTCTGTCTCTCAGAATCTCCTCCAAAAACATACCCACCACTGACATTGGGCTCACTGGTCAATAATTCCCTGGCTTTTCCTTGCAACCTTTCTTAAATAAAGGCACAACATTAGCCACCCTCCGGTCTTGCAGTACTTCACCCGTGATTATCGATGATACAAATATCGCTGCTAAGGGTCCTGCAATTTCTTCCATGGCTTCCCACAATGTCTTGATTTGATCAGTTCCTGGAGATTTATCTGCCAGCATCTCCTCTTCTGAATTGTGGACTCTTTTAAAGACATCACATTTATCCACCCAAGTTCCCTAGCAGCTGTGTCTTTTTCCATGGTAAATGCTGATGAGAAATATTCATTTAAGGTCTGACCCATTTCCTGTTGTTCCACACATAGATGTCTAATCTTTCCCTAGTTACACTTTTGTCCTTAATATTCTTGTAAAATTTCTTTAGATTCTCCTTTACCTTATCTACCAGAATTATCTCATGTCCCCTTTTTGCCCTCCCATTTCCCTCTCAAATGTACTTCCACCTCCACTGTACTCTTGAAGGAATTCACTTGATCCAGCCTATACCTGACATATGTCTTGTTCTTTTTCTTGATCAGTACCTTGATATCTCTAGTCATCCAGTATTGACGCAAAATGTCACAAAGATGTTGATAACAAAATGTAGGATTTGTCAGCTGGAAGTGTATGCAATAGTCAAAATGTCACCTTTACTACATATTTACAACATCACTAAGGTCCTCGATTTGCACCTCCATAACGTTACTAACTTTGCCCTTGTCTCAGATAATCTGCTGCCGAACAACTCACTCATATCTTTGCTCCTTCAAGAACTCATTAATTCTGACTGGTCATCCAGAATCCATTCACTGTAACTTTGAGGTATGTAATCTTTTTATGTTTAACCTTTGACTAAGCTTTCAGTCATCTGACCAAATAATTCATAGGAAACAGGACATTAGGCCCAAAAAGTCACCACCACTCCAAAGACTAACTCTACCCTATTGCTCTACATTTACTCATAACTGATGCACCTAACCTACACATCCCCAGACACTGTGGGCAATTTAGCATGGACAATTCACCTGGCCTGCACATCTTTGGATTGTGGGAGGAAACTAGAGCACCCGGAGGAAACCCATGCAGACATGGGGAGAATGTGCAAACACATAGTCACCTGAAGTGGCAATCAAATCTGGGTCCCTGGTGCTGCGAGGCAGTAGTGCTAACCACTGAGCCACCGTGTTGATTCTTATTTAGATTAGTGTCATTTTATCTTTGTTTTCTAACACTCTTGTGAAGTACTATTGACCTTTTTAATTACATGTGGTATATAAATATAATTTGAAGTAGGGGCTTGAGTAGTGTTGCAGAGCAGAGAGACCCAAGGGTTCAGGCATGTAATTTTTTGAAGTCTGCATCACATTTATCATGCTTGCTTTCATTGTTCAAACCTTTGAGACGTCCTGCTGAAATTGTACAAGACATTGCTGAGGCCTCATCTGGATTACTGTCTCCAGTTCTGGTCGCTGTGTTATAGGAAGGATATTATTAAGCTGGAAGGGATTCAGAAAGACATTTCTTGGACATTTCTGAGAATGGAAGGTTTCAGTTGTAAGGAGAAGCTGGCTAGGCTGTGACTTTTTTCACTGGAGCACAGGAGATAAAGGGTGACCTTATAGAGGTTTCTAAATCACGAGGGTTATAGATAAGGTGAATGGAATGTGTCTTTTCTCTAAGGTGGGGGATTTCAAGACCAAGGAGCATATTTTTTAAAGTAAGGAGAGAACGATTTAAAAACAACATGAGGGACACTTTTTTTAAACTCAGAGAGTAGATTGTATATGGAATAAACTTCCAGAAGTAGTGATGGATGTGAGTACAGTTATAATGTATAAAAGAAATTTGTATATGCACATGAATAAGAAGTATATAGAGTGATATGGGCCAAATGTGGGCAAGTGGGACAAGTTTAATTTGGTTTGGACTGGTTGCACCAAAGGGTCTGTTTCTGAGCTGTATGACTCTAAGTCCCTACTATTTACCCCAGAGGGCAGGGAATAATTAATGGGCAGTTTCATTTTATGAGATTGGATTGGGCCAGCTGCAGCTGAATTTCCCTGGTAGGCACTGGATGAATAATGCATGAACTCGAATGATGTTACACATAAGATTTATACCAGGGTCTTCAGCCTGGATGGATGACGGTTGCATTCCATTGCTTTCCCACTGATGGGAGTGACTGCTGTGGAATGTTACCTCACTAGATGTGAATACTCTAAACATGTCCATTTTCCACCATCTTGGCCACATGTAACTAATACTTAAAAACATGAACTACTAAACCCAGGCCAGGTTCCTTAAGTTGTCAAGTTTGCCATATTGATATTGAGTAAAGAGAGAAAGTATACAGCTTACTTCTCCACATCTTGAGGAAAGAGTCTGTTTTTACCCCTAACATAGTTCTGCGAGCACATGCTAAACTAGACTAATACAAATGATAGAAACAAGGAGACGATTGACATAACTTTATTTTCACGTTTTAATGGTTTACTAAATTCCACTTGAAGTGTCCAGATTATGATGAGATAAAAACAAGTTAAAAACAATGACTGCAGATGCTGGAAACCAGATTCTGAATTAGTGGTGCTGGAAGAGCACACAATTGAGGCAGCATCCAAGTAGCTTCGAAATCGACGTTTCGGGCAAAAACCCTTCATCAGGAATAAAGGCAGTGAGCCTGAAGCGTGGAGAGATAAGCTAGAGGAGGGTGGGGGTGGGGAGAAAGTAGCATAGAGTAACATGGGTGAGTGGGGGAGGGGATGAAGGTGATAGGTCAAGGAGGAGAGGGTGGAGTGCATAGGTGGAAAAGAAGATAGGCAGGTGGGACAAGTCCAGACAAGTTATGGGGACAGTTACTGAGCTGGAAGTTTAGAACTAGGGTGAGGTGGGGGAAGGGGAAATGAGAAAACTGTTGAAGTCCACATTGAGGCCCTGGGGTTGAAGTGTTCCGAGGTGGAAGATGAGGCGTTCTTCCTCCAGGCGTCTGGTGGTGAGGGAGCGGCGGTGAAGGAGGCCCAGGACCTCCATGTCCTCGGCAGAGTGGGAAGGGGAGTTGAAATGTTGGGCCATGGGGCGGTTTGGTTGATTGGTGCGGGTGTCCCGGAGATGTTCCCTAAAGCACTCTGCTAGGAGGCGCCCAGTCTCCCCAATGTAGAGGAGACCGCATCGGGAGCAATAGATACAATAAATGATATTAGTGGATGTGCAAGTAAAACTTTGATGGATGTGGAAGGCTCCTTTAGGGCCTTGGATAGAGGTGAGGGAGGTGGTGTGGGCTCTCCTCCTTGACCTATCACCTTTATCCCCTCCCCCACTCACCCATGTTCCTCTATGTTACTTTCTCCCCACCTCCACCCTCCTCTAGTTTATCTCTCCACACTTCAGGCTCACAGCCTTTATTCCTGATGAAGGGCTTTTGCCCGAAACGTCGATTCCAGATTATGATGAGGTCTATTCCCCAATACTTATGATTAGTAATAGAGCAATTGAATTATAAAAATAAAATATTACAGAAAGCAATGGAGAAAAGAGCATGAAAATTACTTGTAATAAAACCATCGTTTGGCAGTGAGTGAGCACTGAAGAGTAATTTTAAATACCTTTCAGTCTGTAAATTGGTTGGCACAATACAGAATGATCCCTCAAAAAAAACCTTAAAATGAGGTGTTAAGACCATAAGAAATAGGAATAGGGGCAGGCCATTTGATCCTGTTCCAGCATTCAAAAAAATCCAACATTCCTCATATCCACTTTCCTGTCTTTACACTGTGGCCTTTAAATCCCATACTGACCAAGAATCTATCTATCTCAGCCTTACGTATGCACAAGGGCTCTGCCCCCATGGCTCTCTGTGATAGGGAGTTCCAAAGACTCTCAATCCTCTGAGAGTAGAAATTCCTCCTTATCATAGTCTTAAATTAGTGCCCCTTCATTCTAAGACTATGTCCTCATTATAGATGCTCTGTTAAGGAAAACATCTTCTCAGCATTTACCCTGTCAAGCCCCATAAGAATCCTACATGTTTCACGAAGTAAAGTGAGGATTTCATGTTGGTTTTCATTAATGCAGATCTAGGAAGTTTGTAGAACAACACATTTATCACTTTATCTTCATTTTTTAAATTCTGTCTCCAATACCTGGTGCAAGTAAGGTGGAGGAGCAGAGGGATCTTGGGGTCTATGTTCATAGCTCTTTGAAAGTTGCCACTCAGGTGGATAGAGCATGTAAGAAGGCCAATGATGTATTAACGTTCATTAGCAGAGGGATTGAATTCAAGAGTCGTGAGGTGATGTTGCAGCTGTACAGGACCTTGGTAAGGCCACATTTGGAATACTGCGTGCAGTTCTGGTCGCCTCACTTTAGGAAAGATGTAGAAGCTTTGGAGAGAGTGCAGAGGAGATTTACCAGGATGTTGCCTGGAATGGAGAATAGGTCGTACAAGGATAGGTTGAGAGTGCTAGGCCTTTTCTCATTGGAATGGCGAAGGATGAGGGGTGACTTGATAGAGGTTTATAAGATGATCAGAGGAATAGATAGAGTAGACAGTCAGAGACTTTTTCCCCGGGTACAACAGAGTGTTACAAGGGGACATAAATTTAAGGTGAAGGGTGGAAGGTATAGGGGGGATGTCAGGGGTAGGTTCTTTACCCAGTGAGTGGTGGGGGCATGGAATGCGCTGCCTGTGGGAGTGGCAGAGTCAGAATCATTGGTGGCCTTTAAGCAGCAATTGGATAGGTACGTGGATAGGTGCTTAAGCTAGGACAAATGTTTGGCACAACATCGTGGGCTGAAGGGCCTGTTCTGTGCTGTATTGTTCTCTGTTCTATGTTCTAAGACTAAGAATTAATTATACGGAGTTCTGAAACACAAACCTTCATTCTGATGTGCAGTGGCACCTTATATTGCAGCACTGATTACATGGCATTACCATTTGATTTGATTTGATTTGATTTATTGTTGTTAACGTACCAAGATACAATAAAAAGTATTATTTTGAGTGCTAACCTGATAAATCATACCTTACATAAGTACATCAAGGTAACAGAACAGAATGAAGAATATAGAGTTAGAGCCACAAAGTAGAGGCAGAGGAAGATCAACTCTAATATGAGAGGTTCATTCATAAGTCTGATAACAGTGGGGAAGAAACTGTTCTCGAATCTATCGGTACATGATTTCAAACTTTTACATCTTCAAACTGATAAAAGAGGATGGAATAGAGTACGACCAGGTTGGGAGGGGTGTTTGATTATGTTAGCTGCTCTCCCAAGGCAGCAGGATGCATAGATAGAGTCAATGGAAGGAAGGCTGATTTTTGTGACAGACTGGGCTGTGTTCACAACTCTCTATATTTTCTTTCGGTCTTGTTCGCTGCGATTGCCATACCAAGCTGTGATGCATCTGGATAGGATGCTTTCTGTGGTGCATCTATAAAAATTGGTAAGAGTCATTGTGGACATGCCAAATTTGCTCTACCTCAGCACCATTGATCCAGACGCGGGGCGGGGGGGGGGGGGGGGGGGGGTGTCCTCCACTTTACTTCCTGAAGTCAGTGACTAGTTCCTTCGTTTTGCTGACATTGAGCAAGCGATTGTTGTCTTTATATCATACCACTAAGCTATCTATCTCTTTCCAAACCCTGTCTCGTCATTGTTTGAGATGCAACCCACTACAGTGGTGTCATCAGCAAAATTGTAAATGGAGTTGGAACAGAATTTGGCCACACGGTTGTGAGTATATAAGGAATATAGTAAGGTGTTGAGTATGCAGCGTTATGGGGCACTGGTATTGAGGATTATTGTGGAGGAGGTACTGTTGCCTATTCTTAATGATGGTCATCAGTGAGTCAGGAAGTCAAGGGCCCAGTTGCGGGGGGGGGAGCAGACTTCTAGGTCTCCAAGTTTGATTGGAATTATGATGTTGGACCTAAAGTCAATAAATAGGAGTCTGACATAGGTGTTCTTGTTACCCAGATGTTACAAAGATGAGTGTAAGGCCAGGGAAGTGGCATTTGGCATAGACCAATTACAACAGTAGGCAAGTTATAGTAGATAAGGCAATCTGGGAGACTGGAGTTGGTGTGCATGATTACTAACCTATCAAAGCCCTTATAATGATGACTGTCAGATCCACCAGGCCGCAGTGTTTAGGCATATTGCAAGTGAGAATCTTACATCCTAATAAGAAAAGGTTAAAGGTGCCTGCAAACACTGCCACCAGCTGGTCCAAACAGGATCCGTGTGCACCATCAGGCACTCCATTCATGCCACTCGCTTTCTGTGGGATCACTCTCAAGAAGGCTGGTCTGACACCGACGGCGGTGACTGGGGTACCAATGCACCTGAGGCTGTTGGGGCAGGTGACATCATTTCACTGACCTTCTGTTTAAAGCAAGCATAGAATGTGTTGAGCTTATTGGGGAAGAATGAAATGTTGTCAGTTATTCTATTCAACTTTGCTTTGTAGCCTGTTATATCATGTAAGCCTTGCTATAGTCAATATGTGTTCATGTGGTTAATCTGGGGCTCTAGTTTAGTCTAGTCTTGTCTCTTAGTGACCCTGATAGCTTTGTGAGGAACCGGTGAGTTCTGTGAGAGTTCTAGGCATCTATTTGTGTCTCCTACTGAACATGGAGAACCATACTGCTGCTGCTGATCCTTGCTTCTTGCACTGATGCCACAGGCTGTATATGTTGTCAATTCTCTCCTGCCTTCTGTATCCCACTTTCAGGCTCAACTGAACAGTGTCATAAATCATTCCCAAGAACATCATTTTTTTCTTTACTACCATATGAGATTGTTCAGATAGAACATAAAGACTGAAATTGTGTCAACAAATGTTGCTATTCTATTAAAGTAAAAATCAGATTAATACTGCAATGGTTTTAATGTGTACAAAGGAGGAAAATACTCTTAGCTAGATAACAAAATCATTACTGTGATGTATAATATACCAACATAATATCATGAAGGCACCAGTTTCTTGCCAAGATTTCCATCTTCATGTCCCGTTGAATTTTTTCACGTAATTATACTTGAAAGCAAGCAGTTTCATTTATGGGAAGGTTGTCTTTAATGGCAATGAATTGACTTTATTGAATTAATTGCAATATTGCCACCACTCTGTTAAGATAGAATCGTAGTGGTCTGCAGCACAGAGAAAGCACCTTCAGCCCATTGAGCCCAGCCAGTCAAAAACAACCTAACTATTCTAATTCCATTTTCTTGCACTTAGCCCATCACCTTGTATGCCAAATAGTTAAATGATTGTTTTGACTAGTTCAGACAAAGATATTAAAGACATTGGGGAATAGACAGCTTTTGTAAATGAAATTAGGTCAAAGATTAAGTCACAGCTATGATCCTGCAAAAGAACCTCCTAAAAACCAGGCATGAGGCCTCAGATCAAGAGACCCACTCAAATATAAGGAATCCAAGTATGACCTTCACAGAGCATTAAGACAGCCAAGGACCAATATCGATCCAAACTAGAGACCCAGACAGACACCTGGCAACGATATCAAGGACTGAATGACATCATAGGTTCTAAAAAGAGACAGGGCAATCTAACAGATGATGACATATCCCTCCCAGATCGCCTCATCACCTTCTATGCTCACTTTGAGCAGAATTTTGGCAGAGAAGTAACACCTATTCCAACAAGTCCTGACGAAACTATCCCAACAGTGACTGCATCAGAGGTCAGATCAGTTTTCCTTCATGTGAATCCAAGGAAAGTGATGGGATCAGACAGAGTACCAGGCCGTGCACTCAGAGCATGCTCAGATCAACTGGCAGAGGTCTTCTCGGACATCTTCAACCTCTCCCTGCAGCAGGCCACTGTTTCAAGAGGGCCAACATCATTCCTGTGCCTAAGGCGGCTCATGCAGCATGTCTCAATGACGACCGCCTAGTGGCCCTAACTTTGGTGGTCATGAAGTGCTTTGAAAGACTGGTCATGGCATTAATCAACTCCAGCCTCCCCACTACTCTTGATCCACTCCAATTTGCTTATCGGACCAACAGATCCATGTCAGATGCCATATCACTTGCCCTTCACTCCTCCCTAGAACATCTTGACACCAAGAACAACTAAGTAAGAATCCTATTCATTGACTACTGTTCAGCCTTCAACACTATTATCCCCTCCAGACTGATTACTAAACATAGTGATCTCAGACTAAGCCCCACTCTCTGCAACTGGATCCTCAGTTTCCTGACTCACAAGTCACAATCAGTGAAGATTGGGAACAATATTTCATCCTCAATAACACTCAACACAGGAGCCCCCAGGGGTGCATACTCAGCCCTTTACTGTACTCACTGTATACCCATGACTGCGTCGCCAAATACCAGACTAATGCCATTTACAAGTTCACTGATGACACCACCATAGTCGGTTGAATCTCAGATGGCGATGAAACAAACTACAGACGGGAGGTGGAAGACCTGGAAAAATGGTGCACTGAGAACAACCTAGCTCTCAATGCCAGCAAAACCAAGGAACTCATTATTGACTTTTGGTAGGATGTTACTAATGTCCCCCTACACATTAACAGCACAGAGGTGGAATGAGTGGAGAGTGTCAAGCTCCTGGAGTGATCAACCACAACACGCCTTCTTGGACTCTTCATGTGGATGCACTGGTTACAAAGATACAACGCCTCTTCTTCCTCAGGTAGCTGAGGAAATTTGGCATGACCGCGAATATCCTTTCCAACTTTTATAGGTGCACCATCGAGAGCATTCTGCCTGGATGTATCACTACCTGGTATGGTAACTGTACCATTCAAGATTGGAGATGGTTACAGAGAGTGGTGAACTCGGCCCGGACAATCACAAAGGCCAACCTCCCATCTTTAGAATCCATCTACCAGTCCCACCATCAAGGAAAGGCTGCCAGCATTCTCAAAGATCCATCCTACCCTGGCAACTTTTTTCCACAACCTCTACCATCGGGGAGAAGGTACAGAAGCCTGAGCACACGCACCAGCCAGTTTTGAAACAGTTTCTACCCTCATGTTGTTAGAATACTGAATGGACTCACAAACAATTAGCATTCGCCTGTACCCGTGTTTTTGTTTTTGCTGCTGTTTACCTACTATTTACTTATCTATGGTACTTAACTCTGTGATCTGCTTGTATTGCTCGCAAGACAAAGGTTTTCACTGTGCCTCAGTACACATAACAATAAGTTAAGTTCAGTTCAATTCAATTAGTGAATCTTATTGAATAGCAGAACAGGCCTGAAGAGCTAAATGGACTATTCTTATCCTCAGCTGAAAATGTGTTGCTGGAAAAGCGCAGCAGGTCAGGCAGCATCCAAGGAGCAGGAGAATCGACGTTTCGGGCATGAGCCCTTCTTCAGGAATGAGGTGCACCTATAAAAGTTGGAAAGGATATTCGCCATCATGCCAAATTTCCTCATTCCTGAAGAAGGGCTCATGCCCGAAACGTCGATTCTCCTGCTCCTTGGATGCTGCCTGACCTGCTGTGCTTTTCCAGCAACACATTTTCAGCTCTGATCTCCAGCATCTGCACTCCTCACTTTCTCCTATTCTTATCCTCATCCTCGTACATTTTTTTTTACTATCTCCAGTGCCTCTGACACCTTTTTATAACATGGCAACCAAAACTCACATGGTACTCAAAGTGTCATCTAACCAAGATTTGATATGAATTTAGCATAACATTTTCAATTCCATCGCTCCAGAAATAAACACAGGTTGCTTTGTTTGTGTTTTCAGTGGTCTAATAAAAGCACATTTTACTGTGTGTGAAACAAAAGATCCTGTCAGTGTTGTAGTAATGAATTACCACTGATAGGTGGGCACAAGTGTCAGTTTTGACACATCTCTGGAAAGTACCTGTCCCACAGACTAAGATGTTTCGGCATTCAAATAATTATAATCCAGAGTTAAATCTGATCTCTTAATAATCCCATTATTTTCTTTGGACATCCAAGCCTTATGAACCATTTCATTCCTCGACCCATCCATTCCTGGTCTGTGAGAATCACACTACCAGTTGCTGCTGCAAGAGGCGTGATTTTTTTACTGCAAGCCCACACATCAGAACTCATGTACGTGTCCAAAAGAGAGATGATTTTAACTTTACAATGACTTTAAAAACTTTTGGCGTACAGCCACATTAAGAAGTATCTTCTTCGCCTCCACCACATCACCACTTCCCCTCTCCTTCCCTAATTTAACTCATGTGTAAGTTGCTTCACATAATTATTTGTAAAATGTCATTCGCAAAACACTGTTTGCCAATGATTCCAGCAGTACTTAGTCAGGATGAGAAGGCAATGCTGTATCAGCTTCTCATGAGTGGAATAACAACCTCCTTGCGTGTGGAGAACAGAATATGCAAGCATTCTTAATCCCTTAGTACCCAAGCTTTAAAAATGCAATAGCCATATGCATGACATAGCAAGTAAAACGACAGCACAAATGATATATTTCTTTAAAAAATCAATGGTAAAGCTATCATTTTAAAGTAAAATGCATGTAATTCATCTAATAGTAAACTTGAAGTGATGCGAGTGATCCAAGAGAGGTTTCAAGAATCCCACACAATGATGTCAAAAGCAGTTTTGGCTTTGCATCAACGCACTGTAAGGAGCAGGGGTACTTGAATCAAATGTAATTAAATGATGTGAGACTTGGGATTGCCGTAAGGAGAGAGTGCAGTTTAACCTTTTTTTCAAACTTGATAATTTTAATCTTGGCAATGTCTGCCTGACTGGATTTTTGCTAAATCAAAATTTATACACCAAAACGCTCGCGTTTTTCACTGGCTGGAGATCAATGCAGGAGTGTTGATCTGCCTCAGCACCACTTCACTATCACCAGGTGTAGGTCTAAAACTGATACTCACATTATAACAACTGCCTTAGGAAACTGAATATAAACTGCAGTGCAGTTGTGACTGTTCACCCAAATGGTATAAAATATGTGGAGTAGAGCATGTATTTTGTAATAGTTAATGTAAAAACTGGTCTTTACTGGAAAAGGGGTTAATCCAAAAAGAATCCTAACCATTTTTTAAAGAAAATCTTAAATACATATCAAGTATTATGTCTGCATGCCATGATAAATTTCACTTTGAATCTTTTTTTTAAATATTTGCAGTTCCTTAATCTCATTGGCTAATTGCAGATTTTGTCCCTTTCATTTGGAAAACAGGGTAGGGCTGCAGCCCTGAATGACCATGGACTTTATTCAAACGAGCAACTTTTGTAACTGCTTCATTCGTTTGGTAACAGGACTAACCCTCAGGTGGTTTAACCACCACTGGAAATAAAACATTTCTAATGTAATGAATTGAACAGAGTAAAGAAAACTGAAAACTTTGAAATTAAAACAGGAAGTGTGCTAATAGGTTCTTTTGTATTTCTAACATTTTTTGATTTTAAGACAAATTTCCATCATTTTCAGATTTGTTTTCTTTAATTTGTTCCAGAATGTTATCAACTATCAAATTTTATTGCTCTTTGAAACATGTAAATGTCATGATGATACAATTTTTAGTTTTGTTCCATTGAGTATGCTTTCTTTTAGTGTACTATAGGATTTTTCATTTGATCATTATTAAAAATGTTGGTGTCTTCCTGTTACTAAGGAGTAGACAGACTTTGAGTATAAAGAGAATAAGGTTTCAGTGTAGGAGTTAATGTTGCTTAATAGATTGATGCAGAGTTACTCCTAAATGTAAACAGTGAATAACCGAAAAAGGATTCGAGGGAGTGGAGAAAGATGGGGAGAGGGAAGCAAGGGAAATGAAAGGGCAAAAAAAAGTTCTTTATTTTTAATAACTACAAACTGCTTTCCTGTGACTCTTAAATCAAAACAGTGCCTAAACCCTTTTGTTTTTACAAGAAACGAAGTGTGAAAAACAGTCAATTGAAAAAAAAAGGTGTTTCTAAGTAATTTGTGTAAAGTAAAATGTAACCATTAAAGCCACAGCCTTCACTGCAGATTGGGAGGGCAATGCACACTATTGTATGCTCTAATTCCCCTGCTCTTTCTCAGGAGCTGGTAGTGATTGAGTAGCTGGTGACAGGAGTGCAGGCCAATTTGATGCGTTTGTTGTGAGAATGGCTTGATGCTAATGGCTCTCATTCACCTGACGTGCAGGAGTCGGTTTTGTTAAGGCTGCCACCATTAATAAAGAGTTCTGATTGGGGAAAAAAACGTAATCCATAGAAGCCACTGAATATAACAAAAAAAAACTCGTTTCCATTACACAGAATTGAAAAAAGAAGAGAAATTCTCAGGTAGTTTTGTAGTGTTTAAAATTACAGATGGCATCATCTGCGTGGGATCAGAATATCAGCCATGGGTTTGTTATCATTCTTAGCAAAATGTCACTACTCTCAGGAACTCAGCGTTTTATCTCTGAACTCAAGGGTTATGTATTCAAGAACCAACACATTTTAGAGCCCTGGAATCAGTTCTGATCATCCCCTACGTTTCAGATTTGACACCACACCTCCACCTAAAATCATAGTAATAGGAATTATACAAAAATAATAACCCACTTGTGTCAGCAAATCAATGATACAAATCATAAAGGACAGGAGATTTCTGTGCTCTGGATTAATTCCACACAAGAAATCTATTACATTAATACTCCGCCTCTATTCCCAATCATTTTCCTTTGTCATGCCTGAAACTGCAACATTTTTGAATATGGGTTTGCCCCTTGACCATGCGGAATTGGTTGCACGTTCTTTTTAAATGGACAGTGGCAAGGTCAGCACTATTATTTATTACTTTGCTTAACATTCCTGAAGGTCAAAGTGCAACGCTAATGCAATTATGGTGGTCTGAACAAGCTGTCAATGGTGAAATGATGAAAAATAACAGGTAAGAAAGCAAAAAAAAAAGCCAGTACTCAGGCTTTAGCCACAGTGCAATGTTTAGCCGTTGTGACCTAAACGATTCTGTGTCATTCCAGTAATACAGAAATTAGATCCTATCTTTGTCGAGAAAGATTTCATTTCCAAGCCTATTTCTCCTTCACTCCTTTCAGACATGCCACAGAATTTGCAAGACAAAAATTAGAATCAAGCTTTTATTTCCCCACAAGGTTTAAGTTTGATGAGTCTTTATTAGGATATTTGAACAGAATTGTCATCGTTTTTACAAGTATTTTAATTTTCTGAAATTATTTCATGTGTTACTCGACAGTTTTTCAAATAAATTCCTTGATTATTTCAGCCTTCCTTTGTGTTAGTTTTAACTTTGGCGCATGTTGGGAATTACTGAGGCCATAAGGAGATATATTCACCATTTATATTCATCCAGTAAGTTATGTGCATTAACCCCAAAGGCAGGTCTTGGCTCATTGTCCACTAGTGCTTCAGCCTGAGCTGTTTTCTTTGTCAGTGGTGGTTTGCCATTGCCTTCCATTCTCAGGGACAGAGTGAGAAGGCAGATCCTCTATCCTAAATGCATGTGACTCCATACCCACAGCAATGTGGTTGACTCTCAATTGACCCCTGAAATGGCTTAGCAAGTTGTGTCAATTGTCATGAAGTCACAACAAAGAAATGAAACTGGAAGGACTACGTGGCATTGACCAAGGCACTGGAAAAGACAATGGCTGAAACAGCCTTGTCAATCCTGTAAAGTCCTCTTTACTAACATCTGGGGGCAAGTGCCAACATTGGGAGAGCTGTCTCACAGACTAGTCAAGCAACAGCCTGACATAGTCACACTCTTAGAATCATAACTCTCAGAAAATGTCCCAAAAATCACCATCCCTGGATATTTCCCATCCCATCGGCAGGACACATCCAGCAGAGGTGATGGCCCAGTGGTATACAAGACAAAGTTGCCCTGGGAGTCCTCAGCATTGACTGCAGGTTCTGTGAAGTCTTATGGCCTCAGGTTAAATGTGGACAAAGAAACCTCTTGCTGATTACCATGTACTGCCTTGCCTTGGCTGATGAATCAGTACTCCATGTTGAACAACACTTGGAGGAAGCATTAAGGGTGGCAGGGCACAAAATGTCGTGTAGCTGGAGAATTTCAATGTCCACACCAAAAAGTGTCTTGGCAGCTGCACTTCTGATTGAGTTGGTCAGGTCCTAAAGGACATAACTACTGGATTGGGTCTACAGGAGGTGGTGAGGGAACCAGCAAGAGAGAAAAACACACCTCATCCTTACCAATCCACTGATTGCAGATACATCTGTCCATGAAAATATTGGTAAGAGACACTACCGCACCATCCTTGTGGAGACCAGAGTCCACCTTCACATTGAGAGTAACCTCCATTGTGTTATGTGGCACTAAAACCATGCTAAATGGGACAGGCTTCAAATAGATCTAGTAACTCTAGACTGGGCATCCATGGGGTGCTGTGGGCCATTAACAGTAGCAGAATTGTACTCCAGCACAATCTGCAACCATGGTCCAACATCTCTCTCACTCAACATTGCCATCAAACCTGGAGATCAATGGAGAGTGCAAGGAGCAGCACCTAAAAATGAGTATCAACCTGGTAAAGTTACAAAACAGGACTACTACATGCCAAACAGCACAAAGCAGCAAGGGATAGACAGACCTAAGCGATCCCACATCAATGGATCTGACCTAAGCTCTGCAGTCTTGCCACAACCAGTCCGGAATGGTAACGGACAATTAAAACAACTCACTGGAGGAGGAGGCTCCACAAATGATCCTATCCTATCACATTCCCAGCAATCTTCAACTAGAATTGGCAAGAGAATAATCCATCTCCCCCAGCTTCACAGATACTAGACTTCAGCCAATTAGATTCACTCCACATGATATCAAGAAACAGGCAATGGATACCGCAAAGGCATGAGGCCTGGACAACATTCTGGCAATAGAACTGAGGACTTGTGCTCCAGCACTTGCTGCTCCCCTGGCCAATCTCTTTCAGTGCAGTTACAACACACACACCTACCTGACAAGGTGGAAAATTGCCTGGTGTGTCCTAAACACAAAAGTAGGACAAATCCAAACCGTTCAATTATTGTCCCATCGGTCTACTCTTAATCAGTAAAGTGATTCCCATTGTCAAGGAATGGTGCTATCAAGCAGCATCTGCTCAGTGACACCCAGTTTGGGTTCTGCCAGAGCCACTCAGTTCCTGACCTCGTTACAGCCTTGTTTCAAACATGGACAAAAGAGCTGAATTCCAGAGGTGAGGTGAGAGGCCCTTGAAATCAAGAATGCATTTTACCAAGTGTGGCATCAAAGAGCCCTAACAAACTTGGGATCAAAGCTGATGAAGCATCGCCTCGCCTTGAAGTATTAGCTTGCTCTCTCCCCGTAGATGCTGCCTGATCCATTGTGATCTCCCACATTTGTTGTTTTCAGTGGCAAGACACATTCACATGAAACAAATGCCAGACAATGACTGTCACCAACAAGAGACAATCAAACCACTGTCTTTGCCATTCAATATCCCCCACTTTCAACATTCTGAGTGTTACCATTGTCCAGAAATTCAACCGGACTCGCCATATAAAAATGGTGTACATAAGAGCAGGTCAGAGGCTAAGAATACTGCTGCTTACCTCCTGCCTCCCTTAAACCCTAAAAGGCACAAATCAGGAGTGTGATGGCATGTTCCTCACTTGCCTGGATGGGTGTAGTTCGAACAACACTCAAGAAGCTTGACACCCTCCAGGACAAAGCAACCCGCTTGATTAGCGCCACATCCACATGCATCCACTCCCGTCACCATCAACTCATAGGATCAGCAGTGTGTACTGTTAACAAGGTGCACTGACAAAATCTACCAAAGATCCTGAGACAGCAACATGAACAAACCCATGGCCACTTCCACCTGGAATGGCAAGGATAGCAGATAAATGGGAAACCACCACCTCCGATCACCACCACATCCACAAGATCCCCTCCAAGCCACTTGGAAATATGTCACTGTTTCTTCATTGTCATTGGGTCAAAATTCTGAAATTCCATTCCTAAGTGCATTGTGGGACAACCTATAGCACATGGACTACAGCAATTCAAAAAGACAGCTCACCACCACCTTCTTGTGAGCATCTAAGGATGGGCAATAAATATTGGCCAGCGCCCCTCCCAATTGCTAATTATGTAGCCAACTGTGCTAACACAATTTCCTACAACCCTCCCTGATACATATAGGCACACATACAAGTCTTTCATTCAGCAATTTCTTGTTCTATTATACTTCCCTGAACAGTGTTTGGATAGATTTTCATTCTGTTCATCTTTCAATCAAATGAGCAAAAAATAACAATCAAATTGCAGACCAAATAACCACATGAGAAAGTTTCTTTCTTCAAGTAATTAAATTACTTCACAATCTTATGACTGAGTCAGTTGAATTGAGAGTCAGCCACCTCATTATGTTCAGCAGATTGAACAGCACAGTTCCGGATCTCATTGATTATGTCATATTATCATACAGAAGCAAATGGATACCGCATAGAATAATCACATTTCTGCAAACTCCACAGAAAAATGCAGATGGATATGCTGGATTAAATTCTGTTTTATATTTTGTTTTATTCATTCACAGCATATGGTATCTCTATATTCAATGGCAATCCCTATACACCTTCATGAAACTTTGAAGTCCTTATGGTGCAGTTAGACCCTCTGATAGGGAGGGAGTTCCCGCACTTTGGCCCAGTCACATTGAAGAGAAGGTGATATATTTCCAAGTCAAGATGTTTGCAGGACTCCTTCCAGCTGGTGACATGCCAATCTATCTGCTGTTGTCCTCCTTCTAGGTGATATAGGTAGAAACTTGGGCTGGGTATGCCTTAGCTGAAGCTGAATCAGTGTTTTCCAGGCCATTTTATTCTTATTGATTTTAGTGAAATACTACTTGGGTAGTGTCTCCCACCCATCCTTCTCCTCTAACTAAAAAAAAGTTCTCAGCATCAGTTGGTTAAGGTGACAAGTGTTTTCTTTCATTATTCATTTCATTTTTTCAGCACTCTATTGGGAATTTAGAATAACGGGAATGGAGGTTAGGGCACTTGAATGTTCCTCCTGCAGTATGTGGGAGGTGAGAGTCACCTCTAGTCTCATTTAAGGGAAGTGTACCCAACTCCAGCTCCTCGAGGACCGTGTTGGGGAGCTGGAGCTGGCTGAACTTTGCATCATTCAGGAGGCAGAGGGGATTATTGAGAGGAGTTACAGAGAGGTAGTTACTCCACAACCACGAGAAGGTGGTAGATGGGTTACCATCAGGGGTAGGAAAGGGAACCAGCAGGCAGTGCAGGGATCTCTTGTGGTGGTTCCCCTCAACAATAATACCGTTTTGGATACTGTTGTGGGGGAAGACTTACCAGGGGTAAACAATGGGGCACAGGTCTCTGGCGTAGAGTCTGTCCCTGTTGCTCAGAGGAGAAGGGGGAAGCAGATCAAGGCTTTAGACATTGGAGACTCCATAGTTAGGGGCACAGATAGGAGGTTTTGTGGGAATGAAAGATACTCACAATTGAAGTGTTGTCTCCCAGGTGCCAGGGTTTGTAATGTCTCTGATCATGTTTTTGGGATCCCTGAAGGGGAGGGGGAGCAGCCCCAAGTCGTGGTCCACATAGGCACCAATGACATAGGTAGGAAGAAAGGTTGCAATCCAAGGCAGAAATTCAGGGAGCTAGGATTGAAGCTTAGAGCTAGAACAAACAGAGTTGTTATCTCTGGTTTGTTACCCACGCCACATGCTAGTGAAGCAAGGCACAGGGAGAGCGCGGACTGAACACGAGACTGCAGGAGGGAGGGTTTTGGATTCTTTGATAATTGGAGTTCTTTCTGGGGTAAGTGGGACCTCTACAAACAGGATGGGCTTCACCTGAACCAGAGGGGTACCATTACTCTGGGGTGGGGGGGGGGGGGGGGGGGTGTTGTTAAACTAATGCAGCAGGGGGGATAGGAACCTGAATTGTAATTTCAGTGTACAGGAGTTTGAGGTTGGTGAAGTCAGGGATAGGTTTACAAGGTTGCGAGAGGGCACCAGCAATCAGGATGTTGGTTTGCAATCTGTGCACTTCAATGCCAGGAGGATCTGGAATAAAGTGGGTGAACTTGCAGCATGGGTTGGTACCTGAGATTTCGATATTGCGGCCATTTCAGAGATGGGACAGGGATGGTTGTTGCAGATTCCAAGATTTAGAACAGAGGAGATGGTAAAAGAGGCAGGGGTGTGGCATTGTTAATCAAGGGTAGTATTAAAGCAGCTAAGATAATGTTTGAGGACTCATCCACTGAAGTAGTTTGGGCTGAGGTTAGAAACAGGAAAGGAGAGTTCACCCTGTTGGGAGATTTCTATCCATCTCTGAATTGTTCTAGGGATGTAGAGGAAAGGATAGCAAAGATTATTCTCAATAGGAGCGAGAGTAACAGAATAGTTGTTACGGGGGACTTTAACTTCCCCAATATTGACTAGGAATGCAATAGTTCAAGTAGTTTAGAATGGTCAGTTTTTGATCAATGTGTGCAGGAGAGTCTTTGGACACAATATGGAGACAGGCCAGCAAGGGGAGATGCCATATTGGATTTGGCACTGGAGAATGAACCCAGTCAGGTGTTAGATTTGGAGATAGGTGAGCTAGGTGATAGGTGAGCACATTGGCGACAGTGACCATAATTCGGTTATGTTTAGAATGGCAATGGGCAGGGATAGGTATATACCGCAGGGAAAGAGGTCTAACTGGGGGAAGGACAATTATGATGTAATTAGGCAAGATTTAGGATGCATACGATGGGGAAGGAAACTGCAGGGAATGGACACACTTGAAATGTGGAGCTTATTCAAAGAACCGCTACTGCGGGTCCTTGATAAGTTCTTCCTACCAGGCAGGGAGGTAGTTGTCGACAGAGGGAGCCATGGTTTACTAAAGAGGTTGAAGCTTTTGTTAAGACAAAGAAGGCGACTTATGTGAGGATGAGGTGTGAAGGCTCGATGAGGGGGCTTGACAGTGATAAGTTAGCCAGAAAAGATCTAAAGAGAGAGCTAAGAAGAGCTAAGAGGGAACATGAAAAGTTATTGGCAGATAGGATCAAGGAAAACCCTAAGGCCTTCTATAGGTATATCAGGATGTTGGAAAAAGTTATAAGAGATAGCATTTATAATCATCTGGAAAGGAATAATTTGATTAGAGATAATCAACATGGTTTTGTGAAGGGTAGGCCATGCCTCACTAACCTTATTAAGTTCTTCGAGAAGGTGACAAAACAGGTGAATGATGGTAAGGCAGTTGATGTGCTAAATATGGACTTCAGCAAGGCGTGTGATAAGGTTTCATGCAGTAGGCTATTGCACAAAATACGGAGTTTCGTGATTGAAGGTGATTTAGTGGTTTGGATCAGAAATTGGCTAGCTGAAAGTAGTCAGATAGGAAATGTTCATCCAGGAACTCAGTTACCAGTGCTGTGCCGCAAGGATCTGTTTTGGGGCCACTGCTGTTTGTCATTTTTATAAATGATCCGGACATAGAAGGATGGGTTAGTAAATCTGCAGATGACATGAAGGTAGGCAAAGTTGTGGATAATGCCGAAGGATGTTGTGGTTACAGAGGGATATAGACAAGATGCAGATCTAGGCTGCAAAGTGGCAAATGGAGTTTAATGTGGAAAAGTGTGAGATTGTTCACTTCAGAAGAAGTAACAGGAATGCAGAGTACTGGACTAATGGTAAAATTCTTGGCAGTGTAGATGAACAGAGAGGTCTAGGTGTCCTGGTGCATTAATCCCTCAAAGTTGCCACCAAGGTTGATGGAGTTGTTAAGAAGGCAAATTGGACAAACTGAGTAGATGCAACGGGTTCATAGACTGAAGAGCCCCCACTATATGCTGCTACTTCACTGCCACTATTTTACTGTATCAGAGGTAGTTTCTTCACTCAGAGTAGTAGGGGCATGTAACGGCCTGCTTGCAACAGTAGTAGACTCACTGACATTAAGGGCATTTAAATGGGCATTGGATATACATGTGGATAATGATGGAATGGTGTAGGCTAGATGGGCATCAGATTCATTTCACAGGCGCAATGTTGAGGGCCGAAGGGCCTGTACTGTGCTGTCATGTTCTCTGTTCTCTGGGCTCACATCTTGGCCAAATTGATAAGGATGTTAATGACAACTCCCCCATATCCTGTGGTGGGATTTGATTGTGTGTTTCCAAGTATTTATTCCAGGGTCTAGATGAGTTATTCAGTAGCCAGTTATACATAACCACATTACTACCATAATGCATCAACATAAAGTGTTTTTATAAGCATGAAGTGTTCGAGGTACTCAGTAGGTCTAGCTGCTTCAGTGGAGAGTGTAAAGTAGGTTTATCGTTTGAGGTAATGACCTTTTTCTGGTTCTGATGAATAATCATTGACCTAGTTGGAAGAAATGTTTTCACACAGCTATAGTACTGCGAAAGCATGCTTTATCTCAAATTTAATCAACGTTTTATGATTACTGAATTTAAAAAGTTTTTGGATAATTATTCAGAGGAAAATAAAACATGGAAACATAAAGCAGGAAAACAGGATTAGGTTAGGAAGAAAGCACAGAAATAGGATCTTGTGAAATCAGCACCCAGGAGAAGTTTTAATAAATAATAAAGATGTTTTCTGTCTGTGCTAAAATTTCAGCTTCTATGTACAATTCACCCTTCTTTGGATTCTGCTGTATCCAATCCATGACATTTGCATAGGTACTTAACAAAACAAAGGTCAATATCCAAGAAAAGACAGCTCCTAAAATCTGTTCTTAGTGCATAAAAGAAATCATACAATACTCCAGCTTATCCACTCTTATAACTCTGACCAGTTGCATTCCAGCCAAAGAAGAACCATCAAATGTCTACTTGTTCTATGCCAAACCTTTATCTTTGACACTTTCAATCTTTTTCAAAACAAATGGGATGTATGGAGTGACGTTTCTTATGTGAAAGAACACAGGGCAAAAGAGATAGAGGTACAGGGCCTGTATGATGGACTCCAAAATCTGCATGAACACAATGGATGGGGACAGCCTAATGCACAAAGGTATCACTCAAGTTAATACCTGCAGAATAGATAAGAGCAAAAGCATGTTTCTTTCATTTGGGATTCTTGTTTTCATTTCAAATTCCCTTTCCCACTTTATTCCCTTAAATAAAACCCATCTGAATGCACTTGTCCTTCATCCTGCTTCACTTGTACAATTCCAACCATTGGAAGTATGCTCTCATTGAGCCACCATGTCCCAAGCACCAGGGACCTGGGTTTGATTCCACTCTTGGACGCATGTCTGTGTGGACTTTGTACGTTCTCCCCATGAGGGCATGGGTTTCCTCTGGGTGCTGCGGTTTCTTCCCATAGTCCAAAGATGTGCAGGCCAAGGTAAATTGGCCATGCTAAATTGCCCACAATGTGCAGGTATGTGCAGGCTAGGTGGATTATCCATGGAAATGCAGGGTTACAGAGATGAGGTATGTCTGGGCGGAATGCTCTTCAGGAGTTGGTGTGGACTCAATGGGCCAAATGCTTAATGGGAATTCTATGATTCTGTTTGAAATATAGCCATAACACTGTCTAGGAATAGAAGGAAATTAATAGGATTGTTGTTGCTCAATTCAGACCCAACTTATTTCATATGTTAACTTGTTCCCAATCCATCCTTAAAGAAAGATAAACTTGGATTTATACAGTGCTTATCACAGCCTCAGAATATCTCAAAGCTCTTTAGAGTCAATGTCATCCTTTTGTAATGTATTCACTGCTGTAATATGACCAAAAATAGGTTAAGACTATATGACCAATAGGCTGTGAGAAACAAAATAAACTAACAACACAAGCAGAAGAGTGAATAATGCTCTGATAAATGTTTGAATAGATTACCTGATGGGAAGTAAGTCACATTTAACTGTAAGTCAAGCCAGCTGCTCTATAGGAGTAGAATGCCTAACAATCAATAAGAAACATGTCATTGTGAAACAACTATCAGCTGTTTTCTGACTTGTTCACTTCAGCTGCTATGAAATATAGATGGGATAAAAGCAGCTATTATTACAGTAACAAATCAGCATCTTCCCTTCCACAAATATAATCAGCAGGAGCTTTCCCCATGCACAAATTGAATTTGCTCTTTCCCATAAAGTAACTTCCATTGATTGTGAGTGTATACAGACAGTCAGTATGGGCTTATAGCTTTATCAACATCATGCAAATACAAACATTCACTCTGACTATTAAAGGTTCCATGATGAAATAAAAAGTTTGCATAATAATGAGAATACCACATGGTAGCTTCGATTATTCTAATTTACAATTTCCACATGTAGCTATTGTTCCTTCTTTTTTATCTTTAAGAATACTTGGGGAATACATTTGTTTGTTTGTTTTATAAATTCACATTCTTAGCATATGGAATTCTATTAAAAGATAGATCATTACTAGATTAACATCTAAATAGATCACATTGTTATCAAACGATCAAGTAATTAAGATAATCAACACAGCAAAATTATTATTTTCATTTTAATCATACAGCACTACTAATTACTAAGGTCATCCTGACAGACTCTGCTATTGGCTAGGAGTCCAGCTTTTGGCAGGGAGAGCCAGTTATGGCAGATTTATAATTATAGTTATATCTAGACTCAATGCATTATTTACTCATGTGATATAAAATTGCATTATCTCTGATAACCCGATCAGCTGGATGAACTATGGAGCAAGATTAATTTCATGGTAAATTATTAATTTCACTCCACAAGATGTGTTCTTTGTTGCTATATTTAGACTTGTTCCCCTTACTTTCCCTTTAAAGACTGATTCATAACCAGGGTTGACTCTGCTATCATTAGTGGCCATTCATACACTTCCACAAGGTTCAAAAAGATAGCTCATGATCAATTTTCCAACACAATTAGGGATGGTCAACAACTGCTGGCCTAGCCAGTGATCACAACATCTGTGTATTCTTGCGCATGATAAGGGAACTGATGAGGAAATCCTACCTCAAAACATTTGTGAGAGTGGGAGATGGACTGTTCTGATTGTACGTGGCCCAATCATTCCTTTACATACACACACACATATGGCCTTGATTGGTTAGCAATCAACATTGCAAAGGATACAGAGACAAACACACAGCAACCTCACACCACACGTGTGGTACATCAGGCCAACATGGTACCCATTGTTAAAGTTCATTTGAGAATGTAACTATAAGAAAGTTCTGGAATTGACATATGAAAGAACTGAAACCAACATGCCCATTCTAAAAGATGAGCGACTTAACAAACAATCCAAGTCTTTTTCAATATATAGAATTTCAGTTACATCACACTGTGTCCTACGATCTTATATTCCACAACCAGCTGGTGTTGTGTGATCTTTAACTCTGTCATCTCAACTGAGATTAACTAATTAAATACAAGTATCATTGGAAAGAGACATTCCACAATGTGACTCACCAACGAATTCACCACTCAACCATTGTTCCAAGTAAATTGATAAACATTAATTTAAAATTTATCATTAAGACCTCAGTGTATGTTTAATTTTGTAATAATGTGCAGATCTTGACTTTGTGTAATAGTGTAAGTAAGCTTCCGAGTTGTTATTACTTGTGTAGATTTTCAATATTCAACTTCTTTCAATTTTCTTTAATAACTGAGTGTTTTATGGGCAAAAAAATGGGTTTAAAAAGGGTAAATACTGACCTAAGATGGCTGCTGTGATCACCTGACCAGCTTGAGTCAAACTCATGAAGCCACTAGTTCACAAGCATCAGTCTCAGCCAAAATTAACAGCATTAGAGAAGGGTTCTGAAACTTAGATTTGTTCCTCCTGATTGATCCACAATTTTATATGCAAGTTACACATGGAGGTGAAAGGTTGTCTATGGAATATTCATCACAGAAAAATAATAAGCAGAATCAGGAATATACAAACTTACTGTTATTAACAGCTGTGACTAAACAGCAGGAAAATGAGATTTGAAAACAAGAACTTGAAGACACTTTCCCTGTCTACCACGTTATTTCCCTGTCTGTCACTCTCTCTTTCTCAACCTCAATCTCAAAATGAAAAGCAACTTGGAATAGCAACCATGATTCATGAAGTACTCCAGGAGATCTGTAGCTTTGCCATTCCAGAGGAAACCAGACAACAGCTAAGCTGTAGGATTCACGTCTTTTCATTCTCAACTCAAAAGACTGTAAAGTACAACTTCCTCTATCTTCCCGTCTGTATCAGATACCCACACCAACTCATTACAATATTTGTAAGCTCTTTGCCTCCATCTGTGTTTGTTACTTCTTTTTGAAAGTAATGTAACTGCACTCAAAAAAACTTTGGAATTGGCTGTCTATTTTTGATCAAGGTTTAAATGAAGTCTGATTGCAAAATATGCAAGAAAAGAAAGAAAAATATGGCTCTGACTGACAAAGGAAGGGTGTTAACTAATGTGGAAGCTATGCCCTTCCCTGATCTAATCACAATACTTCTGTTACAGAATCACTCAAAGCTAGGATTGTACTTTTTGCTACATATAATTTTGATCTAAACACAACCTACACCCATTATTCTGTTCTTCATGGCCTCTAAGCTTGCTATTTTACATAGTTTGAATACCGTGGTAAAGCTAATGGTTGGACAAATTTAATTTTAAATCACATTTGTCAGGTATCACCTGTCATTCATTATCATTCATACATTACCATTATACCAAACTGAGATTGGGATGGCAAGACTGATGTGTGAAAAGAGATTGGATCAGTTAGGACTATATTCAGAATTATATTCGAAGAATGAGAGGTATCTCATAAAAATCAATAAAATTCGAACAGGTCTAAACAGGGCAAACACAAGAAGGATGTTCCTGCTGACTAAGGAGTCCAGAATCATGGGCCACAGTTTAAGGATACAAGGTAGACCCTCGGGCGACAGTCTGTGTGGAGTTTGCACATTCTCTCCGTGTCTGCGTGGGTTTCCTCCGGGTGCTCCGATTTCCTCCCACAGTCCAAAGATGTGCAGGCCAGGTGAATTGACCATGGTAAATTGGTCATAGTGTTAGGTGCATTAGTCAGAGAGGAAATAGGTCTGGGTGGGTTACTCTTTGGAGGATCAGTGTAGACAGGTTGGGCCAAAGGGCCTGATCCCATACTGTAGGAAATCTAATCTAAATTTGTTCACCCAGAGAGTGGTGACCCTATGGAATTCTCTGCCACAGAAAGTGGTTGAGGCCAAAACATTTAATGTTTTCAAGAAGGAGTTAGATACAGTTCTTAGGTCTCTATGGGTCAAAGGCCATCGGGTGAAGGCGGGAACAGGTTACTGAGTTGAATGATCACTCAGGATCATATTGACTGGCAAAGCATGCTCACAGGGCCAAATACCCTACCCATGCTCCTATGCCCTGTCTTTACATCTCTTAAATTCTTCTTCTTCTGCTATTTGCCTGAAGGTGTGTCCGTACCACAGCACCGTGACCTCTGCCAAGGGCAGGGTAAGGCGGCAGGCCCTGAATCCATCCCACCCAGAATAAGGATCAAGCCCCATGTTTTTGACACTTATCAGGTCCACTTACTAGTCACGCAGCTAACTGAGCCCACCCTATACACCCCCCCCCCCCCCCCCCACACACACACACACAGTCCAAGTTGTTATGGTAACATGCACATGTATTCTAGAACTATAGACAGTAATGGGAGAGGTACAAACTCATTTCATCATGTTGCTGACAAGGATTCTCTTCTGCTCTTTTATCCACTACTGTGTGTGTGTTGGAAGGATTTACAAACTAATACTCATCCTGTTTGCTGAGAAATAAATGTAGCTTCCTTGGCCATCAATCCTGTGGTAGGATCCAAACCCAGAACATGTGGCTCAGAAGCAGGGAAGCTACCTTCTATGCCACAACACCTCCTACTGTTCTTAATAGTATAGCAAAATGAAGTGATATTGACACCTCATCAGCGGTTAGCTCTGACTTTGAAAGTACCTTGTACAAGTTCTTTGCTGATGCTTCTGATATATTTATCTAACCTTAGTAAATGCTCGGGCAACTATCAACACTTCTGAAAATAAAATGTTCAGCATCATCTGTCTTCCTGGCCTCTTTCATTATGCTATCATTTTCAAAAGAATAGCAATAATTTTGGATGCTGTGCATATTGTGAGAGGTTTGATTTGATTTATTGTAGGCATATGTACCCAAGCACAGTGAAAGGTTTTGTTTTGTGAGTAGTACAGGCAGATCTTGGCAAACAAAGACATACACGTCATTGGGTACTGAGACAGAGCAAGGCATAACAAGGCGAAGGCTGCACAGGAGGTGCACAAAGCAAGATCAACATTAGTGAGCTGTTCACACACGAGGCAGCAAACTAAGATTACATTAGAAACTTTAAAACAACTTCCAAGATTCCTCTGAAGTGCGGAAAAGAATCCCTCACTAATATTGAAACAAGGGTGAATTGCCAAGGTCTTTTCTCCAAGGTGTGGGGAGTCCAGAACTAGAGGGCATAAGTTTAAGGTTAGATGAGAAAGATTTAAAAGGGATCCAAGGGGCAACGTTTTCATGCAGAGGGTGGTGTGAGTATGGAATGAGCTGCCAGAGGAAGTGGTCGTATAATTACAACAAGTAAAAGACATCTGGATGTGTATATGAATAGGAAGGGTTTAGAGGGATATGGGCCAAATGCTGGCAAATGGAACTAGATTAATTTAGGCTATCTGCTCAGCTTGGACAAGTTGGACCAAAGGGTCTATTTCTGTGCTGTACAGCTCTATGACTCTATATAAACATGTACTTTATCACATTCACATTGTGTTAAAAACAAAGCAGAATACAGTGAACACTGGAAATCTCAATTTCTGGATTAGTGATGCTAGAAGAGCACAGCAGTTCAGGCAGCATCCGAGGAGCAGTAAAATCGACGTTTCGGGCAAAAACCCTTCATCAGGAATACAAGCAGAGAGCTTGAAGGGTGGAGAGATAAGTGAAAGGAGGGCGGGGGTGGGGAGAAAGTCGCATTGAGTACAATAGGTGAGTGGGAGAGGGGATGAAGGTGATAGGTCGGTGGGGGGGAAAGAGGGTGGAGAAGACAGGTGGAAAAGAAGATGGGCAGGTAGGACAAGTCATAGGGACAGTGCCGAGCTGGAAGTTTGGAACTGGGGTGAGGTGGGGGAAGGGGGAATGAGGAAACTGTTGAAGTCCCCATTGATGCCCTGGGGTTGAAGTGTTCTGAGGCGTTCTTTCTCCAGGCATCTGGTGGTGAGGGAGTGGCGGTGAAGGAGGCCCAGGACATCCATGTCCTCGGCAGAGTGGGAGGGGGAGTTGAGCTGTTGGGCCACAGGGCGGTGTGGTTGATTGGTGCAGGTGACCCAGAGATGTACCCTAAAGCGCTCTGCTAGGAGGCGTCCAGTCTCCCCAATGCAGAGGAGACCACATCAGGAGCAACGGATACAATAAATGATATTGGTGGATGTGCAGGTAAAACTTTGATGGATGTGGAAGGCTCCTTTAGGGCCTTGGATGGAGGTAAGGGAGGAGATGTGGGCACAGGTTTTGCAATTCCTGTGGTGGCAGGGGAAGGTGCCAGGATGGGAGGGTGGGTTGTAGGGGGTCATGAACCTGACCAGATAGTCACAGAGGGAATGGCGCTTGCGGAAGATGGAAAGGGGTGGGGAGGGAAATATATCCCTGGTGGTGAGGTCCGTTTGGAGGTGGTGGAAATGTCGGCGGATGATTTGGTTTATGCAAAGGTTGGTAGAGTGGAAGGTGAGCACCAGGGGCGTTCTGTCCTTGTTACGGTTGGAGGGGTGGGGTCTGAGGGCGGAGGTGCAGGATGTGGACGAGATGCGTTGGAGGGCATCTTTAACCACGTGGGAAGGGAAATTGCGGACTCTAAAGAAGGAGGCCATCTGGTGTGTTCTGTGGTGGAACTGGTCCTCCTGGGAGCAGATACTGCAGAGGTAGAGGAATTGAGAATATGGGATGGCATTTTTGCAGGAGGTAGGGTGGGAAGAGGTGTAATCCAGGTAGCTGTGGGAGTCGGTGGGTTTGTAAAAAATGTCGGTGTCAAGTCGGTCGTCATTAATGGAGATGGAGAGGTCAAGGAAGGGGATGGAAGTGTCAGAGATGGTCCAGGTAAATTTAAGGTCAGGGTGGAATGTGTTGGTGAAGTTGATGAATTGCTCAAACTCCTCGTGGGAGCACGAGGTGGCACCAATGCAGTCATCAATGTAGCGGTGGAAGAGGTGGGGAGTGGTGCTGGTGTAATTACGGAAGATTGACAGTTCTACGTAGTCAACAAAGAGACAGACATAACTGGGGCCCATACGGGTGCCCATGGCTACCCCTTTGATCTGGAGGAAGTGGGAGGGTTCGAAGTGGGAGGGTTAAGGGTGAGGACTAGTTCGGCCAAACGAATGAGAGTGTCGGTGGAAGGGTACTGTTGAGGACGTCTGGAGAGGAAAAACGGAGGACCTGGAGGCCCTGGTCTTGGCGGATGGAGGTGTAGAGGGATTTGGTATCCATGGTAAAGATGAGGCGTTGGGGCCGGGGAAACGGAAGTCTTGAAGGAGGTGGAGGGCGCGGGTAGTGTCTCAAACGTATGTGGGGAGTTCCTGGACTGGGGCAATAGGACAGTGTCGAGGTAGGTAGAAATGAGTTCAGTGGGGCAGGAGCATGCTGAGACAATGGGTCGGCCAGGGTGGTCAGGCTTGTGGGTCTTGGGAAGGAGGTAGAACCGGGCAGCGTGGGGTTGCCAGACTATGAGGTTGGAAGCTGTGGGTGGGAGATCTCCTGAGGTGATGAGGTTCTGTATGGTCTGGGAGATGATGATTTGGTGATGGGGGGTGGGGTCATGGTCGAGGGGGCGGTTGGTCCTCAAGTTGGCGTTTGACTTCAGTGGTGTAGAGATCAACGCGCCAGACTACCACTGTGCTCCCTTTATCTGCTGGCTTGATGGTGAGGTCGGGATTGAAGCAGAGGGATTGGAGGGCTGTGCATTGTGAGGGTGAGAGGTTGGAGTGGGGGAGGGGGGTAGACAGGTTGAGGCAGTTAATGTCCCGGTGGCAGTTGGAAATGAAGAGTTCGAGGGCGGGTAATAGGCCAGCATGGGGTGTTCAGGTGGGTGCAGTGTGTTGGAGGTGGGCAAAGGGGTCCTCGGAAGGTGGCCGGGAGTCCTGATTGTGAAAGTAAGCTCGGAGGCGGAGGCAGAAGTGTTAGACATCACGGCATGTATTAAACTCATTGATGCATGGGCAGAGGGGGATGAAGGTGAGTCCTTTGCTGAGGACTGATCATTCGTCCGCAGTGAGGGGGAGGTCTGGAGGAATGGTGAAAACTCAGCAGGGCTGGGAGCTGGGACCCAGTGTGGATGTGGAGCTGGATGTGGGGGTGGAGCCTGTAACTGGAGTGGGTGTGGTGGTGGGGGGAATGGAGGTGGAGTCATGAGCAGGGGTGGTGTTCCCCTCAGGGTTCTGGTGGGTGGGGATGGTGACAGTGGGATCTGTGGGGGGCATGTTAGCAGAATGTAGGTGAGTGGCGTTTGTAGGGGCGGAAGTGGTGGCAAACACAGCAGTAGGGAGGGCGGAAGTCACTGAGCGTGTGACATCAGCGATGATGTGAGGGGCGGAAGTGATGCCTTGTGTGGTGCATGAGGAATTGTGATGGGCGGAAGTGGCTATGGGAGCGGCAGTGACATCATCAATCAGGATGGGGGTGGCAGCTGCACCAGCCGCATGGCTAATGGCATCCGAGCAGTTCCAGAGGCCAGGGAAATCTTCTAGAATGTTTGAGAAGTGCTGGTTAAGGAGGTGGGTAGATAAAAGCTTGTTGTACTTACAGTTGTTGATGTTCGAGATGGAGTTGAAATACAGTTTGTTGAGAGTATGAATTCTCCTCAGGATGTAGTACAGAGTGGGTCCTTTGCAATTCTGAGAGAATGTGGTCCTCAGCTGAGGCAGGGCTGACTGTAGAGAGGTTAGATGCCGGCGCATTGCTGCGAGTGTGAAGCAGAGGACCTTGAAGGAGAACCGTTGCTGGTGTTTTTGAATCTGTAGTCTGTACTGTTTGTCCTGTTCGGGTCCAAACTCTGCTGGTTTAAAGGTGGTCCGGAGTCTGTGTGGGATGAGTTGGTTACAGAGGCAGGCACTGAGGAAGCAAATGTGGCTGTGGTAGCGAGTTTGTTTCAGGACATGGTTGAAGAGCTTCAGGGCAGAGGAAATGACCTGGGAATTGCAGTGGGAGACTGCTCGGACGCTATTAGCCATGCAGCAGCCACCCCCACGCAGATTGATGATATCACTTCCAGTCCCATCATGGCCGCTCCCACAGCCACTTCCGCCCATCACAATTCCTCATGGACCCCACGTGATATCACTTCCACCCCTCACATCATCGCTGATGTCACATGCTCAGTGACTTCCGCCCTCCCTACTGCTGTGTTTGCCACCACTTCAGCCCCCACCACCGCCACTCACCTGCATTCTGCTGATACATCCCCCATAGATCCCACTGTCGCCGTCGCCATCCCCGCCCACCAGAACCCTGAGGGGAACACTACCCCTGCTCATGACTCCACCCCCATACCCACTCCAGTTACAGGCTCCGACCCCACTCCCAGCTCCACACCCACACCAGATCCCAGCTCCCAGCCCTGCCGAGTTTTCACCATCCCTTCAGACCTCCCCCTCACTGAGGATGAACGATCAGTCCTCAGCCCACGAATCAATGAATTTAATACACGCCGTGATGTCGAACACTTCTTCCATCGCCTCCACCTCTGAGCTTAATTTCACAATCAGGACTCCTGCCCACCTTCCGAGGACCCCTTCACCCACCTCCAACACACTGCATCCACCTGGACACCCCACGCACTGGCCTATTACCCGCCCTCGACCTCTTCATTTCCAACAGCTACCGGGACGTTAACCGCCTCAACCTGTCTATCCCCCTCCCCCACTCCAACCTCTCACCCTCACAATGCACAGCCCTCCAATCCCTCTGCTCCAATCCCGACCTCACCATCAAGCCAGCAAATAAAGGGGGCGCAGTGGTAGTCTGGCACGCTGACCTCTACACCACTGAAGATAAACGCCAACTCGAGGACATCTCTTCCTACCGCCCCCTCGACCATGACCCCAACCCCATTACCAAACCATCATCTCCCAGACCATACAGAACCTCATCACCTCAGGAGATCTCCCACCTACAGCTTCCAACCTCATAGTCTGGGAACCCCGCACTGCCCGGTTCTACCTCCTTCCCAAGCCTGACCACCCAGGCTGACCCATTGTCTCAGCATGCTCCTTCGCCACTGAACTCATTTCTACCTACCTCAGCACTGTCCTGTCCTATCCCCCCAGTCCAGGAACTCTCCACATACGTTTGAGGCACCACCCACGCCCTCCACCTCCTCCAAGACTTCCGTTTCCCCGGCCCCCAACGCCTCATCTTCACAATGGATACCAAATCCCTCTACACCTCCATCCGCCATGACCAGGAACTCCAAGCCCTCCGTTTTTTTTCCTCTCCAGACGTCCCCAACAGTACCCTTCCACCGACACTCTCATTCGTTTGGCCGAACTGGTCCTCACCCTTAACAATTTCTTGTTCGAATCCTCCCACTTCCTCCAGACCAAAGGCATAGCCATGGGCACACGTATGGGCCCCAGCTATGCCTGTCTCTTTATTGGCTACATAGAACAGCCAATCTTCCGTAATTACACCAGGACCACTCCCCACCTCTTCCTCTGCTACATTGATGACTGCATTGGTGCCACCTCGTGCTCCCACGAGGAGGTTGAGCAATTCATCAACTTCACCAACACATTCCACCCTGACCTTAAATTTACCTGGACCATCTCTGACACCCCCATCCCCTTCCTGGACCTCTCCATCTCCATTAATGACGACCGACTTGACACCAATATTTTTTACAAACCCACCGACTCCCACAGATACTTGGATTACACCTCTTCCCACCCTACCTCCTGCAAAAATGCCATCCTGCATTCCCAATTCCTCCGCCTCCACTGTATCTGCTCCCAGGAGGACCAGTTCCACCACAGAACACACCAGATGGCCTCCTTCTTTAGAGACCGCAATTTCCTTTCCCACGTGGTTAAAGATGCCCTCCAACGCATCTCGTCCACATCCTGCACCTCCGCCCTCAGATCCCACCCCTCCAACCGTAACAAGGACAGAACGCCCCTGGTGCTCACCTTCCACCCTACCAACCTTTGCATAAACCAAATCATCCGCCGACATTTCCGCCACCTCCAAACAGACACCACCACCAGGGATATATTTCCTTCCCCACCCCTTTCTGCTTTCTGCAAAGATCGTTCCCTCCGTGACTACCTGGTCAGGTCCACACACCCCTACAACCCACCCTCCCATCCTGGCACCTTCCCCTGCCACCACAGGAATTGCAAAACCTGCGCCCACAGCTCCTCCCTCACCTCCATCCAAGACCTAAAAGGAGCCTTCCACATCCATCAAAGATTTATCTGCACATCCACCAATATCATTTATTGTATCCATTGCTCCCGATGCGGTCTCCTCTACATTGGGGAGACTGGACCCCTCCTAGCAGAGCGCTTTAGGGAACATCTCCGGGACACCCGCATCAATCAACCACACTGCCCTGTGGCCCAACATTTCAACTCCCCCTCCCACTCTGCCGAGGACATGGATGTCCTGGGCCTCCTTCACCTCCGCTCCCTCACCACCAGACGCCTGGAGGAAGAACGCCTCATCTTCCGCCTCGGAACACTTCAACCCCAGGGCATCAATGTGGACTTCAACAGTTTCCTCATTCCCCTTCCCCCACCTCACCCCAGTTCCAAACTTTCAGCTCAGGACTGTCCCCATGACTTGTCCTACTTACCTATCTTCTTTTTCACCTATCCACTCCACCCTCCTCCCTGACCTATCACCTTCACCCCCTCCCCTACTCACCTATTGTACTCTATGCTATTTTCTCCCCATCCCCACCCTCCTCTCACTTATCTCTCCACGCTTCAGGCTCTCTGCCTGTATTCCTGATGATGGGCTTTTGCCTGAAACGTCGATTTTACTGCTCCTCGGATGCTGCCTGAACTGCTGTGCTCTTCCAGCACCACAAATCCAGAATCTGGTTTCCAGCATCTGCAGTCATTGTGTTTACCTACTGGAAATCTCAAATACAAGCAGAACATCATTTATTCTTGAGTTTCGATTTTGAACTAGTGGCATATGGATTTTGGTCTTTGTGTATGAAAGGGTTTAATGATTAACTTGTCAGTATTTCTGAATTCATGATATTTTGAAACTTGTTTCAGAGAAGGACACCCTCGGGGTGATAATGAGAAATTGTTTAAATTGGTAGAGTTTTACAAGTAGACAGAGTAAACATTGATTTTCTGCTTAGAAGTATCAGGAATTGTTTTCTTTGCTTAGGGGGAAAAAGATAACTTTGAACCCTTTTAGATTAGATTAGAATTACTTACAGTGTGGAAACAGGCCCTTCGGCCCAACAAGTCCACACCGACCCTCCGAAGGGCTGCCCACCCAGACCCATTCCCCGACATTTACCCCTTCACCTAACACTACGGGCAATTTAGCACTGGCCAATTCACCTAACCTGCACATTTTTGGACTGTGGGAGGAAACTGGAGCACCCGGAGGAAACCCATGCAGACACGGGGAGAATGTGCAAACTCCACACAGACAGTTGCCTGAGGTGGGAATTGAACCCAGGTCTCTGGCGCTGTTAGGCAACAGTGCTAACTGCTGTTTCAGAATCACAGAAGTCTGAATAGAAGTTAGATGTGTGAAACAGTTTCTCATGAAGAAAAGCTTTAGCTTTAAACTGTTAGGCAATACGTAAATGCAGCATAAGGATTTTATTTTGAAATTTTCAGACCAGAATTATTTCGTGAGAACCCTGATAGCATTAATGAAAGCTGAGGAAATCAAAGCTCAGTTGTGTGACTAATTGAGGAAAAGACTACCAAACTCTGAGGACAGGGAACCAAAAGAAACAGTTAGGCTAGTCCTATAGATGTGATACAAAAGGGATGTATGTATGTATGTATCTATATATCCATCTCTCTCTCTCCTGTTACAGGGTGTGTTGGAATACAGAGGAACCTCAATTATCCAAAAGACACAAACGAGGAGTATTTCATTCAGTTAATCGAATTCTGGATAATCAAATGCCGGATAACATTGTTTAGAAAAGACCTTGCATTTTTTGCCAGATAATCCGATATTTGAATAATCAAATGCTAGATAATCGAGGTTCCTCTGGATATGGATTTATATTTTTCAGTATATTTCCAATTTTTCAAGTTGTCTTATTTGTAAACAGTTTAGTTTATTCTATTGCATCTTTTATGTAATAAGCATCTGTTTAATGTTAAAAACAGCATTTTATGACTGTGTTTCAATGAAAGACTGTCTCATTGAATAAGTAAAATAATCATTCAAGCTCGACTTTACTTGTAACAGATGTTTTAGGCTGAAGGCTTTTCATCATAACTGCAGGAAGGCAAAAATGTTATAGATTTTGAGAGGCAGGAAAAGGGGAGGGAAGTGGATCAAAAATAAGCAAAAGGAAAAATCTGTGATAGGGTGGAGGGCCGGAGAGATCAAATAATAAAAACGTGGTGATAGTGCAAGGTTAAAAAGCATTAACAATGGGATAAGTAAAAGGACAAATGTAGGTTCATTTGTTACAGTGGATGAACAGAGGAGACGGGGAGCATGGGCAATCTGATGGAATCTGAAGACTGTCAAAGCCTATTCTATTCTTCATGGTAGACAAGCAGACTTGATAGGCTGAATGGCCTGCTTCGCACCTATGTTTTATGGTCTCATGGTCAGGGATTGTGGGAAACCCATGGAGCAACAATAGACCCTCATCCAATCACCAAGTTAGATCTCCCTTTAATTCTGCTGCAACTTACCCCCATTGTCAGCATCTTGTGACTGAGGTGACATGAGAGAAGTGGCTAAAATCTAAACCCAAGTTGAGGCACTTTAAAATCAATGTTTGAAAATCGAGGAGAATCCACTGAACAAGAAAAAACATGGAGAACTTCCCAGACAGACTCTGCTTAAGTGAAGGAATGTATGTTGTAGTCCCAGGAGGACCAGTTCCAATACCGTACAACTCAGATGGCCTCCTTCTTCAAGGACCGCAATTTCCCCCCAGACATGATCGACGATGCCCTCCACCGCATCTCCTCCACTTCCCGCTCCTCCGCCCTTGAGCCCTGCCCCTCCAATCGCCACCAGGACAGAACCCCACTGGTCCTCACCTACCACCCCACCAACCTGCATATACATCATATCATCCGTCGTCATTTCCGCCACCTCCAAACGGACCCCACCACCAAGGATATATTTCCCTCCCCTCCCCTATCAGCGTTCCGAAAAGACCACTCCCTCCGTGACTCCCTCGTCAGGTCCACACCCCCCACCAACCCAACCTCCACTCCCAGCACCTTCCCCTGCAACCGCAAGAAATGCAAAACTTGCACCCACACCTCCCCCCTTACTTCCCTCCAAGGCCCCAAGAGATCCTTCCATATCTGCCACAAATTCACCTGCACCTCCACACACATCATTTATTGCATCCGCTGCACCTGATTGTGGCCTCCTCTATATTGGGGAGAGAGGCCGCCTACTTGCGGAACGTTTCAGAGAACACCTCTGGGACACCCGGACCAACCAACCCAACCACCCCGTAGCTCAACACTTCAACTCCCCCTCCCATTCCACCAAGGACATACAAGTCCTTGGACTCCTCCATCGCCAGACCATAGCAACACAACGGTTGGAGGAAGAGCGCCTCATCTTCCGCCTAGAAACCCTCCAACCACAAGGGATGAACTCAGATTTCTCCAGTTTCCTCATTTCCCCTCCCCCGACCTTGTCTAAGTCAAATCCCTCAAACTCAGCACCACCTTCCTAACCTGCAATCTTCTTCCTGACCTCTCCGCCCCCACCCCACTCCGGCCTATCACCCTCACCTTGATCTCCTTCCACCTATCACATTTCCAACGCCCCTCCCCCAAGTCCCTCCTCCCTATCTTTTATCTTAGCCTGCTGGATACACTTTCCTCATTTCTGAAGAAGGGCTCATGCCCGAAACGTCGGTTCTCCTGCTCCTCGGATGCTGCCTGACCTGCTGTGCTTTTCCAGCAACACATTTTCAGCTGTTGTAGTCAATAGTCAAATCTGTATATTATTGACCTATTGTCAATATATGACACTTGGGAGAGAACAAAATGTGGTGAAATTATAATTGGGTATATTAGATCACAATTTTGCTTCACACAGTTAATAGTAGTAATAATCCCTGTGTATAGTTTAAAGAAATTATGTCGCATTAGTAATGCATTTTCAACATAATCCCCTGATTAAAGAGGTGAGTGCAAGGAGATGATTTACAAACTGGCACTGTCATGGAGTTAATAGATGTACTGAACACCAGAGATTTATTACTTTTAATGGAAGTATGCTGGGGAAGCAACAATTCTGCCAGGCTAACCTGAAAGATGGCAGTATTCTGAATGAGTCTGTGTGGTGGCAGGTTGAACACTTAAAACAGAACAAATATTGGTATAACTTTGTGTGACATATCTGAAGTGATTTGCCGGTCCCTGACCTCTTCCATAATAATGTTGAAATCTAACTCCAGCAGTAAGAGAAGGGACAAGTTATAATTCAGTGTTGTGATCTTTTGTCGCTAAGTGGTAACAGACCTGTGTCTATTGACTTGAATGTTATTCGGAGCTGGTCATAGATTGATAGCAGCTAAGTAACAAGAAATATGTAGAATTTGACATCAACTCATCTCATGGAAATAATAACTAATAAAAGGAGGGTCCTTAAAATAGTTTATATTTTGGTAATGAACATTAAAAATCACACCAAAACATCAGCTAAAAAAATGGCGGTGTAAACACAACACAAGACATTGCATGTATTGCTGCTGAATTCACATAGCCAAGAACTTGTGCTAATTTGCCAGATCATCAGCGTACTGGTAGTTTTGTAGATCAGGCTATTTTGTATAATTATTTACATTCTAGATCAAATGTGAAAACATGCAGGGAGCAAGCAAATGGTAAGAGTGGCAAATTCTATCTTGGTTAACATTTAAAGAGATGGGGAATTAAAGAGAATTCAAGTGACAAAATTGAGGGTGACATTTCTTTCAGCCTTTGAAAGGCTCATGAAGTAAAACTGTTCTTTACATCCCAGCTCTTCCAGTTGGTTAGTTATTATATAAACACCAGGTTAGGATGCGATATTGCTCTGATGTGATGGCAAAAGAGTTAGACAATAAACAATGCAGCTTCTTCATTAGTTAAGTATTATGACAAAGCTTTGCTTTTTGCTGATTGGAGATTCCCACATTCTCCCTATGTATCAGCTGAAATGTTCATGTTATACAAAAATGGTGTGGAGTTGTCTGTTTGTCTCTTTCTACTACTGAATTAACTCAGAAAAAAGCAAAAGGCTGAATGTTAACAAATAAATTGAACAAAGGTTTGCATGAGTGAGAGCTAAATCTGAATTATAGTGAAATAGCCCAAAAGACCAAACAAGGATAACTGAACAAATGCTACAAGTGTTTTACATCATCCTTCTCACTCTATAATACTTAGCAATGACGTTTGTCCAAATAAGTTTCACAATTTTGTTACAACTGCAGACAGGAACACCGCAAAAATCTATTAGATTCCATGCAGTAACAAGAGCAATAATATTTTCTACCTTTGAATGAAAAATATGCTATATTTACAAATCTATGGCACATTATCAGAAAGGACAGGCTTAAAATTCATCATGTATGAATAGTAATTATCCTCAAATATTCAATGGAATTATCATTTAGCTGTCACTTCAATGTGCCATATTCACTCCCTGATTTGATATATTGATCAGATCACTTTTCATTCATCATTTTAATTCAGTTAAACCTCTTTGTCATCATTTAATAGAAGTATCACTTTCTCTTACTGAACTTACCTGTCTTTTGAAGTGCCATCTATCAAGTCAACGGAGATGGAGGAAGTAGTGCAAAGGGTTAGCAAACTAGGCTTTCACCTCTGGGAGGTTTGAAACAAAATCAGAGTGGTGGGATGTAAGTCGCTTCTCTCTGATGGATATAAGGGTCATAAGTGAATTGAGTTTGGCAGAATCTCAAGCTGGTTTCTCAGGGATACAAATCCAAAAAAACTGAACTGCCCATTGTATGGCATTAATTGAATTGGCAATCTCACTCAGAATGGGCTACAGGGATGGTTTGTATGGGAAGTGGAAAAAAACACACTGGTGTATTGGGGCATACTTCTATGGTTGGCGGTTAAGGTACATTGTTGGGAATAAAGGGAGAGAGTTTTATTGTGCTCCAGTTAATTCAATACCTAACCTTGAAATGTTTGATGTTGCCACTGCTTACAAAAAGCTTATTTCCCAGCCGTATGCATCTTAAACCTTGGAGAAGGTACCAGTAATTGTAAATCAAAGAAGGGCTGCTTTTTTTTTTCTCTATGCGGATCTAAACATTGTGTGATATTAAATTGTTTAGGCTTGTATTAATCAGCAAAGCTAACGATTTGGTTGAAGTTTTGATTTTGACTTTGTTCCTGAAAGGTGAAAGCAGAAGCTAAGCATGGTACTGAGCTACTAGATAAAACTGACATGATTTTTCAGACAAAGCTGATATCAAATTTGAAGGCATTGAAAATTGTGAGGAGGACAGTGTAGAGTTCAAGAGAAAATTGACAAATAGTGGGAGTGGGCGGATGAAATTCATTGCAAAGAGCTATGAGGTGATACTTTTTTTTGTAGAAAAAACTTGGAGAGACAGTGGAAGTTAAATGTTACTACTGTAAAGGTTGTGCTGGAGCAGAGAATCATGGGTGTATATGAGCATAAGTCTGAAAGGTGTCAGGATTGATGGAGAGTGATTAGTAAACCTACAGAATTCTAGGTTTCATTAAAAATGGCAGCAAATACAAGAGTAAAGAGACTGTGCCCATCCTGTACAAGACATTCGTTAGATTTCAGATGGAGTACTGTGTATAGTTCTGGGAGTCACACTCAAGGATGGATGTAAATACTTAGGAAGAAATGCAGAGAAGGTTTGCAAAAATGTTCCAAGGTTGAGAAATTTCAGTCATGAAGATAGATTGGAGAAGCTAGGGAAGTGATTGCTGGGCCCCTTGCTGAGATATTCGTATCATTGATAGCCACAGGTGAGGTGCCAGAGACTGGATGTTGGCTAATGCTGGTGCCACTATTTAAGAAAGGTAGTAAGGAAAAGCCAGAAAACTACAGACCAGTGAGCCTGACATTGGTGCTAGGCAAGTTGTAGGCAGGAATCCTGAGGGACAGGATTTACATGTATTTGGAAAGGCAAAGATTGATTATGGATAGTCAACATGTCTTTATGTGTGGAAAATCATGTCTTACTAACTTGATTGAGTTTTTTGAAGAAGTAACAAAGAGGATTGATGAGAGCACAGTGGTGGATATGATCTATATGGACTTCAGTAAGGCATTGAACAAAGTTCTTCATGGAAGATTGGTTAGCCAGGTTAGTTCACACTAAATACAGGGAGAACTAGCCATTTGGATACAGAACTGATTTGAAGGTAGAAGACAGAGTGTGGTGATGGAGGCCTTTTTAGACTGGAGGCCTATGACCAACAGTGTGCCACAAGGATTGGTGCTGGGTCCACAGATTTTTGTCATTTATTTAAATGATTTGGATGTAAACATAGGAGGTACGATTAGTAAGTTTGCAGATGACACCAAAATTGGAGGTATAGTGGACAGCAAAGGAGGTTACCTCGGATTACAATGGGATCTTGATCAGATGGACCAATGGGCTGAGAAGTGGCAGTTGGAGTTCAAATTAGATAAATGTGAGGTGCTACTTTGGAAAGACAATCAGGGTAGGACAATCAGGTAAGGTCCTGGGGAGTATTGCTGAACAAAGATATCTTGGAGTGCAGGTTCATAGTTCCTTGAAAGTGGAGTCGCAGGTAGATAGGATAGTGAAGAAGGCATTTGGTATGTTTTCCTTTATTGGTCAGAGCATTGAGTATAGGAGTTGGGATGACTTGTTGTGACTGTACAGGACATTGGTTAGTTCACTTTTGGAATATTGTGTGCAATTCTGGTCTCCCTGCTATAGGAAGGATGTTGAGAAACTTGAAAGGGTTCAGAAAAGATTTACAAGGATGTTGCCAGGGTTGAAGGATTTGAGCTATAGGGAGAAGCTGAATAGACTGGGGATATTTTGCTTGGAGCATCAGAGGCTAAGGGATGACCTTACAGGGTATATAAAATCATGAGGGACATGGACAGGATAAATAGACAAAGTCTTTTCCCCAGAGTGGGATAGTCCGGAACTAGATGGCATAGGCTTAAGGTAAGAGGGGAAAGATTTGTAAGGGATCTAAGAGGCAACTTTTTCACACAGTGGGTGGTGAGTGTATGAAATGAACTGCCAGAGGAAGTGGTGAAGGCTGGTACAATTATAACATTTAAAATGCATCTGGATGCATATATGATTAGGAAGGGTTCAGAGGGATATGGGCCAAATGCTGGCAAATGGGACTTGATTTATTTAGGATATTTGGTCGGCATGGATGAGTCAGAATGGAGGGTCTGTTCCTGTGCTGTAACTCTATAAGTTAGGACTGTTTGCCTTGGAGAGGAGAAATCTGAGTGGAGATTTGATTGAAGATTTTAAAATGATGAGAAATCTGGTCAGAGCAGACAGAGAGAAACTGTTTCTACTTGTAAAAGGATGAAGAAGGAGAGGGCACAGATTTTATGTGATTTGCAAAATTAATTATATCTGAAGTAGGGGAGAAAGATTTCACACAGCGAGTGGTTCAGGTTCAGAATGCACTGTCGTGGAGGCAGATCAAACCAAGGCATTCAAATGGGCAAGAGATGATTATTTGAGAAGGAACAATGTGCAGGTTATGGAGAAGGAAGGGGAGGATGGTATTATATCAAAATGCTCATTTACGATGTTGTGCACACACAATGGGCTGAATCTGACCAGAAACTTGCAAGTCTCATGGAGGGGTATCTCTGAACGAGGCTGATCACATTTTCTCACACTTTATTCCCAAACTCACCTCATTAACTATGTATCATGCCCCTAAGGTGGCCTGCACATTGGAATCTCCAACTCGCTCTGGGCAGAAGTACTCACCACTGCCAGTACATCATAGGAAGCCTGGCACTGGCATTATATTTAAAAGGCATTGTTATACCTGGTCAAGTGCTGGCAGTCTGGAGCTGTCTTGTACAGTTTGTTTTGACGTGGGAAAAAATGGAAAATTAACACCCCACCTTATGGACAGGGACCTGGAGGACCTCGTGGGATTCGGGCGGTACAGAAGGCTGACATCTTGCGTGAAGACCAGCGGAAGAGGTGCCTTCAACAGACCATGCTCACCTGATCAGAGGTTGCTACCTGGGTAATAGTTACTAACCCTGCATTCCCACTGCACTGCCTACTCACTCAGTCAGGACACATCACCACCTTCCATCTTTCCCCATCTTCACCAGCACTAACAGCTGGCAAGCCACTTCCATCTCAGTCCCTTTGGCTCATTTTAGGAGAAAATGGCCAATAATAAAACTGAGAGAGCCAACACAAGACATGCCTGACTCCTGAAGCTTATCTACCAGACACAAGGCAGGAGTGTGATGGAATACTCCCCAATTGCCTGAATGGGTATAGCTCCAACATCATTCAAGAAGCTTGACACCATACAGGACAAACGAGTCTGCTTGAGTAGCACTACATCCATGAGCAATCATCCCTCCACCAACAATGCTCAGTAACACCAGTGTGTTCTATATACAAGATGCACTACAGAAATTCACCAAATATCCTTCGACAGCAACCCCTTTCAAACCCATAACTAATTCCATCTAGAAGGATAAGTGCAGTTGATATATGGGAACACTACACCTGCGAGTTGTGCTCCAAGCCATTCACCATCCTGGAAATATATTGCCATTCCTTTGCTGGATCAAAATCCTGTAATTCCTTCCCAAAAGGCATTGTTGGTCTACTATAACGTGTGCGGCAGCTCACCGCCATCTTCTGAAGGGCAACTAGGATCAGACAATAAATACTGTCTCAGCCAACGATGCCCACATCCTGAGAGATCCAAAATGCCAAAACCAACCAAGCAAGAAGTATTGTCCATTACTGCCTGCCTCCTCTTAACACCATTATTAATATACAGTTAATGGTGGGGAGGTTTGTCAGGGGCAGCAGACAGGCTGATATAAAGTTTACAGGACTTCAGCAATGTCATTGGGAGCCTGCGAGTGCCTGGATGCCTCCATTTATAGGGGGCCATTAGGTTCCCTCCGTTTACAGGGGGCCATTAGGTTCCCTCCGTTTACAGGGGGCCATTAGGTTCCCTCCGTTTACAGGGGGCCATTAGGTTCCCTCCGTTTACAGGGGGCCATTAGGTTCCCTCCGTTTACAGGGGGCCATTAGGTTCCCTCCGTTTACAGGGGGCCATTAGGTTCCCTCCGTTTATAGGGGGCCATTAGATTCCCTCCGTTTATAGGGGGCCATTAGATTCCCTCCATTTATAGGGGGCCATTAGATTCCCTCCATTTACAGGGGGCCATTAGGTTCCCTCCATTTACAGGGGGCCATTAGATTCCTTCCATTTACAGGGGGTCATTAGGTTCCCTCTGTTTATAGGGGACCATTAGATTCCCTCCATTTACAGGGGGCAATTAGGTTCCCTCCATTTACAGGGGGTCATTTGGGTCCCTCCGTTTACAGGGGGTGTCATTCGGACACCAGGACCAGTTGTCCCAGAGTCTGCTGAATACACACTCAAACCTGCATTTTGGTCAATGGTGTTCAGCATTAACAGCAAAGTGACCGGATAATGAGGCATTCTGAGCTCTCTCTGTGCTCCTTCCTCACAAGGAGACCCGCCACTACTCGTAGGCAGCCAGCTGAGTGAGGAACCAGATACAAGTCCCCTAGAAGTCTCCTCTCAGGACAGTCCAGAGGTGGAAAGGTGCCATGGGAGTTCCAGCCACAGAGTGTGCACCAGAGTGTCTTCCCCATCAGCTCTGAACCTCCCCACATTTCCAACCCACCTACTTAACTCTTCATCTGCCCACAGTACTCTGCTTGCCTGAGGCATATGGAGACAACATGCAAAATATAGTAGAATACTGTCCCTCTGCCGGAGCTAAAGTGTTACTGAATGTCAATGACCTTCTAATACAGTACCGCGTTCCCTTCAGTGCTCTAATATCTTCATCTCTTACACATTCCCCCCTTTCCATGTGTTATCCCCAGTGTGTTTGCTCCAATTGTCACGATTGATTCCTCATATTCCGAAACCCCACCCCCACACCTCCCCCCACCCCCCCGACACACACAGATAATGCTTCCTTGATGTTCCCTTCAGAAGGAGCTCTGAAGCTGACTGTAGTTGACTTGGATGCTTAGCCTGACTGCTGACTGACCGAATCTCTGACTGATCTTGGTGTACCTCCCCGACTGACTTTGTGCAATTCCTGGGCTTGTTTCTCTGAACCCACAGGGTTGATTGTGGCCCACTCCCCAGACTGTAGAAGTATGAACTTCCAGACTTTGCTCACTGACTATGTTCAAGCCCTGAGAACAGCATTGGAAGCTGCACTTGATTTACTTTGCTGATACCAACTCACTGAAGGATGTTTCCCTTGACTTGAGCAAGGACTGCTCCCTTGAGACTTTGAGACATGGCCATTTGATTGAAGCACATGCAGTATGTTTGTCATGTCTGCTTCTGGCACATAATGCATGTTTAAGATTGGCATAGTACGGAGCCATACAACAACATGTCCCCCACTTTACAAGCTGCTTGGCTTCATGTCTGTTCTAAACAGCAAGGTAAAACAAGATCTGTGATAGTTTAAGTTCTGTCTAAGGGGAGAAGTGCAAAAAGAGGGAAAGGATGCTGTGAGCATCAAAGTAGGCATTAAGTCAGTGAGTGCAAAGGAGTGTCAATTTGCAGCATAAGTGGAGACCACAAGTTTAAACAGTGAAGTGCCTTTAGTCTAACCTGACTTTGAGTTTGAATTCTGGCAATATTCAAATTCATTCAACGCAGATATACAATAACAGTAATCTTGTGATTCCCAGTGACTTGAGGAAAGCAGTATAACTTAGAGAAAAAAATGAAATGGCGAACTGAATGTTTCAATGTCTTGTGTAAAAGATAGGATGGGGGAAGGGTGGGCATTCTCCAAAGAAATGGCTGAGATGCTCTGCAAAAAGTGAAGGAAATGGCAAGCACTCTCAGTGAGAACAGCGGCAAAGAAATTCAAGTGTTAATAGATAAAGGCTGGTTGTGTTATTTTACATTTCAATTGAAATAATAATTTGTGATATAACCAAATCATAACTGAAGAGCTGACTACCCTACATTTTGTCGTCCTTAATTATGTCTAAATAATTTGCTTTTATTTATTTTCACTTTTCGATTTCAGCTCATTTTCATATTTCAAAACTAGACATGGTTATGTCAGGAGCTACTTGGCTGCTGATGCTGACATCATGAAATTTTCATTATTTTCATGAGGTTTGAAAAATTCTTTGTTATTGGCAGAGTCCACACCTGCGTGCTTTAACTATGTTGTCTGTCATGAATTACTCTGTGACATCTTCTTCCAGAAGAAACAATCTTTAATTCCTTCTTTGGCTCACCCTCCTCAGTGTTTCAGACTGGCATTAGATTGTTTCTCACGCTTTAATTTTAATTTTTCTTCATCGAAAACATGACTTAAAGGCAGTTTTAACTCTCTCCTGTGCTCCTCAAGTCTTACATTTAAACCTTGTACCACACAACTCAAGCCAATGACCTTTTTTCCCCCAAATTTAAAGATTTCTTCTGAATTCCAGATTCAGCAAAATCGTAAAAGGTATTCAGTACAAACAAATTTATGATTTCACTACTATCCAGTACATGGAGAAAGTCTCCCCTAACAATAGACTAAAAATTACTGTAAGTGAGGATAACATATAAAAGCTTAACACAATCCTATCAAGTTCCACTCGTCATTATTTCAAGAGAGACATTAACCTTTTTTTATATAAATGAGTTAAAGTCTCCATTAAAATGATGGAGAGATGGATTTGATGCAAATAGATCAAGCATTTGTACAATAATGTCACTCAGTATTTCACAAGCTAATGTTTACCGGTTAAGTGTGTAACTGATTCCCAATCATTTTAAATACTTCTACTATCCCTGTAACAGAAAAAGTAGTTTGTTTAGTGGAAGGAATTTAAAATAATATGAATTTTCTTGCTCATAACCAATTCAATTCCCAGTGCCAACGTCCATCACTTTAACCATTTTTAATTACAATTCAACATTTAAGTAAAACACAGATTAGTTTAAAAAACAATTAGGTTAGAGTCTATAACGGTAACCATAGCACTTGAACAGCAATATTATATATGAAAAGGAGAATTCCCTTCAGACTCGTACAATATTTCTCAAAACGTATTTTATATAATGCACTGCTAAATAACTGGTTCATCAAAAAATCTGACATTTTTACAAAAATCTATTCTTTCCTTTTTTTTGTAAACCATTTGTATATCTGCTCAAAGGGTACAAGACATAATCCCATGACTCACTGATCTTATTTTGGCAATGAGGATATAGCCCTGAATTGGGTGAGTTTGCACACGGGGAAAACATCTGCCAAATTCTAAATCAAAATGCTAACTCACTCTTGTGAACAATGTCCAGATAACCTGGAGCATGGTACGACTGCAGAACGCTACCAAACCACTTTTCAATTCACAATCCCTGGAAGCATACCAGTTTGCTGCACAAACAGATGTGATGCAACAGAAAAACAGAGATAGCATAAGCCTTTTTCTTTAATTTCTGTTTCATAATGTTCTAATCTCTTGATAGGCTGACTCTTTCACCAAGGATCATTTATAGCAACTGTCATTTTTGAATTTCCCATTCAAACAAAATTATTATGTCAAATAAAAGAACTGATAAATAATCTTTGTGCTATTACAAAATGAGGGAGCAGCCACCACAGGTTTTTTTTGACCAATTATGTCAGGTGGAGGACAATTGTTTAGATTGTCTCAACATGAAAAGCAAAAGTGCTGGAAAACATGTAGCCCATCAAATCTGAGAACTGCAGATTAAGTTTTGGCATTCTTAACATTTATTTAGTTTGAAGAACGTACAAAGAAAGCACTAACTAATCTTTCCTCTGCAGATATTGACAGATCTTTTACCTGTTTCTAGCACTTTTATTTTTATTTCAGATTTACATTTGCAACTATCTATAGTTTGTTCAGTATTCACACATGCTAATTAAACAGAATACTAGTATAATAAAAGCTGTTTCATCTTGCAAAGTTTAAGGGCTGAAAATCAATACTTCTTGTTTATTTTCCTTACTGTTGTAAGTCTAGCTCCAACCCTATTTGCTTAGAAAGATTTTGTTTTAACAATATTTCCTTTTAAAAGAAAAGTCCTGTTCATTAACATGGGTTACAAACAACTTGGCATGAAATTCAAATGCTTTCACTGACTAAACATTTAAGGTCACAGATCACTGAAAGACATTTTAATTGGTTAGTAAGTACTAAACTTTTAAATCATCTTTATGGTAGTTTTGTATTGGAATGATTTCTGAACAAGCATTCTTTTCACAACAGAAAACCTGACACTAAAAATATGTCAATGAAATAAATATATTTAATGGATGCTGGAAGTGAAAGTTCTGAAGCTGCTAATATATTTTTCTGGTGAGCTGCAGGGCTATAAAGAACTGAAGAGATAAAAGGACACTTTTAAATTAATATGTTATCTCATCTCTGGATAAAGGAACTTTTTCTGCTGTATTTTAATGTTCAAGAACTACATAGAAATGAGGCTAAATCTGGCTCTCTCTGCATATAATAAATTCACAAGGGTGATCTACAATGCAGTAAGAAGGAGATTCTACCACAGTTTGGGAAGACATGAATGATTGATATTAATACCTCTGAAGTTTACTTTTAATCAAATTAGATAGAAATGAATGTTAATTTGGACTTCCAATCCCATAATAGTTCAATATGAAAATTCTTTTAAGCATTCTTTCTATTTAATAAAAAGCCTCACTTGTGCGTAGTGACAGTGCATGTTTGGCATGCCACTATTCTGGTAGCCTGACGTTATTTACACGCTTTCTGATAACAAATATCGATGATTGAAACAGCTTTCTCGCCGATAAACTTATTATTTTTCTTTCCCTGGCCTTAGGAATGTAGAGGTAGAATCCACCAATTCATCCATTTGTTTAATAATGATGTTTAAAAAGATATGATGCCACAAGTCTCAAGAAGGAAATTGCACTTCTTACACGTCTTAGATTTAGGAAGTTCGCAAGGTAATTTCTAATCATTAAACTATAACGTGTAAATGGTTCGTGTCATATGTTGTTGAAGCTGATGGATCTCTTTTGCTAACAAATTAGAATTGTTGTTTATTGCATACAATGAAAAGGAAAAAGTAATTGAAAATTCTCAATTTCACATCTATATTACAAATTATGAAACAAAAATATATTTAACAAGGAAGAATTCAAATTTTCAATGGTATTCTAGACATTGGAGAAGGTATTGAATTGAAATCAGGTTTTCTGTGTTTGATGTTTTTTTTTCTGAACTATGTACAAAAGCCTAAAAGCTCCTGAAACAAGCTCCGATTAAAGAGCACTCAATAATCATACTCAGACCTCCTTAAACTGTTCACAGTAGCATGACTAATTTGCCCATGTGAACAGTAACGCAATCAGCAGCAGAAAGCCGGGAGGGGAAAAGATCTGTACAGCTGAACAAAATATCGCAGACCATCTTACCTTACATAGTTTGGTTGGGCTGGCATTTGAGCTTGCTTCTTGATAAAATACATTGTTTCATTGAAAACCTAAAAGAAAAATCCCACAAAAACCTATTTTATCTTTTTAAAGGCAGACTGACTTTTACTTGTCTTTTAGATTCTGCCGCATGCTGCAACAGAGGTGGGGAAGGGGGTGGGAATAGTGAGGGATGTTAGTCCATGTAGAAATAAATAAAAAGAACAGCTTCAAGCCTTGAATTTTCACAAAGTGCAGCTGAACTTGAAAAAAAAGGGAATGAATGTATTGAAGTATTCTTCAACAGTATGCAAGAGAGAGAGAGAGAGAGAGAAAATCTAATTTGTTTGCTGCCTGTAGACACTCATAAATTAAACTGTTGTCTGGTAAAGGTTGCAAAATATTTGTTTGATATGAAGGTCATTGAATAATTTATGCATTATTAAATAATGCAATAAACCAGGGAGAGTTCAGTAAGACAAGAGCACAACACTCTAATTTAGTTCATGTTTCCAAATAAACAAGATATTAATGGCATTTGAATAGATAAAGGGGGCTTTCTGCTTAAATAGCTGAAAGAACTAAATTCTTTTTTCTTTCCATTGCAAGGGATTAACTGCTGTGGTGGAAGTCGTCAAGCTGAATATACAGAGAAGACAAAAGCTTGATAGAGACAGTATATTTTTTGACAGGTCAGCATTCAAATATTTATGGAGTTGTGAGCAGATGCTACTTTTCAGTCTGCGATCTACATCTCTTTTTTTTCCCCTTCCCTGGCTTGTGTGGCATGACATCAATATTCCCTCAGTCTCATGCTAGCTGGGCTGAATACTGTTTAAAAGTCTGGCTGCAGCCAGTTCCACTCATTGAAGGGAGAGGAGGGGGGAGAGTAAGGGGTTGGAAGCAAAACTATTCAAGCGTAACTAATCTGACAGGACAGCTCTTGCTTATTATAGAACCATCGCTGATAATAAAACCTGAATCAAACTGTGGACTGAAAGCCACTTGAGATCTTTCCCTCTTTAATTTTTAACGTTATGCAAGTACTTGACACGAAGGTGGATCCTATATCACCAGTTTGCGTGCAAGTACTTACTTAAGCAATACAGTGCACCCGAATCTGCTTTCTGCTGTGGACATTTCAGGTGAGCACCCGTGTAAAGGCAACTAATTATGATGTTCCATTACTCTCCTCTAACTGTCACAATTGGTCTTAAGTGGTCATGAGTGATTTATTCAATTAGTTTTCACAAGACTAAGTTATGACAAATTTATGTTTTGGCTGCAGGAAACTGGTACCAATCACGAAACCACCAAAACATCAAAACAGAAGGGAGTGCTCCTGTTAACATGCAGTCAGCTGAAATCCCAGCTCTGTGAATAGGGCTCACCAGCACACAGCGAATGAACTACAGAGCTGAGCTCGGGCAAGGCAACTGCTTGCAGTCCGCCATACAACTGCAGCATCTCGGCGTACCACTTGCTTTCAAGCCAATTTCTCGTTCAGTCCGCTTTCACTGCCCCCTATTCCAACAGTTTGGAATGTAATAAATCCATAATTAAATTTCTCATTTCCCAGGCAAAGTTGTTAAAAGCATTTGCCCAGCAATGACGCTGCACTGCTTTTCAGTGTTATGAGGGCTAGGACTAGCGATTTAACCCCTCGAAAAGCTGATTCAAGACTGATTCACCTTAATTCTCGAATATCCGACACTATCACGATATTGCTGGCATTAACTACTCCAAATTTTAAAAAAAGTACCAATTGATGGTGATGGAACAATTTTCCCAAGTTTTCTCATCTCAGTAAGAACTAGCCAATATGGTTATAATCAATTTTCACTGAAACAATCCAAAATTAATTTTGAAATGTATTTACAAGCCCCAAATTAAATAATAAGCCCTAGATTTCCAGTATTTATATTTTGCAGTTTATTTGGGTGAATATCTATTTGGTTCCTTATTTCCTCACCTTTTTATACAGAATCATGAAATGCTGCCAACACAGAAGGAGGCCAATCATGTTGGTGTCAACGAAACCAATTCAGCTAGTCTCACTCCCCTGCCTCTTCACAGTGGCCATGGTCATGTTTTCTGTTAAGATTATCATCCAGTCCCCTAAACCCACCACTGAGACTGGCTCCACCACAACCTCAGATAATCAGAATTCCTGTAAGGGCTGGTAACTTCAGGACTGTCAACATAGGTCAGGTCAGGGTCAACAGTACATGGTTTAACCCCTGTTCCAAACGGGGCCATGTCTTTTTGCCCTACCTGGAGGTTGTGGGTCAGAGCTACCAGTAAGAAGACTATGAGAAACCCCATTGTGCAGTTCTAAGAATACTCAGGTCAACATTATTTGTATGATTCTGCTAATGGTTCAGGATAATACAAGGAGGAGGCACTAGGTGTAAACCAAGCAGATTGATGTTATGACCAGCAATTTCTTTGAACAGTTTTATTCCATGCTAGTAAAACATATAAGCTCACAAGGTGAGGCTCTGTTCACACCTCAAGTCTGCTTACATACAATGGGTGAAGGCTAGTCCAGGACACAGGACATGTAGACCTCTTAAACTCAGAAAGGTTTCTGTTGACATTTTTTAAAACATTATGTTTTATTCCTGCAATTATTACAATGTTCCTAATTAGCTCAATGCATTATTTACTTTAAAATCATTTCATTCTTGATCCCATCAAAGCTGTTCTTTATTATGAATGGTTGTTGTTGGCATTCAAGGAGTCTCACATAAACAGTTACTCTTTTAAGGGTTCTGAAAGTAATGGAACGTTGTGAGGAGGAATGTTTGGTTATTTATTGGCTGGAATAGTGCCATGAGATCTTTAACCTCCAACTGAGAGGGCAGATGGGTTTTTGGTTTAACATCCCAAGGACTATTCTTGGACTTGTCAGAGGGATTGTTGCAGAGGAGACCAGTCATAACTTGTTTTAAACTCCCCAGGTACGTTAACACAGAACTGAACCATCTGCTGAGCACTGGTCTGCCAATAACAGTTGGATCAATGACTTCTGAACCTTCAATAGAAGCTTGCTACCACAGAGTGTTTTCATGTTTTTGGATTGTGCCAGGCCAGTGAGACCTGTGCCACAACAAAAGCAAAATAAGATTTGTATTTGTGTGATACCTTTCATGACTTCAGGACAACCAAAAACACACTGATGAAACCTAGTCACTGGTATAATGTAGGAATTGGGTCAGGTCCTCAAAAAGAAATAAGATAACCAGATCATCAGGAAGTGTGCAATGTGCATATTCATTTGTAAATAAAAATCCAAAGATGTGCCGGTCAGGTGAATTGGCCATACTAAATTGCCTATAGTGATAGGTGCATTAGTAGGGGAATGGGTTGCTCTTTGAAGGGTCATTGTGGACTTGTTGGGCCGAAGGGCCTGTTTCCACACTGTAGGGAATCTAATCTAATCGAAACAGTGTTAGATTTTCTTTTATACAAGCACAGGTTCAAATGAATTATCCCCTGAAAAAGGAACACAAATTGATGGGGGAGAGTTCTTTCACTAGCTTTTACCAAGGTTCCTCAAGTGCAAAGCCCAACAAATGGTTTCTATGCAAGGATCAGGATTCTTTACATAAACATTTGTAAACAGAAGTGATTTGCATTTCATTATGTTCCCATATTATCTGATCAGCCAAATAACATTGTGCACTAGTAAACAACAATGATAGCTTCATTGCATGGCATTATCAGGCCTGCATTATCAGATTCAGTTTAAATTTGAATTAGGTTTAATATCACATGTACTCACATGAGTACAGTGAAAAGGTTATAAATCGCTGCTTATGGTGCATTATAGGTACAACAGTATCTAGGTACAGACTCTTGAGTACAAAGCAGAAAAATAAGAGAAACAAAGTTTTAAAAAGTTAAACATGACAGTCCTTTGTGTACTAACAACTGGAAAAACAAAATAACACAGTTAACAGTTCAACATCACAGTCCATGAGGACCTGGCCATGCTGGGCTTGCACTCCTCACAAGGGCTTGACCTCCCTCACTCAGGTTCAATCTCGCCCCCCCCCACCTCCAACCACCGCCCTGGGCTGTCTACACTCCCCAAATTGCAGCCTGTACCTGCCAGCACTCCTGCCTCCAGCTGCCTACCCCTGCTCTCGCTGCCCGGTGCCTCAGATTCAGATGAAAATGAGGTGGATAACTTTCCAGAAGAGGGAGTTATCCTAATCTATGATTTGGAGGTGCCAGTGTTGGACTGGGGTGTACAAAGTTAAAGATCACAAAACACCAGGTTATAGTCCAAAGGTTTATTTGAAAGCACTAGCTTTCAGAGTGCCGCTCCTTCATCAGGTGGTTGTGGAGTATAAGATCATAGGACACAGAATTTATAGCAAAAGTTTACAGTGTGATGTAACTGAAATTATACATTCAAAAAGACCTGGATTGTTTGTTAAGTCTCATCTTTTAGAATGGGCATGTTGGTTTCAGTTCTTTCAAGTCCCAGAACCTCCTTGAAGTTACATTCTCAAACGAACTTTAACAATAGGTGCCATATTGGCCGAGATAATGCATTGAAGGTGTGAGGTGCCCTGTATGAGGCTGTCTGTGCCCCAATGTTCAGACTGAATATATTCTAAAAAAGGGATTTACAGAATCTTACATGGATTCATGCAGTTTTTGTGCAAAATAAAATGTAATTCTGCAAGTACAAATTCACCCCACAAACTTGTGTGTGTGCATGCATGTGGGTGTGTGTGCAGAGGGTATGAGCATCTGTGAGACAGTCTGTGTATGTGTGTGAGTGTCAAGGGGTATAAGTCTGTGAGAGGGTGCATTTGTGCGTGTGAGTGTATGTGTGAGCGTGAAACAGAGAGATTGTGAATGAGACAGGGTCTGCATGAGTGTATGGGTCTGGAGGAGTATTGTGTGATCTTTAACTTAATCCTAATCTATAGTTGTGGATCTCACCCACAAGCATGTAACAGCAGAAAGATACCTGAATCGGTCGAACTACCTATTCACTATTATCCTACAACCACCCTCAGCTCAAGAAAAGGCTGGTGTTGAGCTTAAATACAATGAACAACTGTAAAGCGGGACAGTACAATTACCATACACAGTTCCTGAAATGGGATCTTCTCATTAATCAAGAGTTTCAAATGTGGGTTTTGTCATGGGGAAGTGCATTAAGTTGGCTGCCTGTTTTCGTGCAGCTGGCAAACTGTGCTCTTATTGCACAGTGTCCTTGGGATCAAAAGGAGATTAGCACTTTGGGCTACTAGTCCCTACAAGTCTACAGTGTCTGAAATGGCATTAGTAGATGCTATTACAACATTTCCTTCAGCATTAAACTATTTAAAGGTCATTGTATGCTCCCTAGCCAGATGTTCTTTTGACCAATCACTCAGTAAACCTTTCCTGAAGAATCAGAAGGCTTGATTTGGTTTGCATCCTGAGCTACTGACACAGATGCACTTGCAAAGGGCTCCATCTCAGTTCATTATGTCATCTTCACAAAGTCATGATTTTCCTTTCCGTTCCAGTGAGTTTTCCTTCAATTAGTAATTTACAAATTCAATGTTCCTCAATCGCTTTAATAGACTGTCTCTTCATGGTTTCACATTTACTTTGACTAAGTAAGAGTCCAATTTTTCATTGTATTTTTATATTAAGAGCATATTGTATACAAATTCAGGTGTCATGACGTTGAAATGAAAATGTGTTTCTCATGCAGTTTTTTGGTATATGGTGATAGTGAACATCATGCCACAGAATTTGAAGGGGTATGTTGCTTCTGCACCTTCTTTTCCTGAGAGGCAAAGGATCATCTCTGGTTTCATGGCAAAGCATCAAGTCAGGTTCCCAAATTGGTATTGCAGTGGACTGAATTTTACCAAATTGTGTCAGTTTCAGGAAATTTCATGTGTTTTTTTTTCCCTCTGTGAGCTCTAGTGAGTTAACTCTTGCAATTTTTTTGCTGCTCAAATTATTATGCTTCTAAGTTGCCGCTGTCATTATCTTGCACTCACCAGCAACAAAAGTACTTGTCACTCCCACAACCTTCTGCTATTTTCACTGCCAGTACCATATTGAAAGTCCAGCTGTCCACCAGGTCAATCCCTGCCAGCCACAAACAGCCAATCGAAGTCACGTAGCGTGAACAGCTTCAGAGAGCACATAGGTGCACTGGTGACTCTTCACTGTCAATAGAAGATCACATTCGTAAATATATTTTTATTTTATATGATCAACCATCTAATCTTTGTTCTACAGCTTTACAAATGAAGTTATTCAGGCTACCCATTATTAGTGCTGTTCTATGTTAGAATTTTTCTAAGGGAGTGCTATTCTTTCCTTAATGTCCAGCATAGGACAATATCTGGTCATTGTTCAATGTGAGAACATCACATTTTAGAAAAAAAAAGACAAACAAATACTGCATTTATTTCTGGGAATCAAGCAGGACCTGCTTGTCTTTCGAGGAGCAACACATTTACAGTCAACAAATGATATTTCACCCAACCCAGAGCTATTGGAAGTATATGAAGTCCTGCTGGCTTGTTGCACTCTGTCATAGTGAAGGTGATGTTCTCCTGCTTACTGTTCTCACCTTCCTCCGCAGAAGTTTCGTGCCCCTTTCCCAGCTGTTTATTGTCCTTGCCATCCCATCTTTACCTGCTCCAGTTGTGCAGAGCACAGAATGCAGCACACTTTGTCTGGAATGTACTGCCTGGACTCCCTTCGGTCAATCCAAGCATCGGAACCTCATCCTCAGCAGGTCTACTATATCTGCTCCAATAAGGCCCTGCTGGTAGACCAGGCTGCATTGAAATACCCTTAGCCTCAGTCTGGGGGTTGCATAACTGTATTGTTCGTCATAGTTGGAGAGGTGTATTTGTCTCCCAGTAACGATGCCTGTAAGGCATCTAGCCCTTGAAGTGAAGCAGGAATATGAAGATTCTCAAGGATATAGGCGTCAGGGCAGCTTCCAAGGTGCAGACTTAGAATCATAGAATCCACTAAAGTGTGGAAGCAGGCTACTCAGCCCATCGAGTCCACACCAACATTTCTGAGAACATCCCACCCAGACCCACCACCTTACCCTATCCCTGTAACTCTGCATTTTCCATGGCTGATCCACCTAGCCTGCGTATCACTGGAAACTATGGGCAATTTAGCACAGCCAATCCATCTAACCTGCATGTCTCTGGACAGTGGGAGGAAACCAGAGCACCTGAATAAACCCACACAGACACGGGGAGATTGTGCAAACTCGACACAGAGGAGTTTGCCCGAGGGCTGAATTGAACCTGGGTTTCTGGCACTGTGACCTTATCAATTTAATATTTAATCTCATCTCAAGTGTCTTCTCACAGGTTTTTGTCTGTTCAGTTCCTTTAACACTAGCACAGTTACACCATATTAATCACATTACAGGCTTGGAATCAAGGTAGCCAGATGTGAGGAACTAAAGATCATTTAAACTTTTATAACTGCAGACAATCATCATGTCAGTCCTTTAAAGTTAACAGGATGGGTTGAACAGGTTCAACATATTCCCTCCCCACTCCCTTCTACAGATACTTGTTGCTTTGTCTCAGCTATCTATTGTTTATGTATATCACTTTCCCCTTCAGTTCCCATATCATCACAGGGCAATGTGAAAAGAAGGAAATTGTTCAAATGTATATGAACCTTTGATACCTTTGGTGGCACGGTGGCACAGTGGTTAGCACTGCTGCCTCACAGCGCCAGAGACCTGGGTTCAATTCCCGCCTCAGGCAACTGACTGTGTGGAGTTTGCACGTTCTCCCCGTGTCTGCGTGGGTTTCCTCCGGGTGCTCCAGTTTCCTCCCACAGTCCAAAGATGTGCAGGTCAGGTGAATTGGCCATGCTAAATTGCCCGTAGTGTTAAGTTAGGGGTAGGGTGGGTTGCGCTTCGGCAGGTCGGTGTGGACTTGTTGGGCCGAAGGGCCTGTTTCCACACTGTAAGTAATCTAATCTAATCTAAAGCGATGCTATACAGCGGACATTATTCTGATGTACGCTGCACGAGCAGGTTGTGTGAATAGAGTATGAGATTGTGAACACAGCAGGATTTATGAAATCTTGTTCCCCAACCCCAACCTCCATATCATCCAATAATGGAAGCATTGCATGCTGACAAATATTTACTGATCAAAATAAGAGGAGGTCAGCTCCACACTCTTGTGCAGCGTATGAAGTCTTATATTGTCTTGGTGAATTGTCATCCACAGTTAATACATCGAAGTTAGTTCTGCCTCACAGAGATCAACTTGAAAAAAAACAGTGACATAGTCATTGAGTAGAGCAGTGGCTCAGTGGGTAGCACTTCTGCCTCATAGCACCAGGGACCAAGGTTCAATTCCACCTTTGGGTAGCTGTCTGTCTGAAGTTTGCACAATCTCCCCGTGTCTATGTGGGCTTCCTTCAGGTGCTCTGATTTTCTTTCTACAGTCCAAAGAAGTACAGGTTAAGTGGATTGACTGTGCTAAATTGTGCATAGTGTCCAGGGATGTGCAGACTAGATGGATTAGCCCTTGGGAAACACAGGGTTGCAGGGTAGGAGGGTTTTCAAAGGGTGTAGACTCGATGGGCTGAATGGCCTGCTTCCACCATGAAGGAATCCAATGATTCTATAGTGAAGGATGCTTGGCACCAGGATTTGTATCCCATAGAGTTGGTTACTGTATACATTTCACATTCAGGATTCATCATTTCAGATATCTTTCACCTATGCTATGTAAGTGCCAGATTTTCTTGCACCGTCCACCCCATTACTTTGAACGTCCATGATTTCACACCCAAAGGTCTCATCACTCTGAGATCAGCTGATTCAGCACAGATCAGTGATCAAACCCACTCCTGGAATGTATCTGATTAATTACTTACACAAGAGATCTTTCTGAAGAGAAATTAGTTGTGGAGAGATCCCACTCCAGAATATGAAAAGAAACCTTCCAAATCATCACCAATAAGAAAATCCAGAATAAATAGCCTTCTCTCCAGCACCCAAAAGCACTCTGACAGAGGAGCACAGCACTTCACCTGTTAAAATCTCTTGGAATGATAAAGCCCCATTCATCCCAGTACCTGAAAAGTAATTTGGTGGCTTGCTGGAGGAACAATGTAAACAGAACAGCTCTCAATGATTATAACAAATCGCTTGACACACAAGTATAAATGGTGCATTAGACCAGTTTGTGAAAAGTGACATTAGAATTTATTAGATTAAGTCAACTACACTTTAGCTGAAAGAAGCAGAACCATTTCCAAGCTAAACTATTGTAATATATGATGTCTGTCAACTTGTTTTATTAACAGACTAATAAAAGTATATCTGCGATCATCAGGAACTGGTGAGTTAAATACTGGTACTGCTTCTGTTGCTGTTGTCTGGATCATTTTTTTTTCTGTTTGTCAAGATGACAGATGCTGGGAATGGAGTGTTTCCATTACTGCTATCCATTATCAGCATCAAGCGCTCTCAAGTCTGGTATATCATCACTAAATGGATGCAAAAGTTCTTGCCACTTTGCCCCAAATAAATATCTCAGCCACAGAAAGATACCTCCTTACAGCAATAGTTATCGCTACAGGTCTCAGGTCACCCCCACAGCCCTCCATTCCTCCAGCCATTCAAATGCACGATAATGGAGGTGAGGATATCAGGGCAGCACCTGTCTGATGATCGCCGCCACTCTGACAGCAGGAAGATGGACATGACCCTGAGGAGTTTCTGCAGAAATGTCCTGGAACTGAAATGACTGGTCTTCAACAACCACAACCATCTTCCTACATGTCAGGTATGATTCCAACCAGCGGAGAGTTTGCCCCCTCCGATACCCATTGATTCCAGTTTTGCTAGGGCTCCTTGATGCCACATTTGGTCGAATACAGCTTTGATGTCAAGGGTTGTCGCTCTCACCTTGCCTCTGGAGTGCAGCTTTTTTGTCCATGTTTGAACCAAGGCTGTAACGAGGTCAGGAGCTGAGTGGCCCTGGTGGAACCCAAACTGGGTGTCACTGAGCATGGGTGGCACGGTGGCTCAGAACACTGTTGCCTCACAGTGCCAGGAACCTGGGTTTGATTCCAGCCTTGGGTGACTGTCTGTGTGGCGTTTGCACATCCACCCTGTGTCTGCATAGAGTTTCCTCTGAGTGCTCAGTTTCCTCCCACAGATCAAGCATGTGCAGGTTAGGTGGATTTACCCCTGCTCATGCCTCCACCCCCATTCCCCCCACCATCACACCCACTCCGGGTACTGGCTCCGACCCCACTCCCAGCTCCACACCCACACCAGATCCCAGCTCCCCAGCTCCCAGACCTGCCGAGTTTTCACTATCCCTCCAGACCTCCCACTCACTGAGGACGATCGATCAGTCCTCAGCAAAGGACTCACCTTCATCCCCCTCCGTCCACGCATCAATGAATTTAATACACGCCGTGACATCGAACACTTCTTCCGTCGCCTCCGCCTCCGAGCTTACTTTCACAATCAGGACTCCCGCCCACCTTCCGAGGACCCCTTCACCCACCTCCAACACACTGCATCCACCTGGACACCCCGCGCTGGCCTATTACCTGCCCTCGACCTCTTCATTTCCAACTGCCGCCGGGACATTAACCGCCTCAACCTGTCGATCCACCTCCCCCACTCCAACCTCTCACCCTCACAACACGCAGCCCTCCAATCCCTCTGCTCCAATCCCAACCTCACCATCAAGCCAGCAGATAAAGGGGGCACGCGCAGTGGTAGTCTGGCGCACTGACCTCTACACCGCTGAAGCCAAACGCCAACTCGAGGACACCTCTTCCTACTGCCCCCTCGACCATGACCCCACCCCCATCACCAAACCATCATCCCCCAGACCATACAGAACCTCATCACCTCAGGAGATCTCCCACCCACAGCTTCCAACCTCATAGTCCGGGAACCCCGCACTGCCCGGTTCTACCTCCTTCCCAAGATCCACAAGCCTGACCATCCTGGCCGACCCATTGTCTCAGCATGCTCCTGCCCCACTGAACTCATCTCTACCTACCTCGACACTGTCCTATCCCCCCTAGTCCAGAAACTCTCCACATATGTTTGAGACACCACCCATGCCCTCCACCTCCTCCAAGACTTCAGTTTCCCCGGCCCCCAACACCTCATCTTCACCATGGATATCCAATCCCTCTACACCTCCATTCGCCAGGACCAGGGCCTCCAAGCCCTCTGTTTTTTCCTCTCCAGACGTCCCCAACAGTACCCTTCCACTGACACTCTCATTCGTTTGGCCGAACTGGTCCTCACCCTTAACAATTTCTCCTTTGAATCCTCCCACTTCCTCCAGACCAAAGGGGTAGCCATGGGCACACGTATGGGCCCCAGCTATGCCTGTCTCTTTGTTGGCTATGTAGAACAGTTGATCTTCCGTAATTACACCGGCACCACTCCCTACCTCTTCCTCCGCTACATTGATGACTGCATTGGCGCCACCTCGTGCTCCCGCGAGGAGGTTGGGCAATTCATCAACTTCACCAACACATTCCACCCTGACCTTAAATTTACCTGGACCATCTCTGACACCTCCCTCCCCTTCCTGGACCTCTCCATCTCCATTAGTGACGACCGTCATGACACTGACATTTTTTACAAACCCACAGCTACCTGGATTACACCTCTTCCCACCCTATCTCTTGCAAAAATGCCATCCCGTATTCCCAATTTCTCCGCTTCCACCGTATCTGCTCCTAGGAGGACCAGTTCCACCATAGAACACACCAGATGGCCTCCTTCTTTAGAGACCGCAATTTCCCTTCCCACGTGGTTAAAGATACCCTCCAACGCATCTTGTCCACATCCCGCACCTCCACCCTCAGACCCCACCCCTCCAACCATAACAAGGACAGAACGCCCCTGGTGCTCACCTTCCACCCTACAAACCTTCACATAAACCAAATCATCCGCCGACATTTCCGCCACCTCCAAAAAGACCCCACCACCAGGGATATATTTCCCTCCCCACCCCTTTCCGCCTTCCGCAAAGACCGTTCCCTCCGTGACTACCTGGTCAGGTCCACACCCCCCTACGACCCACCCTCCCATTCTGGCACTTTCCCCTGCCACCGCAGGAACTGTAAAACCTGTGCCCACACCTCCTCCCTTACCTCTATCCAAGGCCTTAAAGGAGCCTTCCACATCCATCAAAGTTTTACTTGCACATCCAGTAATATCATTTATTGTATCCGTTGCTCCCGATGTGGTCTCCTCTACATTGGGGAGACTGGGCGCCTCGCAGAGCGCTTTAGGGAACATCTCCGAGACACCTGCACCAATCAACCAAACCGCCCCGTGGCCCAACATTTCAACTCCCCCTCCCACTCTGCCGAGGACATGGAGGTCCTGGGCCTCCTTCACTGCCACTCCCTCACTACCAGACGCCTGGAGGAAGAACACCTCATCTTCCGCCTCAGAACACTTCAACCCCAGGGCATCAATGTGGACTTCAACAGTTTCCTCATTTCCCCTTCCCCCACCTCATCCTAGTTTCAAACTTCCAGCTCAGCACTGTCTCCTTGACTTGTCCGACTTGTCCGACCTGCCTAGCACCTTTTCCACCTATCCACTCCACCCTCTCCTCCCTGACCTATCACCTTCATCTCCCCCCCCACTCACCCATTGTACTCTATGCTACTCTCTCCCCACCCCCACCCTCCTCTAGCTTATCTCTCCACGCTTCAGGCTCACTGCCTTTATTCCTGATTAAGGGCTTTTGCCCGAAACGTCGATTTCACTGCTCGTTGGATGCTGCCTGAACTGCTGTGCTCTTCCAGCACCACTAATCAAGTATTTGGTTTCCAGCATCTGCAGTTATTGTTTTTACCATGCTAAAATTGCCCTGTGGTGTTCAAGGATGTGTAGACTTGGTGAATTAGCTGTGGTAAATGCAGGGCTTTAGGGATAGAGTGGGGGCCTATGTCTGAGTGGTATTCTCTTCAAAGGGCGGTGTTGACCCAATGGGCCAATTAGCCTTTTACCTCACTGTAGCGATTATATAGGCAGGTTATTGCTGAGAAGTTGACGTTTAATAGAACGGTTGATGACACTTTCCATCTCTTTACTGTTGATCGAGAGTGAACTGATGGGGCAGTAATCAGTCAGGTTGTATTTGTGTACTGGAGCCATCCAGCTCAATTAGTCATGCTGCTGCCGAGCCACTCTTGGTGGTGGACACTGAAATTCTCAATCCGTTGTAGCTTTCCACCTTACCACCCTCAGTGCTTCTTCCAAGTGTTGTTCAACAAGGAAAAATCGTACTTCACCAACTGTGGGACAATCTCGTTCATGTTCAACCTGAAACCATGAGACTCCATGGGGTCCAGGGCCAATGTTGAGGAATCCCAAGGTAACTCCGTTCTGACTGTATACTGCTGTGCCGCCACCTCTGCTGGGTCTATCCTGCTGGTGGGATAGAACATAACCAGGGATGATAATGGTGTGTCTGGAACATTTTCTATCAGGTATGACTGTTTTAGGCTGTTGCTTGACTAGTTTGTTAAACAACTTTCCCAATTTTGACACTGGACTCCAGATGTTAGTAAGGAGGACTTTGCAGGGTCAATAGGTTTTTTTCTGCCAATGTTGTTTCCAGTGCCTACATTGATGACAGGCAGTCTGCCCGGTTTCAATTAGTTTTTCCGCATTAGTTGCAGTGGGAAGAGTGACAGGGAGGACCAGGGGCCAGATGGGAAGGTAAATTTAAAGTATAAAATCTTACCTCGCGAATAGGCGGTGCACACGCTGAGCATGAGCAGACATTGGACTGCTGGGTAAGTAAGGTTATATATTTGGGTGGTTGCTTTACCTGAAACTCGAGTAATGTCTCCCACCTGTTCTCCTTGTCTAACCAAAACAAAAAGGTTCCGTGTGCCGGATTGGTAAGGTGTCTAGTTTTGTTTTTAGTTTTACAGTAATCTCGCTAGAAATTTAGAATAGTGGGCATGAAGGTTAGGGCAGTTGAAAGTTCCTCCTGCAGTATATGGGGGGTAAGGGTCACCACTAGTGTCCCTGCTGACTGCATCTGTGGGAAGTGCACCCAACTCCAGCTTCTCAAAAACCACGTTAGGGAACTCGAGCTGGGGCTGGATGAACTTCGGATCATTTGGAAGGCGGAGCGGGTTATTGAGAGGACTAAAGGGAGGTAGTCACACCTCGGGTACAAGAACAAGGTAGATGGGTTGCAATCAGGGGACGGAAAGGGAACTGACTAGCAGTGCAGTGGCTGTTCCCCTCAGCTGCAAGTAGACCGTTTTGAATACTGTTGGGAGTGGATGACTTACCAGGGGTAATCAGCAGGGCACAGGTCTCTGGTACAGAGTCTGCCCCTGTTGCTCAGAAGGGAAGGGGAAGAGGAGCAGACCATTAGTCACTGGGGACCCCATAGTTAGGGGGACAGATAGGAGGTTCTGGGTGAACGAGAGAGACTCACATTTGATGTGTTGTCTCCCAGGTGCCAGGGTTCGTGATCCTTGAGGGGGAGGGGGACCACCCCAAGTCGTGGTCCATGTAGGCACAAATGACATAGGTAGGAAGAAGGATGGGGATTTAAAGCAGAAACTCAGGAGCTAGAGTTTGTTGCCCGTGCCACATGATAGCAAGGCAAGGAATAGAGAGAGAAAGGAGTTGAGGGAAGCTGCCTGAACTGCTGTGCTCTTCCAGCACCACTAATCCAGAGAGAGGAGTTGAACATGTGGCTGCAGGGTTGGTGCAGGAGGGAGCGTTTTGGATTCCTGGATAATTGGGGCTCTTTCTGGGGTAGGTGGGACCTCTACAAACAGGACGGTCTTCACTTGAACCAGAGGGATATTTGCTAATGCTCTTTGTCTGGGTTTAAACTAATTCAGCATGGGGATGGGAATCCAAGTTGTAGTTCCAGTATACAGGAAGTTGCGAGTAATGAGGTCAGAAATAAGATTTTCAAAGTTACAACAGTGCACCGGCAAGTAAGAAGTTGGTTTGAAGTGTGTCTTCTTCAGCGTTAGGAGCATCCGGAATAAGGTGTGTGAACTTGCAGCATGGGTCGGTACCTGGGATTTCGATGTCATGGCATTTTGGAGACATGGATAGAGCAGGGACAGGAATGGATGTTGCAGGTTCTGAGATTCAGATGTTTCAGTAAGAACGGAAAAGATGGTAAAGGAGGGGGAGGTGTGGCATTGTTAATCAAGGACAGTATTACGGTGGCAGAAAGGACGTTTGAGGACTCATCAACTGAGGTAGTATGGGCTGAGGTTAGAAACAGGAAAGGAAAGGTCACCCTGTTGGGAGTTTTCTATAGGCCTCCAAATATTTCCAAAGGTGTAGAGGAAAGATGATTCTCAATAGGAGTGAGGGTGACAAGGTAGTTGTTATGGGGTCTTAAGCTTTCTAGGTATTGGAATACTATAGTTTGATTAATTTAGATGGGTCAATTTTGTCCAATGTGTACAAGACAGTTTCCTGACTCAGTATGTAGACAGGCCAACAAGGGGTGAGGCCACATAATATTTGGTCCTGGGTAATAAACTGAAACAGGTGTTAGATTTGGAGGTAGGTGAGATCTTTGGTGATAGTGACCACAATTTGATTATGTTTACTTTAGTTATGAAAAGGGATAGGAATATACCACAGGGAAAGAGTTATAGATGGGGGAAAGGCAATTATGATGCAATTTGGCAAAATTTAGGATGTGTAGGATGGGGAAGGAAACTGCAGGGGATGGGCACAATTGAAATGTGGAGCTTATTCAAGGAACAGCTACTGCATGCCCTTGATAAGTATGTATATTTCAGGCAGGGAGGAAGTTGTTGAGTAAGGGAGCCATGGTTTACTAAAGAAGTCGAAGCTCTTGTCAAGACGAAGACGGTGGCTTATGTGAGGATGAGACGTAAAGGCACATTTAGAGGGCTTGAGAGTTACAAGTTAGCTAGGAAAGACTGAAAAGAGAAGTAAGAAGATCCAGGAGGGGACATGAGAAGTCATTGGCAGGTAGGATCAAGGAAAACCCTCAAGCTTTCTATAGGTATATCAGGAATAAAAGAATGACTACAGTAAGATTAGGGCCAATCAAGGACAGTTGTGGGAAGTTGTGCATGGAGTCAGAGGAGATGGGGAAGCGCAAAACGAATGTTTTTCATCAGTATTCACACAAGGAAAAAGACAATGTTGTCAAGGAGAATATTGAGATACAGGCTACTGGAATAGATAGGATTGCGGTGCGGAAAAAGGAGGTGTTAGCAATTCTGGAAAGTGTGAACATAGAACATAGAGAAGTCCCCTGGGTTGGATAGGATTTATCCTAGGATATTTTGGGAAGACAAGGCGGAGATTGCAGAATCTTCAGCTTTGATCTTTATGTCGTCATTGTCTACTAGAATAGTGCCAGAAGACTGGAGGATAGCAAATGTTGTCCTTGTTCAAGAAGAGGAGTAGAGATAACCCTGGTAAGTATAGACCAATGAGCCTTTCTTAGGTTGTGGGCAAAGTGTTGGAAAGGTTCGAAGAGATAGGATTTATAGTCATCTAGAAGGGTATAAGTTGATTAGGGATAGTCAACATGATTTTGTGAACAGTAGGTTGTGCCTCACAAACTTTATTGAGTTCTTTGAGAAGGTGACCAAACAGGTGGATGAGGGTAAAGCAGTTGATGTGGTGTATATGGATTTCAATAAGGCATTTGATAAGGTTCCCCAAGGTAGGCTATTGTACAAAATACGGATTGTGGGTGCTTTAGCAGTTTGGATCAGACATTGGCTATCTGAAAGAAGACAGAAGATGCTGGTTGATGGGAAATGTTCATCCTAGAGTTCAGTTTCTCATGATGTACTGCAAGGATCTGTTTTGGGTCCATAGCTGTTTGTTGTCTTTATAAATGACCTGGATGAGGGTGTAGAAGGTTAGGTTAGTAAACTTGCAGATGACACTAAGGTCAGTAGAGTTGTAGATAGTGCCAAAGGATGTTGTCAGTTACAGGAGGACATAGATATGCTGCAGAGCTGGGCTGAGAGGTGGCAAATGGTGTTTAATGTGGAAAAGTGTGATGCAATTCATTTTGGAAGGACCTACAAGAATAAGGAGTACTGGACTAATGGTAAGATTCTTGGAAGTATAGATGAGCAGAGAGATCTCGGTGTCCATGTACATAGATCCCTGAAAGCTGCCACCCGGGTTGATGGGGTCGTTAAGAAGACATAAGGTATGTTAGGATTTATTGGTAGAGGGATTGAGTTTCGGAGCCATAAGGTCATGCTACAACTGTAAAACCCCTGGTACAGCTGCATTTGGAATATTGTGCACAGGTCTGGTCACTGCATTATAGGAAGGATGTGGAAGCTTTGGAAAGGGTTCAAAGGAGATTTACTAGGTTGTTGCCTGGTATGGCGGGAAGGTCCTACAAGGAAAGACTGAGGGACTGTTTTCATTGGAGAGAAGAAGATTGAGAAGTGACTTGATTGAGACATAGAAGATAATCAGAGTATTAGATAGGATGGACAGTGAGAACCTTTTTCCTCAGATGGTGATGGTTAACACGAGTGGGCATAGCTTTAAACTGATGAGTGATTGATGTAGGCCAGATGTCAGAAGTAGTTTCTTTACTCAGTATAGTAGGGGCATGGAATGGCCTGCCTGCAACAGTAGTAGACTCGCCAACTTTAAGGGCATTTAAATGGTCGTTGGATAGACATATGGATGAAAATGGAATAGTGTAGGTTAGACGGGCTTCAGGTTGGTTTCAGAGGTCAGAACATCAATGGTCGAAGGGCCTGTACTGCACTGTAATGGTTTATATCCATGTTCTATTTGTTTCTGAATTAATAGTCTAGCAGCAATACCACTAGGCCATCACCTCCCCTCTCACAGGGACATTATTGAGAGATAGAATAAAAGTAGCTATCTGCTGAATTTTACCCAGGGCTGCCTATGCTTGAAGTTCAAAGTTCCCTTGACTAATCTTTCTTTGTTTTGGAACATATTCGTAGCATAGAATCAAATAATGGTTACAGCACACAAGGGGGCCATTTGGCCCACTGAATTTGTGGTTGCTATCTACAAGTATATGTTAACTCATCCCATTCCCACGTTTGTCCAGGGCCTTGCAATTGCATTTCACTTCAGGTGCTATCCAATTCTGTTTTGAAAGCCACAAATGTATCTGCATTTCAGATTGTAAATAATCGTTGTCTCAAAAGGATTTTACCCTTGTCGTCTTTAAAGTTTTTGCTGTTTAGATTTTAATTAAAACCTCTGGTTTTTAATCATTTTACCAAATGGAATGGCTTTTTTTTATTTACTCTCAAAATCCCTCATGAACAACTTTATCAAATCTCTTCTCAATCTTGACTATGGTCAACTCTCAATCTATCAGTTGCACCTGTCTGCATTAAAATTGATCAGAAATGTGCCCATCCACCCCAACACCCTGACTGCTCCAGTTGAAGTCCATGCTTCCCAAAATTCATTCTATTTCCAAGGTTTGTCTCTTCTGTAAATTTTTGAAATCATGTCCTGCATACGCAAGCTTAAATCATTTGAATATATCAAGGAAAAGTGATGGTGCGAGAATCAACCTCTGGGGGATACCACTGTATTACTGACTCCAGTCCAAAAACCGCTTTTTAACCACTACTCTGTTTCCCGTAACACAACCAACTTCATATTCATTCTGCTACTCTGTCTTTAATTCCACAATTTTCAAATTTGCTGTCAAGCCTTTGAAGTGGAATTTTATTGAACATTTTTTCCAAGTCAGTGTACACAACAGACCAAGACAGATAAATAGCAAACAGGACAGAACACCAACTTCACTGGAGGCTCATGAATGATGCTACCTATCATGGTGACGAAATGTCCGAGAACAAATCTTCCAGCTCAGTGAGTAAATTTACACCATAACCAAATCAACTATTATATTATTGAATTGGAAAACAGGATGAGGGGCCATATGACTTATTTCTGCTCCTAACCTGTTCATGTGTACATTTGTTTGTGCAGCCTCTCAGAGTACTTTGGCTAAAAGGCCTTACGCAGCAATCTTTCACCATTCACCTCAACACCTGCTGCCCAAATGTTAGTACATCCCTGAGAATGTAGCCCTGGACCTTGGAATGTGCTAATCTACAATGCTTATTGGAGGCCAACTCTTTGCACTGGAAGACTAACCAGTTTCATGCAAGAAAGAGTATCTTTCACCGGGTTGTATGCCTCCACATGCAGTTTGCTTTGGTGTGCATCCCTGAGACCATGAAGTACAAGAATCTGAGTCATAAAACTGCACAAGATTAACTTGACAAATATCCATCAGAAATTCACCTGCACCTCCACACACATCATTTACTGCATCCGCTGCACCCGATGTGGCCTCCTATACATTGGGGAGACAGGCTGCCTACATTTCAGAGAACACCTCTGGGACACCCGCACCAACCAACCGAATCACCCTGTGGCTGAACACTTTAACCCCCCCTCCCACTCCGCCAAGGACATGCAGGTCCTTGGCCTCCTCCATCGCCAGACCATAGCAACATGATGCCTGGAGGAAGAGCACCTCATCTTCTGCCTAGAAACCCTCCAACCACAAGGGATGAATGCAGATTTCTCCAGCTTTCTCATATCCCCTCCCCCTACCTTTTCTCAGTCCCAACCCTCAGACTCAGCACCGCCTTCTTGACCTGCAATCTTCTTCCTGACCTCTCCGCCCCCACCCCCTCTCCAGCCTATCACCCTCACCTTAACCTCCTTCCACCTATCGTATTCCCAACGCCCCTCCCACAAGTCCCTCCTCCCTACCTTTTATCTTAGCCTGCTTGGCACACCCTCCTCATTCCTGAAGAAGGGCTTATGCCCGAAATGTCGATTCTCCTGCTCCTTTGATGCTGCTTGACCTGCTGCGCTTTTCCAGCAACACATTTTTAAGTACACTATATCAGTCCCATTTCACTCATCAGTCTCATTAGAAGACTCAAGTATGTTCATTGAACACAGTTGGCCTTTTAACAAATTCTTGCCAGTTTTCCTTATTTAATCTTCACTTGCCCAAAGTGGCAGATAATTTTGTCCCAGATTATTGTTTCTAAAATCCCTCTCTCGACTGAAGTTAAACTGATGGGCCTGTAGTTGCTGGATTTAGCCTTAACATTTTCTTGAACCAGTGAGTAACTGGAAGTTCTCCAATATTTTGACATCACTTCCTTAACTAAGGAAGATTGGAAGATTATGGCCCTGAAAATTTACATCCCTACTTCTTTCAACATCTTTAGTTGCATCCCAAGAATGGATGTATTCATTTGGAGTATAGCCAGCCTTTTCAGGCCCTCTTCTTTATCATTTTCTTTGACCAATGTCTCAATTGTACGCTGTTTCATTAGGACTCTGACAGCAGCTTCCTCTCTGGGAAAGAATGATGTGAACTAGTTATTACCTCAGCCATTCCTTCTCAAACAATGTGTGACACTCCAGTTTGGAGCCCAGTTGGCCCCAACTGCTAGCCCCTTACTTTTCTTTTCCCTAATTAAGATTTTTGATTCCCTTTCATATTAACAGCTGGTCTTTTCTCATTCTCTCTCTTTGCCTTACTTTCTTTCTTGCTGCCACTCTGAACATTCTATAGCATGGCTCTCACTTAGATTAATAACCTGACCTCTGCCATACATTCCTGACTTTAGTCATAAAGTATAAATAGATTATGAGATACTTAATATTCATTGTTGACGCAAGACTACAGTTGTCATCTTTATGAAAGTAAAAAGTACAATTATAACACTAGAATAATCCACTTAAATGTTTGCAGATTAATTTGATAAGATCATCGTCTGGTAAAATGCATTATGAAGTTAACTTCTTTAATATCACTATGGTTAAAAGTGCAAACTAATATATTGCTCATTATGTTTTTGTGGTCAGGTCCACCTAGACCATTGGATAGATTCATTGCCATTAGTCCATCTTCTGGATATCAGTCTATCAGTCTTGGTATAGTAGGTGGAAGTAAGCCCACACAATGTCTTCAGCAGAAGGCAGGGTTTATCTTGATCAATAACAATTAGGTTTATTACATATTACTAAATAGCTAGTTACACTACGTCTGAAATTTATGATTGTGTCTTGTGAAACATCAGGCTCAACTTAAAAGCACACATTACAGCTGTTGAAACATTCTCAACCACACCACTTGTAGTCCATTAACCCTTTATATACAATGAGTGGAACTTATCTTACAATGTCAGTTAATGCTATCAGTTAATAATTGCTCTATGTAACAGTACTGAGCTGTAAAATCCATGAGGAAAGAATCCCTAAATATAGCTCCTGGACTGTGCTGAGGTAAATGGTCATAATGGGAGATTACAATTGAAAAGACTTACATTCCTATTTGCAGTTCATAATCCCAATTGGTTTGATTTGAGAAAAGACTCCCCTTAGGTGGTGTCCATGGTAAAATGGTCTGCTGATCCTCTGAAGGGAGTTCTAAACTAATTCACTGAAAAGGAAATCTATAATATCCACAGCTCACTCGATATTAACCTCCATTGACTTCAATGGAGAGTAAAATTGGGTGGGATGTAAAATTAGAATTAAATCTGATCCCATGGGTTTCCTGTGAATTCAGTTAGCTTCAAATGATCTCCTCAGTGTTTATAATGGTAAGATTGGCTGCGTGGGCAGTTACCCAAAAGTAATACGAATCCGTGAAATCAAGCCATGCACAGTCAGGTTTGAATTACTTGTTTTATTTATGTAAAAGATGGAAGTTGTTTATTTCATTATTAATTTACAGCAATGGTTCCTTTGACATAAAGGAATTAGGTTATTCTATTGTCTAGATTTGTATGTCTGCAATAAGTTAGTTTTTTTTAAGGAAATTCAATACTCCATAATGCCATTCTGTCATTTTTGGGAACTCTTCTGTCTGAAGTATTTTTCTGCCTTGAAGAAACTTTACATCAAAGGAATTAGCAGAAACATTTGTTTTTGACACTGATAGGGTTGAAAACTGGCATTTGAAATGGCACAATGTGTTCTTCTGAAAACTGGGGCTCGTACAAGGAAAAGCTTATATTTCATTTCTGATGAGGAATATGTTATAGCAATCTGCTGATATATAAAGTTTTGTGAGAAGATTTACAATACTGAATCTGAAGTAACAGAAACAAGAAATGTATGCAACAAAAACAGAGATTGATGGAAAAGCTCGGCAGGTCTGGCAACAGTTCTGAGGAAGGGTTACCAGACCCGAAACGTTAACTCTGATTTCTCTCCACAGATGCTGCCAGACCTACTGAGCTTTTCCAGCAATCTCAACTTTTGTGTCTGATTTACAGCATCTGCAGTTCTTTCAGTTTTTATAAAGAAATTTTTTACATTGAATGTGGAGAATATTTTCACAGGGTTATAGAGTCATAGAGTCATAGAGACGTACAGCACGGAAACAAATGCTTCGGTCCAACCTGTCCATGCCGACCAGATATCCTAACCCAATCTAGTCCCACTGCCAGCACCCGGCCCATATCCCTCCAAACCTTTCCCATTCATATACCCATCCAGATGCCTTTTAAACGTAGCAATTATATGAGCAATTCCTCTGGCAGCTCATTCCCTACACATACCCTCTGAGTGAAAAAGTTGCCCCTTAGGTCTCTTTTATATCTTTCCCCTCTCACCCTAAACCTATGCCCTCTAGTTCTGGACTCCCCCATCCCAGGGAAAAGACTTTGTCTATATATATCCTATCCATGCCCCTCATGATTTTATAAACCTCTATAAGGTCACCCCTCAGCCTCCGACGCTCCAGGGAAAACAGCCCCAACCTGTTCAACATCTCCGTATAGCTCAAATATCCCAACCCCGGCAACATCCTTATAAATCTTTTCTGAACCCTTTCATGTTTCACAACATCTTTCCGATAGGAAGGAGACCAGAATTGCATGCAATATTCCAACAGTGGCCTAACCAATATCTCGTGCAGCCGCAACATGACCTCCCAACTTCTCTACTCAATACTTTGACCAATAAAGAAAAGCATACCAAACATCTTCTTCACTATCCTATCTACCTGTGACTCCACTTTCAAGGAGCTATGAACCTGCACTTCAAGGTCTCTTTGTTGAGCAGCATTCCTAGGATCTTACCATTAAGTGTATAAGTCCTGCTAAGATTTGCTTTCCCAAAAATGCAGCACCTCGCATTTACCTAAATTAAACTCCATCTGTCACATCTCAGCCCATTCTGATCAAGATCCCGTTGTAATCTGAGGTAACCTTCTTCGCTGTCCACTATACCTCCAATTTTGGTGTCATCAGCAAACTTACTAACTATACCTTTTATGCTCATGTCCAAATCATTTATATAAATAATGAAAAAAAGTGGATCCAGCACCAATCATTGTGGCACTCCACTGATCACAGGCCTCCAGTCTGAAAAACAATCCTCCACCACCACCCACTGTCTTCTGCCTTTGAGCCAGTTCTGTATCCAAATAGCGAGTTCTCCCTGTATTCCATGAGATTTAACCTTACTCACCACTCTCCCATGGGGAACCTTGTTGAACGCCGTACTGAAGTCCATATAGATCACATCTACCACTCTGTCCTCATCAATCCTCTTTGTTACTTCTTCAAAAAACTCAATCAAGTTTGTGAGACATGATTTCCCATGCATAATGCCATGTTGACTATCTCTAATCAGTCCTTGCCTTTCCATATACATGTACGTCCTGTCCCCCAGGATTCCTTCCAACAACTTGCCCACCACCGAGGTCAGGCTCACTGGTTTACAGTTCCCTGGCTTGTTCTTACCACCTTTCTTCAACAGTGACACCATGTTAGCCAACCTCCAGTCTTCTGGCATGTCACCTGTGACTATCGATGATACAAATATCTCAGTAAGAGGCCCAGATTCCCACAGAGCTCTAGGGTACACCTGATAAGATCCTGGGGATTTATCCACTTTTATGCATTTCAAGACATCCAGCACTTCCTCTTCTGTAATATGGACATTTTTCAAGATGTCACCATCTATTTCCCTACATTCTATATCTTCCATGTCCTTTTCCACAGTAAATACTGATGCAAAATGCTCATTTAGTATCTGCCCCATCTCCTGCAGGTCCACACAAAGGCCGCATTGCTGATCTTTGAGTGGCACTGTTCTCTCCCTAGTTACCCTTTTGAAAAACAAATTTGTAAGGTTCATAGAGTCTAGAGCACAGATATAGACCCTTCAGCCCAACCACCCCATGTCATCCATTTTCCCAAACCAAAGTAGTCCCACCTGCCTATGCTTGGCCCATATCTAATTTCTTATTTATGCCCTTATCAAAATGTCTTTAAATGTTGTGAGTGTACCCACATCCCCCACTTCCTCTGTAAGTTCATTTCACACGCAAACCACTCCCTGTGTAAAAAAGTTGCCCCTCGTGTCTTTTCTAAAATTGTTCTCCCCTCACTTTACAAATATATCCTTTAGGCTTGAAATCCTCCACCCGAGGGCAAACTCATCTGCTATTCACTTACCTATCCCCCTCATGATTTTTATTCAATCATGGATATTCTCATGGCTTGTAAATTATCAATCGCAGATTTGCTCAGTAGGTGTTGCTATTGATATTGCCAATTTATATATAGATTTGTGGGACCCATATTCCTGGTTAATTCTAAATCAAATATTAGCCAGTTTAACCTCTAAATGTTATCATAATGCCCGCAAACTGAAGGCAAATTTAAAGGCATGGTAAGCAACTTGTCAAACAAAGTGAGTAAATTATCTATTGCGTAACTGTTGTAAAGATTGGCTGCAAACTTTGGCTGTGGAGCATCCATATCCTTATGTGGCATATGTTCTTTCATATCCAAAATAAATTGCTGCTGCATATCCACACAACTTTTGTGTGCACCATGCTACGTGCCATTTTGGGATGGTCAATAGTGCCAGGCCTGAAGCATGCAGTGCAAGTATGCAAAATAGGCAGATCATGATATCAGTCACCATGTAATACTGATTTGACCGTGGCAATGACATTTCCAATTTGAATGCTCCAAATAACACCTCTTCCTGAACCTCTTATAGTTCGACATGTGTTCCCTGTTGACACTGCTGTAAAGCACTTTCATTCACTCTCAGGTTTGCTCTGATTGTTTTATCTGGCTACTGTTAAGTGACCTGAAGAATTTGGTGGTTTGTATTGTCCTTTAAAATTGGTGAAGTGTTAATGCAAGGCATTGCACAGTTGAATTGACTCTTCAATTCTCACTTCAAGTGTCCTGCTCAGAGCACTTGCTCCCAATTATGAGTGCTGTAACTACTATTTCTGATGGTTTGCAGCTTAAAGGCGAAATTGCAGAGAACAGCAACTTGTGTCAATTTGCAACTCAGACTACCTCTTCCTCGGAGAAAGCGTCTGTCTAACTGGTGTATTCATAACGCTATGCAGAGATTAGACCTTACTTTTTCAGTAAAATCTGCCCATAACTTGCCCCATAATTTACTTCTCCTCCTGTCTTGAAGGCAATGACTATTTTTTATTTATAGTTATATTTGTTCATGCGAATGTGGGTATCACTGGCCCAGTTAGCATTTATTACCCAAGCCTAGTTACCTTGGAGAAAGTGGTGGTGAGTTGCCTAATTATATGGTATTTATATGGCATATTAAAATTCTGAATTTTATTAGACTCTGGTCGACCTCATGGGTGGGCTTTTCCCACGATGGGCAATAAACAGTGTATTTACTGTAATTTGGAAGCAAAACTGAACTGTCAGGAAATGGGTGCAGGATACACCTATAATTGTTCTTTCCCATGTAGGTAGCAGACAACTTAATCCTTCCTGCTAAGTAAAATAATTTAAATGTAATGTCATGTAACCCACTGCTAAATGTGCTGCTGAATGGTTGCACGTCTCTGCAGGGGACCCAGGTTCATGTCAGGCCTGCACCAATTTAAGTTTGTCCTCATTGTCTGGATGTCCATCAGTCCAGAGTAATGTACTACAGCCGTTCAAGAAGCCAGCTCACCACCACCTCCTCAAGGGCAACTAGGGATGGGCAACAAATGCTGGCCTACCCAGTGACACTCACATCCCAAGAGGGAATAAAGTCAGTTTGCACATCCTAAGGAGCACGCATATTCTGGATGTACTTGGTGCTGGAAATGGCTCAGAAAAATGTTCAAAATAAGAAGAAACATAAGAATAGAGTTCTAAGCTAGAGAGTGCACTCCAAGCTTTTCTGATGCCTTGGACGTGATGTAGATGGGAAGAGAGACATCCTTTAACCACAGGAGTTTGTGCTCAACCACACACCCCACTTCAGATTAGATTCCCTACAGTGTGGAAACAGGCCCTTCGGCTCAACAAGTCCATACTGGCCCTCCGAACAGCAAACCACCCTCCTACATTTACCCCTGACTAATGCACCTAACACTACAGGCAATTTAGCATGCCAATTCACCTAAACTGTACATCTTTGGACTGTGGGAGGAAACCGGAGCACACCCCACACAGACACAGAGAGAATGTGCAAACTCCACACAGACAGTTGCCCAAGGCTGGAATCGAACCTGGGACCATGGTACTGTGAGGCAATAGTGCTAACCACTGAGCCACTGTGCTGCCCCAGCAAGACAAACATCACGCAGGTAGTGAAACCAGATAGTATTGGCTCCCAAAGATCTAGATGCAGAGCAGGAAGATGATGATTAAGCATCCCACATGAGTGCTTAAGTTCAGTTTATTCACCTTCAGATGTAAAATACCTACTAACTGCACCATGTAATTAACATTTCCATGACTTTAATGAAATTAGTGTATTTAAATGTTATTGCCCATTCAAATTACTACATAGTTACATGTTGTTAATTATTTCGATACTTTTTAACAATGTGTCAATTGTCAATAACTGCCAATCAACAACTCTTTCCCAGAAAGGTATATGTCTATAGTTTAATTCCTTATTTATTTTAGGGGATGACAAAAAAATGTCATTTTTTTAAATTGTTTGTCTCTTTTATTCCTTCTCTTTTATCCCTCTTTATGTACCTGATTTGATAGTGAAGTGACCACTCCAATTTACTCCCCTTCTCTGTCTCTATATTGCTTAATCTTTTAGTCTAATTGGCTAAGGAAATATTCTGTTTATCTTGTTGTTCACTAAGATTATGGATGTTTTGATACTCTTAATTATTAAATCACACATCCAGCTACTTTGCTGTTTATAAATTGGCTAAATGTAGAAAGACCTAAGAACAGAACAGATCATCCCCATCCTTGTATTCATTGCCAAGTATGCATTTCAGCGTTGGCAGTAGGTGGTACAATTTGCATTCTGTCAGATTGTAACCAGACTTTAAAAAGCTGGTTTGCATGCCACCAATATTTCTATACCTTATCTGGATAACAGCAAGGATTACATTGTACTTTGAATTTAGATTGTATTTTAATCCTGGAAACATCCCAATGCATTTTTAAACAACGAATGACTCAGATTTCTAATGCCTGAGTCATTAAAAGTTAGTATGCAAATAGAGCAAGTGATTAAGAGGGCTAATGGGGTATTCTCTTTTATTATGAAATGAACTGAACATAAAAGCAAAATGTAATACTTTAGTTATACCAGGCAATAGGAAGACTACATCTTGAGGATGTTCAGAGAGGGATATGTAGAATGAAGAATGCTTTGACAGACTGGGCTTTTTTAGTCTAGAGTTTAGGAGCATGAATGGTGATTGGGTTGAAGTGATCCTGAATAGTCGTGACAAGGTAGAACAGTTCAGAACTAGGACTGTCTTAAATTTAAGGGTAGCCTTTTTAGCACAGAGGTGAGGGGAAATGTGCTCACTACTGGGTTGTGTGACTTTGGAACTTTTTGCCTTAGAAGGCAATAAAGGCATGGTCTTTGAATATTTTAAGGTAGTGGTAAATAGACTCGTGTTAGATGAGGGAATGAAACGTTGTCAGGAATAAATGGGAATGTGGTGTTTGATACACCAACAGATCAGCATGATATTATTTAATGGTGGAGCAGGTCTGAAGGGCCAAATGGCCTACTTCTGCTCCTAATTCCTGCACCAGGGACCCGGGTTCAATTCCAGCCTCGGGCGACTGTCTGTGTGGAGCTTGCATGTTCTCCCTGTGTCTGTGTGGGTTTCCTCCAGGTGCGCCGGTTTCCTCCCACAGTCTAAAGATGTGCAGGTTAGGTGAATTGGTCATGCTAAACTGCCCGTAGAGTTAGGTGCATTAGTCAGAGGGAAATGGGTCTGGGTGGGTTACTCTGCAGAGGGTTGGTATGGACTAATTGGGTAGAAGGGCCTGTTTCCACACTGTAGGAAATCTAATCTAATCTAAAAATGCATATGATACGCAGAATCTGTCCGGAAAGGGTAATTTAAGTGAGGTGAATAAACACAACTTTGTACAGACAATATATTTACAGGTATTGTCTACATCATTTATCTCCTCAATATCAAAATGATATAGAATCCGTTCCTTCATAATTAGAGTTTGAAACATGGTCTTTGTATCACTTTCTATGGAATAATAATGCAACCATAGAATGGTCTGATTCAATTCCACTGACTGGGATTAGCCAATTTCTTGTTGTTTTACAGCTAAAATATAGCTACAATTGAAAACATCCTAAAACAAAAAGGAATTATAAATAGATATTTACCATAATCCAAGTTTATGGGGTCAGACAGTCTCACGTTTCAAAGAAATGTTTGCTGAGTTAAACCTGCCAACAGACATATACTGTAAGCAGCCCTATAGGATGTTTACAATTGAATTGACTTGCCTTCTTCCTGTGAGACTCATTGATCTATTCCAACTACTTTTATCAAATTACAATTATAGAATATTAAAAGTTGTTTAGATGATATCAGACATACTGCTCAATAGAGAATAGGTCCAAGGTCATTAATTAAAAGGCATAAGCATATTAAAGTGTACTTGTCCCATAGGAACAGAACCTCAGAAGAAGATGGTTCTAACAAAGACACTCCAAAGGATTTACTGCAGCGATGTTCTGGAGCTGTAGTACAAGATTTCTAACAGTTACAACCATTTTTTTTGTGCCAGATGTGATTCCAAATGCTGGACTGTATCCCTCTTGACCTCTACTGACCTCATCTTTACTACACTGTATCGTGCATGGTCAAATACCATATCAATGTACAATAACTCTCACTTTATTGAGGACTGGAAGGATTATCCATTTTGGATATAGGTTTGCTCGCTGAGCTGAAAGGTTCATTTCCAGACGTTTCATTACCTTACTAGGTAACATCTTCAGTGGACCTCATGTGAAGCAATGCTGAAAATTCCTGCTTTCTATTTATATGTTTGGGTTTCTTTGGGTTGGTGATGTCATTTCCTGTGATAGATGGGGTTTAACTCGATGTGTTTGTTGATAGAGTTCCGGTTGGAGTTCCATGCTTCTAGGAATTCTCGTGCGTGTCTTTGTTTGGCTTGTCCTAGGATGGATATATTGTCCCAGTCGAAGTGGTGTCCTTCCTCACCTGTATATTAAGATACTAGATAAAGCAGCAGCTCATGGACTTGAAAGACCCGATACAGACAATGAGCAAAACTAACATCATTTACAAAATACTATGCAAGGAATGTAACAAACACTACATTGAGCAAACAGGCAGAAAACTAGCCACCAGGATACATGAACACCAACTAGCCATAAAAAGATATGACCCTCTCTCACTAGTATCCTTTGAAAAGGATAGACTCATTTTCTTCAGATTTCCTCGAACTGAGTTAGATGCTTTCCTTGGAGTTCAGCCTGTGACATGATCCTGTGCATGGTGGGGGGTGGGGTGGTGGGGGGGCTTTCAAGGAGGGGAGACTGATGGGTTGGAGCTTCCACATGGTTCTGACTGACCAGGAAACTGTCACTCTTATCACTTGGCATGGCTTATTGGAAGAATTTGCAGGTTATAGTCAATCTATTTGGGCACGTCATGATATGTCTGTGGTCGTCAATTCCTGAAATGGAGCTTGTGACTAGAGCTTCTAGCTCAGAGGCAGAGGCAGAGACACTACCCACTCCATCACAAGACCTCAAAGGTCATTTATTCAGCACTGGAGACACTTCAAATGGTTTCCTCTTCCTGTGAGCTACCATCATTCTCAACTGAATTTTTTTTTTCCTTCAAAATATACTTTATTCATAGAAATACGTCTTTGGTACTTGTACAATTTGCCATGTTGTTCATAGATATATACATTGCATGTCTTAACATTACAAAGAACAGATTGAATTAATCGAATTTACAGTTATTCTATTTACAGTTCCCTTTATTAACCATCCAGTCTCTTAGTATTTAGCTGTGGCTTCAGCGGAACCCACCTACTGAGTGGGTGCCCTGTTATATGAAAGCAAAGGAAACTTCTTTAACCCCCAGTTTACGGGGTTACCATTGTCCATTTGACTGTCCTGTCTCTGGGGTAGCTGTCTGCATCCCCACGGTGAGCACGAACTGCTGGACCTTCGCTGGGCTGAGGTAGCTATCCAGCTCCTCACTGGGGTCATTTACCCACTCTGGTGTCATTGAGCCAAGGCAAGGGCAAGAACCTTCCAGTTCTGTGTATGACAATGGGACTGTCAGAGGATCACAGCTCTCAGTTGCCTGTAGTTGTGGGGCAGTGTGTACCCCCTGGTTCTCACTGGGTGGAGGGTGGACTTTGGGGGGTCCATTGTTTTCTGGTTGGGAGGAAATGCCCTCCTCTTTACCTACGGCGCTCTGTCTCTTCTTCTGGTGGTGATGACCTTCTTTGCGCCCATCTTCCCCATCTGAAGAGCTGGCCATCCCTCCCTCGTGCAGCTGTCTTTTCCCCCTTTGCTGGGAGGCTTTGGGGGCCTGGCAGGATTTTCTCTTCCTGTTTTTAACAGGTATCCACTCCTCTGCCTGCTTGATTACCTCCTCCTCCATTTCTTCCATCTGCCCGGCTAGAGCTAGGATCAGCTGCTGTGTCTCTCCGCTGGCTGCCACCTCCTCCACTCCATCCTGTTCTTCTTTCTGGGTGCCACCAGACTCCGTTTCCCTGCTGTCTGGCTGGACCTTATTGATCTTTGGGGGTCCACAGCTCACGTTGCCACCTCCAGCCATCTGTGCGTAAGTGGGCTCCCCCCCTGTCTTGGGCAGGTCTTGTACATGTGGCCCGCCTCTCCACACAGGTTGCAGCTCTTTTCTTCCTGACAGTCCTTAGTCAGGTGACCCTCCTGTTTGCAGTTCCTGCAGATGGTCACTTTGCAATCCACCACCACGTGTCCCGACTTCCCGCAGGTTCGGCACACTTTCGGCTGCCCTGCATATGTCAGGTAGCCTCTGCTCTCTCCAATTGCGAAGCTCGAGGGTGGGTGGAGGATGTTCCCATTGTTATCAACCCTCAGAGTTACCCTGACCTGCCGCTTACTGGTCCAGATCCCAAAGGGGTCGATCACATCAGTGGCTTCTCCCTCAACTTGGATGTACCTTCCCAGGAAGGTCAGGACATCAGCCACTGGAACATAGGGGTTGTACATGTGGATTGCAGGAAGCACACACAATGGAGTCACCGACAAGATGGAAAACAGCAGCTCCCCTTCCTTCTCCTTGAAGACCTTAAGGAGCTGTTCGCACTGCTTCACGCTTCTGAAGGTCACATCAAAGTAGCCTGCCCCAGGGAAATCATGCAGGCAGTACACGCTCTTTTTTTTTATTTCAAAAATATACTTTATTCATAAATGATTTGATGGTCTGTACATTGGATCATGCCATACATATGTCCATATTTACAAACACAGATTTGACTTTATCCTTGTCCTTTACAATCCTGTGCATTTTTTCAATCTTGTATATATACATATATTTGGCTGAGGCGTCAGCAGAGCCCAAAAAAACGTCTGTATGGGCCCCCTGTTCTTCTTTCGGCAGGCCGATCTTACACGGTGGTCTTTCCCCACCGCGCCTTGGCGGCAGCTGCCCCAAGCTTCAGCGCGTCCCTCAACACGTAGTCTTGGACCTTGGAATGTGCCAGTCTGCAACACTCGTTCGGGGTCAACTCCTTCAGCTGGAAGATCAACAGGTTTCGGACCGCCCAGAGAGCGTCCTTCACCGAGTTGATGATCCTCCAGGCGCAGTTAATGTTCGTCTCGGTGTGAGTCCCGGGGAACAGGCCGTAGAGCACGGAGTCCCGCGTCACGGCGCTGCTCGGGACGAACCTCGACAAGCACCACTGCATTCCTCTCCAGACTTCCTCTGCATAGGCACATTCCAGAAGGAGGTGTGTGACAGTCTCGTCCCCCCCGCAGCCACTTCGAGGGCAGCGTGCGGTGCGGCAGAGAGTCCGGGCGTGCATAAAGGATCTCACAGGCAGAGCCCTTCTCACCACCAGCCAAGCCACGTCTTGGTGCTTGTTGGAAAGTTCTGGCGATGAGGCATTCTGCCAAATGGCTTTGACAGTCTGCTCAGGGAACCGCTCGACAGGATCCGCCCTCTCCTTTTCCCGAAGGGTCTCAAGGACGCTACGTGCTGACCACTTCCTGATGGACTTGTGGTCAAAGGTGTTTTTCCTCATAAATTTCTCCACGAAGGACAGGTGATACGGAACGGTCCAACTACTCGGAGCGTTCCGCGGCAGCGAGGCCAGGCCCATCCTTCGCAACACCGGGGACAGGTAGAACCTCAGTACGTAGTGACACTTGGTGTTTGCGTACCGGGGGTCCACGCACAGCTTGATGCAGCCACACGCAAAGGTGGCCATCAGGGTGAGGGTGGCATTGGGCGTGTTTTTTCCCCCATTGCACCGGTCTTTGTACATAGAGTCTCTTCGGACCCGGTCCATCTTTGATCTCCAAATGAATTGGAAGATGGCCCGGGTGACTGCGGCGGCACAGGTCCTGGGGATAGGCCAGACCTGTGCCACATATAGCAATACTGAGAGTACCTCACACCTGATGACCAGGTTTTTTCCCGCGATGGAGAGCGACCGTTGCCCCCATCTGCCTAGTTTCTGTCTCATCTTCCTGATCCGCTCCTCCCAGGTCTTGGCGCACGCCCCAGCCCCCCCAACCCACAGCATCCCAACAGTACTTTCTTAATAAATAAGATGCGGTCGACCTGGTGTACGATCCTCTACCTTCTTCACAGTCATCCAGACTGTGTTTCAAACCCCCTGCCCAGGGCTGCAGGTAGCTATTGAGGCCATAGCTCTGAGGTTGGCTGGTCCCTAAATTGGCGTTTGGCCGAAGCCAGCATGAAGATCCACCAATAGCAGGTCAGCACAACCAAATGATCCTCCAATGTCCAATCACGATCCAGTGATGATCTCCACTAGCTCTGATGACTCGCAACCCGACCCCTGTCCTGATAAGAACAGACACTTGATCTAGCCTCGTCCTGGGAGAACCACCTTGGTGATCATGGTATCTCCCCTGCCAGGTAAGTATCAGAAATTACTGGAAAACCTCAGCAAGTCTGGAAGTATCTGTGCCTGCAGCCCACTATTCCCAGCATGCCTCACTGCAATGCTAACAGCAGCCATGGTGGAGTGGCAGAATCTCTCTCTGGTCCATTGGCTGTAGCCCTGTGTTGTCGCTTCCCCAATATTAATACCTCACTTTAACGTGTGCCTGATGTTGTTGCTTGTATGACCTGTTAAAGATAACATTGAACCAGCTTTGGAATCCTCTCATAAAGATGCTTAAGGAGTAAGGGATGCGTGAGCTATGAGATTATAGGTACACAACTCTGTGCTCAAGAAGGACTCATGTTTATACTATTATTAACTAAATCAATCTCAGCCCATTCAATTCTGCAAAGTCATGAGGCGGGTTCTCAAACTGGAACAACTGTTCCATAAACAAATCAGTAACAGCACAACATAGATGTACGCAGGCAATCATATGCACCAACGAATTTCCAGACTCATCTTTTACAATCCAAGCATATGTCCTGTTCTACCAGTAGGATAGATCTGCTAAAGGCATCTACCACAATGATATACATTCACACTCTCAGAGAAGGACAAAGAAGAACTACAGTGTTTACATTTACCTCATGATTTGGGATTATATTGCTAGCCTTAATTCTATCACAAACCTACCTTTTAATCTTCAGTTTTAGTTTGGCATCTTTATTTATCCACAGGACTCTATCTTTTGATCGAGTTATTTTGGTATCAGAGGAATGCATCTGCCTTGAACTTTATCCATTTTACAATTCATGATGCTCAGGTTAATATGTCAATCTGTTTGTAAACAACCCTATCCAGTTAATTTTAACCTAGTTCCTTCTTGCCTCATTTAATGTTGTCTTTTATCTAGCTCAGCGATCTTGTCTTTGCCTCTCCATTATCCCCTTCAGTTTTACTCTCTTTCCCATCATATGCTAGTTGCTATCCTTCTTCACATAAATCATTTATTGTTCCTCTTTCATTTCTGAGAATGAAATCACACATTGCTTTTTAACTTGTTGATATTTGAGAGGTTAGGCTGTAAATTGTATTTTCCACACCTTACAGAAGCAGTTAGCAGGACCCAATTACATGCCTCTGTATGTTGTGACCACAAGAATATTTCTCACTTTGCACTTCATTCTCATTTTACATTAACTATTTGTGAAGTGACCATAATTGATCGGACTCACATCTTCGCCTGATGTTCCAAAAGGTAAGTTTCAGGGACTGAACATTTCACTGATTTCCCACAGGACACAAAACTGAACTCATGATTTGCTGAGTGGGTCTGCCTGTGATTTAATAATCTGTCCATTGAATGGAACATGATCCCAGTTCCATATCCACCAAACTATGCTTAGGGGAGCACTGCACCTACTCCATTATGGGTGAAACTTTGGTCATCAGGTGTGAAGTACTGTCAGTGTTGCTGCATGTGACACAGTTCTGGCCCATTCACTGAATGTGCACCTTGGCAGTCGCCCTAGCCACCTTCCACTTCATCAAAAATGGACTGTGTCCACAGGAACACCATGTATAAAGCTCTAGGTAAGGGAGAGAAGACATTCCCAACAACATTGCCCTCATTCTAAGACCAGAAGACCATAAGACATAGGAGTGGAAGTAAGGCCATTCGGCCCATCGAGTGCACTCCGCCATTCAATCATGGCTGATGGGCATTTCAACTCCACTTACCCGCATTCTCCCTGTAGCCCTTAATTCCTTGTGACATCAAGAATTTATCAATTTCTGCCTTGAAGACATTTAGCATCCAGCCTCCACTGCACTCTGCGGCAATGAATTCCACAGGCCCACCACTCTCTGGCTGAAGAAATGTCTCCGCATTTCTGTTCTGAATTTACCCCCTCTAATTCTAAGGCTGTGTCCACGGGTCCTAGTCTCCTCACCTAACGGAAGCAATTTCTAGCGTCCACCCTCTCCAAGGGTGAAGTGATCATAATTGATCGGACTCACATCTTCGCCTGATGTTCCACGTATTATCTTGTAAGTTTCTATTAGATCTCCCCTTAATCTTCTAAACTCCAATGAATACAATCCCAGGATCCTCAGCCGTTCCTCATATGTTAGCCGTACCATTCGAGGGATCATCCGTGTGAATCTCCACTGGACACGCTCCAGTGCCAGTATGTCCTTCCTGAGGTGTGGGGACCAAAACTGGACACAGTACTCCAAATGGGGCCTAACCAGAGCTTTATAAAGTCTCAGTAGCACAACAGAGCTTTTATATTCCAACCCTCTTGAGATAATTGACAACATTGCATTCGCTTTCTTAATCACGGACTCAACCTGCATGTTTACCTTTAGAGAATCCTCGACTAGCACTCCCAGATCCCTCTGTACTTTGGCTTTACGAATTTTCTCAATTTTTAGAAAATAGTCCATGCTTGTATTCTTTTTTCCAAAGTGCAAGACCTCGCATTTGCTCACATTGAATTCCATTAGCCATTTCCTGGACCACTCTCCCAAACTGTCTAGATCCTTCTGCAGCCTCCCCACTTCCTCAGTACTACCTGCCTGTCCACCTAACTTTGTATCATTGGCAAACTTCGCTAGAATGCCCTCAGTCCCTTCATCCAGATCGTTAATATATAATGTGAACAGCTGCGGCCCCAACACTGAACCCTGCAGGACACCACTTGTCACCGGCTGCCATTCCGAAAAAGAACCTTTTATCCCAACATCTCTGACTTCTGTCAGACAGCCAATCCTCAATCCATGCCAGTAGGTCACCTTGAACACCATGGGCCCTCACCTTGCTCAGCAGCCTCCCGTGTGGCACCTTATCAAAGGCCTTTTGGAAGTCTAGGTAGACCACATCCACTGGGTTTCCCCGGTCTAACCTACTTGTCACCTCTTCAAAGAACTCCAACAGGTTTGTCAGGCACGACCTCCCCTTACTAAATCCATGTTGACTTGTTCTAATCCAATCCTGCCCTTCCAAGAATTTAGAAACCTCATTCTTCATGATGGATTCTAAAATTTTACCAACAACCAAGGTTAGGCTAATTGGCCTATAATTTTCCATATTTTGTCTTGATCCTTTCTTGAACAAGGGGGTTACAACAGCGATCTTCCAATCATCCGGGACTTTCCCTGACTCCAGTGACTTTTGAAAGATCTCAACCAATGCCTCCACTATTTCCTCAGCCACCTCCCTCAGAACCCTAGGATGTAGCCCATCAGGGCCAGGAGATTTATCAATTTTAAGACCTTTTAGCTTTTCTAGCAATTTCTCTTTTGTTATGGCAACCATACTCAACTCAGCCCCCTGACTCCCTTTAATGGTTGGGATATTACTCATGTCTTCCACTGTGAAGACTGATGCAAAGTTCTCCTGCTATTTCCTTATCTCCCATCACTAGGCTTCCAGCATCAGTTTGAAGTGGCCCAATGTCTACTTTTGCCTGTTGTTTGTTTCTTATGTATTGAAAGAAACTTTTACTATCATTTCTAATATTACTGGCTAGCCTACCTTCTTTTTGATCCTCTCCTTCCTTATTTCTCTCTTTGTTATCCTCTGTTTTTGTAGCCTTCCCAATCTTCTGATTTCCCAGTGCTCTTGGCCACTTTATAGGATCTTTCTTTTTCTTTGATAGATTTCCTGACTTCCTTTGTCAGCCATGGCTCCCTGGATAATCTTTCTCTTCTTGGGGATGAGCCTCTGTACAGTGTCCTCAATTTTACCCACAAACTCCTGCCATTTTTGCTGTACTGTCTTCCCTGCTAGGTTCTGCTTCCAGTCTATTTTCGTCAGTTCCTCTTTCATGCCCTCATAATTACCTTTATTTAACTGTAACACCATTACATCCAATTTTGCCTTCTCTCTTTCAAACTGCAGACTGAACTCTACAATATTATGATCGCTGCTTCCTAAGTGTTCCCTTACTTTAAGATTTTTTATAAAATCTGGTTCATTACATAGCACTAGGTCCAGAATAGCTTGCTCCCTTGTGGGCTCCATGACAAGCTGTTCCAAAAAGCCATCCTGTAAGCATTCCATGAATTCCCTTTCTTTGGATCCACTGGCAACATTATTTACCCAGTCCACCTGCATATTGAAGTCTCCCATGATCACTGTGACCTTGCCTTTCTGACATGCCTTCTCTATTTCCCGGTACATGTTGCGCCCTGATCCTGACCACTGTTAGGAGGTCTGTACATAACTCCCACTATGCTTTTTTTGCCTTTGTGGTTCCTCAATTCCACCCACACAGACTCCACATCATCCGACGCTATGTCATTAATTTTGTTCTTAACTAACAAGGCAACCCCGCCCCCTCTGCCCACCTCCCTGTCTTTTCGATAAGTTGAAAACCCTTGGAGGTTTAACTGCCAGTCCTGACCCCCCCGTAACCAAGTCTCTGTGATGCCTACCACATCATAATCATTCACGATGATCTGTGCCATTAGTTCATCTGCTTTGTTATGAATGCTACAAGCATTCAGGTAAACTGCCTTAATGCTAACTTTCTTATCATTAGAGATATTGGAAGTCATAAGATGTCCAATGTTATCCTTCCTTTTTGCTGCATTCCCAGTCTGTCTCAAGTTTAAATCTGCCTGCACATATGCTATCCTTCCGCTAATCTTTCCATTTAACTCCATACTCCCTGTCGCTTTCACTTTCCCTTCCCCCAACTCAGAAGTTTAAAGTCCTACTGACCACCCTATTTATCCTCTTCGCTAGAAAATTGGTACCTGATCGGTTCAGGTGGAGACCGTCCCAACGGTACAGATCCCCCCAGTTCCAAAACTGATGCCAATGCCCCATGAAGTGGAATCCTTCTTTCCCACACCAATCCCTTAGCCACGTGTTTACTTCCCTAATTTTCTTATCGCTATGCCAATTGGCACGTGGCTTGGGGAGTAATCTGGAGATTATGACCCTTGAGGACCTGTACTTCAATTTCCTTCCTAGTGCTTGATAATCCCCAAACAGGTCCTCCACCCTAGCTTTGCCTATGTTGTTAGTCCCAACGTGGACCACAACAACTGGATCCTCCCCCTCCCGCTCCAATATCCTTTCAAGTCGGTCAGAGATGTCCCACGCCCTGGCACCGGGCAGGCAACACACCATGCGAGACTCCCAATCCAGCTTGCAAAGGATACTATTTGTCCCCCTACTGCCACCTTTGTATGTATGTTCTGATGGCCACCTTTGTATGTGACCACATCAAGCTGTGCATAGACCCTCGGTACTAAAATACCAAGTGTCAATACTTACTGAGGTTCTATCTGTCCCCAGTATGGTGATGGATGGCACTGGCCTTGGCACCTCAGAACGTTCTAAATAGTTGAACGATTCTGTATTACTTGTCCTTCATGGAAAAATTTGCAAAGAAAATACTTTTGAGCACAAGTCCATCAGAAAGTAGTCAGCACATAGTCGTCAAGACCCTGCAGGAAAAGTAGAGGGTCAGTCCTATTGGGTGATTCCTTGAGCAGACTGTCCAAGTAATTCGACAGAATATTTCATGGCCAGAATTTGCAACAAGAATCAAACTTGGCTGGTGGTGAGAAGGCCACTGCCTGTCATGTCCTTCATGCACTCCCAATCACTGCATACTGCCCTCAAAGTGACTGCACTGATGAAGAGACTCTTTATTAATTTATTCAAAGGTTGTGGGCACCATTGTCCAAGCCAGCATTTGTTATCCATCCCTAATAGCCCAGAGGGTAGTTAAATTTTAATCACATTGTTGTGAGTCCAGAGTCACATGTAGGCCAGATCAGGTAAATACTGGCAGTTTTCCTTCCCAAAATAAATAAAAATGCTGAATAAGCTTTATTGTCACACATACACAGTAAAAAGTTTACAAGTCACCTCTAAATGATATGGTTGGGTTTTTCCAACAATGGTTTCATATTATCATTAGACTTTTAACTCCAGACTTTTATTGAATTCAGATTCCACTATCTGCCAGGGTAAAATTCGAACCTGATTCCCCAGAACATTTCCAGGGTCTCTGGATTTACATTCTAGCAATAATACCACCAGGTTGTCACCTCCCCGTACTGTCGCACATCTCCTTTTGGAATGTGCATGTGCAAAGAAGGTCTGTCAAGATTTGTCCCATGCAGCTCTGTGGCACAGAGGTCTGACCTCTATGGGCTATTCCCAGGATGCACACTGGGACAAACATCAACTGCACGTTGAGGACCACCAACTCGGTGAAAGACGCTCTTTGGTCTGCATAAAACTTGTTGGTCTTCTAATGCAAAAAATGACCTCAACCGAGTGTTGTGGACTGGCACGTCACAAGGACCAGGACTACATTCTGATGGATGCACTGAAGCCGAAGGCACTGCTGTCAAGGTGCATTGGGGAAAGACCACCATCTTTCTGCCAAAGTATAATGAGGGTCTGCTCAGTTATCAGACCCTCTCAATCCCTCAAAATGAACACAATTAGTTCCTTGCATAAGGAGAAAATTCCTTTGTTGTTTGCAACTGTAGAGAAGCTCTGAGAAATGTCAAAATTCCAATGTTTTGTTTATTTTTTTTCTCTTCGAAGACTGTGCACAACTGGTTTAGAACATTTATATGGATTTATACATGACTGTATGAATAAAGTATATTTTTTGAAATAAAAAGTGTTCCATAACCACAAACGTTTCTTATGACCTCTGAAGGTATAATATGGAATATTATACAATACAAATGTATTAAGGAAAAAAAATGTAGATTTTTTTGTGACAGGAGAAGTATCTAGTTTTTAACTTGTAAATTGTTTCATTGTCAAAAACTGGAAAGTTTTTAACAAGTTGAGTGTAAATATATATCTGACATTTACAAGGGCATGGGAATACATAATCAAATTTTCAATTAAAACTTTGCACTTCATCTGGTTCCTGCACTCCCAGTCAGAGCTGTGGTCACAGGGAATGTGTATAGGAGAATGGGAGCCACAATGTGTAATCCACTCACACTCCCTTTAAGCATGGCTATCCTTTGACATATGCAGCTGCATGCCTTTAAACCCTTTTACTCCTTCAACAAAGTTGAGCTCTGTAAGTGAAACAAGAACAGAAATTCTTGCCAAAATGCAGCAGACCTGGCAGTACCTGTGGAGAGAAAATAGAGTTAACGTTTTGAAAGCATATCTAACGGAGAGTCATGGGACTCTAAATGTTAATTCAGTTTCTCTCTCCACAGATACTGCCAGGCCTGCAGAGTCTCTACAGTAATTTCTGCTTTTTTTTTTCAAATGTCGAGCATCCACAGCTTCTCTTGTTTTATTCTGTATTAGCGAATCTGTCCTAAGTGAATATCTAGATGTAGGTTTGCACACTGAGCTGGAAGGTTCATTTCCAAACATTTAGTCACCCTACTAGATAACATCTTCAATGGGCCTCCAGATGAAGCACTGTTGATAATTCCTGCTTTCTATTTATGTGTTTGAGTTTTTGGGGGCTGGTGATGTCATTTCCTGTGCTGATGTCATTTCCTGTTCTTTTTCTCAGGGGGTGATAGATGGGGTCTAACTTGATGTGTTTGTTGATAGAGTTTTGATAGAGTTCTGGTTTGGATAACTCTATCAACAAACACATCGAGTTAGACCCCATCTAGGACCCCCTGAGAAAAAGAACAAGAAATGACATCACCATAGAAAATGACATCACCAGCCCAAAGAAACCCAAACAAATAAATAGAAAGCAGGAATTATCAACAGTGCTTCATCTAGAGGCCCACTGAAGATGTTACCTAGTAGGGTGATAAAACGTCTGGAAAGAACCTTCCAGCTCAGCGAGCAAACCGACATCCAGAACATCAACTTGAGCTAAAAATCTTATCAAGACTTGCTAAATGAATATCTCTCACTGGAATCAGAACAAGTGCTGTTGAAGTGTACTATGAAGTGTTCCCCATTTGGCTCCTATTTTGATTGATTGGAGTTCAGGTAACAAATCAACCCTAAACCCTTTAAAACAAAAACCCAGCAGCTTCTCCAAGAGATACACTGAATGAAATTCTCCAAAGTAGTGAATGATGTGGGCAACGCTGAGTCACTTGGGGACAATATCAGAAAAACAAAATTCCCAGCACCAAAAAAAGTCTGATTTTCTGCCCAAACCCTGAGGTCAATCGGTATACATTTACATCTCACTATTACTGACACTCTCCTCATTTTTATGTGGTTTGCTATTCTTCCACACAGGGAGAGAAACTAGATATTGACAGTTCTCGACATGAAAATCAGAGCGGGATCCATGGCTGCTCCAGTCACCTCTGGGCCTCCACCTTGGCCAACAATCCCTGACACCTAAGGAAACATTCCATGGATTGCAAAGACCATCTTGCTTCATTTAGGAAAATTGGCATTAGCCAAACAGCAGCCTCACACATCAACTTGGCACATCTCCGACTCATTTAGCATGTGGTGGTCCACTTCAATGCATAATTTGGAGGGTACTGACTCCTTTGATTGTAATACTATTGCCAGGCAGCTTTACATGCAGAGAAAACCATCTGTCTCATGTATTGAAGTAGAGTGCACCCCGAAGCATTTTTGCTCACATTCCTAGTGCTCACTTACTTCATTAATACTTTGTTGGTGACAGCATTTCTGCCTTGCCATTATGTATTCTGCCATCTCGTTCAGAACTGACAGGCTCACAGCAATTAGGTAAAAACAATGACTGCAGATACTGGAAACCAGGTTCTGGATTAGTGGTGCTGGAAGAGCACAGCAGTTCAGGCAGCATCTAAGGAGCAGCGAAATCGACGTTTCGGGCAAAAGCCCTTCATCAGGAATAAAGGCAGTGAGCCTGAAGTGTGGAGAGATAAGCTAGAGGAGGGTGGGGGTGGGGAGAAAGTAGCATAGAGTAACATGGGTGAGTGGGGGAGGGGATGACGGTGATAGGTCAAAGAGGAGAGGGTGGAGTGGATAGGTGGAAAAGGAGCTAGGCAGGTCGGACAAGTCCGGACAAGTCATGGGGACAGTGCTGAGCTGGAAGTTTGGAACTAGGGTGAGGTGGGGGCAGGGGAAATGAGGAAACTGTTGAAGTCCACATTGATGCCCTGGGATTGAAGTGTTCCGAGGCGGAAGATGAGGCGTTCTTCCTCCTGGCGTCTGGTGGTGAGGGAGCGGCAGTGAAGGAGGCCCAGGACCTCCATGTCCTCGGCAGAGTGGGAGGGGGAGTTGAAATGTTGGGCCACGGGGCGGTGTGGTTGATTGGTGCGGGTGTCCCGGAGGTGTTCCCTAAAGTGCTCTGCTAGGATGTGCCCAGTCTCCCCAGTGTAGAGGAGACTGCATCGGGAGCAACGGATACAATAAATGATATTAGTGGATGTGCACAGGGCATCAATGTGGACTTCAACAGTTTCATCATTTCCCCTTCCCCCACCTCACCCTAGTTCCAAACTTATGGCGACTTATGGCATTGGTGGCCAAAATCCTAAGGTGTCCAAGCAGTAGTGAGTAATTTTGTTCCTAGTCAATGCATGATAGTGTGTGTGTGTGTGTGGTACCATAGATGCTAAGTGCATTCATGATGAGGTGAGCCATGGAGAATTTTAGAAGATAACTCACTGGAGCTCATGGAGAGAATCTCTCCGTGAAATTCCTCAAAATTGATACTTCACTAATGTTTAGTTAAATTCCACCTGAGGCTTTCTTCATGACTAGATAGCTTGAGATTTCAAATAAAACCTCTTTCTCTTTTACAGGAAACCTAGTCAGATCAGCACGTTTAAACAACAGTCTGTCACCATATAGTACCATCTTTAACTTTAAACAGTTTAAGTTGTTCAGAAACCTGTATCTGAAATCATTATATTAAATATGGGTTCATTTGTTTTCTACATGTAATCAAAGTGTTCAATGGCTATCAAGTCCATCATAGCCTACATTCAAAAGTAGTTTCAAATACCAGTTAGGAAGGAAAACATAAGGGCATTTAGGTTGACAATTTGTTAGGCATGTCTAGTAATAGGAAGAAGTGATCACTGATCCTTGTTACTCCTACTTAGAAATGTGCCTGATCACTGACATGGCATATTTTCATCCTCTCTGTGTGCGGTCCAGAAAGATCTAAAAGAAGTGTGGACAGTATAAAATGAAACAAATAAATTGATCTGATGGCCCCAATCCCTAAAATTGCATGTTATTGCAAATCATTCTACCTTATGTCATAATGAATCTAAGCAGAAAAAGTCCAGAGGTTAATGGACATTTAAACTATAAGCACCACACCTAGCTGAAAACTGAGAGCCATTCACAGAACTGGCTGATAGAGTTACATCTCTTTCCTAAAACTGGCACTGAAAGGAGCTCAAAATAATAGCTTTTGACATTTGTTAACATTCACTTCCTTTGAATTCCTGTCACTATTGTTGTCAGCATTCAGAGGTTTAGTAATTTTAGAGAAATATGTACATGTTCTTGGTAATAACTTGATACACAAAATTGAAACAATGTGCTTTTGAGTAGCACTTATTCTTTTCAATTGGCAGCTGTCCCAGATTGAGCTGTTAACCCTCTGCATATTGGCTTCCTTTTAGGGCATTTTGTTTCATTTAAAATGATTTTTATATGGTAGTGGTACATTCGAGCAGCTTGAGGGTGCAGTTCTAACTCAGATGGTATCCATATAGTCCACAACTCAGAAAACCAAAGTTACACTCTCAGCTGCACCTCATTCTTAAAGACAAGAGAGCTATCAGCCCATTGGCGTGAATACTTATGAAAACACCAGGGCTCAGGTGATTCATTTGTACGGGAGCAACATGGGAGAATCTTATTATGAAAGGTTATTTATAATGTTATCACAAAGAAATGTAGCCTTTCTTTTGGTGGAGTTAAACTACAAGTACTATGAGATTACCACTACAACTAGTTTCAGATGCCTCACTTAGTTCACTCAGGACTTAGATTAATGTTCTACACCGGTGCTCTGCACTGCTGAAGCCAGTTGCCAACTCGAAGACACCTCTTCCTAAAACCCCCTTGACCATGATCAAACCAGACCATACACAACCTCATCACCCCAGGGGATCTCCCACCCACAACTTCTAACTTCATAGTTCACCAACCATGCACCGCTCGGTTCTACCTCCTTCCCAAGATCCACAAGCCTGACTGACCCGGCCGACCTATCGTCTCAGCCTGCTCCTGCCCCACTGAAGTCCTCTCCACAAACCTTGATACTGTCCTGTCCCCTGGTCCAGAAACTCCCCACATACATTTGGGACACCACCCTCACCCTCCAGCTCCTCCAAGACTTTTGTTTCCCTGGCCCCCAATGCTTCATCTTCACCATAGACATCCAGCCCTTATCTACCTCTATCCACCATGAGGAAGGCTTCCAAACCCTCTGTTTCTTCTTCTCCCAGTATCCCTCCACTGACACTCTCATTCGTTTGGATGAACTAGTCTTCACCTCAATAATTTAACCTTTGATTCCTCCACTTCCTCCAGACCAAAGGGGTAGCCAGGGGCGCCTGGATGCGACCTAGTTATGCTTGTCTCTTTGTCGGTTACATGGAATAGTCCACCTTCTGAAGTTACACCGGCACCACTCCCCACCATTTCCTCCACTACATTGATGACTGTATCGGCACTATCTCTTGCTCCCACGAGGAAGTTGAACAGTTCATCAACTTCATCAACACATTCCACCCTAACCTTAAATTCACCTGGACCATCTCAGACACCTTCCTCCTCTTCCTGGACCTCTCCATCTCCATCAATGGTGGCTGACTCAACACGGACATCTTCTACAAACTCACCAACTCCCACAGCTCCCTGAACTACACTACCTCCCCCTGCCACATGTAAAAATATCCCATATTCCCAATTCCTCCTCCTCCACTGTATCTGCTCCCAGGAGGACCAGTTCCACCACAGAACACACTAGATGGCCTTCTTCTTCAATTTCCACTATTTCCCCTCCCATGTGGCTGATGATGCCCTCCAGTGCATCTCATCCACATCCCTCATCTCTGCTCTCATACCCCACACTGCCAACTACAACAAGGACAGAATCCCCGGCCCCACCCCGGTCCTCACCTTCCACCACCCCAACCTCTGTCTACATCGCATGACCCTCTGCCATTTCTGCCACCAATAAAAAGAACCCCATCACTAGAGATATAGTTCCCTCCCACCCTTATCTGCATTCCATAAAGACCGTTCCCTCTGCAACTCTCTTGTCAGGCCAACGCCCCTCCCCCCCCCACCAACCCACCTCCCATCCTTGCCCCTTTCCCTGCCACTGCAGGAATTGCAAAACCTATACCCACACCTCATCTCCATCCAAGGCCCAAAGGAATCTTCCACATCCATCAGAGTTTTACCTGCACTTCCACATATCATTTACTGTATCCGTTGCTCCAGATGGGGTGTCCTCTACATTGGGGAGACTTGCAGAGGCTTCAGAGAACATCTCCAGGACACCTCCACCAAACGACCCCACCGCCCCGTGGCCGAACACTTCAACTCCCCCTCCCACTCCGCCACGGATGTCAATTTTCCTGCTCCTCAGACGCTGCCTGACCAGCTGTGCTTTTCCATCATTACACTCTTGACTTAAATTGATGATTTAACTGTTAAATTAGACCGTCCCTGTTACAGTGATTTCAGAACAAGTTGCACAGTTATTGTTCAGATGTTAATTTCACAACCCAGAATTGTAGATGCTGATCTGCCTGTAGCACCTTCCCAGCCCAAAGTCTTCAATTTTAAACAGTCCTTCTGAGTCTGAAAGAATGTTATACCCAGAATTTTAATCTATCACTTTCTATCTAATCTAATTGGCCTGCTGTACACAACAGAATGTTCTATGATCAATTTCTATAACGATAAATGTGTGATCAATTGCATTGTCTCTCAGATTTAAATAAATTGCCTCAAGGGTATGATAATCCCTAAGATTTTGGCACGGCCAATATAAATCACAGTGGCTCACCCCTGAAACTCTCACAGGGGTAATACACCAGCTCTGCAAAATTTGGTTGCAACCAATAGGTGAGAAATCTAGAATCAGCATCAGGCTACGTTGTGTGTAGAGAATTGCTAGTATGCCCAGAGGATTATATAATAAAAAAAATATTAATTTTCCAGAACCTATTAGCTTTTGAACAATTTGATGTTATCTCTAACATTAGTGAGTAATCTTAAAAGAAACTAGGAGTGTTGTCAAACATTTCAAAGAGTGGTACAGTAGGTCCTGGAGTGTCAACATGAAAAGACTGCTGTAATTGTATCTTACAAACAAGAAAGACAGAGCTTTAGCTACTTCAGACTGTCATATAATAGAGAAGTTTAAAAGGAATTAAGATGTGAAGCAGAATTATCGTATTATTAATTGCACAGGCATATTAAAAGGACCCGAGAAAGTGACCCCTTCTAATAAAGTAAATGTTGGTGAAAAAAGATGTCTTAATCTTCGTCAGGGTAGTTATATTAATGTCAAGAGCATCCATCACCCCAATTAACCATAGATAAAAAGCTGTCAGAATTTAATTCTTTTCTTGACAGGGCATTTATGCATAAACTGGCACTGGGAAAAACAGGCAGATGCTTTGGAATAGATGAGTGTCAAGGGTTTCCAGACACATTGGTGTCTGTTCCACGTGCAAGCTGCTGATTAGGAACTGCAGTCAATTGGAGCCCATGCATTGTGGGACTGCTGCCGAAGTAAATAGGCTTTCCTCCTGATTTCAATTGTGTCCAAGAGAGCTTTTTACAAATGAAGGTTTATCAGGGGGATGCACTGGGCCCAGCGACTGGGGAATAAACTAAGCAAGTTGCAGAGACATCATTTCTGCTTGAAATGAGTTCTTGTTCATTTGGGGTGGGTCTCAGTTTCAGAAGGAATTAGTTCAATTGAATTCAAAAATTTAAAAGAAACCATGCTCACGTTGTGAATTTAGAATGCAAGAGAAATAATATTTTGCACGTATCAGGAATACATGAGCTGCCCAAGGGTCAATTAGCTTACCTCTAATTGGCCCCTGTACTCCATGAACCCAGATCACTTCTGAAACACTGACCTCATCATTGGAGGAAGCAAAACATTGGCCGATCGCAATGCCTTGTTACTTTTTATTCTGTCTCAGTTTCTCACCCACATACCTCAGCTTGGGTTAACACCAGATATGCAAATAATTAATTCTGGATAAGAGTGGCAACAAACTATTCAATCACAGTCAACTCTGAGCAAGGCATTATCGCAAAGGTGAAAATGCGAGATGGTTTATTTTTGCCAATTCCTATACTTCTGGGGCCAAATGTTGCCTGCTCCTTAAAGCTGCTCCCATGCTGTTCAGAATAGCTTGTTTGAAGTGACTCATGAGAAACCGCATTTGTTAGAATATTCCAAGTTTCCTCTGGTAGCAAGGAATGTTGCTTACCATCAACACATACTCAATCCAGCCCTACAATATTTGAGTCTTTCAGACTCGAAACTTCTGAATCATAAAAGGGAGGTCTGCAGGTGCAGCAGGTAATTAAGAAGCCAAATGGAATATTGTCTTTCTTTCCTGGAGAGATAGAGTTTAAAAACAGGGAGGTTAAGCTGCAGTTGTATAGGCAGCTGGTAAGACCACACCTGGAGTGGTGTATATAATTTGGTCTCCATCCTTGAGCAAGGATGTACTGGCACTGGGGGGAGCACAGTGGAGGGTCACTAAGTTGATTCCAGAATTGAAAGGGTTTGCTTCTGAGGAGAGATTAAGTAGACAGGTGACGTGTCAAAAGACTGGATGTTGGCTAACGTGGTGCCACTGTTTAAGAAAGGTGGTAAGGACAAACCAGGGAACTACAGACCAGTGAGCCTGACGTCGGTGGTGGGCAAGTTGTTGGAGGGAATCCTGAGGGACTGGATGTTCATGAATTTGGAAAGGCAAGGACTGATTAGGGATAGTCAACATGGCTTTGTGAATGGGAAATCATGTCTCACAAACTTGATTGAGTTTTTTGAAAAAGTAACAAAGAGGATTGATGAGTGCAGAGCAATAGATGTGATCTATCTGGACTTCAGTAAGGCATTTGACAAGGTTCCCCATGGGACACTGGTGAGCAAGGTTAGATCTCACGGAGTACAGGGAGAACTAGCTATTTGGATATCGAACTGGCTCAAAGGTAGAAGACAGAGAGTGGTGGTGGAGGATTGTTTTTCAGACTGGAGGTCTGTGACCCATGGAGCGGCACAAGGATCGGTGCTAGGTCCACTTCTTTTCATCATTTATATAAATGATTTGGATATGACCATAAGAGATATAGTTAGTAAGTTTGCTGATGACACCAAAACTGGAGGTATACTGGACAGCGAAGAGGGTTACCTCTGATTACAACAGGATCTGGACCAGATGGGCCAATGGGCTGAGAAGTGGCAGATGGAGTTTAATTCAGATAAATGCGAGGTGCTGCATTTTGGGAAAGCAAATCTTAGCAGGACTTATGCACTTAATGGTAAGGTCCTCTGGAGTGTTGCTGAACAAAGAGACCTTGGAATGCAGGTTCATAGCTCCTTGAAAGTAGAGTCGCAGGTAGATAGGATAGTGAAGAAGGCGTTTGGTATGCTTTCTTTTATTGGTCAGAGTATTGAGTACAGGAGTTGGGAGGTCATGTTGCGGCTGTACAGGACATTGGTTAGGCCACTGTTGGAATATTGCATGCAATTCTAGCCTCCTTCCTATTGGAAAGATATTGTGAAACTTGAAAGGGTTCAGAAAAGACTTATAAGGATGTTGCCAGGGTTGGAGGAGATGAGCTTTTGGAAGAGGTTGAATAGACTAAGGCTGTTTTCCCTGGAACCTTGGAGGCTGAGTGGTAACCTTATAGAGTTTTATAAAATCTTGAGGGGCATGGATAGGATAAATAGACAAAGTATTTTCCCTGGGGTGGGTAAGTCCAGAACTAGAGAGCATAGGTTTAGAGTGAGAGGGGAAAGATATAAAAGAGACCTAAGGGGCAACTTTTTCACACAGAGGGTGGTACGTGTATGGAATGAACTGCCAGAGGAAGTGGTGGAAGCTGGTACAACTGCAACATTTAAAAGGCATCTGGATGGGTATATGAATAGGAAGGGTTTGGAAGGATATGGGCCAGGTGCTGGCAGGTGGGACTAGATTGGGTTGGGATATCTGGTCGGCATGGACGGGTTGGACCGAAGGGTCTGTTTCCATAATGTACATCTCTATGACTCTATGACTCTATGGCTGGGACTAAACCCATTGGAATTGAGAAGAATGAGGGATAGGAAATCTTATAGAAACATATAAAATTATCAAGTGAATAGATAAGGTAGACACAAGGAGGTTGTTTCCACTGGTGGGTGGAACGAGAACTAGGGGGCATAGCCTCAAAATAAGGGGAAGCAGATTTAGGACTGCGTTGAGGAGGAATTTCTTCACCTAAAGAATTGGGACTCTGTGGAATTCCCTGCCTAGTGAAGTAGCTGAAACTCTCTCATTGAATGTTGTTAAGCCAAAAATCGATAGATATTTGAACAATAAAGCAATTAAGGGTTGTGGTGAGCAGGCAGGTAAATGGAGCTGAGTCCATGAAAAGATCAGCCATGATCTTACCAAATGGCGGAGCACACTCAATGGGCCAGTTGGCCAGTTTCTGCCCCTATTCCTTAAGTTCTTACATTCTTAACAAACGAACACCAAGAAGCCATTTTGACCCTGGAGCCTATTATGTCATACAGTGTGTCTGTGGTTAATCTACATTTTCACTTGATTCCAGTCCTCTTGGCTCCATACATTTTATGCCCTTGATTCAAAATTATTCATTGGGCAAGCAGCTTCTGCACTTTTACAGGGAATCAAAAGAAGGGCCTTCCTAAGCTATGTGGCTTTATGTCATGGGGTATGGTGTATTCCCGCAGAATGTAATGGGAGGCTCTTGTAGCAGTACCGTACAAACATTGTGAACAAGGAGTTATAGACATACAGGATACTGCCTACTTGAATGGCATGTCAATTGAGGAAAAGCAGATCCCTGCATACTCAAGTACACACCCAGACACACATGCTGTGCGTTAGCCTCTAACTGTGCAAAGATTGAGGAGATCTGATGAGCCAGTCTGCTGGCTTTGGCATTTCAATATTGAGTGATGATAAAGAAGGCTTGCACTTCATCGGACTGTTAAGCGGTTAGCACTGCTGCCTCACAGTGCCAGAGACCTGGGTTCAATTCCCGCCTCAGGTGACTGACTGTGTGGAGTTTGCACATTCTCCCCGTGTCTGCGTGGGTTTCCTCCGGGTGCTCCGGTTTCCTCCCACAGTCCAAAGATGTGCAGGTTAGGTGAATTGGCCATGCTAAATTGCCCATAGGGTTAGGCAAGGGGTAGATATAGGGGTATGGGTGGGTTGCGCTTCAGCGGGGCGGTGTGGACTTGTTGGGCTGAAGGGCCTGTTTCCACACTGTAAGTAATCTAATCTAATCTAATCTAATGTCACTTCACAGTGTGGCATGTTATTGGAAAACTTTTTTTTAAAATTCCAGTGGTGAAGCAACGCAAGCATCAGTCAACCTGATCAAATCAACAATGATTGTGATACAAGGAGGGCACTCAGTTAATGGTGGGGGGGGAGGGGGGGGGGCTTTCATAAAACGATTACATATTTTGTACAAAGCTCTGAAAATTCCACATTTTCAATTTTATCTCCTGCCCACTTTTGAAAGCTGGCTCGAATCAACTTCCATTTAGAAACGCCTTAGTTCTCCTGGAATTGTTTATTTTTTGCCAATTATTTTAGATCCTCCAGTTACCAACCCTCCTACCTGTGATGAATAGTTTCTATAAGCAATCCTATCAAAACCTCAGATCATTTTCAACACCATGATTAAATCTCCTCTCTGAGCCTCCTCTGCTCTAAGATGAACAATCCCAGTTTCCCCAATCTTCCTACAGAACTGAAGTTCCTGATCTTCTCATCATTTATTTCCTGCTCACAATAGCTTATTTGAAATGACTCAGGAGAAACCTTAGTTATCACAAAGTCCAAGATTTTTTCTGATAGCATGAAGGCTTGCTCACTGTCAACACACATTCAATGGGCCCCAGTATAACTGAGCCATTCAGGCTCAGAACATAGGAAAAGGAATAGGCCATTCAGCCCTCAGAGCCTATTCTGCCATTTCATGAGATTGTGATTAATTTGAATCTTCCCACCATCTAACTCTCTTGGCTCCATGTTGTTTTATACCTGAGATTTATAAATATTAATTAGGCCAGCCGAGAGTTCTACACTTACATGAAGAGGAGTGAATGAGCATCTCTCCTGAATGCTTATCTCTGATGTTAAAATCACATCCCTTCATTCAAGACTTAATCTTTCCCCAGTGGAAAATGTTACCTTATCAATTCATCCAAGAATCCTAAAAAGAACTTTCAAATCATTATTTAATTTTCCATAGTCCAGAAATAGAAATCTAGTATACATAATATCTCCTCATCCTCTCAATCATAAAGCCATATTAACATATGGATAAACAGTGCTGCACTCTTTCCAATATCATTTCTAAGATGCAGAATAAATGTACAGAGGACTCTAGATGTCATATAATCTGGGCTTGGTGTAGCTGCAGCAGAAAGTCCTCCCTTTCATATTTTAGTCCTCTTGTCAAAAAGGCTGGTATTCCATATTTTTGTACTTGACAATTATACTTGACTATTATGATACAATGGATCCTTAAATCTCTTTGGACCTCCAGCAGGATGTTTCAGGTTAGATGCCTGCTCTGTTCAGTAATTCAACTGGGACTACCATCCATAAGTGAAAACAACTGGATGCATCTTTCGATAAGGAAAAGTACTGTCAGCACTCAATCATGAGGAATAACATGAGTGATACTGAGGCCTTAGGACTGTGACCAGGAGGCATTTCTTCATTCAGAGGATAGAATCTTTTTGGAATTCTCCAACCAGGGAGATATAGACATTTAACCATTGGGTAGGTTGAAGGCAGAGTTTTAGATTCTCACGGCATCAAGGGATTTGGGGATAGTGCAAGAAAACGGCACTGAGATAAATGATCAGCAATGATCTAAATAGCAATTGAGGCATGAGAGGCTGAATGATCTACACTTGCTGATATTTTCCAATGTTCAACCAAGCAGCTGGCTGAAATCTCTACAGTCTCAACATTGCTCAGACCACAAACTGTCCATCCAAAGCAGCAGCATGTCGGCTGGATTTGGGGATGAGTTTGGGGCAGCTTCCAGCACCAGGAGATCCCAAAGAAGGGATTGTGGTCACAATTACAAGGGGGGTGGAGGGAGGAGGAAATATTTGCGGATGATGATCACATTTTTTAAGAGGGCGTGCTATGAGTACTAGGTGCTGTAACAGGAGAGACCCTCACATGGGCCTACACTTGCATGGACACCTCCAGCCAGTGATCAAAAGCAAGTGATAGTGGAAGGAAGTCCTTAAGTGGCATTAGTTGGATAGTTGAGGACCTCAATTGGCTCAAAGGCAGGTGGGCTGCCTGTCTTCGAATCTGCCATTGTTAAAATGGTCAGAGAAGCGAGGAGTAGATGAGCATGGCATGGCACTCAAATTAATCTCCACTTGTAAGTCCTTGCTTGGATGGCATAAAATTCTGGCCATGAAGTGCCTGTGTGGGAATAGATATTCATGGAATAATAGCTTCGCTTAGAGACAAAGAGCAGAAACTTCATTTTGAAAATATTCTTTTTAATGATGGATATATCTGCAGGCTGTTCAAAAGCTGTCAGAACTTCTCAATCAGAAGCAGATTGCTGGTTCACTTCTGTGCCATTCTTCATCTCCGGGAGACAGTACAGAGTTCTCAATCTTCAGCCATCTGAAGTCTATTTAAGCAGACTGTGATGATGCTGTCACTTTAAGAAGGTTATTTTGTCCTTGGTTTTTTTTTGAAGGGAGATCGTAAAGGCAGAGGTGCTGAAGAGTTCACTTTAACAATGGAAGGGCCATGACCACTTCTCCCAGTTCAGGATTTTTCTAGTTTGATTTTTTTAACCATGACAGTCACAAAATGTATGATTCCAAGAGTTGCAAGCTTCAGTCAAAAATTCCTCTGACTTTCCCTGAAGTCTCTCCCCGGATGTTGTTTCTTCCTTCCTGTAAGAATCTGTTTGAATTTACCTTTTTGCCAAGGGGTGTGTTTGCAGGATGTTACTGTGTTGGAACAGTTAATTAGTAATAGTTACTGTGTCAGGTCGGTTACATTTTCCAGTCGTTTTCCATTTTCCATTTTCCATTCTAAACTCTGCTTTCTTTCGCTTGTATTTCAACTGTAGTGTTTAAATAAATTCTGTTTTGCTTAAAGCTGATTGATTTGATCAGCTGCATCACACCTGGAGAACCCACTTCACATCCACCTTTAAGATAAGAAAAAGATTGAGTTTAGGCTAAACTCTTAAAATATTTTGAGGTGGTCTAGCCTGGTCCGTAACATCAGGATTTAAAGAGTCAAAGAGAACAAAAGAGAAAAAGAGAAAGAAATGCGATGAAATAAATGTGTAACAACCTCATGCACTTCTAAGAATCCAGAGGACAGCTTTGACCGAGTACTAAAGACAATATGTGGCCTTACTCTTGGTTATACAAAAACATGTGTTCGGGGCATGGGGCTGGGGGGGGGGGGGGGGGGGAGGAGAGAGTAGGGGAGGGAGGTGTCGAATCCTAAGAAAATAAATAAAAATATGTTGAAATCAAATGTAAAAAGGATTACTTTCAAAGTAAAATTGACCTTTTTATGTGTTAATCTTCAGTTTGAGACCATCATTATGCACCAACATCAGCCTATTATCATTTGACTATTGTCAGTTTCTCACACTTGGTATCATTGAAGCCACCATAAGTGTGACTTTAAAAGACAGTTGAATAACTGTCAGGCCATTCAATATATTCCACATGATTGTAATGAGACTGCACGGGGACCTTTTATGCCCACAACTATATGTGGCACACATCCCAAAACCCCAGGCACTCCAAAAGACATGTAAAAGGATTATATCGTATTTATATATAAAAGTATAAAATGGAAGGAAATAAAGGGGGTTTGAAATGGAGGAATATAACAATCTCTCAATGTCTTCTTGCAATTTAATAATTGCATTCAAATATTGGCTGTATAAACCAGTATTCAAATTACAGTCACAAATTGAAAAATAATCTCTAAAGCATCCGAATTACAGCTAAAATTATTTCCATTTTCTTTCTGCAAGCATAGCTGGCTTGCGTTAGTTGATAGACGTTATCCTATATCATCGAAATATCTATTGATTGCAGTGTTTGCTTTCTCAGTGTATGCTTCCCAAATGTTGACTGGCTGCATACAAAATGCAAAATCAGGATTAAGAATCGAGTGTTGTGGAGATAACTCAAGCCATTGAGTGCTCTGTGAGTAGCAGATATAAATAGTGCTCAGAAGCTGTTGTGCCTTTGTTGAATGAGCAAAATATATATATTTTAAAAATCAGCTGATGTTAGCACCATTTTTTAATGTAATTTGGCATGTACTGGATTCTGTCTCACTATCCCTGAACTTCAGTTGATTTTGAGTAATGAATTTTGTGCCAAGGCATTCCATCCTGCAAAGATTTGTAACTCATCTTTTGCTACTTTCTTCACTTTTTTTTTATTTCAGCAGAGAAGCTGCAAGTAATATCTACTGTCCTTGCAGTGTTAAACATCACAATAGCCCCCATTTTTTCCCAGTATGTGAGGGAATAGAAAGTCTCATGTGAAAAGATTATGTCATCCAATTAATATTTTGTTCAATTTTTAACAAGTATTTAGCATATGAGTTCAATCCCCTTAGGAGCTGCTGATTATTTAAAATTTAGCTAGGTACAGGACACTTGGTTTGCAAAACCAAAAATGCACAATAATCCAACCTTAAAGAACAAGACTCTGGAAATAATAATGGGGAATGAGGAAATGGCAAAGGCATTGAACAAACACTTTGCATCAGTCTTCACAACTGAAGACACTAATAGCATTTCATAATTACTAAATAGTCAAGGGGTAAAAGGAGGAGTGGAAATAAATACAATAACAATCATTGGAGAGAGAAGTGAAAGGAAAACTAATGGCACTAAAGACCATTACCTCAACCTGATGGCATACATCCTAAAATATGTATGTGAAGGCTTTAGAGACGCAGCAGAGAAGATTCATTTGAGTTGTTCCAGGAATGAGGAACTTCAGTTAGGTAGATAAACTGGAGAGGATGTGGCAGTTCTGCATGAAAGGAAGGCTGTTTGGAAATTGGGCGAAAGTGAGGACTGCGGATGCTGGAGATCAGAGTTGAGAGTGTGGTGCTGGAAAATCACAACAGGTCAGGCAGCATCCGAGGAGCAGGAGAGTTGACGATTCAGGCAAAAGCCCTTCATTAGGAACGTTTGGAAATTGGTAGAGTGGTTCAAAATCATGTAGTGTCTCAGTTGGGCAGATAGGAGGAAATGGATGAAAGAGTCAAGAATCAGATGACTTGGATTTAAGGTATTGAGTAAAAGAAGCAACAGCAATGTAAGAAAGATCTTTATTGAACAGAAAGTGGTTACGAGTGCAGTTGAGACAGCACAATCAGAGGTTTCAAAAATCAGGTGGATAATTGGATCTGCAAAGGGAAAATGTGAAGGTACAGGAGGGGGGTCAGGGGAATAGGACATTGTGACTTGCTTCTGCAAAGGACCAGCATGGAGACTACAGAACGATTGGCCTCATTCTGTGTTGTAATCATCCCATGATTTTCAGGCAAATCTCAAGAATTTCCATTCTTACTGCATGTAACATGAGAACAGCAATTTTGCATGAAAAGCCCTTTGTAGTGAACAAATTTGAGCAATAATAAATAAACTGCCCAGTGAGTGCATTTGATGTTGATAACATTGTTTTGCTATGGACACACGACTACTTATGAGGAGTGACTTCTAAAACTGACAGCGAGTTCTTAAAGCAAGTAATCCTCAGAAAATCATGTGCATGTCCCAAAATTTTCCATCTCCATAAATCGTCACCACAAAAGAAAACACACACTAATTCTTGTTATATTTAGTTTTGGAAACCGATGAATAATATCACTGAAAAATTACAGGTAGTTCTCCTATAATGCTGTAGCTGTATTCCAGTGAAATCTCACTTAGTACAAAATTACTAAATAGAAATAATGGGGTCTAAACGAAAAGTGAGGTTGGGGGACACCAGAAAAAAATATTACTCATGATCATTCAGAAATCACCCAAAAATCTAACGTAAAGTATAGCACAGTCTGAATGAAGATTAAAATCATATTTATTAACAAAACTAAAATAAATTTAGCAAAATTTGAAAAGTGTAAGAGAACTACTTTCTATACAGTACCTTTCACAGAAAGCTACCCTGTCGACAGCTGACACCGCACATGCGCAGTACGGTGCTAAGACTTCACAGAACAGCACAAAGACCAGCACCAATGTCACACATACACGGACACCAGCGCATGCGCAGAACAGCACAAAGACTAGCACCAATGCCACACATACACGGACACCAGCGCATATGCAGAATGGCAAGACCATCAGCGCATACACACAGAACGAAGCGCGTGAACCAATCCCTGCTGGATTCATGCCATTGTCAACGGAGATAAGCCTTCTCCAAAATACTGTTCCCTAATTTTTCAGTGACGTTATAGCCAAATTGTGCTGCCAAAATGCACATTATCCCAGAACTACCTGCACATGTAAAAGTAAAATCTACAAAGGCTTGCATTCGTCAGAAATGTTACCAATTCCTAATTCTGGTTTAGTGACCCTATGGTTTAATAAATAACAAGCAACCAACAATCCATTAATCTTTAACAAATACTAAATTTTGGGCATAATTGCTGGTCAAAATGGTGAAGCATGAAACAGAAGAAAAATCCTTTCAGTAACAAAATAAATGCCACAGTAACATCTATAATTGAAAACAACAGGCTACAGTTAAGAATTAAGGATTGAAACTGATGTCAGAAGTGAGTCACTGAGCTGATGAATTCAGATTCCAACATGCAACACGTTCGAGATACAGTCAAGAAATCCATTGCATAACTTCAGAAGGAGCAGCAAGGAAAGATTATCATTCAAATTGGCAGCTCAAGATAAATGCACAGTTCATTAGAATCCTAAAAAGTGCAGCTCCTTCGAATCTTACAACTGCTGTGCAGCAGATGACTTTTGTTTCTAATCAATCTGATCAGACATGTTATCAAACACCTCTGGAGCAGGTGGGTCTAGAACCTGGACCTCCCAGTCTAGGGATAGGGACACTACACTTCACAAATGAGCCCTATAACCTGCTATTAAATTGTATGACAGAACACAAGTACAGAGACGCGACATGAGCAGCCATTGCTGTCAGGAAAAGCTTACCTGGTATTCTCAGGCAGTCTACCATTCAAGTACAAACCAGGGCTGACTCTGCTTAGGTTCTGAGAGCAGGCATTTTTAGACTTGTATGGCACATGCAGCAAATGAATGGAAGTATCTCAACCTAAAAATTCCCCTTCCAAGCACACATCATTCTGACTCAGAAATACAGGGGAGGATCTTACAGTCACCTGAAGAACATGGGCTATTGCAAATATTCTGGTATCAGCACCAGCTTATTAATTTTTTTAATTAGGTTCTGAATGTTTAGATAAGATTCTTGCTAGGCAATGGCAAAAGGTTTATTGATTGTTCATGACCTGATATACATCAAATCTCATTTCATTAAAATGCAGCTTACTATCCAACATGAAGAAACTGGACATCAGCAATTCTCAACGAAAAATTCAGAAAGGTACCTGGGGATTTAAGCTCATCACTTGTTCCAAAGGACCTGCATAGAGTCATAGAGTCATAGAGATGTACAGCATGGAAACAGACCCTTCAGTCCAACCCGTGCATGCTGACCAGTTTTCCCAACCCAATCTAGTCCCACCTGCCAGCACCCGTCTCATATCCCTCCAAACACATCCTATTCATACACCCATCCAAATACCTTTTAAGTGTTGCAATTGTACCAGCCTCCACCACTTCCTCTGATAGCTCATTCCATACACGTGCCACCCTCTCGAGTAAAAAGGTTACCCCTTAGGTCTCTTTTATATCTTTCCCCATCTCACCCTAAACCTATGCTCTCTAGTTCTGGACTCCCCGACCCCAGGGAAAAGACTTTATCTATTTACCCTATCCATGACCCTCATAACTTTGAAAACCTCTATAAAGTCACCCCTCAGCCTCCGACTCCAGGGAAAACAGCCCCAGCCTATTCAGCCTCTCCCTGTAGCTCAAATCCTCCAACCATGGCAACATCCTTGTAAATCTTTTCTGAACCCTTTCAAGTTTCACAACAGCTTTCCGAAAGGAAGGAGACCAGAATTGCACACAATATTCCAACAGTGGCCTAACCAATGTCCTGAACAGCCACAACATGATCTCCCAACGCGTGTACTCAATACTCTGACCAATAAAGGAAAGCATACCAAATGCCTTCTTCACTATCCTATCTATCTGTGACTCCACTTTCAAGGAACCATGAATCTGCACTCCAACTTCTCTTTGTTCAGCAACACTCCCTGGCACCTTACCATTTAGTCACCCTAGATCTGTACTTAACTGTGGGAAGGAGAGGTAAGGTGCCAACCAGCCATTGATAACTATGAGATATCTTGCCTCCACACTCTTTTCCCCCCTTACAGGTTACAGATAGCGACAGAAAATGGCAGCCGCTGGGCTGGAGTCAGGTGACCAACAGTGTGTGGGGGGGGGGGGGGGGGGGAGAGAGAAAAGGGAGCGCGGCGGTGATGGGAGGTAGAGACTGGAATACTGTGGGCGGGACGAGTAGAGGGCGGGGCCTGTAGTGGAGTTCACAGGATGGATTCTGAGCATTCTGTGACGGACGGGTCCAGGCGCTGGCAGGTGGCGAGGCCTTTGGCAGGAGAGGGTGGGACATATAGTGAGTGTGGTCTGCCCTGCAGTAGGCAGAAATTGGGATGGGAGAGGATGGGGCCTAAATCAGGATGGGACACTGATAGACAGGGCAGAGCTTTGCAGTGGGTGAGGACTGTGTTGAAAGGGGTGGGCTGCGTTATGACATAACCAGAGAAGGATGGTGTGGGTGGTGCCTGCCGCTGGTGACACGAGGGAACGAGGCTTTGATCGAAGGGGACGGGGCTTGAGGAGGCAGGGCGTAGACGGGCAGGGGCAGGAGGGGGCGGGATTGAGGCTGGAATGGGGCGGGGCTGGGGCAGGGCATGTCCTAGAGTTTGGGGTAATTAGAGAGCATTGACAGGGTTGTAAAATGTTATTCAATACTGTACCTCCATTACTATTATTGATACATATCTCTTCCCCACGCTTGATAAGAAAATTTAAAATCTCACCATGGTTTTCTGGTTTCCTGTGTTAGCTTGATTTTGTAGTTGGACCATGCAACTTAAACTGGGTCCGTTGAATATGAAGGTACGAATTCGGAGCAGAAGTAGGCCACTCAAGCCGGCTATGCTATTCAATTAAATCATAGATGATCTGATTATTCCACATTTCCATCTGATCCATCAATCTTTTATCCATTTGCTTATCAACTATCTATCTGCCTCAGCCCTACAACATTGAAGACTCCGATTTACAGATGTTAAGGTCTTTTCCTTTTGAGCCCAGTTTATATAGAAACATGAAAAATAACCCTTCAAGCTTGCTCTGCCATGCAATATGATCATGCTGTTCCTGTTTTCTCCGCATATCCTTTGATCCCTTTGGTCGCAAAAGCTATATCTTTCCCTTTCTTAAAAGTGTTCCGTGCTTTGGTTTTAACATGATTTAGAGATGCCGGTGTTGGACTGAGGTGTACAAAGTTTAAAAAGTGCACAACACCAGTTTATAGTCCAACAGGTTTAATTGGAAGCACACTAGCTTTTGGAGTGAAAGCAACCACCTGATGAAGGAGCAGCGCTCCGAAAGCTAGTGCACTTCCAATTAAACCTGTTGGACTATAATCTGGTGTTGTGTGATTTTTAACTTTGGTTTTAACAGTTTCCTGTGGTAACGAATTCCACAAACTCATTACTTTCTGGGTGAAGAAATTTCTTCTGATCTCAATCAAGGCCTACCTATTATTCTGAGACTGACACAGTTAGTTCTGAACTGGTTACTGAGAATATCCTTCCTGCACCCTAATTATGTTAAAATGTTCTGGGTTTCTGGACTCATCAAAAGTCCAGCAAAGATTTGCTTTCCCAAAATGCAGCACCTCGCATTTATCTGAATTAAACTCCACCTGCCACTTCTCAGCCCATTGGCCCATCTGGTCAAGATCCTGTTGTAATCTGAGGTAACCCTCTTCGCTGGCCACAACACCTCCAGTTTTGGTGTCATCTGCAAACTTACTAACTGTACCTCTTATGCTCGCATCCAAATCATTTATGTAAATTACAAAAAGTAGAGGACTCAGCACCAATCCTTGTGGCACTCCACAGGCCTCCAGTCTGAAAAACAACCCTCCACCACCAAAGGTCTTCTACCTTTGAGCCAGTTCAGTATCCAAATGGCTAGTTCTCCTTGAACTCTGTGAGATCTAACCTTGTTAATCAGTCTCCCATGGGTAACCTTGTCAAATGCCTTAACTCTCTCTTTAAATCCTTCCAGCTGATCTGTAACTCTCCATCGCCTCATCTGAACCATCTTGCCTCATCAACACATAAGCCTCCTTCTTCTGCTTAACAAAAGATGCAATTTCTTTAGTAAACCCTGGTTCCCTTACCTTATGACTTCCTCCTATCAAGGACATATCTATCAAGAAAATGCAATATCTGTTCCTTACACCAGCTCCATATTTCCATTTCCCTATCCCCTGCATTTTGCTACCATATTCTGTGCATCCTAAATCTTGCCTCATAGCATTATAATCGCCCTTGCCCTATCGATAACTTTTGCCCTGTGGCATGTACCTATCCCTTTCCATCACTAAACTAATCGTATTTGAATTATGGTCACTCTCTCCAAAGTACTCTCCTACAACTAAATCAAACACCTGGCCTGATTCATTACCAAGCAGCAGATCCAGTGTGGCCTCCCCTCTTGCTGGCCCTTTGACATACAGTGTCAGGAAACCCTCCTGCACACATTGGACAAAAACTGATCCATCCAATGTACTGGAGTTACAGCATTTCCAATCAATGTTCGGAAAGTTAAAGTCCCTCATTATGACACCCTGTTCCTTTCACTCCTACCCAGAATCATTTTGCTAATCCGCTCCTCCACCTCCCTGGAACTCTGCAGAGGCTTATTAAAAAAACTCTGAGCAATGTGACCTCTCCTCTCCTATTTCTAACCTCAGCCCATACTACCTCAGTAGACGAGTCCTCATCAAAATTTCTTTCAGCCACTGTTATACTATCCTTGACTAACAAGGCCACACCTCCCTGTCTTTTATTGCCTTGCCTGTTCTTATTGAAAGATCTAAACTCTGGAGTCTGCAACATCCATTCCTCACCCTGCTCTATCCACTTCTCCAAAATGGCCACAACATCAAAGTCCCAGGTACCTATCCATGGTGCAAGCTCACCGACCATTTTTGGATACTTCTGACGTTGAGGTAGACACACTTCAAACTAGCTTGCTGTCTGCCAGCACATTCCTGTGACCGTGAAATCCTGTCCATGCCCTCCCTACTCTTATTCTCCTGTGCATTGCAACTACACCTCAGGTTCCCATCCCTCTGCTGAGCTAGTTTAAACCCACCCAATAGCATCAGCAAATTTCCCACCCAGAATATTAGTACTCCTCTGGTTCAAGCGGAGACCATCCTGTTTGTAGAGGTCCAACCTTCCCCAGAATGAGCCCCAATCCTCCCTCCTGCACCATCCCTGCAGCCACAAGTTCAGCTGATATCTCTCCCTATTCCTTGCCTCACTGTCATGTGGCACATGTGACAAACCAGAGATAACAACTCTGTTTGTTCTAGCCCTCAGCTTCCACCCTAGCTCCTTGAAATCCTGCCTTACATCTCTATTCCTCTTTCTACCTATATCATTGGTACCTACATGGACCACGACTTGGGGCTGGTCACCCTTTCCCTTCAGGACCCCAAAGACACAATCCGAGACATCACGGACATCAACCCTCCATGAATCTTGACAAAATCTTAGCCAGGAAAATTAAGATTCAGCCCATAATGTTGTACCTTCACTGTCACTGAGTGAAAAAGAACTCCCTTCCAAACAGTACTGTGGCTATCGATATCTCCCATGGACTGCAGGCATTCAGGATGGTAGCTCACCAGCACTTTCTCAAAGGGTGGCATGGTGGCTTAGTGGTTAGCACTGAGACCTGGGTTTAATACCACCCTTGGGCGAATGCCTGAATGAAGTACGCACTTTCTCCTTGTGTCTATGTGGGTTTCCTCCGGGTGTTCCAATTTCCCCCCCGCAGTCCAAAGATGTGCAGATTAGTTGGATTGGCCATGCTAAATTGTCCATAATGTGTACGGTAGGTGGATTAGGTAAATGGGAAATATGGGGATAGGGTGGGATGCTCTTCAGAGGGTTGATGTGGAGTTGGTTCAATGGTCTATTTCAATGCTGAGGAGATTCTAAATGATTTCTCAAGGGAAATTATTTATATGCAATAAATGCTAGCTTAGCCAATGATGTCCACATCCCATGAAATAATTTTTACTAATCCAACAGCCTGTTGTTGTGATGGCGATTAAATACATTGTATTGATTTCAAACTTCATCATCTGATATTAATCCTTGGAACTTTCAGGGACTAAAACAGATCAGAAAAGGGAGAAAACCACTGACTTAAAATGGCCACAGCAATCACCTGACCAATCCAATTCGTCAAGCTTCATGGAACCAACTTGGAATAAACAAAACCAGTCTGAACAGAAATTAATGTTTTGTCAAATGTCAATCCAGTCAGGCATAAAAAGGCCCTCATTTCCTATTCTGATTTACAACTGTTTCAGAATTTTTATATTTTAGAGAGGGAAAACATCACCAGCAATTATCAAGTTTGCAGATATTGAATTCAGGTACGGAAATACACAAAGCAGCCTCTATTTCAAGCAATTGCTTTGGCTAAGCAGCAGAGTGACACATGTATTTGAAGCTGGAACTAGGAACTGCTTGCTCTCTCTCTTTTAATTTGCTCCCAGTCTCTTTCGAAGGACAAAACCTGATGATAAAGGAAGTTAGAGAAACATTTGTTGATCAAGAACTCAAGGATATGCGCAGTACTAGCTGTTGTCAAGATGAATAACATCAAAAAACACAACAACCATGGTCTTGAATTAATACCTACTGCCTCAAGACCACTCTAAGGGCTTTTAAACTGCAGATTATTTTAACTTCTTTTTTTGTTCTAGACAGTGTTCCCCTTTGAAATATTATACTTGTGTTTATCAACGTGCGTTTGATGTTTCTTCTTTACTTTTTAGGGAAGTTGGACATCACAAAATTTGCACTTTCTTTCAGTGAAGACACAAACTTACAATTTGCACCTTGTTTGATTTTGGTGAGCTAGCAAGCTGCATTTTAGTTGAAGTGTGATGTAACTACATGCTAAAATGAAGTTAAAACCTGTTTTGAAGAACCGGAAGTGAGTTAACAAAAGGGGGGAGCGATTTTATTCATCCTCACAGGATCATAACATAGTTCTTATTCAGGCCCAAGCAGCTGTTCCCCTGGAATGATGCGGAACCTGATAAATATGTTTCCCATTGGCCTGTAGGCTTCATGGCTGGTTTTACTGTTTTTTTCTCCTACTCCCTTAACAGAAACACAATAACAGTTACTGTGTATCTGATTTGTAGGAGATAACAGCCTGATTTTTACCAGCCCATTGGCAAAGGACAGGAAGAAGGTCAAGGCTTGTCCAATGTCATCCAACCATCTGGCTATTTTGTCACTTTTTTGGAAAAATTGGCAGAATTGCCCTAATCCTTGACCCCAATTGAGTTTCTCAAATGACCAATTAAGAGTCACTTCCTGATTCCACAGCTGATTTGCCTGTATCACAGGGACAAACATTAGGAAACCATCCAGTGAAACCACCCCCTTACACATTCCATACTGGCAGATCTTCCCTTATTTATGGGCACTCTGTGGACCACAGAAATGGCCCCCAGTGGTATGGGTTGCCCCCATTGCAAAGGTGCCACGTGTGCCTCCCCACATAATAAACTCCACTGCCATCCACCCCACCTCCCCACTCCAGTTGCCTCGGCCTGCCTGACCCCATATTCTTCCAATCCTATTTGGCCATCTTTTGGGGTATTCCAACAACTTAACTATGCTCCGTCTGCTTAGCCTGGGAGATCATGAAGATGAGCTGTCATTGTTATTAGAGAAACTGTCTCAATGACAGTCAGTTAACTGACAACTGCATGCAGGGCACCACTGGGCACCACTGCAGGCAAAGTGTGGTTTGCCCCTGCTTTCAGTCCAAAAACAGAACCTTTATCAGCTGCACAAGACCCAGAGCAATGTTTCTGCAGAATACACTTCAATGTTCTAATGTCATGGGAGGGGGCAAGGAGAGAAGTGGTGGTATGTCCACAATCAGATCAGGTATGATCGTATTGACAGGTACAGCAGGTTCAAGGGGCTGAATGGCCAACTCCTGCTCCTAATTTGTATGACTTGATTAACACTTTTTAGGCCATTACATTATTATCAAAGTATTTGGTTCCCCTTTTTGAAAGGCCATCTCAGATGCATAATCCTGACCTGATTTCAATGATTGGGCGTTAATGAGATGATTGAAAGATCAATTTTTTTTCAACAGTTTAAAATCTATTATTCCTTTTCTTCTGGAAGGTGCTACCCTGTCAGTGCTACCCCCACCACCTCTACCCTTTTTTATTTTTTCAAGACAAGTTTATCAATAGGCTGAATTTCAACTTCAAAGCAATTGACTGCTTTAAACGTTTAATATTTGAGAGCACCCAGGATATGAACAGGTGAGGCAAAGATTCATGTTCCAGACATCGTATCTAGAATGAATTTCTGATTCTTTTGCAGCAAGGCTACTGTGTACTGGAGAAGTCTTCTATATGCTTGGGGAACAGGGGAAGTAAGACATTCTTTACCTTGTGAATGCTTTGCAGTGGGATTTAACAACTGCAGAAGTATAAACAATAGCCTTTATTCAGCTCACCATTCACTGATCTTGTATCTGTCTAGGACTGTGCAGCAGGTCATTTGTATCAAGCTAACATAACAACCTGCCGGGAATCTCTTGCTGATTTCAGCTGAAAAAGAAAACTCAGTGCAGGTCATTTAATAACTTTGACATATGAACTGACCGAGAGCAGCGTGGGGGCTTCAGGGTTGAATGGATGGGGGCGGAGGGGCGGAGGGATTTGATTTATTCTGATCCAAGCTGTAAAGGAATACGCTTAAACCTTGAAAGAGATTCTGACAGCCCACAGCTTCACAGACTCGCGGTTTGCTCACTTAAAGGGGCTCTGTCTATGAGAAAACATTTTCTAAAGGGTATTTATGTTAGGGATGAGCTAGAGGATTGCACATTTACATCATATTGGTGATGTGCCAGAGACATATTGTGGCACCTGTTCACGGGCTCAATTCTTTTGCATTAAAATTAAATCCCCCTAAAACTGAAGGTGGTTAAAATTTTGGAACAATCCAGATCAAAATATTTTTATTCGTTGTCAAATTGTGTTTTTGTTTGGGACTCTGGCTGCTTCGACACCCTGCATTCCACAATTAGGCTGCACTTTTCTGAAAATTTGTTAGTCTTTTCTCATTCAAGGAGAAAGTGAGGATTGTAGGTTCCTGATGAAGGGCTTACACCCGAAACATCGGCTCTCCTGCTCCTCGGATGCTGCCTGCTTTTCCAGCGCCACACTTTTTGTCACTTAACCCAAGACAATAAAACAGGAAACCAGAACTGGACCTACCTCCTCGATAACAGATTTTGCTTCTTACAAGATACACTGATACACAGATAAATTTCAGAAATGTCTCCATGGAATGATAGAAAGGCTTCATCTCAGAAAAAGGCCATTCAGCGCACCGTGTCTGTGTTGACCCAGTAAAGTAGATGCCCAGACCAGCATCTGATCCCCAGCCTTGCAACAGATCCAATTTTATTTTAAATGATTTGAGGTCTTCTGCCTCAACTAAAAAACTTGACAGCAAATATCACACACTTATCATTTTATTTTTCCTCATGTCCCTTCTAATCCCTTTACTAGTCACATTTAATTTGTGCCCTCCAGTATTTGACCCCTCCTGTTGGGCAACCTAGTTTTGCCTCTCTACTTCACCCAAACCCTTAATTATTTTGTACACCTCAGTTAAATCCCTCCGTCAGCCTCCTTTGTAAACCAACTCTAAACTATCCACTTCACGTCAGCTCTGATGAAGAGTCATCTCGACTCAAAACATTAACTTGCTTTCTCTCCATGGATGCTGCCTGACCCACTGTGATCTCCAGAATGTTTTGTTTTCAGCACAGACTATCCAATTTTTTCTCACTCCTGCCCTGGCAGCATACTCATAAATCTCCTCTACACTCTATTTGGAGCAATTATGTGCTACCTGTATTGTGAGTGGTAGAGTGGCTCAGTGGTTAGCACTGCTGCCTCACACCACCAGGGATGTGGGTTCAACTCTAGCCTCAGATGACTGTCTGTTTGGAGTTTGCACATTCTCTCTGTGTCTGTGTGGGTTCCCTCCCACAGTTCAAAGATGTGCTGTTTAGGAAGATTGGCCATGCTAAATTGCCCATAAATGTGAGGGCTAGGTGGGATACAGTAGGGAGAGGTGAAACTGGGTGGGATGCTCTTTGTAGAGTCAGTGTGGACTTGCTGAGCCAAATGGCTTGTTTCCACACTGTAGGGATTCTATAGTGACCAGAAGTATGGATGAAACTTCAGTTAGCATCTAATCATTTTCTTATATGGTTCCAGACTCCATGCCTGCTTTTTGTTCAATACCTCATCCAATGAAAAGCATCTGCTATGCCTTCTTTACCGACCTACCGTGGCACCTTCAGGATCTATTGGCGTGCACATCAAAGTCTCTACCCCTCTCAATACCCTCCCGTATTCCCTTGTTTTCTTTGCTCTCCTCAAACCTTCAGATTGAATCAATTCACAGTCGATAGCCATCCTCTTCACTACCAATTGATATCTGCACATTTCCCAATAACAGCTCTAACATTTAAGTCACAAATCTGGCAAATAGTAATGCAATGAGCCAGATTTTCCTGTATTAACAACAATAATGGGGTAAGTTGCAATGCTTAAGTGAAACAATTGTAGGCTTTAGACTAACATTGCTACTGGAATCGTTAGATACTTCCTCTTCATATCTCCATGCAGCATTGTCTTCATGTTACACTCTAAGAGGCTCCTTGTCATGGATTGAGGCTCTTTCCTTCCTTTAATCCTGGCATATCTTTGACTTCTCTCCATTACAGGTTTCTGAATACAGCTTATCCTTCTTTCTTAACATGCTTTCTTCTAATCTAATGTCTTCTTCGCATCATCTGCTCATGTCAGCATAACATCATGAATGAGAGCAAAATTTGCATATTCCATTCTACTAGATCAATCTTGTCAATGATAATTCCTATTTTCCTGTGCTTCTAATTCACCAGCCAGTAGGTGGTGCATTGATCTTGTCGATGGTGATGGTGACAATGGGAGCATTGAAGTCAACAACAATTCTATATTACTACTTACCATTCTGATCACAGTTCTGCACTGGAATTGTAAAGAAATGCATTTCTTACTGAATGGATCCTCCTTAATAAATGTTTCAGATGCTGGATACACCTCATTTGCTGGTTCCTTGAAACCAACACTAAAATTCTTTGGTTACTCTACTTTCTTCTAATTTTTCTTTGCAAAATCCTCAACTGGTGGTAAGTAACTTTCGAACTAGGGTGCAAGGGAGGAGAGTTGAGAATGGAGTGCTGGAAAAGCACAGCAGGTCAGGCAGCATCCGAGGAACAGGAGAATCGATATTTCGGGCAAGAGTCCTTCATCAGGAATGAGGAGAGAAATGCAAGAAATCAGATGTGCTGAAGAGTATACTTTTTCTGTGGGTGCACTGAGATTGATTTGTAACTCCTGATTTTAAAAGGGACATAAACCTGATCTCAATTGCATGCCCCCTGTCAGTTTCCCACCTGCACCCTGCAAAACAGTAATGTCAAACAAGGACTGAGGGAATGTGTTGGTAAATCAGAGGGGAAGCTTTCACGATACGAGGAGGAATCTGAAGCAGTGGATACCCACGTTTTCCTTCTCTGACCAGGAGAACTTCAAACACTCCTGGTTTCTCCAGGAGAGGTAAAAAAAAAAAATTCCTACTTATGAATCATATGTTTTTAGGCCACTGCTGACTTGGTCTCCTCTTTCCACAGAGTTGTGATCAGCCACCCATGTTTAAGTAATGACCCTGTTGGCTTAAGCATAAGACTGTAAAAGATGCAAGGGCATTTGACCTATCAAGACTGCTGCTCCATTCACTGAGGTCATGACTGATCTGATTACGGTCTTAACACCATTTTTACTGCCTGTCAACCTTCATCCATGTAAATCAGGGGTCTGTCTGTAACTAGGCTTGGTATACATTCGATACACTATTCGCTGGGGAAGTACGTTTCCAAAACTAACAACTCTCTGAAAGTAGAAATTCTTCCTCATCTCAAAACGGTTGTTAAACTGTGCCCCCTCAGTTCTACATTCCCTGCCAAGGAGAAACATCATCTCTGCATCTTTCCATTCAATCCCCTTCTGAATCTTATATCGGTCAATAAGATCATTTCTCATTCTTCTGCTATCTCCAATCAGTATAAGCCCAACCTGCTGAAGCTTTCCTCATAAGACAAGCCCTTTATCCTCGGAAACAAACTGCTGAACCTTCTGAACTGCCTCCAATGCAAGTTTACCCCTGATTTAATGGACTAAAGCTGTACACAGTAATGAAGGTGTACTCCCACCAAAACCCTTTACACTTGTTAAATTGTTAGATTCCGCTACCTTTATATTCCATTCCCCGAGCAACGAAGCTGTTCAGAAAAGAGCAGGTGAAATATCTAAGCTGTTTGGAAGAGAGCAGAGCATCAAACAGTAAATCCTTGATGAAGGTTTCTTTGAGCAGGCTGTGTTAGAAAGACCCTTTCAATTAAAAACTTTATTGTTGTTTTATTTCAATGTGTTCAAATACTCTTTAACTGGAAGACAATAGTGACCCACTATTGACAAAACCTGCCCAGAAAAGCAGCTCAGGACAAAGCAAGAGCAAGCAAACACCAGGCACCTGTTTTCAGGCAGACTATATGTAACAATGAAGATTAAATATTCTTTAATAAGGCAACAACTAAGCAGTGGACAGGGCAGAATAGGCTTCCATGAGCTAACCCAACAGGAATGAGGACTGTACACATCATTCAGCATCTCAATCTAGCCAACAGAGGCTAACTAACTCAGTTGGGGCATTTTAACAACAAATTACTCCATAACAAAGAATAGGACTCACCTCAAATTACTTCAGTCCCTTTAAGAGTTTCTACTCACATATAGTTGCTCACGGTGAAAGGAGGAATTAATACTAAGCAAGACTCGCACCCCCAAGATCAACAAATCATGACATGATAAAGTAACTTATTTCTGTGCAGCATATGTGCTTAATGAAGCTCTTACACATTCATTGTGAGGGCAACATATATGACCATTGAAGGACAATGAGATATTCACACAAGAGAGGCTTGGCATTCTAACTGGGGACTGGGTAATATTATCTAAGGATTTCCCAGACTTTGCGTTACTGATTCATATCAGCAGGAATGTCCTGTTAGCAATTCTAAATCTTTTAATGCAGGAATAAATGGCAGTTGTGCGGAGGAAATTATGTTTCTCATGATTAAACTATGAGCCAAAGTAAAGTAAGTTATTTGACAGGAAAATAATTTTACACAATAATAAATCAGGGAAAAAAAAGTCATTTACATCTCAATGTAACCTCCTCAACAAGCAAAGGGACTAAAACAAATGGTCACAAAAACCAACATCCAGACTGTAGGAACAATTTATTATGGTATTCATGTGAGGAGATTGTAATTTGTCCCTGAGATTGCATTTCATCCCTGATTTGGTTTGGCTTTAGTTCATTTCACATCAGAAAGTTACATGTTTATCAGAGGAAGCTGTTTCTGGTTGCATTTAAACATAAATAGCTTTTACTCCCTGATCTATTAACTTGTAAAATTGCTTTCTGATTCAAACAATTTTGTTTATTAAGCACAAATAAATACTACAATGTGTTCCAGTGTAGGACAAAATGTTTAAATCAAGCATGCAGATAAATAGCAGTGGTTTTACATATATCAAAATGTATTCATTCCTGCCTGTGTTTACTCCAAGAGCTGAAAGATTTCAAAGGGTGTTTGTGAAGTCTTTTTTTTTAGATCTTTGGGGTTGGCAAACAAAGTAGCGATCCATTTTTGTCCTGATACAGGTTGTTCAGTGGTTGTAATAATCTGCTAAGATTTGCCATTTTTACAAATCTCTCATTCCTATGTGTGCTTTAAAAGCTCCAAAACAACAGTCAACTCGTCAATACTAAATCATCTCAGCTTTGAATCCATTCAGATTGAATTGCAGCAGTGACTTGATGAATTCCGTTTACAAATCCTTATCACAGCAAGTCTCTCTCGCGAACATATGAAAAGTGGGAAAACTATGGGAAATGGATGTTAATTTAGATATTGCAAAGACATGTTTATGCTTTGTTTAGAAAGCCAAAACATTTCCTTTCTGTGTCACAGATTCTCTTTTTGTTATAATTTCTGAATTTCTTCAGTTGTTGATGAAGTTTATTTTCACATCTCACATCTTACCAAATGACTGACTGCAGGAATATTAACTAAAGTTAACCAACAATTACAACATTTGGGTTGTCTTCTTGGTTTTTCTTAACTTTTCTTAACTTCCTCAATTTTTTAAAAATGACAAAAATGAAGAGCCACTTAAATAAATTTATGACCATTTCATTCTTGCTCACAAAGAAACTTAATATTTATGAATGTAGCAGGTGGGAACTATGACCTGCTAGTAATCCAGAACATTACACCATAAGGGACATTTGTTTCATGAGTACTGCGTAATTTTTCAGCAAACAGTAACTACACTCCGGTTTCAGAAATAAAATACACTATATCCCTTTCCACAAACCTCGGGGAATATAGGTTGCCTCTACAGCCTTCAGTTTTAGTCAGTAGTTAGACAGTGTACAAGCTATGATAAGTTCTCAAAACAGTCCTGAGAGTTCAGTGGAAAACCTATACAGTATCTTGCAGAATCATCAGTAAAGGTAACAAAGTGATGTAAAAGAGATATTCCAATGGTGATCAAAAATCTACATTATTACACAATGTGGCAAAACTCCACATGTTGAATATTCTCTGCCAGTTCTATTTGTTAATCATGAGGTTGATAAAATCATGAGGGCCACGGATAGGGTAAATAGACAATGTCTTTTTTCCCAGGCTAAGGGAGTCTAAAACTAGAGAGCGTATGTTTAAGGTCAGAAGGGACATGGGGCACTTTTTCATGCAGTGAGTGCTGTGCGTATGGAATGAGCTGCCAGAAGAGGTGGTGGAGGTTGGTACGATACAACATTTAAAAAGCATCTGGATGAGTATAGAATAGGAAGGATTTGGAGGGATATGTGCCAAATGCTGGCAAATGGGACTAGATTACTTTAGGATATCTAGTCGGCAAGAACGAGTTGGACTGAATGGTATGGTTCTTTGCTGTATGTCTCTATGACTCCGTGACTCCATGATTGTGGGCAATTAAAAAATTAACAGGAGAAGGAGGCTCCACAGCTATCCCCATAATCAGTGAAGAGGGGTCCAATACGTCAATGCAAAAGACAAAACGAATGCATTTGCATCCATTTTCCGTTAGAAGTGGCAAGTCGATGATCAATGTCAACCTCCTCTTGTGGACACAGTCTCGCAGATACCAGACTTCACTCAATTAAGTTCATTCCATGTGAGTCTAAGGAGTGCTAAAGACATGAGATAGCACAAAGATTATGGTCTTGACAACTTCCTGGCAGTAGTAATTGTGCACTGGAAGTAGCTGAACCTCTATCTATACTATTCCAGGACAGCTTCAATATTGATATCTACCCAACATGTCTGGAAAATTGCCCAGATATTTCCATCCAATCCATTACTAGCCCCTGAGTCCACTCTCATTGTCAGCGCAGTGATGGAAGATGTTATTGACAGTGTTGTAAAGTGGCATTTACTCAACAACAACCTGCTTACCAATGCTCTGTTGGGTTATATTAAGACCACTCAGATCCTGATTTCATTACAGCTTTGGTCCAAACACAGATAAAAGAGCTGAATTCCAGAAGTGAGATGAAACTAATTGACCTTGACATCAAAGCAACATTTGACAAAGTTGAACATATGATGGGTCCCTTGCAGCTTTGAAATAATTGTAAATCTGGGATGAGGGGAATGCTTAGCACTAAGAAAGACATTTGCGGATCTTGGTGCCGATCAACTCAGTCCTGGGACATCATGGCAGAGATTTGACGATAAGATCATGAGACGTAGGAGCAAAAGTAGGTCATTCAGCTCATCGAGTCTACTGTGCCATTCAATTCAATCATTGCTGACTTGATTTGCTACCTTATTCTCTTATTGATTAAAAATGCACCTCAGACTTAAATCTACTAAGACAACACAGTCTTGAGAGCCCTCTGCAGTAAAGAATGCTGCATATTTGCTACCCTCTGAGATACATAAAATCTCCCTCTTCTCTGTTTCAATGACCAACTCTCACACTGAGATTATGCCCTCTGTTCCCAGACTCACCCACAAGCAGAAAACACCTTCCCACATTTACACTGTCAAGCCCTCCAAGAATCTTATTTGTTTAATTTGATTCTTCTAAATTCCAATGAATTCAAGCCCAACCTACCCAAATTTTCCTCATAAGAAAATCCCTTCATCCATTGTGAATAATCTAGATCAACTTAATGAATCTTTTCTGGAGTGATTCTAATGGTAGAATACCTTTCTTTAGATAAGAAAGATACTATGGTTCACAGGACATGTGTAGTTTTAGTTAGACCTATTTTTATACAGCAGTCCCTCTGGAATAAGGGCTACACATTTGTCTGCCTTATTTAGGCAAATAGGGAATTATTTTATATTCATTCTTGGGATGTGGATATGGTTGGTTGGGCCAGAATTTGTTGCCCATTGTGACAACGCTGTCACTTTACAAAGGTATTTCCTCCTGGGTTTTTTTGAAGAGAGGCTGTAAAGGCAAAGGTGTGAAAAAGTCTAGGGAGTTAGAAAACTAAAACAGTTTAACAATGGAATGGAAGTAAAAACAATGACTGCAGATGCTGGAAACCAGATTCTGGATTAGTGGTGCTGGAAGAGCACAGCAGTTCAGGCAGCATCCAAGTAGCTTCGAAATCGACGTTTCGGGCAAAAGCCCTTCATCAGGAATAATGGAATGGGAGTGGCCTGTTCTCCCAGTTCATGCCTTTATTAGGGTTTTGTTTAGCTGTAGCAGTCTCAAGATGTATGAGTCCAAAAGGGTTGCAAGCTTCAGTAAAGGATTCCTAAATGACTTTCTCTGAAATCTCTCTGGATGTTGTTCCCACCTGCACGTAAGAATCAGTGCTTGAATTTACTTTTTTGCTAAGGGGTGTGATTATGGGATGTTACTATATTGGAACAATTCATTACTTAAATTGTTGTATCAGGTTGGTGAAGTGTTCCAATAGTTAAGTTATTTGTTTCGTTTGTGTTTCAACTGTAGTGTTTAAACAAATTCTGTTTTGCTTAAAGCCGAGTAGTTTGACCAGTTGCATCACACCTGGAGCACCCAACTCACATCCACCTGTAAAATAAGAAAAGGTTAGGGCCTAGGCTACCTTCTTAAAACATTCTGAGGGGGTCTGGCCTGGTCCGTAGTACCAATTGCTATTGAGAAAGTAGTGTTGGTGCTGTCTTGAACCACTACAGCCTATTTGCTGTAAGCAGACCACAGTTTTATTTTTTTCTTTCTGGTAGTTGCAGTTGATACAACTGCATGGTTGGTTGAGTTAAGGTCCACATGTAGGCTATACAAGCCTGGCAGTTTTGTTCTCTAAAGAATACTTCTGAACATGGTGAGTTTTTATGACAATGATTTCAAGACCAACATTAGACTTTTAGTTCCACATTTTAAAAAAAATTATTGAATTCAAATTCCATGATCTAACCTGGTAGGATTTGAGGTTCCAAGAACATTACCTGTGTCTCTTAACCACTATTCCTGTGATTATACTACTAGGCTATCACTGACAGCATCATACAGAACAGCGACTATTAGAGGTCCTATAGATTACTCCCATCAATGTCTACTTCCCCTTATTATTTCTTATCTCTACCCACATGGATCCTACATCATATAATCTAGATAATGTCTTGCTGCTGTATTTTTCCGTCTTGTATAAATAAAGCTATGCTACCACCTATCTGTTCCTGCCTGTTTTTTTTTAATCACATATCCTTAAATTAAATCTTTAGTTCCCAGCTTGGTATCCTTGTAACCATATCTCTCACCATGTTTATAAGATGGTACCCATTCATCTATATTTGTGCAGTTAATTCATTTATTTTGTATTGAACATCATTTACATTTAAGTGAAGAACCATTAACATTGTCTACTCTATCCCCCTTACTATACTGTCCCTGCTCCTCCCACCTCTGACTTGAATGGCTTCCTATACCATAGTGCCATGCTCAGTTAATTTATCATGCCTATAGTCCCCAATCTCACTCACACAGTTTGTAAGAACGTCATGATTATCAGACAATTGCAGGAACAGAGGCTCTTTGAGAGTTGCCCTTTGCATCCCCAGATGTGCCTCACTTACAATCAAACCCTCATGTACTTGATCACAAACCAAGTTTGATTACCTCATCTAAAGGGTGTGACTGTCTTCTGCAGTGAATTATGTCAATAATTTTTCTCCTCCCTTAAGAGTGCAATTTCTGCAGTGATCCTCAGGATAATGTCTTAAGCTCATTTATCATCAGCAATGTTGTCAATGAACCTCGATCCAATTTAAGGTCAGAACCTCCAGGATGCTTGCCTGAAGACTGCACATTGCAATTGAAGCTCCTCAGACACCAAAACCATCCATGTCTACATGCACCAACACCAAGGGATTATTCAGACATAGGTTAATATAATTCATATTCAAGCCATACAAGTGACTGGCAATGACCATCTCAAACAAATGAAAATTAAGCACCCCCCCTTGAGGTCTAATGACATTCCAATCACTGAGTACCCCATTTTCAATGACAGGAGAAGGTCAGAGACTGAGTCCAGGAATGGGTAAATCGCTTTCTGATACCCAAAGGCTGTCTACAAAGCAGAATAGTTCATAACGTACTTGGGTGAATGCAGATTTAACTCATTTGATCATTCATGCCATCTGATACGAACGACAGGCATCTGCCCATTACACCTGAAACATTCATACCCTCCACACTGGTGCACAATGCAACAGTGAGTCGTTTCTACAAGATGCACAACAGCAGTTCACCAGGACTCCTTCAACAGCACCTTCCAAATCCATGATCTTTATTACCTGTCAGGACAAGGAGAGCAAATGCATGAGAACACCACACCCAAAAGCACTTCAGTGAGTCAGACAAAGTTGTGGTTTACAGTCTTCCTTGAATTATTGTCAAGTGTTAGTCAGACAAATCCCAGAGCGATCCCCAATAGAACTTTATATGTAAAGTAGCCATAGTCCCAGAGGAGCACAGGGCTGTTCTCTCATTAGACAGAGGGTCATCACATCTTCAGCATGGGGCATGGGGTGAGAAGGTGAGATCTTCATAGTGACTTTAGCTGGTGCAGGAATTGAATTCAGACTGACTGGCATCACTCTGCATTGTAAACCAGCCATTTGTGTATAGCTGCACCATGTAGAATGTAGCCATTCTAAAAAAAGTGGTTCAGTGTCAGCTACCCAAGGATAAATAATGATGGGTAATAAGTACTGGTTTTGCCAGTGATGCTTACCTCCCACACATGAGTACTAAAATATCTTTGTCATTAACAACTGCCATGCTAGTCCACAGCCAACAGATCAAATCTAGGCTCTGCAGAATGCTGTTGAACAATTAAATAACTCACCAGAGGAGGAGGCTCCAGTGGCGGCACGGTGGCACAGTGGTTAGCACTGCTGCCTCACAGCGCCGGAGATCCGGGTTCAATTCCCGCCTCAGGCGACTGACTGTGTGGAGTTTGCACGTTCTCCCCGTGTCTGCGTGGGTTTCCTCCGGGTGCTCCGGTTTCCTCCCACGGTCCAAAAAATGTGCAGGTCAGGTGAATTGGCCATGCTAAAATTGCCCGTAGTGTTAGGTAAGGGGTAGATGTAGATGTAGGGGTATGGGTGGGTTATGCTTCGGCGGGGCGGTGTGGACTTGTTGGGCCGAAGGGCCTGTTTCCACACTGTAAGTAATCTAATCTAATCTAATCTAAAATATCCCCGGACTCAATAATGGGGTGTCTACCAAGTTAGTGCAATAGATAAGACTAAAGCATTTGAAACAAATTTCAGCCAAAAGTATTGCATGGATGAACCATCTCAGCTGCTTCCAGAAATCCCCAGCTTCATAGATATTTGTCTTCAGCTAATTTGATTCATTCCACACGATAGCAAGAAATGGTTGGAGGCACTGGATACTGCAAAAGCTACGAGCCCTGACAACATTCTGGCAATAATGTTGAAGATTTGTGCTCCAGAACTTGCCGCTCCCCTAGCCAAGCTATTCCAGTATAGTTGCAACACCTGCTCCTACCTGACAATGTGAAAAATTACCTAAGTATGTCCTGTGCACAAAAAGCAGGACAAATCCAATCCAACCAATTATCACCATGAGTGTCTATTCTTGATTATCTTGTAAAGTGGTGGATGGTGTATTAAACAGTGCTGACAAGCAGCATCTGCTCACTGATACCTAGTTTCGATTCGGCCAGGGCCACTAGCATGGACAAAAGAACTCAATTCCAAAGTTGAGGTAAAGATCTTTGATACCAAGACAGTATCTGACTGAGTGTAGCATCGAGGAGCCATAGCAAGACTAGAATCAAGAGGATTCAGGGGAAAACCCTCCATTGCTGGAGTCATTCTAGTATAAATGAAGATATTAGTGGTGTTGGAGTCATCTCAGCACCAACACTTCTGCATGAGTTCCTCAGGGTAGTGTCTAAGGCCCAACCATCATCAATTGTTAATTAATGACCGTCCTTCCATCATAACATTAGAAGTGGGGATGGTTTGCTGATGATTGTGAAATCTTCAGCACCACTCATGACTCCTCAGATACTGAGCCAGTTCCTGCCTAAATGCAGCTGGTCCTGGATGATACCCAACAAGTAGCAAATACTATTTGCACAGATGCGTCCTTAGCCCTATACTGTACTCCCTGAATAGCCACATCTGTGTTGCCAAATTCCAAAATAATGGCATTTACAAGTTCACTGATGCCACCATCATAGTGGGACAGATATCAAAGAATGGAGTTAGAGGGCTTGTTGATGTGGTACAATGAGAACAACCTCTCTCAAAATCAGCAAAACTAATGAACTGATCATTGACTTCAGAAAGAAAGGAGAACACGCCCCCATCTATATCAACGGAACTGTGGTTGCGAGGGGAGAGTGCTTCAAGTTCCTGGGAGTGATGATAACCAACAACCTGCCCTGAGATCCCATGTAGATGTGATAGTCAAGAAGACACAAGAAAGCCTCTTCTTCCTCAGGCAGCTCAGGAAATTTGACATGTCCAAAAGAACCCTCACCAACTTTTACAGCTGCACCATTGAAGGAGACTGTCCAGGTGCATAATGGCCTGGTATGGCAACAGCTCTGTCAAGGCCTGTAAGAAATAACAGAAGGTAGTGTGCCCAACCCAGACCATCATGGAAGCCAACCTTCCATACATGGATTCTATTTATACTGCCCGGTCTCAAGGAAAGGCTACTAACATCACCAAAGACATATTGCACCCCAATAATCATCTCCTACAACCTCTTTCATCAGGCAAAAAACACAGAAGCCTGAACACACACACCAGCAGGTGCAGGAACAGCTTCTTCCCAGTTGTTATTACACTGATGAATGGACTCTCTAGCCTCAAGTAATGCTGCTCTCGCCTCGCACACACCCTGTGCAATGTAACCTGGCTGTCTCTGACTAAGTCATTTTGATTGTACATCCTTGCTTACCATGATCTGCCTGTACTATCTGTACTGCTTGTACTGCTAATAAACAAAGCTTTTCACAGTACTTCGGTACATGTGACAGTAACTCAATCAATCAATCAGTAATGCTAGCCAATGACTATCGCCAACAGGGCAGAATCTAATCATTTTGACATTCAATGGTATTACTATTGGTGAATTCCCTACCATCAACATGCTCTGGCTGTTGATCAGAAACTATGCTGAACCGAACTAGACTAGCCATATAAATACTATGGGTAAAACAGCAGGCCAGAGGCTAAGAATCTTGCAGGAAGTACCTCACCTCCTGATTGCCCGAAGCCTGTTCATCATTTACAAAGCACAAGTCAGAAGTGTGATGGAACACTCTCCACTTTCCTGGAAGGGTGCATTTCATACAAGAGTAAAGAAGCTTGACAAGACAAGTTTGGCTTCATTGCTCAGACATTTGAACGTACGAGTTGGAAAGTCATGTTGAGGTTGTACAAGACATTGATGAGGTATCTTCTGGTGTCCTGTGTATAGTTCTGGTCACCCTGCTATAGGAAGGATATTATTACCTTCAAGAGGATTCAAAAAGGATGTTATTGGAAATGGAAGGTTTGAATTATAAAGATAGACTGGTATTTATTTCACTGGAACATAGGAGGTTGAGGGGTAGCCTTAAAGAGGTTCATAAAATCTTGGGGAGTATACATAAGGTGAATAGCCAGAGTCTTTTCCCTAAGGTTGGGGAGTTCAAAACTAGGGGGCATACTTCAAGGTGATGGGAGAAAGGTTTAAAAGACAATAAGGAACAATATTTTTATACAGAGACTGGTTCAAATGTGGAATGAACTGCTAGAGGAAGTGGTGGTTGCAGATACTTACAACATTTAAAAGGCATTTGGATAAGTTTGGAGGGATATAGGCAAAACACAGGCTAGTGGGACTAGTTTGGTTTGAACATGATTGGCATGGATTAGTTGGACCAAAGGGTTTGTTTCCATGCTTTATCTCTACGCCTTTATGATAAAGGAGCCTGCTTGACTGACAACACAAGCATATATTCCCTCCATCACTGACGATTATAACAGCAATGCGTGCCATCTTCAAGGTACAGAACATTTTAAACCTAAAGCTATTACCCTCAAGAAAGACAAGGGCAGCAGAAAATAGGGAGTACCACCAGCTACAATTTCCCCTCCGAGGAAACTCACTACCCTCACCTAGAAATATATCACCATTACAGTGGGGTCAATATCCTCTAACAACCTCCTTCTCAATAGTGTTGGGTACCTGCACCAAATTGACTGCCAAGGTTCAAAAAGGCAGCTTCCCAACACCAACTAGGGATAGGCAATTAATGCTGGTCCTCTGAGCGATGCATGCATCCCATGAACTCTTTTTATAACAAAATACCCAGGTTTGTCCTATTTTTGGCCAAACATTCAAGTTCTTGAAAAGACCCAGCAATGAAAATTCGACAAACAGATTCACCAGTGTTATTTTTGTGTTGTCAGTTTCATTTCTGATGGAGGGCTTTTACCCGAAACATTGATTTTCCTGCTCCACGGATGCTGCCTGACCTGCTGTGCTTTTCCAATACCACTCTAATCTAGACTCTGATCTCTAGCATCTGCAGTCCTCACTTTTGCCTAGGAAGGTAAATCATGTGTGAGTTTGCTATTCAGCTCTGATGCAAATCACATACCGCTCACTTTCTGAGTTTGTGCAGTGCTGGTGCCCCCTGTGCTGTCTTTACGGTTGGATTTCAGTTCTTGGAAGAGAATCAGAGTCCCACAGTATCGCTCAGACCAGCTAGGGAGGTATATGGCGGCTGCTTCCATCTATTGTATAGTATTGAGGATAGGAAAAAGATCAATTAGATGTCTTTCAATGAACTGGCATCTTTAGTACAGTTGAATGCTAATAAATAGCTCACAAAAATAGGCTTCAATTAGGATTATGCTTGGAGGATTTCTGTAAAATGTAGATATTAAGAGCTAATTAGGAAACATTTGGAGCACAGGCCATTTAATCAGTCACTCAGTAACTCAGTTGAAACAAAACTAACAGAAAACGCTTGACAAAAACATAATCTTTGATGTTTAGATTTCTAAAAGGTGCTGCTGTTTCTGAGTGGAAGTTGGCAGTGGGCTGATTATATTTAGCAAGCACACCATTCAAGCCTAGATAATTAGGGGGCAGATTATGCTGGGATCAGAATTTTGTATTAAAGTGTTACGCATGGATCAGAAATTTTGAACAATTGAAATGAATGTTAATGTTATTTGGTACACTGGAATTCTATGGATAGATTAAGAATTCATTAATCAGGATAATAAAACACTTTTGAAATATTCCAAGCTGGGATCAATCAATTAGCATACTTTTGCTTGACTTCCAGTTGTACGTCATTTCATTTTCTTTAATAAACAAAGTCTTGTACTTCATTCTAGTATCCAGACAGAAGTAAGCTACTGATAACCTTGAAGGGATTAGGCAGGTATTAAAAAACAACTTTCCTTTTTGGGACCAGCAAGCCATTTGTCACATACTTAACCTTTGTTAATTAATACCAAAAAAAACTTACTTGGCATATGCATGCAACTATTGATGAATTTGTTCTAGTTTGTATGAAAGTTTTGTTTTTCCCAGGCATATTCATTTCATAATGTAACATGATACAGTGTTTATGTGACTTTAATCATATAAGGATTACCAGCAATTGCAAGAAAGCATGGAATAGGCCTCAGTTTCAGGAAAGTAAATACATCCTCAATAAAGCAAACATGCCAAATGCTGGAAAATGAAACTGGATAAATGTCTCCTGAATATCGCAAACAGATACCAACATTATTGCCGTGCTACCTTTTGGTAATATTGTGGTAAGCCTTTTAAATCTCTCAAGGATATTGGAATTTTCTTGCTATCCTACAGATAATTGGCAATTTTTGACACAGTAAATTGAAGGCTATACATGATTAGAGAAAGCTGTCAGTTTGTTTAATGCAAAGAATATGAAGTAATTCATAAATATTATTGGAAGACCATTATTGATTAATTACAATTTGACCCAGATATTTTCATAGTTTATGTAAGTAGTTATGTAAATGATTGGAGTCATACCTTGCACATAGGAAGATGGTTCTTGTTGCTGGACGTCAGTCATCTCAGCTTCAGGACATCTCTGCAAGAGTTCCTCAGGATAATGTCCTAGGCCCAACCCTTTAGTTGCTTTGTCAGTGAATAGGAGAAAGTGAGGCCTGCAGATGCCGGAGAGACAGTTGAAAAGTGTGGCGGTGGAAAAGCACCGCAGGTCAGGCAGCATCCAAAGAACAGGTGAGTTGACATTTCATGCATAAGCCCTTCATCAGAAATGTAGGCTGATGAAGGGCTTATGGTGAAATGTCGACTCTCCTGCTCTTCGGATGCTGCCTGACCTGTTGTGCTTTTCCAGTGCCACACTTTTCGACTCTGCTTTGGTAGTGACCTTCTAAGGTCAGAAGTGGGAATGTTCACCAATGATTGCACAACATTCAGCACCATTCACCACTCCTCAGATAATGAAGTAGATCTTGTCCATATACTATAAGACCTGGACAATATCCAGGCTTGGGCTGACAGGTAGCAAGTAACATTCGTGCCACATAAATACCAGGCAACAACATTGTCAATAGGAGACAAGATGAGCACTGCCTCTTGACATACATTTCAATATGAAGAGGTTGATTAGTTTGACATTGTTCCATCTGTGGGAGGTGTTAAGAATGCAATCTCAGGATCTTGTGGCATCAGATATAATCAACTGGTTATATTGTATCTGTTATGTATTATAAAATCTGGAAAAGGAAGAATATGCATGGAATTGGGGGCAAGGCAGAGAATGGCAGCATGTGATTAGTTCCTTAGGACAGCCAGTATGGACTCAAGATTGAATGGTGTTCTGTGCTGTAACATCTTTATTCTATCTTCTCTTCAATAAGCCACATTTCCTTTGTTGGCAGAATAAACAGATTCTGGTAAGGCCACATCTGCCACAAGCATCACACATAATGTTATCCCTTGGCAAAAGGGCAGGATGGTCTTGACTGACATCCTGTTTGTAGGCCTTCTCTTTTGGAACTTCTGAAACCACATGGAACTCCTGCCCAATGCTGTTGTCACTCTTTGCATCGATCATCAACTCGGGTTTCCCACTTGTCATAATTGATATGGAGGGCTTCAGACACCACTCTTGAATCAAAGCTTTGAGCAACCTGTTGGTGTCTTAGAATAGGCTTCCTCTGAATGTTTGGAGGAAAGATGCCACTAAGAATGATTATTCTGTGTTTTCTTTTAGTCCTCATGAAAAGAATGCATTGAAAAGGTAGGCAAAAATCTGGCCAAATATCAAAACAGGTGTGGGAAAATATGGAATGAAATAGGGCAAGATAATAAGATTTTACATTGTTTTCTCAAACTTTGAGCACTAAATATAAGTATTAGACCATAATATGCTCTGCTATGGCAGCAATAGTAACTGTAAAGGATTCTGAAGGTCTGTAGAGGGTTCAGGAACAATCAAAATAGTATAATCTTGGTGTTGTGAAGATAGTATTTGAAGTGATTGGTGCGAACTTTCAACTTCTTGTGCATGGATCTGCTAGAGCAGTACAGGCCTGACGAATGTTGGCCAGAAAGGAAATCATTTAACTCTGATTCTATTTAAATGAATGGATGGAAATGCAGACACTCCCTAGTACAGTTTGGTACTCTCTCTAATCAATCGTTCCCTATGCATTGTCCCAAGTGATCCAATGCCCCAAAAGGAATCAAATTAAACTCAATTCCATTCACTTCAGAAGAACAGCATTGAGGAAATATAATTGAGGATTTTTAAAATGATGATTTTTTTTTTGGCAGTCCCTAAGGATCAAGGTTGACTTAGAGTCAAGATTATTTACAATGTATTAAGATGATTAGAATGATGTCCTGCCTGTAAACCATTACTGAAAGACTCAATGGGATGTCTCGGAGTATTTATTTCACAATGAATTTGCAGATCCAGGAATGAATTATGTGATGAGTGTCCGGCCATTACAGTGCTCTAAAAGGGAATTTGACAAATCCCTGAGGGTAAGGGACTCTTACAGTTAGATTTGTTATATATAGATGAATCTCTGAAATCCTCTGGGATTACTTGTGTTAGTGATCGGACCTCGTCACAGCCAACTAAATAAAATAAATCAGGTGTAAACGAGTCCAATTTTAAGGACCGATATCTAGCCCTCTGAGGTGACAGAAGTCTGCAGTTCTACAGCATTATTCAGAAGAAGACAAATGTCCAATTCAGTTAACCTCGAGTGTCTTAGTGGGGTGTGGTCTGGTGGGGAGCAGTGGGGGTTGGAGATAGTGATACTTGCATTTAGCCAATTCTGAGTTTGAATTTCTTGGGTTTGGTTTACATCAGCAAGTTGAAGGCAGATTTTTCCAGAGATTAGTCATACATTCTACTTTTAATTTGGCCTGGCGGGGATGATTGTGTGAGATTGGATCACTGGCTGATTGCTGATGGCATGATTGGCCTGGTCATATTTTCTTGTTCTTTTATATTTATTAAGCCAATAGTGTAGGACAGCCTGAACCACAAATTTATTCGACATTGCCAATGTCATTGCAAGAACAGCTGATAGCAGTTTTCGAAAAGATACATTGGTCATAGTACTTAAATACTATCTCAACACCTCCCCACCTTTTTTGTTTCATTTGAAATAAGGTGATCTGTAATATTTTAGTGGTTATCTTAGAGTAAAAATAATTTGTAATTATAAAACAAGTTTTAAATTTTTAAAAACTCCCAAGATGCTTGACAAATGATAAACCATATAAAATAAAGAAGGAATGGGCACTGAGGGGGCAGATTACAAATGGTAATAAAAGGTTTACATAGGAATATAGGAACGGCAAAGGCCATTCTGCCCCTTTAACCATTCAATACTTAATTCCATGTAGCCCATTTCAACAGGGTAGCCCTAAACATTTGTCTGGACTGAAATTTATCAGTCTTAATTTTGAAATATTCAACGGCCTCAACAGCTTTTTAGGTGGGGTAAGTTTAGAATTCTGATGTTCTTTGTATGAAGAAATGTTTGGATAAAAATATAGGTTTCAAGAAGGGTCTTAAATGTGCATATGACAGTTGAGGTTGAGGCAAAGAATAAACCATGATCAACTTGAACAGCAAAATAGGTTTGAGGGGCCAAATGGACTACTCCTGGCCCTGTTTTTTTATGTTCTAATGTAGAAGTAGAATGAAAAGTAGACAGGAAATTCCATGCAGCAAAGCTGAGTTATTGTGTTGACCCCAGCAGATGTTACTACTGGCTCAGTCAGGAACTGGCTTGATGGATCATAATTGTATTTATTTTGGTTTCAATGAAGTGGTCTCTTGCTGAAATCTTAGCATGTAATGATGCAAACTTTGCTTCAACAACAAAACAGAAGTTAATGGCAAAAGGAGACAGAATAATCCAAACTGTCTATTCATAATACAACTTTAAAGGTTTTAAACACATATCCCATTAATCCTAAAACATTGCTTTATAAATTGAAAAGAAACAAAACAGTTTTTATGCAGTACAATTCCTCAAAAATACCACTTGGATAATACTCACACTGAATCCCAATCAACAGCTTGGAAAATTAGTCACTTATGACTTCAACTTATAAACTGGAACTACAATAACCACACATCTCAGTTTCACTGTGGGCAAAAGAGAGGACTGCAGATGCTGGAAACCAGAGTTTAGATCAGAGTGGTGCTGGAAAAGCACAGCAGGTCAGGCAGCATCCGAGGAGCAGGAAAATCGACATTTCAGGCAAAAGCCCTTCCTGATGAAGGGCTTTTGCCCGAAACATCGATTTTCCTGCTCCTCAGTTGCTGCCTGAGTCTCACTGTAGTCAGCTTTAAGTGACATTTTCAGGGTTTTTATCCAAATGCTTCCCAAATGGGGAAATATGTGGCTAAAAATTCTCTTGCTGTGTTTAACAGCCTATCGTACATTCCATCAGAGCCCAATGATTTACTTCGCTTCAGCTTTGCTAATGTGATACAGAATCAATCCATTTTTACAGTGTTCTCTAACAATCACCCATATTCTTGTATATAGTGCCGGCATTCTCATTTCCAGCATCAGTTATTTAATATCTCTCCTATATCTGCATATTTCACATATTGAAGTCTGGCCTCCTGTTGAATCTCTAAGTGATCTTTCTGTTATATAAAGCACTTAAAAATGTGATGGAAAATAATCATAATTGTCAGCGTCAACCTTCTAACCAAAGAATATGATGAACATGCGTACCAGCTTGGACTGAATAGTGTGAGGCAATGATCATCTGCAACAGGAAAGAATCTATCCATTTCCCCGTAACTTTCAAAGGCATCACCATTGCTGAATCCCCCATTATAATCATCTTACACCTTACTATTGGCCATAAACTGAAATGTGTAAACACAGTAGCTACAAGAGCAGGTTAAAAGTTAGGAATACTGCAGCAAGTATTTCTTCCTGTCTTTTCCTGATTTTCCAAAGTCTGTCCACCACCTATCATTCAGGATTGTGCACTTTGCACTTGCTTGGAGAAGTGCAATTCCAACTAATAGTCATGAAGTCTTACATCATCCAGGACAAAGTAGCTGACTTAATCGGTACCACATTTACAAATAGTCACTCCCTCCATCACCAATCCACCAGCAGTATGTACCATCTACAAGATGCACTGCAGAAATTCACCAAGGCTCTGTAAGAAACACCTTCCAAATCTTCATCCTCTACCATCTAGAAGGACAAGGGCAGCAGATTCATGGAAAAACTGCCACCTGCAAGCTCTTCTCTAAGCCAGTCACCATCCTGACTTGAAAAGTAACACTGTTCCTTCAGTGTTATTGGGTTAAAATCCTGGAATTTCCTTCCTTGCTAACAGCATTCTGGGTCTAACTGCAACAAATGGACTGCAGCGGTTCAAGGAGGTAGCTCACCACCATCTCTCTATGACAATTAGGGATAAGCCAAAAATATTGGCCTAGCCAGTGAAGCCGACATCACTTTGAGATGGACAGACAGATAAAGCTCACCCTCTGCTCAGATTTGGATGATACTACGATGCCTTGAGGCAATGTTTGCCCTGAAAAGTAATATCCCTTAGGAACACAAAGTCTAGAGGCCATTGTCAATTGTCATGATGACCAAAGTGCATTCACCATGAATTACTGCGTGATCCAACATATATGTTGAGATCATCAGGAATAAATAATGTCCTGCTATTTGGCATGTGCCTCAGACATCATGTAGTAGAGAGTCACAAAATTAATCTTCATCTGAGACATTTCCAACCAAGGTTAGGTAAGAGTTCTTTTCTTCCCTCTTACAGATGATGTCAACAACACTTCAATGAGATAATATACATAGAGAGATGATGCGTTTAGAAATTGTTACTGATGGTTCAAATGGATCAGTCAATCTGTTGTTGACTGTGAAGTCTATACAATGGTTATTGTGGTCTCCTGCTTTCTTGGCATACCATTAGAAGGTACAGTTATCCTAATGCTTGCAGACTATTTCAAATACTCTGGTCTTCTGAAGAGTGGCAGTGTCGCTATCAAACTTGCATAGCCCACAGTCAATCAGTGCCACCTTGTGTTGCAGTAGAGTGTAAGTCATCGTTCGTTCCAGCATCCAAGTCGGTAAATTTCTCCTTTCTTAATAATATGTCAAGAAGGATTTGATATATTACCATTGCATCTATTATTATTGTTTAGAAACTTGGGCCAAAATTGGACAGAATCATGTATATCTTAATGTTTGATTCATATTTCTCTTTTGTGTGTTAAGGGGAGAAAGCATAGTTTTAGTTATAGTTTTGATTTCAGTGCTGACAAAGAAGAGATAGAAGATGGAAGAAAAGAACTCTTACCTAACAACAAGGTGTCACATGGCACAAGAAGATAGAGACAGAAAAAAGTTTGTTAGAGAAACAGAATCATCCAGCAGAACATTCAGAGAGAAAAGAAAATCTTGCAGCATCATCAATGAAGTTTCACAGTCCCCAAAAACGTTGGGGCAGAAGATAAGAATGGCTTAAAGTCATGAGAAGAAAAGTTCCAGAAACAGAAATCAGTGGAAGAAGAGTTTAAGGAACTCATGTTAAGAAATAAATATTAGCAGCTTGCTTGAAGCTCTCAGGAAGAGGTATTAACAAAAGAAACAACTTTGGGTGAATGCAGAAGTTCACTGAAGATTCCAACTTGCCCACTGAACAAGGGACTTTAAAGTGTAAATAGGGAGCCCTTCACTGAAGCTTGAATATCTGTAAGAACTTTGCTTAGGGTAAAATGGCTGAATCTTTATTTCTGATATGTGTATTAACTTTATTTCGACCAGCTCTTTTGTACCACATAAAATAATTCATGCTTCTCCCCGTTTATGTAATGAACATTAATGTGCTTTTGTTCAAAAAATTCACTTTTGATAGCCACTAGTGAATAAAGTCCATGATTGATGACCGTGCTAAATAAATTGTAAAAATAAAACTTAAGGTCTATCGAACCTGATTTCACCCTGGGGTCTGACCTATTAAGTATCACTATAAACTGGGATTACAACAAATTACTAATATTATATTCATTATTATATTATAATTTTAACATATAACTATATCATATAACTATCACAATCAATGCTGCTTTTCATCATTTATTTAAATAATTTAGATGTGAACATAGGAGATATAATTAGTAAGTTTGCAGATGACACCAAAATTGGAGGTGTAGTGGACAGCGAAGAAGGTTATTTCAGATTACAACGGGATCTTGATCAGATGGGCAAATGGGCTGAGAAGTGGCAGATGGAGTTTAATTGAAATAAATGTGAGGTGCTACATCATGGAAAAGCAAATCAGAATAGCACTTATAAACTTAATGGTAAGGTTCTTGGGGGTGTTGCTGAACAAAGATACCTTGGAGTGCAGGTTCATAGCTCCTTGAATGTAGAGTCACAGGTAGATAGGCTAGTGATTGGTATGCTTTCCCTCATTGGTCAGAGCATTGAGTATAGGAGTTGGGAGGTCATATTGCAGCTGTACAGGACTTGGTTAGGCCACTTTTGGAATATTGTGTGCAATTCTGGTCTCCTTCCTTTCAGAAGGATGTTGTGAAACTTGAAAGGGTTCAAAAAAGATTTACAAGGATGTTGCCAGGGTTGGAGGATTTGAACTACAGGAAGAGAGTGAATAGGCTGTGGCTGTTTTCCCTGGAGCATCGGAGGCTGAAGGTTGACCTTATAGAGGTTTATAAAATCATGAGGGGCGTGGATAAGATAAACAGACAAGGTCTTTTCTTGGGGTGGGGGAGTCCAGAACCAGAGGGCATAGGTTTAGGGTGAGAGGGGAAAGATATAAAAGAGACCTAAGGGGCAACTTTTTCACGCAGAGGGTGGTACATGTATGGAATGAGCTGCAAGAGGAAGTGGTGGAGCCTGGTACAATTACAGCATTTAAAAGGCATGGGTACATGAATAGGAAGGGTTTGGAGAGATTAGGTGAGGATATCAGGTTGGCATGGATGAGTTGGACCAAAGGATCTGTTATGATTCTATGACTCTATCTCATCACAGCCTTGATTCAAACATGGACAAAATAGCTGAATTCCAGAGATGGGGTGAGAGTGAAGGCCCTTGACGTGAAGGCTGCATTCAACCAAGTGTGGCCTCAAGGAGCCCTAGCAAAACTGGAATCAATGGGTATCAGGGGCAAACTGCCTGCTGATTGGAGTCAAAGCTGGCATGTAGAAATATGGCTGTGGTTGTTGCAGGTCAGTCATTTCAACTCCAGGACATCTCTGCAGGAGTTCATCGGGGTAACGTCCTAGGCCCAACCATCTTCAGCTGTTTCATGAATGGCCTTCCTTCCATCATAAGGTCAGAAGTAGGAATATTCAGCGCCATTCGCGACTTCATATTCAAATGTAACAACAGCTGGACAATATCCAGGCTTGGGGTGACAAGTGGCAAGTAACATTTGTGACACACGAATGCCAGACTATGACCGTCACCAATAAGAGACAATCTAACCATCGCCGCTTGACATGCAATGGTGTTACTATCACTGAATCCCCCACTATCAAGATCCTGGGGATTATCATTGACCAGAGAATTAACTGGACTAACCACATAAACACAGCAGCTAGAACAGCAGGTCAAAGGTTAGGAACACTGCAGCGAGTAACTCACCTCCTGGCTCTCCAAAGTCTGTCCACCATCTAGAAAGTACAAGTCAGGAGTGTGATGGAATATTCCTCACTTGCCTGATAGTTGCAGCACCAAAAACAGTCAAGAAGCTTGACACAATCCCCACCCTTATCTACGTTCCGTAAAGACCATCCCTCCCTGACCCCACCAACCTCTGAATACATTGTATCATCCTCTGCCATTTCCACTATCTACAAACAGACCCCACCACCAGAGATATACATCCCACTCCACCCGTATCTTCATTCCGTAAAGATCACTGGCTCCACAACTGTCTTGTCAGGTCCACACCCTCCACCAACCTACCCTCACCTCCTGGCACCTTCCTCTGCCCCCACAATAATTGCAAAACCTGCACCCACACCTCCCCCTCACCTCTGTCCAAGGCCCTATAGGATCTTTCCACATCCATCCGAGATTTTTCTGCACTTCCACACATGTTATCTACTGTATCCGTTGCTCCCGCTGTGGATTGGGGAGACAGGAGCCTACTTGTGGAATGTTTCAGAGAACATCTCCAGGACACACACATGAAGCAAACCCACTATCCCGTGGCCGAGCACTTTAACTCCCCCTCCCATTCCCCCGAGGACATGCAGGTCCTGGGCCTCCTCCATCACCAAACCCTTACCACGCGCTGCCCGGAGGAAGAACGCTTCATCTTCCGCCTTGGGATCTTCCAACCACATGAGATCAATGTGGATTTCACCAGTTTCCTCATTTCCCCTCCCGCCACCTTATCCTAGATCCAAAGTTCCAACTTGGTACCACCCTCTTGACCTGACCTACCTGTCCATCTTCCTTCCCACCTATCTGCTCCACCCTTCTCTCCAACCTATCAACTTCATCTACCTATCACTTTCCCAGCTATCTTCCCCGCAGCCACACACCGCCTCCCATTTATCTCTCAGCCCGTTTTGTCCACTAGCCTCATTCCTGATGAAGGGTTTTTGCCCGAAACATCGATTCTCCTGCTCCTTGGATGCTGCCTGACTGGTTGTGCTTTTCCAGCATCACACTCTCGACCATTCAGGACAAAGCAACTCGCTTAATTGACATAGAACATAGAACATAACAGCACAGTACAGGCCCTTCGGCCCTCGATGTTGCACTGCCCTGTCATACTAATCTGAAGCCCATCCCACCTACACTATTCCATGTACGTCCATATGCCTGTCCAATGACGATTTTTTTGCAGCAGAGAGCAGCGGAAGCTGGGTGGAAGTGAAGTCGGAGCGCAAAGCCAGTCGGGAAGGTAAGTGATTGTTATTTGAGTGGGTGTGTTCTAGACCCCAGGCCCTACAAAGTAGGGCCTACCTCCCACCCTCCTCCTCTAAACTAAATTAAAAGTCCACAGACTTGCCCCAAAAAGAGGGTCCAAGGAAGTTCCTGTGGATTGAAGTGTGGCTTTAGGTCAGGAGACTTTGACAAGGAGGTTTAGTGAAGTGATTACGCCACAGTTGAAGAGGGTGACGACATGACTGCCAAGCTGGTTCAGTGTGTTATGTGCTTAATGTGGGAGGTCAACGACTTTGGTGTGTCTGGCTCGTATAAGTGTGGAAAGTGTGAGCACATTCAGCTACTGACAGAGTATATTGCAGCGCTGATGAAAGAACTCGAGGACCTTAGGCTCATCTGAGAGAACGAGATCTTTCTGGACAAGACCTTCAGCGAGGTTATTACACCGACCATACCAGAAGAGAGCAGAAGAGAACAGACCATGAGGAAGGCAGAGAGGAGACAGGTGCAAGAGACCCCGGGGGAAGTACCTGTCAGGAACAAGTTGAATCTTTTGGAAACAGTAGAGACAGATGACACTGCCAGTCCCCGAGGCGGCCAGGTCTGTCAATCAAAAGTTAGCGTGGAGGCAGAGCGGAAGAGTTGGATATCGCACAGAGCCGTGGTAATAGGGGACTCCATAGTGAGAGGAACTGACCGGGGTTTTTGTGGCAGCAGGTGGGACTTAAGGATGGTGTGTTGTCTTCCTGGTGCCAGGGTTAAAGACATCACAGACAGAGTGCAGGAAATCCTCAAGGACGAGGGTGAAGAGCCAGAGGTGGTGGTACATGTTGGCACAAATGATGTCGGGAAGAAGAGGAGGAACGTACTACAGCGGGACTTCAGAGAACTAGGAAGAAGGCTGAAAAGCAGGACATCCAGGGTGGTTATCTCCAGTTTGCTTCCAGTTCCTCGGGCTGGTGAGGCCAGAAACAGGGAGAGAATGGACTTGAACGTGTGGTTGGGGAACTGGTGCAGGAAGCAAGGATTTAAATTCTTGGATCACTGGGGTATGTTTTGTGGTAAGCATAAATTATACAAGACAGACAGTTTGCACATTAATAGGTTAGGGGCCAGCATTCTGGCAGGCAGGTTTGCTACTGCAACACAGCTACGTTTAAACTAAGTAGCGGGAGGGAGGGGACAAGCTGAATGTTTAAGAAGGAAATTGAAGGGAAAGTTAGAACAAGGGAAGTCAAAAAAAACAACTGTATCAATGAAGCAGAAAACTCAGAAAGGGATCATGCTGTAAGGTTGAGTGAAATAGGAGTTGATGGGAAGAGTGAGGGCAGTAACAAATTAAAAATACTATATATGAATGCACGAAGCATTAGAAATAAGATGGATGAGCTTGAGGCTCTTTTGGAAATTGGCAGATACGATATTGTGGAGATAACTGAGACATGGCTTCAAGTGGACAGGGCCTGGGAAATGAATATTCAAGGCTACACCTGCTATCGTAAGGACAGACTGACGGGCAGAGGGGGTGGGGTGGCCATGTTGGTAAGGGATGATATTCAATCCCTTGCGTGGGATGACCTAGAAACTCAGGATGTAGAGTCAGTATGGATAGAGCTGAGAAATTCTAAGGGTAAAAAGACCCTCTTGGGAGTTATCTACAGGCCCCCAAACAGTAGTCTAGATGTCAGATGTAAGTTGAATGAGGAGCTGAAATTAGCCTGTCACAAAGATGTTACTACAGTTGTTATGGGGGATTTCAACATGCAGGTGGACTGGGAGAATCAGCATGGTATTGGACCTCAAGAAAGAGACTTTGTGGAGTGCCTCCAAGATGGATTCTTAGAACAGCTGGTGCTGGAGCCTACCAGGGAGAAGGCAGTTCTGGATCTGGTATTGTGCAACGAACCAGAATTGATCAGGGACCTTGAAGTGAAGGAGCCATTGGGAAGTAGTGACCATAATACAATAAGCTTCAATCTGCAATTTGAGAGGGAGAGGGTAAAATTGGAAGTAACAATATTTCTGTTGAATAAAGGGAACTATGGAGCTATGAGGTAGGAGCTGGCCAAAGTTCAATGGTGCAATACCCTAGCAGGGATGACAGTGGAGGAACAATGGCAGATATTTCTGTGTATAATGCAGAAGTTGCAGGATCAGTTCATTCCAAAAAGGAAGAAAGATCCTAGGAGGAGTCATGGGTGGCCATGGCTGACGAGGAAAGTTAAGAAACATGTAAAGTTAAAAGAGAAAAAGTATAACATAGCAAAGATAAGTGGGAAAACGGAGGACTGGGAAGCTTTTAAAGAACAACAGAGGATTACTAAGAAGGAAATACGCAGAGAAAAAATGAGGTACGAAGGTAAACTGGCCAAAAATATAAAGGAGGATATGTATGTGAAAGGCAAAAAAAATGGTTAAGATTAAAATTGGGCCCTTGAAGACAGAAACAGGGGCATATATTACTGGGAACAAAGAAATAGCAGAAGAATCGAATTGGTACTTCAGATCTGTGTTCATTGGGAAAGACACAAGCAATCTCCCTGAGGTAACAGTGGCTGAAGGACCTGAACTTAAGGGAATTTATATTTGCCAGGAATTGGTGTAGGAGAGACTGTTAGCTCTCTGGGGTCTGATAAGTCCCCAGGGCCTGATGGTCTACATCCCAGGGTACTGAAGGAGGTGGCTCAAGAAATCGTGGATGCTTTGGTGATTATTTTCCAGAGTTCGATAGATTCGGGATCAGTTCCTGCGGATTGGAGGGTGGCTAATGTTGTATCACTTTTTAAGAAAGGTGGGAGAGTGAAAGCAGGAAATTATAGACCAGTTAGTCTGACTTCGGTGGTGGGAAAGATGCTGGAGTATATTATAAAGGATGAAATTATGACACATCTGGATAGTAGTAACAGGATAGGTCAGAGTCAGCATGGATTTATGAAGGGGAAATCATGCTTGACTAATCTTCTGGAATTTTTTGAGGATGTAAATCTGAAGATGGACGAGGGAGATCCAGTAGAAAGCTTTCGATAAAGTCCCACTTAGGAGGTTAGTGAGCAAAATTAGGGTGCATGGTATTGGGGGCAAAGTACTAACTTAGTTTGAAAGTTGGTTGGCTGACAGAAAACAAAGGGTAGTGATAAACGGCTCCATTTCGGAATGGCAGGCAGTGATCAGTGGGGTACCGCAGGGATCAGTGCTGGGACCGCAGCTTTTTACAATATATATTAAAAATATAGAAGATGGTATTAATAATAACATTAGCAAATTTGCTGATGATACTAAGCTGGGTGGCAGGGTGAAATGTGAGGAGGATGTTAGGAGATTACAGGGTGACCTGGACAGGTTAGGTGAGTGGTCAGATGCATGGCAGATGCAGTTTAATGTGGATAAATGTATGGTTATCCACTTTGGTGGCAAGAACAGGAAGGCAGATTACTACCTAAATGGATTCAAGTTAGGTAAAGGGGCAGTACAAAGAGATCTAGGTTTTCTTGTACACCAGTTAATGAAGGTAACCATGCAGGTACAGCAGGTAGTGAAGAAGGCTAATAGCATGCTGGCCTTCATAACAAGAGGGATTGAGTATAGAAGCAAAGAAGTTCTTCTGCAGCTGTACAGGACCCTGGTGAGACCACACCTGGAGTATTGTGTGCAGTTCTGGTCTCCAAATTTGAGGAAAGACATTCTGGTTATTGAGGGAGTGCAGCGTAGGTTCACAAGGCCAATTCCTGGAATGGCGGGACTACCTTACGCTGAAAGACCGGAGCGACTGGGCTTGTATACCCTTGAGCTTAGAAGACTGAGAGGGGATCTGATTGAGACATATAAGATTATTAAAGGATTAGACACTCTGGAGGCAGGAAACATGTTTCCGCTGATGGGTGAGTGCTGAACCAGAGGACACAGCTTAAAAATACGGGGTAGACCATTTAGGACAGAGATGAGGAGAAACTTCTTCACCCAGAGAGTGGTGGCTGTGTGGAATGCTCTGCCCCAGAGGGCAGTGGAGGCCCAGTCTCTGGATTCATTTAAGAAAGAGTTGGATAGATCTCTCAAGGATAGTGGAATCATGGGTTATGGAGATAAGGCAGGAACAGGATACTGATTAAGGATGATCAGCCATGATCCTATTGAATGGTGGTGCAGGCTCAAAGGATAGAATGGCGTACTCCTGCACCTATTGTCTATTGTCAATTATCTATTGACGTAAATGCACTTCAACTTGGCGAATCTACTACCTTTGCAGGCAAAGCATTCCATACCCTTACTACTCTCTGAGTAAAGAAACTACCTCTGACATCTGTCTTATACCTATCTCCCCTCACTTTAAAGTTGTGTCCCCTCATGTTTGCCGTCCCCATACTTGGAAAAAGGACACCCTATCTAACCCTATCTAACCGTCTGACTATCTTGTATGTCTCTATTAAGTCACCTCTCAACCCTCTTCTCTCTAACGAGAACAGCCTCAAGGCCCTCAGCCTTTCCTCGTGAGACATTCCAGGCATACCATTAAATCTCCTCTGCATCCTTTCCAAAGCTTTCACATCCTTCTTATAATGCAGTGACCAGAACTGTACACAATATTCCAAGTGTGGCCGTACCAGAGCTTTGTACAGCTGCAGCATAACCTCATGGTTCCGGAACTCAATCCCTTTATTAATAAAGGCCAGAACACTGTATGCCTTCTTCACAACCCTGTCAATCTGGGTGGCAACTTTCAGGGATCTGTGTACATGGACACCAAGATCTCTCTGCTCATCTGCACTCCTAAGAATCTTACCATTAGCCCAGTACTTTGCATTCCGATTACTCTGTCCAAAGTGTATCACCTCACATTTGTCCACATTAAACTCCATTTGCCACCTCTCAGCCCAGCTCTGCATCCTATCTATGTCTCTCTGCAACCTACTACATCCTTCGTCACTATCCACAACTCCACCAACCTTAGTGTCATCAGCAAATTTACTAACCCACCCTTCTAAGCCCTCATCCAAGTCATTTATAAAAATGACGACAGCAGTGGACCCAACACCGACCCTTGCGTACGCGGCTAGTAACTGGACACCAAGATGAACATGTTCCATCAACTACAACCCTCTGTTTTCTTTCAGCAAGCCAATTACTGATCCAAACTGCTATGTCTCCCACAATCTCATTCCTCTGCATTTTGTATAATAGCCTACTGTGGGGAATCTTATCAATCGCCTTGCTGAAATCCATATACACTACATCAACCGGTTTATGCTCATCTACCTGTTTGGACACTTTGTCAAATAACTCAAAAAGATTTGTTTGGCACGACCTGCCCTTCTCAAAACTGCGCTGACTGTCCCTGATCAGATCATTCTTTTCAAAATGGTTATAAATCCTATCTCTTATAACCTTTTCCAACACTTTACCAACAACTGAAGTGAGACTCACTGGTCTGTAATTACCAGGGTTGTCTCTACTACCCTTTTTGAACAAGGGAACCACATTTGCTATCCTCCAGTCTTCAGGCACTATTCCTGTAGACAATGATGATTTGAAGATCAATGCCAAAGGCTCGGCAATCTCTTCCCTTGCTTCCCAGAGGATCCTAGGATAAATCCCATCCAGCCCAGGGGACTTGTCTATTTTCACACTCTGCAGGATTTCTAATACCTCTTCCTTGTGAACCTCAATCTCTTCTAGTCTAGATGCAAGTATCTCTGTATCTTCCTTGCCAACATTTTCATTTTCTATAGTGAACACTGTCGAAAGATATTGATTTAGTGCTTTCCCTCTCTCCTCTGACTCCACACACAACTTCCCACTATTATCCTTGATTGGCCCTAATTTAACTCTTGTCATTCTTTTATTCCTGACATACCTATGGAAAGCCTTAGGGTTAACCCTGATCCCATCTGCCAACAACTTCTCATGTCTCCTCCTGGCTCTTCTGAGCTCTCTTTTTAGGTCTTTCCTGACTTCCTTGTAACCCTCAAGCACCCTAACTGAGTTTTCACATTTTGTCCTACATTAAGCCTTCTTCTTCTTCTTGACCAGGGATGATTCCATTTCCTTAGTAAACTACGGCTCATGCGTTCTGTATCTTCTTCCCCGCCTGACAGGTACATACTTATCTAGGACACACAGGAGCTTTTTCTTGAATAAGCTCCACATTTTTAATGTGCTCATCCCCTGCAGTTTCCTTCCCCATTCTACGCTTCCTAAATCTTTCCTACTTGCATCATAATTTCCCTTCCCCCAGCTGTAACTCTTGCTCGGTGGAGTACATCTATCCCTTTCCATCACGAAAGTAAACCTGACAGAATTGTGATCGCTGTCACCTACTTCCAAATCTAACACCTGGCCAGGCTTGTTACCCAGTACTAAATCTAAAGTGACTTCACCCCTTGAGGCCTGTCTACATACTGTGTCAGGAAGCCCTCCTGCCCACACTGGACAAAAACTGACCCATCTATAGTACTCATACTGTAGTGTTCCCAGTCAATATTTGGATAACATGCAAACATGCACTCCCTCCACCCTTGACGCTCAATAGCAGCAATGTGTACTATCTACAAGATGCATTACAGAAATTCACCAGCAGCACCTTCAGACAGCACCTTTCAAATCCATGACCACTTCCATCTAGAAGGGCAAGAGCAACAAATATATGGGAACACCACTACCTTCAAGTTCCCCTCCAAGTCACTCACCATCCTGACTTGGAAATTTATCACTATTCCTTCACAGTCACTGAGTTAAAATCCTGGAATTGCCTTCCTAATGGTATCGTGGGTCAACTCACAGCAACCCACTACAGAGGCTTAAGAAGGCAGCTCACCACCACCTTCTCAAGGGCAACTAGGGACAGGCAATAAATGTTGGCCAGTCAGCACCATACACATATCCGACAAATAAATATTAAAAAAAACACTGAAAAGATCAGAGCATTAGATGCAATGAGTTTGAATGATTCACTTAGTAGAAATCTGGAAAATTAAGTTTGTTTCACAAAAGAGCCTTTCTATCTATGTCAAGTTTTTCTGTGCATTGATGGAGTGTCCTTTACAGGCAAATTCAGCAACAATTCTCAAAAGAGCAATTAAATATTAGATGTATCCTTTATACAGTATTGAATGGAGATATTTATCTTCTCCATAATTTTACATATTTATAATTTCATTTGAAAATACTGTTAATTGCTGCCCCAGCTGCAAATTTATAATGATGAATAATGCCCCAATTTAGTCTATTCCATCTGTTTACAGGGTGGTTCAACTGCTTCCCAAAGAAATCCACCTTGCATTCTGCAGGCCCTCGAATCAGACTGACAGGAAGCACATGGCCAGGTTAAATAACAGGAAACTGCAGAGGAAAGTGTCACCAGGCGACTCTAAGACAGCTTTGAAATAGACGCTAAGCCCCACGAGATCAGTGGAAAGGTCAATCAATGGAAGAGGTTTTGCCTCTTGAACCTGGCTATTACTTATTTCTACAAACATTAATTGACCCAAGGAAGTGCATACCTGCTGCCGCCATTCAGCTGACTAAAGTACAACAAATATTATAAGTTACTTGCCAATAGACCCCATTCTCGACCTTACTTTTGATTACATTACAAAGTTGTGGTTAGTTTTTTATTCTCTCAAATGCAAAAATGGAGTTAATTTGTTTCTCACTTTTCTAAGGCAATTTTCCATTTTGAAATTTTAAGCTGGAGGAAAGTGGCAGATCCAAATGTTGGTTTCAAATTGAATGTCCTGTCTGCAGTTCTGTGTTGTTGGCTGGTAGCAGGCTTTTAAGGGCTGCTAACTCCCTGGCTAAACTAACTGGGATTCCAGACCATATCTGCGCTATATTCAATCTATACAGGGATTATAAATCCCCAAAGTCACAAAAGGATCTCACTGTGCAGTACTTCCACACCATGTGTACAATCCATCCTTTTCCTGCTACTGCAATGTTGAGTACGCAAAGAGTTCTCTCACACACTATGTGGCTTTTGCAAAATATTTAGACCATGGATTCAAATCCTCACTAAAACATCAACTGTGTTTATCCAGTGTATGATATTTAAATGTGGCACATGTCGATCCTGATACACTCGTTCACTCCTTGACGATGGTTTGGTCTTCAACAATGAGTAATGAGCCTATCAACTTGGCATTTCACTTTGACACCTTCCTTACATCTGTATTAGAACTCTGAAATGAATTGTTTTATAATCATTGCATTGACTACATAAAAGAAACATGACTGAATCATATCATTGAACGCAATCAAAATCATCAAAGAGGATTGATAAGGGCAGAACGGTAGGTGTGATCTATATGGACTTCAGTAAGGTGTTCGACAAGGTTCCCCATGGGAAACTGGTGAGCAAGGTTAGATCTCATGGAATACAGGGAGAACTAGCCATTTGGATACAGAACTGGCTCAAAGATGGAAGACCGAGGGTGGTGGTCGAGGGTTGTTTTTCAGACTGGAGGCCTGTGATCAGTGGAGTGCCACAAGGATCAGTGCTGGGTCCACTACTTTTCACCATTTATTAAATGATTTGGATGTAAGCATAAGAGGTATAGTTAATAAGTTTGCTGATGACACCAAAATTGGAGGTGTAGTGGACAGCAAAGAAGGATTACAATGGGATCTTGATCAGATGGGCCAATGGGCAGAGAAGTGGCAGATGGAGTTTAATTCAGATAAAGTGAGGTGCTGTATTTTGGGAAAGCAAATCTTAACAGGACTTATACATGTAATGGTAAGGTCCCAGGGAGTGTTGCTGAACAAAGAGACCTTGGAGTGCAGGTTCATAGCTCCTTGAAAGTGGAGTCACAGGTAGATAGGATAGTGAAGAAGGCGTATGGTATGCTTTCCTTTATTGGTCAGAGTATTGAGTACAGGAGTTGGGAGGTCATGTTGCGGCTGTACAGGACATTAGTTAGGCCACTGTTGGAATATTGCGTGCAATTCTGGTCTCCTTCCTGTCGGAAGGATGTGGTGAAACATGAAAGGGTTCAGAAAAGATTTACAAGAATGTTGCCAGGGTTGGAGGATTTGAGCTATAGGGAGAGGCTGAATAGGCTAGGGCTATTTTCCCTGGAGTGTCGAAGGCTGAGGGGTGACCTTATACAGGTTTATAAAATATTGAGGGGCATGGACAAGATAAACAGACAAGGTCTTTTCCCTTGGGTGGAGGAGTCCAGAACTGGATTGGGAAATGCAGCATGATGCTGAACACGTTCAAAAGCCTCATGTTTGGTCCTTCAGATATGCTGAGGTGAGCTGTTTGCAGCTGCCATGATGCTGCTGAAAAGTAGGGTACTTGAAAATTGTATCCCTTTCTACTCAGGTGAGAGATATGGAATTCTGGTTGATTACCCCAAGTCTCTAGCTGATTCAGGCAAGACATATTTTCTGTTTGCCCCACATGATATCAGGTCAAGAGTTAGGACTACTGGAATGCTGTCATTTGGTCCTTCCAAGCACCAACGTGATTTTTTCCAACATGATTTATTTTCACATCATTGGTTAATATGGACTACTGACCTTTAATTTCATCAACTGATTGAAGACCTGGAACTTTGTTTGAGGGAAAACACCTTTAAATGAAACAAAAAAACCCTGCATTAAAATGGCTACAGAGGTCTACTGACCTATAGAGACTAACTTTCTAAAAAGCCTCCAGTGTAGACTAACAGGAGACATGTCTGCAGAATGTCACCCATGATGTTGTTTGAAATATTTGGAAAAAAAAACTAAGGAAATCAGAAACAATGATTTAATCTTCAGAAACTGTCAGCAACAAAAGTTAATGTATCAAAATCTATTTCACAAAAGAGTGTGGAAAGATTTACCTAACTGTATCAATGGGATCATGATAGATTTGACAATGGGATACTGAAACTCTTTTGCTTCCATAGACTGTGTGCCAATAGCCAGTTGTTGGGTGATTGATACTTTGTTGTGAAAAGCTATGATTATAAAGTTATCTGTTTGTTACAGGGGGAGTAACGTCAAGAAGGCCTATGGGATGAGATAGCAAAATGTTCACTTTCTCTCAACATTTTCTTTCAAAGTCAAACATTGCCTCTGTCACAAGTTAGAACAGATCACAGTATCAGATTTGTTAACAATAAAGGGAACATCATGTATCTTATCACCCACACTGGAAAATAGCTGATTGCAGTTTAAAGGAGACTGTGTCCAGAGGAACAAGCAGCTTACAATGGCCACAACGCTACAGAAATCTCAAGACCATCTAACAAGCCTCAGACCTTTACCGGAGTGAGTTAAAGAAAGTGACTCTTTAATTTAATATGTTATATATCACTGGAAAAGTGCACTGGAAATGAAGCCGTGTTATTCCTGGAGTCATAACAAAAGTTAAAGATTTAATATAAGTACACAAAAGTCCTAAATTTACCTATATGTTAGGTCCAGGCTGACAGAAAGCACAGGCCAAGTTTCTGTACTATTTATTACAAATAAATAGAATCTAGCTACAGATAAACAAATGTAACTATCAAGATATAATTCTACTAGTTAAAACTTTACTTCCCTTATAAAACTCATCTTACAGACAGACACACAATAAAAAGCTTGTCAAGGGCTGAGAAATGACTGTGAGGCAGATCAATGGTCCCTGTCCACAGTGCACTGAGATGATCATTTTCACTTGTCTGCTTGATCTTCCTCATCTGGGTAATTTCACTTGCTTGCAGGAGGCTTGGAGCAGTTGATTCACATTTATAAATTCTCTGGTTAAGAGCCATAGCTTACAGCAGCAGAAGAAAATCAATTGGCTTTCCTCATTGGCTTGAGGTGATTTTACTAAAGAAAGAAAGAAGGCTCTTTCCCTTCTGAAAGTCCAAAAGCTCTGACTATATTGTTCACACCCACAAGCTGTCTAGCTACCTGGGAGCCAATCACATGGTGGTAGGCAGGCAGAAGGTCTTTGGCAGCAACAACAGGTTACCATTCCCAGTGCCAATCAGCCAAATGCATTTTTTTGGTTTTTTTGAGGAGATTCTCAATCTCCTAGTTATAATACCCACTCCCCCTCCAAAAGCAGTGGTGCTATTTCCTGGTTGCATTTTGTTTTATAATTACCCCCACATTACCACCTAACCGCGGCAGTGCTTATATTTTTCCCAACACCCATGTTGTGTGCGTGCAGGTGTGAGACACAGTGGAAGACACAAGGTGGACAAATCATTATTCAATTACCACCACCAGGAAGAAAGGAAATGCTCAAGAGGCCAGTGATCAGCCAAATTTATTGGATGATCCTCAATTAAAACACATCCCATCTGCAACCAGCTCATCTGCAACCAGATTTCCCTGACCATTTGAACAAACAACAATGTAAATAACACCGACAATAAGTGTCAGGTAAGTTGTTATGCTTTCCATAATCCTTGGCTATGAAAACATTTGAAAATAAAGTCTTTTTCCTATTTTAGACAACAAAACAAAAATAAAGAAAAACAAAATGATTAAAATCAATAATTTTCAATTATTGCTGTTGTCTGTTTGGCTTGTTCCTTCATGTAACTTTACACATGGTCAAATACATATTACATTGAAAAAGTAGATATATTAAAAAATTCAACTCTGTTATAATCAACCTCAAGAGTGAAAAGACAGGAATTTACTTATGCCTCCAGACTTGGTTTGTATAGTTATGTCTGCATGAAGCTAATGTACAGTAGGTGGCATAACCATTCATTGCTGGACAAAGGGCTGATTACACCGTCCGATTTCTTAAGAGGAGCCCATTAACTATCCTATGGATCTCAACTAAGGTGCAGGACTTTATTGAAAACAATATTTTTTGTCTAGATCACTTGGCATTCTGCTCCACTAGCCATTGATGTAGGTTGATAAGGTGTGTACTCATCTCAGCCCACCATTCACATTCTCATACCCTGCCGCAAGTTACATCTGAAACAACTGATCAGTTGAAAAGGATGTCCTGCAGAACCTACCCTGGCCAGTGGGGAATGACACAATTTGGCTTGCAACACAAGGCTTCTCTAGGAATCACAAAGCTCATTCGACACTCACCTTTAATGGCCCTCTTCAGTTCCATTGCCCGTGGAACTATTCAGTACATGCATAATGTAGGCTTTCATCAGACCCTGTCTAAAAGGGCAATCAAGGTCCTATTCATGGTATAGACATCAATTTCCATATTAAATGAGGACTACTGCATGAAACTGACAGGCACTTTGGACCAGGTGGTACCTCCTTTCAATATGGAGCTGATTGCACTGCCAGTGTTAACAGGGCAGCAAGGCTACAAATCCCTTCTTTTTAGTTATTACCATGCCATTGAAAGCAACCAAATTCAGCCTCATTATCTGCAAATCATTTGCAGCTAATTGTTGCAATTTGAGGGTGAAAGACTACCTGGATGGTTGAATAATCTGCAGGTTTATTTTATTTATTGTATCCTCCCATGTTAATTAATGTCATTGATAACATAAAGCTAATTCTTAGAGTTGGAGATTGTGATTGGTTAGTTTTATTGGTCACTTTATTCAGTTTTGTGTAGTATGCTACTAGTAAATTCCAGTAAACTCACAGATTACGGCAAAAATCAGCCATTTAACAGAATTATGACAAAGGAGATAAATCTATGACACAATTAATGGCTTTTCCAGTCCGTACATCAGATATCCTGGAAACTATCAAGGAACACATGGGGCATTCCTCTTTCCTGTGTAAAAAGGGGTATCAAGTGGCCATGAAGATATTATTAATGCAGCTTCAACAAATCACTGAATTTTACATAAATTGGAAAAGGCAACTGCGTTAAAATATGTAAGAAAATTAAGAGTTTCACCAGTTCAATCATTTTTAAAGATATATGATTTTAAATTTTTGCATACCATCACTTTAGTTAGCTTTAGAATCTTGTTTCAAGTAATGTCAGGAATGTAGTCAGTAATCTGAATCAGAGGCATTCTGGCAACCATCAGTCATAGAAAAATAAATTATTTTCACATCAGTGATTCCTGAAATACTATTGATTTATCCTAGCTCTCTGGGGGCAAGGGTGAGTGTCTAAGCATTAGTGCTCCTGTGGAAGTACATCTCCACAGTTCCAGCAGAGAAATGGGAGATTAATAAATGGAGGTGTAACTGTTTCGGGGGTGTGGGGGGAGATAGAATGGTAGAGTTATGGGTGGAAGTTTGATGTTGACCAGGCGTTTGTTGATTTCACAAGCATCTGTCAGTAGTTCTTATGTCTGATGCTTTTGGTGAATTGATCAGCCCAAGGAGATTCCTTTGGCTGCTCCCCAGGACTGCATTTGTATCATATTCTCCTTGTTGCATAGTAGAGTTGATGAGGATTGGGGGGTGGAGGGGGGAGGGGGGGGGGGAAACATCAGAGTTTAGGGTCAGTCCTTATGCCAGTTCTCTAACAGATATGACAGACACATATTTCTTCTTTGCAGTCACCAGTGTCAGCTAATCCAAACTGAGTCCAAGTAGGGTTGAGTCTTAAAATAACTGACAGCTGAATGATCACTACCACAGAACGATCAAGATGAAACCTGCTGATGCCCTAATTCGGGAGTGGTTGATCCCATGGCTGAAGTCAACAGCATATTACTCTGGTGTCCTCCTCTGCTGGAATGATAGGTCTCAAAAAAGGCTCAGTCAGTGATGCCAAGAAGGATATTTTCTAACAGGTAGGAGATTTTGAAAGATCCCAGTCAGACTATGTGAGACACAATTTTTCCATTGAATAAAAACAGAGAAATATGATTGAACTTAAGTAAGTCTGGAAAACAAGAACTGGCAGTTCATTTGTTCTGAAGGACCAAATGGTCGAATGCTGGAATATAGACTTTGTCGGCTCTGAACTCTGGGTTGAACTGGTTCAGACACAGGAAACAATGGTTTCCTTTCTCACCGACAGTTGCTGCAGCTTCTCAGTGAAGGATCTCAAGTAAAATATGGTGAAGCAGTCAGAATTTATTTTGCATCGACAAAATTCTGCAGCCCTAAAATCATCCCTAGTTGTTAATATTTCTCCAGGAGGTCATGGGGAGAGTAAGTGGGAGGATAGAGCAATGATTGAAAGTCTCCAGAGATGAAGGAGTGATGGCGTTGATGCTTTCAGGTTGGTCTGTGATCAGCAAAAAAAAACTCTATATTCAATCAAGCCATGCCGTACCTGGCTAAGTATTGTTGGATTCTACCTTTTTACTTTCTAGCTGAACAATTTTGGCTAGCTGTATCATTAAAAAGATCATACAGATCAAATTGACTGGCATTGGCTGCTTAGCAGTATTGATTTCTGATCCTTAGGCAGAAATGACCATGCACTGCACAATTCTCAGCAGCATTTCATTCACACCTTGTGTGGCATTTTAATACTTTAATGTTGCTAGTTTTGGATTTTTTTTAATTTAACCTATCTTTCGAATTAACTTATTCAGAGATGTTATTACACACATCTGCAGCAGATCGAATTTGAACCTGGGCCTCACAACTAAAGGTAAGGACACTACCAATGCTCCATAAGAGGGCCGAAAGGATACTAATTTCCCTCCCTAAATGACATTAGTGAACCAGCTGGGTTTTTCTAACAACCAATTCATGATCATTATTAGACTCCTAAATCCAGTTTTTTATTGAATTTGGATTTCACGATCTGGTATAGTAGGATTTGAACCCAGATTCCCAGAATATTACCTAGGTCAGTGGATTAACAGTGCAGTCATAATTCTAATAAGCCATTGCCTACTCTTAAAAAAAAAGTTCAAAGGAGGCCATGAGCACAGTTCTCCAGTACCACGAATTTTGGATGTGAGTACTGTATCCCATGTTTAGGGACATTGCAGCTGTCAGCACACCCAAAGTACAATGGGATATCCTCACCCTAGGAGAGCCACTTTCATGATCATGGTTTCTCCCTTGCCAGGTAAGTACAGGATGAATAATATGAGAGAATTTATTTTTGAATAAAGGCACTAAAATCCTTTGTTCAGAGTTTAGTTTTTAACCTAATTGTTTTTGAAATTTACAGGTAGATACCATTCAGTGGAGAGGGTCAGAATTTCAGATCTGTTAAGACACAGAAAGAGGCTAGTCATCCCATCATGTCTGCACTGGCTTTCTGAGCAGCTAAACTTAGCGCCAATCTCTTGTACCATAGCCCTGCACATTGAGGAAGAAACAAAGAACCCTAATTGAATCCTGTAGACCATGCACTCTGATGCTACTGAGTGGCAGTGGTGGAGGGAATGGATGGTTGTGGATGTGCCAATCTAGTGGGCCTCTTTGTCCAGGATGGTGTCAAGCTGGTTGAGTGTTGTTGGAGGTGTGCTCATCCAAGTATATGGAGAACATTCCATTGTGACTTATGCCTTATATATGGTGAATAGTCTTTGGGGAGTTAGAGTTACTACTGCAGGATTGCTAGTTTCTGGCTTGCTCTTGTAGCCACTGTATTTATATGGCTAGCCCAGTTCAGTTTCTGGTCAATGGTGACCCCAAGATGTTGATGGAGAATTCAGTGATTGTAACACCATTGAACATCAAGGGATAATGGTTAGATTTTATCTTATTGGAGATGGTCCCTGTCTGTCATTTCTGCGGCGTGAATATTACTTGCCATTTTTCAGCCCAAGACTGGATATTGTCCAGGTCTTGGTGTTTGGACATGGGCTGCTTCAGTATTTGAGGAGTCGTGAATGGCATTGAATTTCATGCAAACATTAGCAAACTTATCCACTTCCGGGAAAGAACAGCAAGATTTAAAAAGTCACTGCTCTCACTCACTAGGAGCTATCTAAAGTCAAAGAAGAGAAGTGTTTTTCACCTGCATATTATTGAATTGTATTAACATTAGTAGTTTCAGTAAAGTCTGTAAATAAGGTTAAGCATTCTTGATAATTCCCACTTTCTAGCACTTTTTACAACTATCCTACGCATCCAGTTGGCCCTGAGTTTGTATTCCTTAAGGATATAGATGGGTGGGCAACTCCACTATATATCTTTCTCATTTATTGACTTGGTCTCAGTGCTCAAGCTAACACATCGTTTATCTGTCCAATATTACAAGTTCATCTAAATCTGCTATAGTGAGTCAGGGTAACAGTTAACTATTTGTAGAGGATGGTGACATTAGTAAAGGGAAGAAGTTCATGTTTGATGCTATCCAGCAGATCTTTGATGACAATAAGCAGCAGAGTAGGATTATGAAGTGAAGTATGTTTCCCTGAGGAACTGCTGCATTGAAATTACAGCCAGTAGCCCACTGCCTATATATCAATGCCCGATCTTTGTGTTTTCTGAGGAGGGTGACCATTTACCTCGACAGCTCCTGGATATAACACAAGAGAGCAGTTCTCAAATGTACCTTGTCAAAGGCTTGATTTATCTAACTACACTTTCTATGACCTGGAAAATGAAATGTTGCCTCAGAAAAAATTGTATGAAAACGCACATGTGGAACTAAGCTTCGCTGAGTAATTGGTAGAAAATAATGGGGATCATGCATCCACATTGCAAACTATTCCTCTCACCATTCAAAGCTGTAAACTAGCTATGCTAAAGTCAAAAAGATGCTCCTATTTTAATAAAACAACGGAATGGTTTTGCAATAACATCTTGATAAATAAATTGAACAAAGTATTGCAATAAAACATTTGATCCGTACTGACTCAATTTTAACATTTTCATCCTTGATTACAAATTCCATCATATTCTCATCCCTTGTTGTCTGGGCAAATCACATTACTCTCTGAGGTCTCTACACTCCTTCAGTTCTGTGCATTTCTATATCACCACTTTTAATTTCCCCATCACTCATAACCACACCTTCAGATGCATTGGTCTAATGCCCTGCATTTTCCTCCTCCTCTCTTCCTATAAGATGTTCCTCAAAATCTAAGTGTTTGACTAGGCCACAGGCCAATGATTCCTAATCTGGATCAGTATCAAATTGTTATCAAGTAATACTCTTTGCCATATGACAATAAAATTCATCAATGTGACATTGAAAGTTTCAAATAGATACATTTCTGCTCAGACAAAGAACTTTGTGAAAGACAAATGGTTATTACGACATGGAGTTTGATTGTGTCAGAATTCCTTAACTGCTAGATCATATCTCGAAACAAAAGTTGGAATATCTGCTCACATATTGTCAGGCCTGAGAGCTAGATAAATTGCAGAGCTGTATTCAATGGAGGGGCAGACTGCTCAATCCCCTGACTAAAAGGTCAAACAGAAACTGACTATATGAAATCATGCCCACCTTGCAATGATATTGCTCTGTGCTTGGTGTTACACAGATAGTAATGTGATTTCCAGCAGCTTTTGCAGTCTTAGCAGTAGCAGAGTTTGTGAGAGGTCATTGTCAGGACTACAGACAGATTCGTGAGGAAGGCATCCAATGGATTCTGGACCAAAGTAGACCAGTGTGGAACGATTGGAATTTGTCAGAGTGGGATTGGAAGATGTGAGGCTGCATTTTGCAGTGCAGGTAAGGGAGGAAGGAAGGGGTTTACTCGATTATGTACATTGTTCCTGATGAGCGAGGGGCACCTTTTGATTATATTATCCCCACCTCACTGTTCAAAAACACTTTTTAAAAAAAGCTTTAGATTCCCAGTTAGCTGCTCACAACAACCATGTGCAGTGTACTTCCAGGATCAATTAAGCATGTATCAACCTTAATTGACTTATGATTATTTGTTTGCATATGGTGACCATGTGATCCAACTGTATTGTGCAGGTGAGCTCGTGGAAATTATGGGAAAGCTTCTTGACCTATTTTACCTGCCGTCCCTCCCTTCCAGTGTGGGCAAATAACATCAACCCCTGTTTCCAGCAACAACAAACAAGCTGAAGTGTAATTTAATGCAGAAAGGAAACTATTTGCCTCCTCTCACCTGTTCTGCCTTTTCCCTTTTCAAACATAATGGCACTCTTCTCATACTTTGTGCAATGATTTTTTTTCTATTCAAAGCCCAGTATTCTGAGACTATTTGTCTGTGGAGGACACTGAAATCAAATCTTATGTTGACCCAATGTACATATTTTTCCAACAGGGCTAACAGTGCATTAATGAATTTTCGCCTTCCTTACTACTGAGGTACTAAGGGCCACTGGGGGAAAAAAGACACTTGCATTTATATAGCGACTTTCATAAATGCAAACATCCTGAAGTACTTTGCATCAATTAGGTAGGTTTGAACAGTAGTAATTTTCGTAGCATAGAAAACACATTATCTATAGCAAGCTTCTACAAATCATGACAAGATAATAACCATGCAATCTGTATTTGTGATGCTGATTGAGGGATAAATATTGGCCAGAACACCAGGGAGAATTTCCCTGCTCTTCTTTAAAACAGTATTGTGGCGTATTTTACTTCCTCTGATGAGAATAAGCAGCACGTTACCTTAGAATCTACTGGTAGTCACCCTGTCACTGCTGCACTCTCTGTAAACCTGAGCTAATCCAAAGCTCTGCTGCCAATATTCTAAGTTCCCTTCACTTACCACTGCTTGTTGGCTGACATGGTCTTCGATATTAGAACTCTCATCCTTACTTTAAAATGCTTTTATATCCACACCCTTTTCAAATTCTCTAATGCCCTTTCGGTTCAACAATCTGCAAAGTTCCTTGTTCTCCTCCAATTCTAGTCTTTTACACATCTCAGAGTTTAATCAGTCTACCATTAGCAGATGTGCCTTTCGGTATCTTTACAATAAACATGTTACATCTCTCCCTTGACCCTGCACTGATATAAAAACCTTCTTTAAACAAACCGTTTCAACTTTTATTTATCTGTCCTAACTCCTCCTTTTGCAATTTAGTTTGTTATTTATTCCTGTGAAGTGCATTCACTAAGTTAAAAGTGCTATGTAATTCAAATTGCAGTTAACATCATGGGTGGAGTAAAAAGTTAACTATACCTTTACTCACAGCATAGCATGTGCCAAAGGGCTATACCATAGTGACATGAGATTGCATGGAATTGGACAAAAAAAAACAAAGAACTGAAGATGCTGCACTTCCTTTTCACCTCATCAATCCTCAAAGCCAGACATTTCTGCTCACTAATAAAATTTCCCTCTACAGATGCTTACTACTGAGTTTTTTCAGCTTTATTTTGCTTTTTCTTATTAAATGATATTGTCATTTGAGGGACAATATTGTGTTTCCTATGTTGAGGCTGTGAGTACACAGCAAGAGGGGGTTGGTTAGCTCACTGAGTCGGTTTGCGATGCAAAGTGACACTAACAATATAGGTTCAATTCCTACACTAACTGAGGCCTTTACAAAGGTTCTACCTTCTCAACCTCACCACTTCACCTGAGGCACGGTGACCCTCAGGTTAAACTCACCAGTAGTCATCATTCTCTAGTGAGAGAGTTGCCCTCTGGGATGACTGTGACTCTAGCTTTACTTTGCACTTCAGTTGGCTTATAAAGTGCTTTGAAACTTAAGGTGACCATGAAATGCATTATAAAAGTCTTTTTTTTGTCTGCCTCTGGGTGAAGGAACACAGAGAGTTAGAAGACCAGTAGTTACAATGACAGATCTGTCCCAACCACAACCCTAAGCACTGAGATCCATTCAGTCAGGGTAGTTTTGTTTCTAAAGGACTGCCTACTGCTAGGAATTGTCAGCAACAAGGAAGAGCTACAAAGGACAGGCAACAAAGCTCATCAAAGCCAGATGTTGAGCCCACTGAAACCAGCAGTTCAAGAAAGGTAGATGCGGAGCAATCAATTCAGCATGTTAATGGATGCCTTTCCGATGATTCCATATTAAGCTGGGAGTCAACTGTAGTGTTCCACTGCAGCACAGCTGAATTTGTGCAGATAGCTGATGTCCCATTAGCTTAAACAAACATACAGTGAGTGACGAAGAGCTTGTCATATTATAGATTCCACAGAGCTGCATGTCTGAAGCAGATTAACTGAGGTTTGATTCTAGACAAAGATAAGGGAGCTTTCACATTGATTGGAAGCTGCATCAAATCCTTGCTGTATAATGGAGAAACATCGCTTTTGTGTCCATATTTTTGCGCATGAAAAGGAAGTCAAATCCATGAAAATCATTTCCGGTTGTCCAGCCCTTGTAGTTTATGCTACTTCAAAACATCCATCTGAACTACTGTTGTGAAAGCAAGAAAACAATGAAACACAGAAATGAACCAAAATGAACAGAACCATGATCAAACAATTCTACAGAACAGGAAGCATCAGTACTGCTCTGATTCTGCTCTGTCAACCGCAAATCATGAAATTTGTAAGCTGGACCAGTAACCATTGATCAATACACACAAACACACACACACACAAACACACTGAGCTTTGGCTACGTGATAACTCAAGTGTTAACATTGCTGTCCAACAAAGCCAGGGACCCAGGTTTGATTCCAGCCTTGGGTGGCTGTATGTGTGAAGTTTGGGTTACCATGGCCATGCCTTCCACTGCATTTTTCCTCAGCCTCCCTAACTGCTCTATCTCTCTATGTCCACCTCATTGGCTAAGCTTCCAACTGAATATCTCCTTATATGGCTTGGTATCATATTTTGTTTTCCAATTTGCCTATCAAGCACCACAAGAATATTATTATGTTAATAGTGCTATATAAATAGAAGTAGTTGTTATCACTGTTGCTGTTGTTGTTGAAGACAGGAACGCAACTCCCTTGACTTCCAACCTCACCCCCACAGGGCTGGAAAAATTCGACCCTATATTACAAGAATTTCAGTGGGGTTCAGTATCTATGGATCAAGAAAGATGATATCAATTACACAGGAGCATTTTCTGTTCAAAATCTGAACGTAGCTCTTCTAAATTACTTAAACTAAAACTAAACACTGACACAATCATATTGTAATGTTAAAAGTACACCTTATGATCTATTTCCTTTCTAGAAAAGTGTTCCTGTAAAGTTAAGTTCTCTTCACTAACCCTCAAAGAGTAGAGTGATGTTACTTTTCAGCATTTCCAAAGTTAAGCTTAAAACCAGACAAGATTTGGCTCAGGCATTCCTTTATACCCATTGCCACTCGAGTGGAAGCTGGGCATGTTTCACTCTTAAAAATATTCTTTTTTCTAGCTCATTTAAAAATTCTTACAGACACTGTACATCATACAACGGGTATTTCAGAAGATGCTGATTGTGGAGTTTGATTCCAGAGCAATCCTTAATCGATGAAATGAATAACAGCACCCCCTTCAGGAAATCGCAAAAACAGCAACAATCATGTGGATTGTTTCGACACATGTATGAAGTGACAACAGATCTCGTCAACACAGCAGTGGATCAGCCTATCCCATCATGTTTAGTTTGTTTACTAAATTCACAGTAAACTGTCACATACAATTTACAGACAAATTAACACCAGGATTATTGATTTCTGGCAAAGAAATTCCCCATAAGCAAAATGTAAAATTATCTGATCAAAGCAGCTGGATTTGAAATGGAAACACCCAACACAACTCTGGATTCACATTGACATATCTGTATCTACCAATCACTGTAGATTGTGATTGAGATAGAGGATCATCTAAAGCATAAGCATTTATGAAGGGGAATGGGTGTTGCACTGCCTCTGATGGTCTTTACATGTAACTTGGTCTTCTAATTAGAAATAGACTTGATGGTGGAAGAAAAAGAAACCAAAAGGTAACTGGGGTAATTTGGTGATCTGGATATGAAAAGAAAAGGACTAATAAAATACTATTCTTTGATAGAAAGGAATTGAACATAAAAGTAAGGATGGAGATAGTGACGACTGCAGATGCTGGAGATCAGAGTCGAGAGTGTGGTGCTGGAAAAGCACAGAGGTCAGGCAGCATCCGAGGAGCAGGAGAATCGACGTTTTGGGCATAAGCCCTTCATCAGCCAATTCCTGAAATGTCAATTCCCCTGCCCCTCGAATGCTGCCTGACCTGCTGTGTTTTTCCAGCACCACACTGTCGACATAAAATTAAGGATGCTACGTTTAAGTTATACAGGATGAGAACACGTCCTAAATGCTATCGATAGTTTTAGTTTCCTTATTTGTGGAAGAACGTAAATACATGGAGGCTGTTCAGAGAAGGTCTACTAGATTGTTACTTAGAATAAATGGGTTGTGTTACCACACATGTTTGGACAGACTGAACTTGTTTCCACTGGAGTTTGAGAACGAGGGGTATCTTTATTAAAGCAAATGAAACTTTGAATGCTGTTGACAAAGTGGATGTGGAAGAAATGTTTCCTTTCATGGGTAAGCCTGGAACCGGGTTTAAAAATTAGGGGTAGTCTTTTTGGAACAGTGATGAAAGGAATTTGTTTTCTTAAAAGGTTGTGTGGCTTTGCGAAACACTGTCTCAGGAGCCAAACACAATCTCCAACATTTACCCTTTCAGAACTATAACCATGAGGTACAGTAGAGGTATTCAAACCCCCTCAAGGTTCATTAAAATTATCTAGATCCTTCTGCATTTCTGTCGGTGAACACTTGCCCTTCCTGATACTCAGCATCTCCAGAATATGCCTGGCATGAGTTAAGTGCAATATACTCACATCTGCCCCAACTCTTTTCCCTCCCTGAGTTTAGAAGTCAGCTGGTGACTGCACAATGTTCAGCACAATTCGTGATCCCTCAGATGCTGAATCAGTCCAAGTCCAAATGTAACAAAACCTGCACAACTTCCAGGCATAGGTTTCTAAATGGTGAGTAACATTTGACCCAGTGCCAAGCAGTGACCATCTCCAACAAGATAGAAGCTAACCATTACACATTAACATCCAACAGCATTACCATTGTTATGTACCCCACTATCACCAACTTGGGGTTACCATTGACCAGAAACCGAACTGGATCAACCATAAAAGGCAGCAAAGAATTACTGAAAGATTAATAAAAGGTGGGAACATTTGGATTAGGAGAGAAGGTTATCCAAAAAATATAAAAACAGATACGAAAGGTTTTTTTTGGTATTTAAAAATGAGTTAACAAAGTAAGTATTGGTCTTAAGAAAAATGTCAAGATTAGAATGGGGCTGGAAATGCACAACAGGTCAGGCAGCATCCGAGGAGCAGGAACATCGATGTTTCAGGCAGGAGCCCTTCATCAAAAATTTCTGATGAAGGGCTCCTGCCCGAAACGTCGATGTTCCTGCTCCTCGGATACTGCCTGACCTGCTGTGCATTTCCAGCATCACTCTAATTTAACTCTAATCTCCAGCAACTGCAGTCCTCACTTTTGCCTTTTGAAAAATGTACCTGGGGAATCAGTAACAGATGATAAAGAGATGGTAGACTACTGAACAAATATTTTGCAATGGGTTTCACTAGAGAGGATGTAATTAGAATCCTGGAAATAGTTGTAAACAGGAGTTGAAAGGGAGGGAGAAACTCAAGAAAATTATGATTACCATGGAAGTAATACTGAGTAACTTGTTGGAACTGTGAGTTGACAAATCCCCAGGTCCTGATGGCTTTCATCCACCGTCTTAAAAGGAGTAATGAGATAATGGCTGCATTGGTTTTAATTTTCTGAAGCTGATTAGGTTCAAGGATCGTTCCTTTAGATTGGGAGATGATTTAGACCTTTGGGTGAAACTGATGTGGAAATTGCAGGCCATCATGCACAGGTTTCTGATATATAAAACAAAAAGATCTGAAACTCCTGGTGCCTCTGTTTTCTTTTGAAAGAAGTGCCTATTGGAGAGATCTGGATCTTGTTCCAAATTACAGTGCAGTGTCATTACTGACATAGGGCAAGCATGAAAGATTCTTTATACTACTGGCAGGGTGTTGAAGCAGCGTAGTGTTGTTGCAAAAGTATTTTAGAACATAGAACAGTACAGCACAGGAACAGGTCCTTCAGTCTACAATGTTTCTGTTGAAAACATAAATGTGTCATAAAAATGTAAGTTGTGGTAGACGGGTTTACCAAATTGCAATAATTGTTTATTTGTCTCTGAGCCTATTATGCTCAGAAAACCAGACTAGGTACAAATTCCCATTCTTTACATTAGGGTAGCTTCACTTCTGTCATGAAGTTGTCCTTTACTTGTGAGCGTCCTACATTAACCCCTGCTTCCTAGCTGCTTTCTTCTGGTAGGCCTATCTCAATGCTGTAGACACTCCTCAGAATGGCAAGAATTAAAGAAGCCCATGAAGTCTTTTCTTTTTGTTTGGGTGACCAGTTGTAGTTGGACACATTATTGGAGACCTCAACAAACACTTTCCACTTCTCACTGCACTACTCAAACAGCCTTCACTCCACCACCACAAATATTCCTACAACTAATAAAGAAAAATGCTTGAAGCCAACAAACATTATTATAAATGTCTCTCCGATTTAGTTTCTGGTTCACTCATGGCAGTGGGATATTTAATTCTTGGAGACTCCAAAGCAATTATAGAGAGTTGACAATCTCAGCTTTTTAAACATTCACATCTTGTGAAGGTGGCAATGTCTGTGTTTCATCTTTCATTAGGTACAACATCTCAGTTACCTTGTTTTGACTGGGAATGTCAAATGAAGATTACTTTTCCTTAATGCTTTCTTAACAGCCAAGTGTAGGTTCTCTGAACATGAGGCTGAAATGCTCTGCTTCTGCTGAGTGTAGCAGATATTCCTACTGCTCATTCTCGTTAACTCGAGCTTCAACTAGTTATCATCTATAATCATTTCCCAGGGAGTTTGTGCCAGCCTGTTTGTAGGAAAAGGGAATTTGATTTCACATCCAGGTTTGCCTATTTCATGAATTGGCTTTCTGCATTCCAGTAGAAAGAGAAATACTGTACTTAAATTTTCCTTTCCTCACAATGAAATGAGTTAACTTAAACATATAATGGAAATCCCAGGCTTTATATGACATTCTAGAAACCATGGGTGTAACCAATGTTGAAGAGTTGTTAGCTGCCCTTATAAAATTCAAAGAAGGAGAGAGGCACCGACTAACGAAGACTTGAATACGAAGGCAGAGTACCTGCAGATGCTGGCAGCTTGAAATACAATGGACAATTCCAGAAATGCTCAGCAGAATCTGTGCAGACAGAAATTGAGTTAAAATTTTATGACTGCGATCTTGCATCATTATGGGATGCAAGATCCAAGGGTATTGCCAACTTGCTGGATATTTCCAGAATTTTTCACCTACAAATAGTTCAAAATTTCTAAAAGCATCTATGAAACAGCTACTTCAAATCAGTGTTTAACAATCATAGATAGACAGAGACTCATATGACACAAAAGCACCAATATGGGTCAACTGTGTTAATAGTTCATTTAGTTTCACGATGTATGAAAACATTGACATAATGAATGCAGTAGCCTCTCCTGCATGGTTACATTGACCTCTAGTGGCAAATATCAGCAATGCAACAATCATCGATTATTCATTGTGACTTGACTTCTCCTGACTAAAAAATTCAAAAACACTGCCATGATTTATTGACCATGAAGAAGGATTTCCTGTTAGCATGCCACTCAATCTTTCTAACAAGGGTGTAGAGCAGTTTGTTCATACAAAGCTAGAGTATTGCTGGAAGAAAAAAGCATGCTTTGTCAAAACATTTTGTCATACACTCATCTGGACAATTTTCAAGAAAAAGAAAGGGGAAGAAACATCTTTATATGGTATGAAAAGAAAGTGCTGCTTGGTTAAGTTCAAATTTAAAGCAAACAAGTTGACTGAAATTGGCCAAGGCATTGCCCTGAGAAATGAACCAGAGAATGTCTGTCACCTATTTTGTTGACTTGAAACATACATAGTGTGGATCCATGCTCTGTCTGTCTGCAGGATAATGGCAACTCTGATCAGGTCACTTCTCTCTGTGTATTGCACAAACTCATAAATAGGCCAACAGGATCACTTTTAGTTCTGAAAAGTGTCCAGTCTACATCAGATCCTCAAACATTTGAGCAATGGGTGAAACTAGCTGTTTCACACCGCTACCAGCCAGTAGCAGTCTCCAAGACAAAAGGATGTTCTGCTTACCATACAAATAGGTTTCTTGTGTATAGATTTCTGTGCTGGTGTGATGATATGTATAAAGGGGGTATACCCCAAAGACTGGAAGATTATATCAAACACTATATTACTTCAGCTGTTTATAAGCCATGAGCTCATACTTGCAAAACTCAAAAGACAGTCTTCAACATTAGATAATTCTACAATTGGACAAAAATGGTAATTAATCCTAAATATGCTTAGAATTATGTCGACAATCAATTTGAAATAGCTAACCTTGCAGTGTGGTGATTCGGTGTACACTGGAAGCAACAATTGCTAATTCATCAGGTACAGAAAATTTCAGACTGAAAGAATATGGCACCACGTCCACAAATATTCACAATCTCCACCTCCAGTGCTCAGGAGCATCAGTTTGCATCATCTACAAGATGCACTGCAGAAGTTCACCAAGATTCCAACAATAATGGGAGAGATACAAAATGAACATTTTGTGACATTATCTACTGTGGAGAACAAAATGAAGGCTAAAGAATTCAAGGAAATAAATATTGATGTGTTGTAAACTGTTCACAATACAGAAGAGGATGTGCTGGAGGTGCTTAGAAAATAAAGGTGAATACATTTCCAGGACCTGATCAACTGTATCCCAGAACATTGTGGGAAGTTAGGGAAGAAATCGTGGAGCCCCTAGCAGAGATACTTGTATCATCTATAACCACAGGTGAGATGCCAGAGGACTGAGGGGTGGCTATTGTTATGTCTTTAATTGAGAAAGCCTAGGAAATATGGACCTGTGAGCCCGACATCAATGGTGGGCACGTTGTTGGAGGTGATTCTGAAAAATAGTATTTACGTGCATTTGGAGAGGCAAGGACTGATTAGGGATAGTCAAAAATATGGTGTTGTGCAAGGGAAATTGTGTCTCACAAGCTTGAATGAGATTTATGTGGAAGTAACCAAAAGGATTGATGAGGGCAGAGCGATAGATGTTGCTAATATTGACTTTCGTAAAGCCCTTGACAAGGGTCTGCACAGTAGACTGATTAGTAAAACTAGATCATATGGGACTCAAGGTGAGCTTACCAATTGGAATCAAAATTGCCTGAATGGGAGGAGACAGAGAGCAGAGGTAGAGGGTTGTTTTTCAAACTAGAGACCTGTGACCAGCAGTGTTCCACAGGGATTGGTACTAGGTCCACTTTTGCTCATTATTTGTGTAAACATTTTGGGTGAGAATGTAGGAGAATGACACCAAAATTGGTGGGGTTTGTTTTAAAAGCTATTCAAGGGAAGTGGGCATCACTGGCTAGGCCAGCATTTATTGACCAGAGGGCAGTTAAGAGTCAACTACATTACTGTGGGTCTGGAGTTACATGTAGGCCAGACCAGCTAACCCTAACCCTATCCTTCCCTAAAGGACATTAGTGAACTAGATTAGTTTTTCTGACAATTGACAATGGATTCATGATCATCATTAGATTTTTCATCCAGATTCTTTTGCATTGAATTCATATTCTGTCACCTGCTGTGGCAAATTTGAATCTGGGTCCCCCAGAACATTATCTGAGTCTCAGGATTAACAGTTCAGCAATAATACCACTAGGCCAGTGGCTAGTGAAGAAGGTTACCTAATATTACAAAGATATCTTGATTAATTGGGTCAATGGGCTGAGGAGTGGCAATTGGAATTTAATTTGACTAAATGTGAGGTATTGCATTTTGGTAAAACAAATAAGGGCAGGACTTAGACAATTAATGGTCGGGCCCTGGGTAGTGCTGTAGAACAGAGAGAACTAGGGGTTCAAGTAAATAATACCTTGAAATTTATGTCACAGTTAGAAAGTATTTGACAGGCTTACCTTCATTGTTCAGATCTTTGAGTATATGAGTTGAGACGTAATATTGAGGTTGTACAGGATGTTGATGAGCCCTATTCTGGAGTACTGTATGCAGTCCTGTTTGTCCTGTTATAGGAAGGTTATTATTAAATTGAAGAAAATTCAGAAAAGATTTACCAGGATGTTGCCAATACTGGAGAGTTTGAGTTTTAAAGGAAAGGCTAGATATGTTGGAACCTTTTTCACTGGAGCATAGGAAGTTGAGGGGTGACCTTATAGAGGCTTATAAAATTATGAGAAGCATGGATAAGGTGAGTAGCCTTTTCCCTAGGGTGGGGAGTTTCAAACTACAAGACATTTTTAAGTTGAGAGGAGAAAGATTTAAAAATGTCATGAGGAATCACTTTTTTACACTGACAGTGGTTCATGTGTGGAATGAACTGTCAGAGGAAGTGATGAATGCAGGTACAGTTATAACATTTAAAAGACATTTGGATAACTCCATGAATAGAAAAGGTTTGAAGGGATATGAGCAAAATACAAACAAATAAGTTAGTTTAGTTTGGGAACATGATTGGACCGAAGGATCTGTTTCCATGCTTTTGACTCTATGACTCTCAATAGCACCTTACAAACCCATGACCATTATCATGCCGAAGGACAAAGGTAGCAGATATATAGGAACACCATCAAACACAAGTTCCTTTCCAAGTCACTTACCATCCTGACTTGAATCCTGGAATTACTTCCCTAATGGCATTGTGGTTTTCCTGATAGCACATGCACTGTAGCCATTCAAGAAGGCAGCTCACCACCACCTTCTCAAGGGCAAATAGAGATGGGTAATAAATGCTGGCCCAACCAGCAATACCCAAGTCCCATGAATAAATAAAATAATAATATACAAATGCTGTACCTGCTTCGACTCAACAAAATAGGTCTCAGTGACACATTGTTTACACTTCTCAGTGCAATACCTTAACTAATCAGGGTTTAACTTGCTTGCTTTAAATTTAAACAAGCTTGGCAGTTAACTGTAGTCATCATCTAACTAGTATATTCTGCTTGGCAACACCTCTACCAAACAAATTTCACTTGCCGACCAATCAGCACCCTCTGCTTACACAGAATATTGCTTTTATTTAACATTATTATTCTTGCAAACTGTCCTGTTAATGAAAGACTAAAACCTTTGACAACATGTGTCTTTTTTCCAGAAATATTCAAAATTAATGTCTTCAGTTTTGTGCTGCACTGACGCCAGTTCTATGGAACTCTAAATTTATAAACAGTGTCACTGTGCCAGGAGATGTCCCATTCTGGACCTGCCGCTAACATGGACATGTTGTGCATTCCCTTGTTTACTTGAGGTGAGGTCTCATTTGTGATATTGATCCTTTGTTTCAACTTGATTTGACACTTGTTTCCCTACTTTGGTCTGCACTTGTCCAGATAAATGCAGCTCCATAGCACTCAAAAGCTTGATGCCATCCAGGGACAAAGCAGCCCACTTGATTGGCACCACATCCACAAGCATCCATCCTCTCCAACACCGACACTCAGTAGCACCTACAAAATGCAATGCAGAAATTCTCCAAAGGTCCTTACGTACCACCTTCCAAACCCACAACCACTTCCATCTAGAAAGACGAGTGCATCAGATACATGGGAACACATCCACCTGCATGTTCTCCTCCAAGCCACTCACCATCCTGACTTAGAAATATATCACTGTCCCTGGGTCAAATCCTGAACTCTCTCCCTAAGGGCGTTATGGGTCAACTGACAACATGTGGACTTCAGCATACCATCACCTTCTTAAGGGCAACTGTAGAAGAGTAATATATGTTAGCCAGCCAGCAATGTCCACATCCCATTAATGAAAAAGGGAAATTCTGTATTTACAGTTTTTTTTTCCTTTTACAATATGAGGTCAGCGCATGTAAGAACTTGGTGTTTCAATGGCCTCTGTTGGTCAGCCTCAGCTGACCATTCATAGCACAAGGAGTTTCCTTGACATTACTCACCACTGGTGTTATATGAAGGGACAGCCATACAACTCACGGGTCAGATGCTATTGCCTTTCTATGACAGTAAATGAGAAGTAGTTTGTTTTCAGGGGTTTTGAGGTGAGCTGCTGCACACAGTTAGGGAAGTCAAAGTTTTTGGTTACTCATGTCTACACAAGATACAAGGGCTGTGGTTTCATTGCCTGTCTGTCTACAACCAATCAAAATGGAGCAGAGGCTACAGGGTAGGGAAGATCTGTGACCCACAATATGGAGGTGCTGATGTTGGACTGGAGTGGACAAAGTTAAAAATGACACAAAACCAGGTTATAGCCCAACAGGTTTATTTGGAAGCACTAGCTTTTGAAGCGCTGCTTCATCAGGTAACTGTGAAGCAGGATCATAGGACACAGAATTTGTAGCAAAAGATGATAGTGTCATGAAACTGAAATGAAACCTGCAACCCATTCTAAAAGATGAAAAACTGAACAGCAGTCTAGGTTTGGTCAATATATCTTTTCGGACGTTGTGTGATTTTTAACAAGAGCTGTGAAGAGAGAGAAGGTGACGAACTGTTCATGCAAGGTCCTATCCACTTTGTGTTCTTCAAGAGCATATTTGTTAGCTCCATCTGATCCAAGAGCAATTCCTATCAACACAAGTTGGTGGCAGAATAGACAGTGAAGAAGTTTTTCTAAGATTACAAAGGTATCTTGATCAAATGGATCAATGGAATGAAAAATGGCAGAATGGCATTCAAACTGGATAAATGCGAGGTATTGCATTTTGGTACAATAAGTGAGGATAGAGCTTATACAGTTCTTGTTAGGGCCTTGGGTAGTGTTGTAAATCAGGAGAACCTAGGAGTTAAGGAATATAATTCTTTAACGTTTGCGTCACATATAGACAGGGTGGTTAAAAATACATTTGGTAAGCTTGCCTTCATTGGTTTGTCCTTTGAATATAGGAGTTGAGAAGTCATGTTGAAGTTGTACAGGAAATTGATGAGGTCCGTTCTAGAGTACAGTGTCCAGTTCTGGTCACCCAGTTATAGGAAGGATATTATTAAGCTAGAGAGGGTTCAGAAGAGATTTACTAGGATATTGCCGGGTATGGAAGGTTTCAGTTATAAAGAAAGGCTGGATAGGCTGGGCCCTCTTTTCATTGGAGCATAGTATGTTGAGAGGCAACCTTATAGAAGTCTATACAATAATGAGGGCTATAGATAGAGTTAATGGTAGTTGTCTTTTCCCTAAGATGGAGGTTTCAAGATGTGGGGGCTCATTTTTAAGGTGAGAGGACAGAGAATTTTAGAAAGGCATGAGGGATAAATCTTTTACACAGAGGGTGGTTCACATGTGAAATGAACTTCCTGAGGAAGTGGTATAATAACAATGCTTAAAAGATGTTTGTATACATACATGATTGGAGAGGTCTGGAGGGATATGGGCCAGGAGCAGGCAGGTGGGACTAGTTTTGTTTGGGATTATGTTCAGTATGGAGTGGTTGGACCGAAGGGTCTATTTCCAAGCTCTATGACTCTAAGAAGGTAATCACAGAAGTGGCTACCACCTTTAACTATCAGTACATGCAATTTATTTTTACACAGACAGTGGTTCATTTGTGGAAACAACTTCTAGAGGATGTGGTGGTTGTGGGTTACAACATTTGAAAGATATTTAAATAAGTTCATGAATAAGAAATGTTTGGAGGGATGTGGGCCAAGTGCAAGGAGGTGGGACTAGCTTAGTTTGGGATTATGGTCAATCTGGACTGATTGGATCAAAGTGTCTGTTTCTATGCTGTATTGCCCTCTGACTGTATGACTCTAAGAGTAAGGAGAATGAGAGGGGATCTAATTGAAATGGGATATAAGATATGAAAACTAAATTAGGCTATTCAGCTCTGCATACTGATCATTGCTGATATGATTCTCATTCCATTCTCTTGTCTTCTCCCTGGAACTCTTGATCCCCTTACTAATCAAGAACCTATTTATCTCTATCTTAAATACACTCAATGACTTAGCTTCTTCAGACTTTTGTGGCAATGAGTTCTGCAGATGCATAACCCATTAGCTGCATAACCTCACACTTTCTCACATTGTATTCCATCTGTCACTTCTTGGCCATTTTACTTGCTAGTCCAAGTTCTTCTGCAGCCTTCCTCAACACTACCGACTCTCTATCTATTCTTGTAACATCTGTGATTTATCAACACTCAGAATCCTAGCTTCCCCAGCACCTTCTCCTGAGTGATGGTCACTATGCTAACCTCTGTTCCCTGACTCTCTTGAAGTTCTGGTATGTTGCTGGTGTCTTGCACAATGAGAACTAAAGAAAAGTTCCTATTCAGTTCCTCCTCCACTTTTTGCTCCCAAAAAATACTTCTCCAGCCTCACTTGCCAGTCCACTCTTGCCTCTCTATTACTCTTTAGATTACCTAAAAAAATTCTTAAAGACTTCTTTTACATTGTTAGCTAGATTACTCTCATATTTCATCTTTTACCTCCTTATTGCCTTTTTAGTTATGCCCTGCTGGTTTTTAAAGGCTTCTCAATCCTCTGGCTGCTGAATCATGCTGTCAGCCACCATTACCTCACACTCCCCTTAGTATGTTTCTTCATCCTTAGGATGGATTTCTGCTGTGCCTTCTGAATTAGCCCCAGAAATACCTGCCAATGCTGTCAGGATCTCCTTCCAATCAACTCTGGCCAGCTCCTCCCTCATGTCTTCATAGTTATCGTTACATCTGATCTAAACTTCTCCATCTTAAACTGCAGGATGAATTCTATCATATTACAGTCACTGCCCATTAGGGCTACCTTCACCTGAAGCTCCCTAATTAGGTTTGCCTCAGCACACGTCACTAAAGCCAGAATTGTCTGTTCCCTAGTGAGCTTTAACACAAGCTGTTCCAAAAAAACCATCTCATAGACATTCCACAACTGCCTTTTCTTGAGATCTACTACCAACCTAACTTTCCCAGTCCACCTGCAACTTGAAGTCCCTCATGGATATAGTAACAGTGCCTTTCTTACATGCATTTTCTATCTCCTGGTTTATTTTCTTCCCCACATCCTGGTTCCTACTATTACCTGTTTGGTTTGTTTTTTTTTTAATTTAGCCTCTCACTGCTCAAATTCCCTCACCAGAACCTCAAACCATTCTGTCTATCTTTGGTACCTACATGGACCGTGACAACTGGATCTTTCCCCTCCCACTCTAAGTTCCTCTGCAGCCCAGATGAGATATCCTGAACGTGGGCACTAAGCAGGCCAGACAGCCTTTAGGGCTTTCGATCCTGGCCACAGAGAACAGTATACTGGATTAGTGGTGCTGGAAGAGCACAGCAGTTCAGGCAGCATCCAACAGAGAACAGTGCCTGTTCACCTAACTATACCATCCCTGATTACGACTACATTTCTCTTTTCTCCCTCTTCTTGAATAGCTCCCATGGTGCTATGTTCATTTTCTTCATCCTCCATACAGCATCCACTCCCACCCAAGGGGCAAACATCCCAAAGTGTTAGACAAGCTCAAGGGCTGAGGCTCCTTCAGTACTACCTCCTGGGTCCCTCTACCTGCTTCCCTCATAATCACATCCTCCTGTCCCTGATCACTTTCAAGGTAGTTCATCTAAGGTGTGTGATCTGCCTCCTGAAACATAGCGTCCAAGTAACGCTTTCCCCCTCCCAGACGTGTCACCCTGCTCAAAGCTTAGACTCCAGCTCATCAACTCTGAGTTGCAGTTCCTCAAGTAATCAACACTTTAGATTAGATTAGACTACCTACGGTATGGAAACAGACCCTTCAGCCCAACAAGTCCACACCGACTCTCCGAAGAGTATCCCAACCAGACCCATTCCCCTTCATTTATCCTGAACACTATGGACAATTTAGCACAGTCAATTCACCTGACCTGCACACCTTTGAACTGTGGGAGGAAACCGGAGCACCCGGAGTAAATCCAGGCAGAGACAGGGAGAATGTGCAAACTCCACACAGACAGTCATCCGAGGGGGGGTATCGAACCCAGGTCCATGGCACTGTGAGGCAACAGTGCTTACCACTGAGTCACCATGCAGATGCAATCACTATGAACCACATTGGGGTCCACCAGTTCCCATATCATACAAGTACAACACATCACCTGACCCTACATCTCTATTTTAATTATCTAGTTCTCAATTTGATTTTTAAAGCTTTCATACTTGTCCTTTAGCCTGCAAATATTTCCCCTATTCACCTACAATCTGAAAGTAATATATAATAGATGGTCAAATTAGTTGCTATCACCAATGAATTTATGGTTTATCTGTTTCTTCAGACAGAGTGGATGTTGCATGCTATCACAAACTTTGAACCTTATTTTAACATGTAATGAGCGACTGCCTGAGGACATCGATAGCTTGTACCCCAATGTTCCTGATGGTTCTGTGGCTCTCATGAGGATTGTGTTGGCCTCCCATAATCAGGAGACAGGTTGGGGGTGTGGAGGTGCGATGTTATTAGCCTCGCATACAGGAATTAACTTTCACCCTGAAAAGCCATCCTCCGGTTTTCAATGGAGGCATGAAGATACTGGAAGTGCTAAACCCCCTCAGAATAAATGGATCATGGCTGTTACCACAATATTGAGCATTCTCTGGCCTAATATTTAGTGCAAGGTTGCTTATGACAGTATGTTAATAGGTTTTTGTTTTGTCTTTACTCTGTTGTGGCATGTAGATGTTATCGACAAAGCCAGTATTTGTTTGTTCATATTTTTGGCATTGGCCTTGCTGGGCCATTTCAGAGGGTAGTCATGAGTTAACCACATGGCTGGGGGCATGGAATTATATATAGCAGTCACTGTTGTACCAAAGGACAGTAGTGCTGCTCTCCCATTTGAGAGAGATGATGGATGGTGAGTTGAACCTGAGGGTCACCATGCTTCAGGTGAGGGAGGGGGTGGGATCTTTATGGTGACATCAGCTGGTATGGGAATTGAACCCATACTGTTGGCATCACTGTGTAGCACAAACCAACTATCCAGCCAACTGAGCTAACCAACCCCACCCGACCCAACAAGTTATATATAGACTAGAATGGGTAAAGACAGCAGATACTGTTCCCCAATGGAAAACAGGATGGAGTTTTGTGATAATCAGTAATATTCGTCATGATCATTATTCCTGAGACTAACTTTCAATTCCAGATTCTTTTCTGAATTAGCTATTGTGGATTTGAGCAATGTCCCCAGAGTGTTTGCCTTGTTTTCTGTATTATTGGTTTAATGACATTACCACAATACCACCATCTCCCCAAATGTAGTGCCTTGTGTCCTTGGACCTTATTCCAATGTTACAGGATCCTTGCAGAGTCAGAACCTGCGAATGATGGCAGTGTGAACATCTGGAAATTCTGTGATCTCGCCAAAACCACATGCCCTCTCACCCTGTCTCTCCCAGCTAAAGGACAAAATGATACTTAGTTTCCATGGCACAGATGCTTTTTCATTAATGATCCAGTAGGGAGTAGATCATGGAGACTTGTCTGATATGTCCCATTCTACCAACCAGAAAAATCCAGATGCTCTAAACTGCAATGTTAACTATTGCCTATGCATTCTCTAACAGTGACATTGTTCAGACCCAGAAAGTAGGAGGCGGCCATTTGGCACTTTGAGCCTGCTCTGTAGTTCAACATGATCAGGGCTGATCCTCCATCTCAACGTGATATTCCAGCCTTCTCTCTAAACACTCACCGCCTTTAATATCTAAAAAAAGTCAACAAACTCTGTCTTGAGCATACTCAGTGACCTGGCTTCCACAACCTTCTGCAGTATCAAATTTCATAGGTTGACCACCCTCCGAGTGAAAGAAAAGTTTCCTTATTTCAGTCCTAATTGGCCAACACTGATATCCTAAGACAGTGGCCCCAGGTAATTGACTCCCCAATCATGGGAACCATCTCTGCAGTTTTGGTCTGGTCCTGTTAGAATTTTATACATTATAAGCTTTGCATGGTCAGGAAGGAGAGATAAAATCCAGAATGAGACACAGCCCAAATGAAGATATAATTTGGGGAATATGGAGGCAATGTGGGAATTCAGCGCAGAAGGGAAAAAATGTTTTTTGCTTACTTTGTTTGGATCATTGTTACAAGATTTTCTTTAAAAGGAAGAGGGACCCAGCACGAAACAGATAAACCATAAATTCATTGGTGATAGCAACTAATTTGACTATCTATTATAGATTATCCCCTACACCTCACTCAGGCCCTTCACAACCCCCAGACCTGATGTCTGGACCCAACTGACCCCTGACCCAACACACTTCCACATCATTGCCCTGACCCCTTCCTCCCACTGCTGGACCTAATTTGACATTTCTTCCTCTGCCGCATGGCCCATCCCATGTTCCCTCCCATCACACCCCCACCAACCCAAACCCCACTCTGGTGATCTAGGCCTGACCTAATCCACCCATGCTGACCAACCTGACCTAAACACCCACCCCACTGCCCTGTGTCCCACCTGAATGGACCTGGACCCAGCCCTCCTGTCAATATTGCTGATTTGGCTTCACTCTCACCTCAACTGACAAATGGACTTGACTCACCTGACACCCCCACCCCCCCATTGGATCTGCTTTAACCCAGAGACGCCAATGTATCTTAACACCAGATCACTTATTTGGCCTCCTTGCCACCGTACACTCTAGCAACCTAACAGCTTCCCACTTGTCATCCTACCCACCGGGATGCTTACCCACTTACTTAGCTCATTATGACGTAATCATTTGACATTGTGCCCCTGGCACTCTTGTCCCTCTCTAGGTGGTACTCTACCCAGCTGCCATCCTATTGACTTGTCCCCCTGGCAATTTACCTACCTGGCACCTGACCCAATACTCACCTGGCATTTTATCCTTCTGTCCACCTGATACCTTACTTACCTGGCCCTCTATCCATCTGGTATCCTGTCCTCTCAGCACCTGAACATCACACTTATCTTCTGTCTTTATAGTTTCACAACAGCTGTTGTAAACCATTTCACAGCTCACTGCTATGAAAAGGGGATGTGTCTTGGCTTCCTCTGACGGCTCTGCACCACAAAACAACTGTCAGGAAATGCAGCTCCATATTTCTGAAGTTCTCTAATGAGACTCTCCTCTTAGAAAAGCAGGGCTCCCAACTTTTGTAAACAAAAAGGAAGTGCTAGAGTGACAATCTGCAGAAAATCCGAGCCTTAGTATTTACAGATCAGATTACACTGTCTTCTCAAGACTCAATCTCAAGGATAGAAGAAGAAACTAGACCCAGTATAACATGGACATGTTATATGTGTTTTTGGATATGTCGTATTCACCTAGAAAACCATATTTCACACCATTATATGCATTATTACATCCTCTGACTGAAAGATAAATAAAGTTGGATGAAGAAACGTTGTTCACAAAGGGTTTAACTATTCAAAATAAAAGAAACTATTTCCCACTGTGAATGTATATAGAATGCATGGAGGTAAAACATGATTCACTGTGAGTTTGAGCAGAACATTTTGGTGTGCATTGCAATTGTCCGATCAGTACTGAAGCAGAAATATAGAAACCAGGAGCAGGAGTAGGCCATTCAGCCTTTTGAGCCTGCTCCACTGTTCGATATGATCATGGCTCATGCTCTACCTTAATGCCACATTCCCATTTTCTTGCCATATCGCTAGACGCCTTTAAAATCTAAAAAATTATCAATCACTCGTTGAATATGGTCAGTGACTTGGCCTCCACAGCCTTCTGTGGTTGACAATTCCATGGGTTTACTACATTTTGAGTGAAGAAATTATTCGTCATCTCGGTCCGAAATGGTTGACTGTACATCCTGAGGCTGTGTCCCCTGGTTCTCGAATCCACAAACCGACAAAAACATATTCTCTGTATTTAGTCTGTCCAGGCCTCTTAAAATTTTCTACATTTCAGTCAGATCCCCTCTCGTCCTTCTAAAACTCCAGTGAATATAGGTCCAGTTGAACCAATCTCAATTTATAGGACAGTCCTGGCATCCCAGGTACAAACATTGTGAACCTCCACTACATTCCCTCTAAGGCAAGTATATCCTTTCTTAGATAGGGAGACCAAAACTGCATGCATATGTTCAGGTGCAATCACAAGAAGGTTCTATATAAGTACAGTAAGACATCCATCTTCTGAATTCAATTCTTCTTGCAATGAAGGCCAACATATCAACTGGTTTCCTAATTGCTTGTTGCACCTGCCTGTCTATTTTCATTGATTAGTGTACAAGGACACCAGATCCCTTTGTATATCCACATTTCCCAATATATCGTCATTTAAATTATAATCTTCCTTTCTGTTTTTCACATTCACATATATACTTTCACGTTTAGCCATGTTGCACTCGCACACTTTTCTAAGTCAACTTGAAAGCATCCTTGCATATTTCTCAACTCTATCTTTGACTGTTCTGCGTTATCAGAAAACATTGAAATGTTACATTGATTCTCTCAGCAAAGTGCTTTCTATATGTTGTGAAAGCTGGGTCCAAGCACCAATAGTGTTTGGCTTGACAGTATAAGCAAAGCTTTAATTTATGCTCTATATTTTCAGAAATCAACAAATGATTAACAACTTTACTTTGTTTCATGTGACCTTTCCTAACTGGTGGAGGATCTCACATTAGCCTCACTGATCTGCAATATTGGATTTTCCTCTTGACTTGTTTGTAATAGCATCATTTAAAATTACTTTTGATAAGTTCAACTCATTTGACAAATCTTGTTTCTTTTATCTTGCAGTTAGATTGTACAATTTACATCCAATTGCCTCTAAATCTTAGGAAAAATACCTACAATCATAAAATATAAGAGACCCATCTTTAACATCTTTTAATATACACAAACATTTTAATTTCCTATTTCACTTTGTTAGAGTACATAACTTTGTTAGAATGCATGGAATTCTCAGGGGTAAGAATGCTACCACTCAATTCATGCTCAATGTTATACTTTGCACAAATACTTGATGAAAACAAATAACTAAATCTTGTGGATTGTTGAGGAACGAAGCGCAAATCCAAAGCTCATCAGGACAGAGTCACAAGAATGCCAAATCTCAATGAGAACAATAATTTGTATTGCATGAGAAAATTTTGCTGATTGGTTGACAAGTACACTCTGATTGGTAGAGACACTGGCCTGGACAATGCACTTGGAAATGATTCTCTGCCCAGCTTCTGTTCGTATTCGGAACAGGCAAATCAGCTCTGACTGATCAAGGCATTTTCTTGGGGAATACATCAGAAAATGGCTTTCTCTCAAGCATTTATTTTGTTGAAAAACACAAAATGCATGGACATATGTTTTCTATTTGCAAAGGATGAGGACCTATGCGAATATGAGTCATTTCTAACTAGCATAAATGAGACTCACAGGTAATGTTAAACTGGTTGTCTTGTCAGAAGGGAAAAGCCTATTGGTACTGCATAATTTTGTTTCTATTAAACTGTTTTAATACTACTGTCCATTCATGAGTTTGTGAGGTAAGCAGAAGGCAATGTCTGATTTGGGGAACTATTATTGTTTTGGCATGCTTTGGTATTAGGCTGAGAAAACAGAGCGGGACCTGTTTCCAAGATCTCCAATGAGGTCAAACTTACAAGAGCATGAAATGAAAGGAATCCCAGCTCTTACTTTGATAAGTGAGGATGGGCTTGCAGTAAACACTAATAATGAATGCTTTAGTGGGATTCCTCAACATTCATATCAAGGGTAGGGAGTTTATTTGATTGCTCCATTTCAAAAGGTACATTTAGTGTGGGATGAGGTCCATTAAGATGTGTAAGGAAATTTGTTCAGCAACTGCAAAAGGCTATGCAAGAGGGAGAAGGAGGGACAAGGCAGAGAACGGGGGTTGTGGGGTGAGTTCACACAGTGCTTATCCACCAGGCCAATGTTATGAGTGTGGTGGGGGGTCAAGTTCATCACTGCATAGCAAGACTCAAAACACATGAGCAGAAGGGCAAATTCAACCCCAGAATGCACTGGGAAATTCAATTAGAGTGACACAGTAAGCTTCATGAGCTACTCCTCCAACCAGAATTGATTTGCCTGGCTTGCATGCAAACAAAAGCTTGACAGTCAAATATTTCCTGACCCCCCATCAGCAGCAAACTGAGAGGGAAGGTGCAGTAATGGAAGGAGGAGATGATAAGAAAGAGCAAACAGAAAGGGAGGCTGCCAGGTCTGAGAGGAACAGAGGAAAGCAGCAAATGGATGGGAAAGAGGGAATGATGGTACAAAGAGTGGAGAGAGAGAGAGATGGAGGCTGCAAGTCAAATGAGAGAGAGAGATGCTGCAAAGGGTGGGAGAGAGATGGAGGTTGAAAACAGTCTGTAAGGGGACACAAAAAAGGAGTGAAGATGCAAGAGGAGAAGAAGAAAGTGGGAAACTACAAGATGGGAATGTAGAAGAGAGATGCTGCATAAGATAGCAAGCAGTTTTAAACTTGGCAACAAAGGACTGCTCAGCTAACTGGAATCTGGAAAAGCTGGAAGTTAGGCAATAAATTCCTTGCAAATCAATACGGACTCTCTAGTTTAAGGTTGAATATCTTCAGCAGCTATTATAATGAGGAGGGGAAATGTAGTGTATGGTTTTGTAATGAACGCTGTATTAACTGTTCAACTTTAAATCTGAAACTGAGACCAAGTGAAAAGGAGAGTTACTGACTTGTGCACAATTTGGAAAATGTTAACATGATATGGAAACACCTTACCCATCTGCAGAAGGTTTGTTTAGAGCAATGGCAGAAGTTTATCAGTTATTTTGAAAATACTATTTGTTGCTAACTTATGCCTGTTGCTTTGTGTCAATCCAGATAACGTGGGATCTAAACATACAGCACATTCCTTGTGTGTTGTGGCTTCAGGATTAATGGAGGGTTGGTTTTCACTGAGGATATTGATGGATTCTTTGAGTTCTGCTTCTGTACAGGTCAAATTCCTCAAGCCAACAGAAAGATAAAGGGCCTTCTTAATATGTGAGTGTGTCACTTAAGAAATTAGCTAATTAGAATGAAAAAGGTGTCCTGAAAACCAAAAATTGAATATTAATAATTGAAAAAAACATGAGAGGGATCCAAAGAAATAAAAATTGATTCCTGATCCTAAATTCTGAGGGATATGAAAGTGAGCAGTAAAGTTGGCAATGGTGGTAGGGGAGGCGGGGTGGGCAGGATGAAGAAACTAAGAATAAAAAAAACCAAGCTCCACAACTTCTATTCTTCTTACAAGGAGGTCAGGATCATTTCATATGGTACAAGCTACACTAATAAGGTAGACATCGTTACTAAGACTAGAAATTGCAAGCAAAACTCACCAGGTCCAACACATCTGTGGTGAGAGAAAGCAGAGTTAGTATTTTGGAACGAGATGCTTCTAGACCTGCTACGTTTCTCCAGCTATTTCTAGTTTTGTTTCAAATCTCCAGTATCCACAGTGCATTGTTTTAGTTTTGTTACTTAAACTACAGGGAGGCCTGTAGATATATGTTTTCACTGTACAAGAGGCTAAAGCCTTTCCCTACCCAAGACCCTATGGGTGGAGCTCAATACAATCTATAGCAGCAAATCCCAGAACCTTTACTTATACAACAGTATATAGCTAAGGAAGTGTAACTGCCCACAACAGAGAAACCCGGTAGCAGATATCTCTATCATTGACTACAACACCACACAACCCTGTCATGCCAAACTCTGCAAGACATGTCAGATCATAGACATGGACACTACCTTCGCACATGGCAGATACTCATGCGAATCAGTCAATGTTGTCTATCTCCTATGCTGCAGGCAAGGATTCCCCAGGCATGGCTTATTGATGAAACCATGCAGACACTGCGAAAACAGATGAATGGACATTGAGCAACAATCACCAGACAGGAATGTTCTCTCCCAACTGGGGAACACTTCAGCAGTCAAAGTCATTCAGCCTCCGAGCTATGGGTAAGTGTCCTCCAAGGCAGGCTTTGAGATACACAACAATGCAGACTCGCCCAACAGAAACTAATAGCCAAGTTCAATACCCATGAAAACGGCCTGAACCATGATCTTGGGTTCATGTCATGCTACATCTGACCCCACTATACTGTTCTATATTTGTAAAATTTTCCTTACGGTCCCGTTTTGATACCATCAGCTTGATAAATTGTTATGATCTCTCTACCTTTATTAGCTTGTGGGATTTTGGATTATCTATTACTTTGGTCAGACTCTCGGCATGCAACCCTTCTACCTATTATGTTATTCCAGCCATTTGGTTTGTCTCCAACACCACCCTCAGTTGTATTTTTTTTTTATCTCTCTCCCCATTGATCTCTCTGCCTATAAATGCTCTGCCTGTGTGTTTCTCTCTCACTTCTTCTGATGAAGAAGCAACACTTTGAAAGCTTGTGATTTCAAATAAATCTGTTGGAACTATAACATGGTGTCATCTGACCTCTGACCGTATTTTGTTCCTAGCATTGGTTTCTTCAGATCCCCTTGTTGCATTCATAGAAGTTTTTGAATTCTCTGCCTATTGACTGAGTGGATGGAATTTCCACCTAAACCTGTTTCTCCTTGTTGCCAAATAAATATTGAACACTTTTAGCAACACACCTACAGTTCAAGGTGTGGTCTGAATTTTTAGAAGACAGATAATTAATTTCTCAGAAGTTTGCCCTAAAGGTTCAGTTGTAACTGGCATTCCTAATTGTGAAATAAACTGGCTGTAATAACATCTTAATGACTTCAAAGCAGTTGAATACCTCGCATAAATCTGAGTGAATATCTGGCCTATTATTTGAAACATCAGCTCCTTGTTAAATATATTTGCCAATATCAACTGCAATCCTGTTTTGCCTTGATATAAGGCATAAACCCTAGCAAATGAGAACAACCATTGTAACACCAGATATGTTCCTAATATACCTGCTCAGAGATGTTATTGTTGACCTCTGGAGCAGGTGGGACTTGAACATGGGTTTCCTGATTCAGAGGGAAAAAGTAAGTACTGCAGATGCTGGAGATCAGAGTCGAGAGTATGGTGCTGGAAAAGCACAGCAGGTCAGGCAGCATCTGAGGAGCAGGAGAATGGATGTTTTGGGCATAAGCAGGAGAATTGATGTTTCAGAATGAAGGGCTTATGCCTGAAACATCGATTCTCCTGCTCCTCGGATGCTGCCTGACCTGCCGTGATTTTCCAGCACCACACTCTCATTCCTGCTCCAGAGGTATAGATGTTCAACTACACCACAAGAGCTCCTACTACATTGTAGAACCATATTGGACTCAAAATATTAGCTCTGTTTTTCTCTCTCCATAGATGCTGCCGGACCTGCTGAGTTTCTTTCATGTCTCCAGCACCCAGCTTTTATCTTTGGTTTGTGACCCTGGTTTTCAAGGACTTGGTTACACATTTCTAATTAAACTGTTCAGAAATGTTTTTATGTACCACTGGATAAGGTGAGATTTGGTCTAAATATAGGGACAGTACCACTGCTACCACTTTGCAATACAATTTCAATGTTGCAAATTGATTCCAAGTGTCTTTCAGCATTGGGAGAATTAACTACCTTGGGGACATATATTAGTCTTAGGTAGGACAAAAGAATGGACGATAATAATATCAGTAGTAATGACTGCATTATTTTCAGACTTGTTCTCACTCAATAACCTTCTGACTTCATATTATAAGCCTGACCATTGCAATGGGTATTCTTTGTTGTTTTTCAATGGTTATCACTTCTTAAAAGAGATATTAAGTCAAATCATTTCATCTTGCACTTTTAGAATTAGAATTTGTTTTATTGTCACATGCACCAAATGAGTGCAGTGAAAAGTTTGCAATGTCACCACTTATGACACAAGTTTAGGTACAGAATACCTAGGTATAGATACTTAGGTATTTGTTACAGAGTTGAAAGAATAATAAATAACACCCAGCATCGGAATACAAAGCTTTAAAAAAGTACTCTAATTACTAAAGAAGACCAGCAGAAGAATAAAACGTTTTTTAAAAAAGTACTTTATTGGTCAGAGTGTTGAGTATAGGGGCTGGGAGGTTATGCTGCCGTTGTACAGGACATTGGTTAGGCCACTGTTGGAATTATGAATGCAATTCTGGTCTCCTTCCTATTGAAAAGATGTTGTGAAACTTGAAAGGGTTCAGAAAAGATTTCCATGGAAGTTGCCAGGGTTGGAGGATTTGAACTATAGGGAGAGGCTGAATAGGCTGGGGCTGTTTTCGCTGGATCATCGGAGGCTGAGGGGTGACCTTATAGAGGTTTATAAAATCATGAGAAGCATGGATAGGATAAATAGACAAAGTCTTTTCCCTGGTGTGGGGGAGTCCAGAACTAGAGGGCATAGGGTTAGTGTGAGAGGAGAAAGATATAAAAGAGACCTAAGGGGCAACTGTTTCACACAGAGGGTGGTATGTTTATGGAATGAGCTGCCAGAGGAAGTGATGGAGGCTGGTACATTTGCAATGTTTAAAAGGCATCTGGATGGGTATATGAATAGGAAGGGTTGGGAGGGATATGGGCCAGATGTTGACAGGTGGGACCAGTTTGGGTTGGGATATCTGGTCGGCATGGATGTGTTGGACCGAAGGGTCTGTTTCCATGCTGTACATCTCTATGATTCTATGACTTTAGTCAAATTGCAGTCCTTTTCACCAAGTCCGCCAGCATGGAGCCTCTGGATTACACTGGGCCAAGTCTCCACACCATGCTGAGCTTCAAAACCTGAAGCCTTGATTGCAGTTCACAGGGGTCTCACCTCACATGTAGCGGCCTCTCGTCTGGTACTCACCTCCAGTCCAGGACTTGCCTCTTCACTGCAGCCTCCAGTCCGGGATTCACCTCCTTGTACCGCACCTTGATCCAAGACTCGCCCCTACTGAACTGTAAACAAAAATCCAACTTTAAAAAAGAACCAACAATCTATATAGTGTAAGTAGAAGGTGCTGATTGATTGGACAATGATGTTCGTACAGATGCAGCAGCAATTGTTAATTGTAATTCTTACTGATCTAATTAAATTCAAACTTGGTTATTGGATAACATTTACTAAATAATCCTAACTTTGCTAAGAATGCCATGAAGGAAAAGATTTAAGATTATGAACCAGTATGGTTCAGTTGTGAATACTGGAGGTATATATATATATATATATATATATTCAAACACAGAATGTGAGAATGCACTCACTGGCACTGATCATTGAACATTTTGTAACAGTGTGTCTCAGCTAGACTACTGGAATTGACAACAATGAATATTTGTGCCAATTACCTTTATGATTCAAGATCCACCCAAACAACTTGAGACCAGTATAGTACATAAGGAGTGCTACACTGCTGAGGCACTTCCTAGAAAATGTAGTGTTTTACACAGATCACAACAGCTTGATGTGGAAGATCGCTTGGGATTTTATCAAAGGAAGACAGTGAATCTCTACATTGTTTGGATCAATATCCAACTCTTAACTAAGATTACGTGAGAAAACACTGAATTAATCTGGAAATGAGTCAATGTGGATATCTGAGTGTGAAATTACTCCATGTCATTTGTAATGACCAACACAAGATTTGAGCTCTCTGCTAATTTAAGTGATATTAGTGTGTAGCCTAATGTTGAGGGTGAATTGTTACAAAGTCAACTTGCTCCTCTTAAAGACAAAATCCATTGTAACTGCAGCAAGGGTTGGGATTGTTTAGAGAACAGTTTCAGCAGAAAGAGAAATGGAAATAGTGCAAGATGCCAGAGTGTTTGCTCCATTGGGAGCTGTGCTATAGGTGGTTGTCAGGAGAAGAAGGTCTTTTTCTTCTCGGGTCCAGGAAGCTCTGCAGACAAGCATTATAAAAGTAGTGGAAGCAGCTAACTATAGATCCCAGGATGGCAGATGCAGATGCAGTACAACAACATTTTTAATAACATTAAGAATAGTCAAGGTCAGTGAAAGTATCTTTACATACCTTATCTGTACAAATTAAACACTAGTCTTACACACTGCTCCATTCATCACTCCCCCCCAGCACATTCTTTATCTTGCATAACTCATACCTAACATTCTTGGTCTCACCCCACACACTTAGAGTTGATCCAACTCTTACATGTACATCTCAGTTGCAAATACTGCCAGCTATTCAACAACATAAGATACTCAAGCAAAGACATCATAACAAGGGAAGTCAGGGACAACGTAAAAGCAAAAGAAAAAGCATACAGTGTGGTGAAGATTAGTGGGAAGCCAGAGGTTTGGGAAGCCTTTAAAAACCAGCCAAAGAAAACTAAAAAAAATCAATAAGGAGATGAATTATGAAAGTAGAGTAGCTAGCAATACAAAAGAAAATTGGAAGAGTTTTTTTTAGATTTCTGAAAGTAAGACAGAGGCAAGAGTAGATATTGGACTACTGGAAAATGAGGCTGGAGGAGTAGTAATGGGGAACAAGAAAGTGGCAAAGGAACTGAACAGGAACTTTGTGTTATCTTCATGTTGGAAGAAACCAGCAGCACACCAGGACTTCAAGAGAGTCAGGGAACAGAGGTGAGTGTAGTGATCATTAATAAGGAGACCATGCTGGGAAGTTGTAAGGTCTGAAGGTGGATAAGTCACTCGGATCAGATGGACTGCACTCCAGATTTCTGAAGCAGATAGCTGAGCAGATTGTAGAGACATTGATGGTGATCTTTCAGGTATCACTGGAGTCAGGGAGGGTCCTAGTGAACTGGAAGATGGTTAATGCTTAAGAACGGAAGAAAACAGAAGACAGGAAACTATAGGCCAGTGATCCTGACCTCTGTCCTTACTAAGATCTTAAAGTCCAGTATTAAGGATGAGATTGGAGAATACTGAAAGGTAAAGTAGAGCTGAGTCAGCACGACTTCGTCATGGGGGAGTCATGCCTGACAAATCTGTTGGCATGGTAATGCACAAGTTAGAGAAAGGAAAGCCAGTGGATGTGATCTATTTGGATTTCCAAAGTGCTATACAGGAAGTTGTAAAATTAGATAAGAGCCCATGGTGGTAGTGTCAAGGTACTAGCATTGATGGAGAATTAGCTGACAGGCAGAAGGCAGAGAGCATGGATAAATGAGTCTTTTTCAAGATGGCAGCAGGTGACTAGAGGGGTTTCTCAGGGGTCTATGTTGGGACCATAATTATTCACGCTATACATTACAATTTGGATGAAGGCTATGAGGGCAGTGTTGTTAGGTTTGCAGATGACACATAGGTAGAGAGCCGGTAGTGTTGAGGAAGCTAGGACATTGCAAAAGAATCTGGACAGGCTGGGAGAGTGGGCAACGTAGTGGCAGATGGAATACAGTGCAGGGAAACATGAGATTACGCACTTGGTAGAAAGAAGTATAAACTATTTTGTGAATGAGGAAAAGCTTTTGAAACCTGAAGCAGAAAAGGAACTGAAACCCCCAGTTCAGGGTTCTCTTAAGTTTAAAATGCACTTTTAGTTGGCAGTTAGGAAGGCAAATGCAATGTTAGCAATCTTTTCAAGTTGGCTGAAATGCAAGAGCAAAGGTCATCTGCTGAATCTGTTCAGATCATATTTGGAATATTGTGAGCAGTTTAGGGCCCCGTATCTAAGAAAGATATGTTGGTGTGGGAGTAGGCCCAAACGATGATTCAGGGGATGAATGATTTGTTATGTGAGGAGTAGTTGAGGACTCTGGGGGTGTACTTGATGGAGTTTAGAAGGATGAGGGAAATCTGATTGAAAGCTAAAGAATACTGAGAGGCCTGGATAGAGTGGACATGGAGAAAATGTTTCCACTGGTAGGTGAAACCAGGATACAAGGGCACAACCTCAGAGTGAAGGGACTATGCTTTGGATCTGAGACGAGGAGGAATTTGTTCAGCAAAAGGGTGATGAATCCATGGAAGTCATTGCTACAGAGGGCTGTAGAGACCATATCATTGAGTGCGTTTAAGGCATAGGTTCTTGATTGCTAAGGGAATCAAGCATTATGGGGGGAAAACACGAGAAATGGGTTGAGAAACATAGCAGCCATGTTCACACTTGATGGGCTAAATGGCCTAATTCCGTTCCTCTGTCTTATGATGTTAAGACCACTCTTGGCATTTTGCACACAGTTTTGGTCTCTGTATCTGAGGAAGGATGTTCTTGCTATAGAGGGACATCAGGACTGACATATGAGGAGAGGTTGAATTGGTTAAGATTTTATTCACTGGAGTTCAGAGGAATGAGGGGGAGGTCTCATAAAAATTGCAGTAAAATTCAATCAGGACTGGACGTGATCAATGCTGGAAGAGTGTTTCAATGGAAGGACAGTCCAGACCAGGGGTCACCATCTAAGGATACAGGGTAACCCATTTGGGACCGAGATGAGGAGAAATCTCTTCACCCACAGAGTGGAGAGCCTGTGGAATTCATACCATAGAAAACAGTCAAGGCCAACCATTTTATTATTCCAAAAAGGAGTTGGATGTGATACTTGGAATGAAAGAAATCAAAGGATATGGAAGAAAAGCCAGGTACACCAAATAATGCCTGGGAAATATGCAAACACTTTGACCAGTTCATTAATCATAAAACACATTTAACCAGGTGGTCTTACTGTATGAGACAAAGAAAGTACTGCAGTTCAATATGGTTTTATTAAAACACTTACAAGTTAAAGAAAATAATATTCTTACACAAATTGAATTACCTTTTTTTCCAAACTAGGCTGATTGCCTGAAAAGCACATATACTACCTTCTCTGGTGAACATAATTGAGTTGCCGGACCCATTCACTGAGCTCCGTCAACTGGGCAATCAGACTTATTTTGGTACGAAAGTGGATCTCACATGGAGGCCTCACCAGCTGAGTCTTTGTTTAGGGAATGGCAGGCATCCCATTTTATTCTCCCTTTCTGAACCCTTCTGGAATATTCTCTGATTTCAGCCAATGGGTTACAACACCAATGAGATTAGGCCAAATCATTCTTGTTGTATCCATCCCCTTTCCAAGGTATGATTACTGCTCAGAGCTAAACTGTGTGGCCAAAACTGAGGAATACACAAACATATTGTTTCTCCCTAATGCTCTGTCTGAGTACATCTTAATGAGTTTTGGGTAATAACAACTCTCCCATTGTTAGTGTCAAGTACTCCTTTTCATTTTGCAAAACAGATCAGGGTTGGTCCTTGTTTGCTTTTGACTCGTAGTAACCTTGGCCTCTTTACATTCCATCAGGCCTTGTTTGTCAGAAAGTTTAGCCAGTTTTATGTTGGGTCCATTTGCTTAGGCCATTGGCTACTTGGCCATACAGGCTATTGAATTGGATGATCAGCCATGATAATAATGAACAGCAGAGCAGACCAGAAGGGCCAAATGGCCTATCCCCACCTCTATTTTCTTCATTTCTATGTAATTAATGGAAAACAGGCAGGGTTACATGTCATCGAATAAAAGAGGGGATGCTGCTTCCATTTTGGAGAAATCAGTGGTGGGATTGAAACCTTAGAGGTAGACCTAAGAGGTTCTTACCTACATCTCCTTTTCATATCCACTTTCTCCTCATCCTGTGATCTCTTCTGATTTATTAGGTGTAAATGGTGTAAAACTACAGCTCCTGTTTTCCATCCTCTGCCCTATCTCATCCTGACCATTATGCCTAGATCCCTTCACATGTACAAGGAGTGCCACTGGTCACTGCTCTGGGAGAATGCCATATGCAGGAACATGGGGTGGCATGGCGACTCAGTGGTTAGCACTGCTGCCTCACAGCGTCAGGGACTCGGGTTCGGTTCCAACCTCCAGAGACTGCCTGTGCAGAGTTTGCACATTCTCTCCGTCTCTGTGTGGGTTTCCTCCAGGTGTTCTGGTTTCCTCCCACAATCCAAAGGTGTGCAGGTCAGGTGAATTGGCCATGCCAAATTGCCCAAAGTGTTCATGGATGTGTAGGTCAGGTGCATTAGTCAGGGGTAAATGTACAGTAATAAAATAGGGGAATGGGTCTGGGTGGATTACTCTTCATGGCCTGTTTCCATACAGGAGGGATTCTATGAAGAATAAATGCCATAGTATAATCTGACAATCACCAGTACTGATACAAACATCACACACTTTACAGGGGAAGATAAAGAGGCAGGACCTGCATATAGTATGCCATTGAGCTGCAGCCAAGTGAGGATGAAAGGATTTTATAGCTGCTATGGTCTCAGACAGGTTAGGAGAGGAAAAGACTGATGGGCACACACTTGGAAATATTTGTTACATTGGCCTGTCAGTGAGAAAATCTGATGGCACTGCCAATGAGCACAGTGGAATCTGGCTTCCACTTGAGACAGGTCTTTGCATAGAAATTAGAACCATTCCTTTTCAATGCAGAACTTACACTTATGAACCAGACATAGTCAAAAATCACATGACATCAGGTTACAGTCCAACAGGTTTATTTGAAATTGCAAGCTTGTGGAGTGACACTCCTTCATAAGGTGTAGTGAGAGAGGGCTCACCGACACCGAGCTTATAAGCACAGAAATCAAAGGATTGTACAATTGGAGTAAGTGTAGTGAACAAACTGAAGATGGCAGATGCAGAATTCTGCAAGAAAGTAGATGCAATTTTTGATTGATTAACATGCAAATTCAGAATCTGTTCCAAGTCACTGCCCAGAGATAGTTAAAGGTTTTAGCAGTATCTGCCTAACTTTCCAAACTTCAATCAGGCATCGATACAAAAGGGGACATCTCAGGTCAGACACTGAATTGTAGGTGCGAGACCTTGTTCAGAATCTGTCTCTGAGTTTTTTTTCTGAAAGCAGGAACTTATCAACGGATGTTATAGCTCAATTTCCGTAGCTTCAGTGAAAAATCAGATTGAGGTCACAAAATCTCCATTTGGTGTCATGTATTCTCCTACATTGCCATCTCCGGAGCAGACATCAGTACTCAATGGCTTGCAGAATCTCATGTAGACAAACCAAGCAGCATCAGGAGGTGGAGAAGTTAACGTTTCAGGTGTAACCCTTCTTCAAGATTGGGGATGGGTGTAGGGGAGCTGCAGATAAAGAAGGTAGGGGACAGTGTGGTGAGATGGGGATAGGCGAACACAGGTAGTCGATGGGACAAATGATTCCAGTAGGTGGCTGAGAGGAATGGAAGGGAAGGGAGAGGCTGGGAAGGGAGTCGGGGTAGGAAATTGGAGAACTCAATGTTGAGTCCTTTGGACTGTATGCTAACCATGTGGAAGATGAGGTGTTGTTCCTCCAATTTGCAACTTGATTTATTGTGGCAACGGATGAATCTCATAGCAATCCTGAAATCTGTTATCCAACAGGTGGTGCAACCTGAAGCCAGAGCTGCTTGAATCCACCGCGCAGTTTCCCCCAGTGAAATCAGCAGCCATTGTGTTTATAGTATATCTCAAGCGATGTGCACACAAAAATCCAGTGTATGCAATGGATGGTGCCCTTCACCATAGGAAACCTGCGGACTTGGCAGAGCCACATCCTCACTCTGGTCAGAGAGAACATAATGACCTACCCTTTGCTGGCATAAAGAGAATTTGCAACTTTTCCAATGCAGCTGCAATGAACTGCAACATGATTCACACTTGCTTTATGCACAACAATTCAGGGCAATAGTCACATTTATAATCACTGCCAACACCACTTTTACCATGCTCTGAATCTGCAGATCTGGTTGCAAGGGAAGGCAGAATTCCATATGTGCATATGTCTCACCTAAACTGGGGTTAGTGTTCCAAGAACACCTTTGATAGATACGTCCTGCTGAGATTCTAACTTACTTGCTAGTTGTTGATTACATCACGCTTGCAGACTATTCTTTTTTTCTACTGATATATGTTCAGCTACATATATATACATATATATATATATATTTAAGAGAGGGCATTAGCTGAAATTGATATCAGCACTTCGTATGTAATCTACTCTGCATAATTCCTCCTAACACAGTCATCAAGAAGACACTCAGCGCAAATGTGTTGCAAATGCGTACATCTGAAATGGACACAATTTTGCTACCAAAATACCACCTACGGCTCTGAAACTAGGGGTATAATAGAATCAAATTTTGTAGTCTCTATTTGATTATTTAACTGTTTTTTGTGGAAGCTGGCATTTGTAAATTGACTGCCCTATTTCCCTTTGGTACAATAGTGATTAAATTTCAAAAATACTTCACTAGCTTTTTTTGGATGTTGTGACTATATTCTTTGCAACACTCATTCCATTTACATGAGTTACACAGATGCCAGTCGGATGTAGATAAAAATAACTTTTATTGGCAATGAACTGATTTACCGAGTTGACCACTCTCAGACAAAATCAGAGACTCCACACACAAGAAAATATAAAAGAAATAAATCGAGTTTTCCCCCTCCAGCAACATTTCTAATAAGCAGCAATTCTTAACGTTAAAGAGTTCCTGTTAATGCCACAGACTTAAATTGAGTACTTCACACATCAACAGCCAACCACCCAACCTCCTTGAATCATGAATCTGCCCTTGCAGGGTCTGACTCAATTGCATAACCTCTGTTGTTCTCAATCGGGCAGAGAATGATGGATAAGAATGAAAGAGGGTAAACTATCAAAGTCACCTAGAACATAATACAAAATTAACAAGCACCATAGCATTTAAATGCAATGTTCTACTTGTTGCAGCTGACAACATTCAGCAACAGTCATTAGTTTTCCAAGGTCTACAGGTACACACTAATACAAATTAATGACAGAGATTCAACTGCCACAGTCACTGAGGATACATATAATAAACAAATAATGTGAAGCATAAATGCAAAAACTCTACTTGTTACAGATGACCACATTCTGCAAAAGTCATTAGTTTTCCAAGGTCTGCGGATATGGTCTGAAACCTGCGGATCACCCTAGCATGTCCTCATTCACTTTATAACATCTCAAGCATGAACTATTCTATCCAGGTCACCTTCAAAACAAACGTATTGCATAAAAAAAATTAGTTCCCAAATTATTCAAAATGTCTCACAATAAACAGCATAAGTGATAAAATGTGCTGCAAACATTGCCAGAAACTTACAAATGTCTTTAAATAAAGCTTTTAAATCTACTTCTATTTGCCATCACAAATAAAGTAAAAGTGATGAAATCTATCAAGTCTTGCAGATTTTGCCAAATGATCAGCTTTTCTTTGCCTTAAATATATCATTTGTAATCTAAAACCAGTAATATTTATCTGTCCTGCATACTATTTTTATCAATGTTTCGGTTCACTGTGCAACCTGTTGCAATCTCTGAGAAACCATCTTTAGTGAATTTCTGTAGAGGTTCTGCCAAACTGAGTTTCTAGTTGATCATTTATGTTATTTTTCTAAGGTTTCTTCCTACAATTCCTCCTACTGCAAAAGAACTGGGACATCTCTTCCTGGCTTAGTTTTCTATACTTTATCGTGTAGACTGGGACTGTACTCACTGGAATGTAGAAGAATGAGGGAGGGATATTATAATTCATTGAGGCCATGTTTTTGCTAAACAAACAAAGTACTCGTGTTGTTTGGACTGATATCTGAAGTAGGACATTGTACATGGACAGATATAGTAGACTTAGTGTTGGATTATCAGTCTCTAGAGGAATGCAGAAGTCAGTGACATTTCTAAACTGACAGTATCATCACCACATTAAACTGCACTTCAGAAAGAGAACTTTTAATACAGAGGTAGAATTAGCAGGTGTTCAATCACATGCAACTGAACAAATCTGACCATCGACATATTATTAAAACTTTGTTCCATAAAATATTTTGTATCATTTTGTAGGACTACAGGGTAGATTGGATAAAATATTCTTTATCTATTCAGAATAGCAATCTCATTAGCTTCCTATTGTAGGATCTATTTCTTGAATGAACTCTTGCTTTAAGTAGACTTGTGGTAATCCATTGCATCTTTTGATCATCATCAGAATGAATGTATTCTGTAACCATAAACACGCTCTCGTCACCCTCCGAAATTGGGGCCCTGTTCTACTGTTGTTTTGCTATTTTTGGAAGTATTATTCCACACTTTCATTCTCAATTCCATTAAAAATCCTATACATGTCCATAAATGACTTCAGCCACAATAATAAATTTCATTGAAGGGTAGTTCTATAATAGGAAGCCAAACTGAAATACTAGATTGCATGTTCAAGCAACATGACGAAAAGCTAGCCCACTTTGTCTAAAATATTTCATTCTAACAAAAAATAGTCGACAAAATAAAAATTGGGGTTCTCCAGGCACAGTAGTAGCATCCCTAACTCTGGGCTGAGTTCAAGACCCACCTGGAACCCTGCAGATATCATAATGTGTTTGAAATAATTGATTAAAATTACTATTAAAAATAATTGTTCAAAAACACTCTGACATGTGAGTATAAATATGTAAAAGAAGTTTGAACGACAGAAGCAATGGGGACTAATTTCAAGTTAGCTTTTTAGATATAACCTCACATGTCTGTGGTAGAATCCATAGATGCAAAGTCAAACATATATTTTTAAAATAAGTTACTTGAGAAATACAGTTAATTCATTGAGGTGAGCCACTAGTTCAGGGAGCTCAATAGATAAACTGGGTTGTATGATTTCCAGTTGACCATTCAAAGCTTTCACCTTAAGGTTAACATATTGGATTTTCCAGTTGCTTCCACCAACAGGTATGCAGATGAGTCCAAAAAGTTGCTCAAAGATACCCACACACTGTTTGTTCTTATGAATGGTTCCTGCCACAGCTATGGCAGCTATCCCATGTAGAGGGGTTGCACATCTCATTCCATTCTTGCTGATGTTGGGATTGAAGAGCAGTTCTTCATCCTTGACCAGGAACAGCAAGCGCAGACTGATGATTCTTGAGCTCTGATATTGCTCTCTTTTGTCTTCATGGACAGAATAAGCAAAGTGAGGCATTGCATCATCCCAAAAGTGCTGTGGACCCCACTCTTCCGGTTGTCGGCCAAATAAAGGATTTTGGGAATTCAGAAGAATAAAGAACCATTATCAGAACTCCTTTCCTATTATTTGGCAGTCGAAGTCTCCCCATCTGAGGTGATGCCTTGGACTAGAATGTTTTAAGAAACAGAAAGAAAGTCAGATCATTAGAAATATAAATTAAGAACAACAACAGTCATTATTACATTTATTGTGTAGGGAATGCAAGGGGGTTGCAACTTTGCTCTTTTTCCTTCCTGAGAATTAATGGTTGAAATTTCCACCAATAATTATGTGGTAAACACAGGGGAAATTTGTTAACTACTTGAGAGGACCTAAAATCTACAAACAAAAACCAAGATTTTCTCAGTTTGTGAGAAGAACACAGAATGCAACGAGAGGTCTTCCCTCGATCCTCAAGGAACATAAACATCCACAGAACAATAAATTGAAAATTACAGGATAATATTCAGATCATTAGGAAGGCAAAGAGCATGTTGCACCACCATACTATATATCTCCTAAACTTCCATCTCTTGAATTAAGTTAATGCAATATGTAAGGAAGATGTCAGAGTTCTGTTCACAAATATGAAAAGAATATAGGAACAGAAATAGGTCAGTCACTTGATTCAATTAGATTGCACCTGGTCAGTATTTTCTCTGCATCTATTTATTTTTATTTATTAACTTATAATTCTCGTGTGTGTGTGGGAAATAGTGTCTCACAAACTTACAGTCATCAAGTCATATAGTACAGACATAGACCTTTGGTCCAACTTGTCGATGCTGACAAGGTTTCCCAAACTAAACTGGCCCCATTTGCCTGCATTTGGCCCATATTCTTCTAAACCTTTCCTATTCATGTACTTGTCCAAATGTTTTCTTTTTAACTGTTGTGAATGTACCTGCATCTACCATTTCCTCTGGCAGGTCATTCCACATATGAACTATTATCTATGTGAAAAAATTGCCCCTCAGGTCCCTGTTAAATCTTTCCCTACTCACTTTAAACTTATGTCCTCTAGTTTTGAACTCCTCTACCCGAGGGAAAAGACTTTTGCAATTCATCCTATCTATGCTCCTCACGATTTTATAAATCTCTCTAAGGTCACTCCTCAACTTTAGATGCTCCAGGGGGAAGAAAATACCTTTCTGCTTTTCCTTATAACTCAAACCCTCCAGTGCCAGCAACATCCTTATAAATCTTTTCTGCACCCTTTCTAATTAGAGTGATTTCAAATTGGAGCTACCAACAAATATTCTATCTAAATATTTGCTTTGTAAACACTGCTACAAAACAAGACATAAAGGAATCCGGCATTTAGAAAATTCTATTGTTCCTGCAACACTCATGCAAGAAAAGTAGAAATCGTAAGTATTTGCCATCCATTAACAACATACAAAATTCTACCCAGTAACCATGGGAGTGAGAAGGTCAGACAATATCTTGTCCACTCCACAATACGAATCCCGAAACAATATGTATACCTGGATGCAGCACATCTCATTAACGACCCAGTTGGCCACAAGCAAACTTCTGTTGTTGTGCAGTAACACTCCAGCATTTTGAAACCTTCACCTTACAAAGTGCTTTGGCTAGTATGCAAATGATCTACAATACTAATAGAATAGGCAACCCCAATTCTGGGCAACTTCCATCACCCAACACATCTACATGGTAATTTCTTTCCAAATCTGCGTTCTTGAAAGAAGTATCACATATGTTTGACTGTTTCATTTTTCTCAGATTCTAAGATATTGATTGTGTTTTTAGAGGATGTAACCAAAAAGATTGATGAGGGTAGAGAGGTGGGCGTTGTCTACATGGACTTTGCAAAGCCTTTGACAAGGTTCTGCATGGTCGAGTAATTAATAAAGTTAGATCACATAGGATTCAGGGAAAGCTTTCCAATTGGATAAAAATTGGCTTGACGGTAGGAGACAGAGTGCTAGTGGAGGGTTGTTTTCAGACTGGAAGCTTGTGACCAGTAGCATTCCACAGGGATAGTGCTCAGTTCTGAAGGGCTTTTGCCTGAAACATCAACTCTCCTGCTCCTCGGATGCTGCCTGACCTGCTGTGCTTTTCCAGCACCATACTGTCAACTCTAATCTCCAGCATCTGCAGTTCTCACTTCCACAGCAATAAGGGGCAGCACGGTGGCACAGTGGTTAGCACTGCTGCCTCACAGCGCCAGAGACCTGGGTTCAATTCCCACCTTGGGCAACTGTCTGTGTGGAGTTTTCACATTCTCTCCGTGTCTGCGTGGGTTTCCTCCAGGTACTCCGGTTTCCTCCCACAGTCACAAAGATGTGCAGGTTAGGTGAATTGTCTATGCTAAAATTGCCCAAAGTGTTAGGTGTAGGGGAATGGGTCTGGGTGGGTTGCTCTTCGGAGGGTGGGTGTGGACTTGTTGGGCCGAAGGGGCCTGTTTCCACACTGTAAGTAATCTAACCTAATATTGTGTCCATGTTTGCTTGTCATTTCTATAAACGGTTTGGATGAGAATTTAGGTGGCACAGTTAGTATGTTTGTGGATAACATCAAAATTGGTGGTACAGTTGACAGAGAAGAAGGTTATCTAAGATTACAAAGTGATCTTGATCAATTGGGTCAATGGGCTGAGATGTGACAGATGGAGGTTAATTTGAATAAATGCGAGATAATGCATTGTAGTAAAAAAAAAGGGCATGACATAAAATTGATGGTAGTGCCCTGGGTAGTATTGTAGAACAGAGAGACCAAGGGGTACAGGTATATGATACTATGAAGTTTGCATCACACATAGACAGGGCAATTAAGAAGGCATTTCACATGCTTGCCTTCATTGCTCAGACCTTTAAGTGTAGGAGTTAGGATGTAAAGTTAAGGTTGTACAGGACATTGGTCAGGCCTTTTCTGGAGAAATGTGTGCAATCTGGTGAACCTGCTATAGGAAGGATATTATTAAATTGGAGAAGGTTCAGAAAATATACACTAGGATGTTGCTAAGAATGGAGGGTTTGAGTGATAGAGATATGCTACAGTGAAAAAAGTCCCAGCGTAAGAGGTTGAGCGGTGACCTTACAGAGGTCTATAAAATCAATGAGGGGTATAGATAAGGTGAACAGCAAAGATCTTCCCACCTTCTGGTGGGGCAATTCAAAACTAGTGGGGACAGTTTTAAGATGAGAGGAGAAAGGTTTAAAAGGGATCCGAGGGACAACCTTTTCACATAGACAGCGGTTTGTATGTGGAACGAATTGCCAGAGGAAATGGTGGATGCAGCTACAAGTACACCATTTAAAAGGTATTTGGATAGGTACATGAATAAGAAAGGTTCAGAAGGATATGGGCTAAATGCAGGCAAACTAATGTTGTTTGGGAAACTTGGTTGGTATGGATGAACTGGACCAAAGTGTCTGGTTCCATGCTGTATGACTTTATTGCATAAATCTGATAAATCTCAGTTTTGAAATTTTCAATTCAACAGCTTATTGTGGGAAAGAGTTTTCGACTTCCATTGCACTGTAAGTAAAGAAATGCAAACATCCCCTAAATGACGGAGCTGTTTTGGACTCACACAAAAAGAACAGAAAATGCCCTGAACTAAATGAAACAAAAGCAGGAAATACTGGAAAAGTACAGCAAGACACCCAACATCTGCAGAAAGAATATAAAAGTGTTTTTTTGGATGTGAGCATCGTCCTCTAAAGCAGGAGTCAGTTGAGGATCAACATAAGGTACATGCACTGCTAGCTTGACAATGAGCTTCTAGTATTTTCTGTGGTTTATCAGATTTTAACTGCTACAGTATATTGTTCATCCACAATAAATGTTGCCTACAGTACTGTTTTGGTGCTTTTCAAACTGGTATTAAGCAACAATGATAACTTGGAAAGATCAGTGACCCATGTCTTCAATATAAAAGGTACTGATGAAGTAGCAAACTTAATAAGATTCAGTGAACCACAACTTTAGATAATTGAATCACATTCCAAACCAAGATATTTATCAATTCTGAACCAAGTTATAGGAATGCAATTAATTAAAAATGTGAATAAATCATTTCACTCAATCAGACTGGTCCATAATTTTGTTAGTCACATCTGTTTTATTGCTTTCAACCCAAATCCTTTTCCAGACCCTTTAACAATTATTTCCTTAGAAAGTATCTCCCATCTTTTATAATACATCATCTAATATTAAATCTACTACAGTTTGCATTCGCAATCTTCTGTGCAACTTTGTTTTTTCTGCAGATCATAGTGCCGATTTATGAACAGTATAATAAAAGCTAATGAAAAAAATTACTTACTTCTAATAAACATGAATATATAAAGACCTTGAGTAAACTTTGATAATGTAGGGGTTCAGACTCAAAATCTCTGCAAAACATGAAACATTTTTCATGTGAATTGTAATTACCTGTGTAATATTCAGATGTATATTCATTTGCATTGTCAATTGCCTCTTTGCCTCATCCTGTGTTTGTGCAGTTATTTGTTCCTGCAATTCTCTCTTGATTCCCTCCTCAGCTTGTCTTCTCTGCTGCTCTTTGGATTACTGGATTACTTACAGTGTGGAAACAGGCCCTTCGGCCCAACAAGTCCACACCGACCCTCCGAAGAGCAACCCACCTAGATCCACTCCCCTACATCTAACACTACAGGCAATTTAGCATGGCCATTTCACCTAACCTGCACATTTTTGGACTGTGGGAGGAAACTGGAGCACCCAGAGGAAACCCGCGCAGACACGGGGAGAATGAGCAAACTCCACACAGACAGTTGCCTGAGGCAGGAATTGAACCCGGGTCTCTGGCGCTGTGAGGCAGCAGTGCTAACTACTGTGCCACCATGCTGCCCACAATGCTCATCTCATCTGCTCCTCACTTTTCCTTCTCTGCTCCTCGAATGATCTTCTCAACTGATCCTCCCTTTGCCTTGCCTCCTCCAGTTTTTTCACTTCTTGTGCCATTGTTTGTATCTTTGCATTTTCAATTTCCTGCTTCACCTTTTGCTCACCCTTCTTTCCTAACTTGTGCCAGAAGGTTGTGTCTTGTTTTATCTGTTGCCTCTTTGCTCTTCCATTCTTGCTGCATCCAACAGAACAAAGCTTTATCAATAGGTTGCCGTTTGTCTGATGCAACAGATACGGTGACACTATGTCGGATTAAGTACTTCAATATAACCTCTCATACAACCTTCCTCCGTTTTAGTAGTTCTTCAGCACTTTGGCTACAGTTTAGAATGACACTGATGACATCTACAAGAAAATCATGTACACTTTTTAATTTTTCATAAATGCAACATTCATATAACTTTCATGTAAACAACATTGTTCAGTTGCTTACTCAATTTCAACTTGAAACTGTTCTCTTAGGCAGTGCATTCCAGATCCTAACTAATCACCACATACAAAGTTTTCTTCATGGTGCTGCTGCTCTTTCTACATTCACTTTAAATCTGGCTCTTGTGCTCAAGACAGCAGCTTCTCTCTCTATCTGTTCTGAGCAGGCCTCGTGATCATTAACAGTTCAGTTCTGGTCTCCCTACTTGAGGAAGGATGTTGTAAAACTTGAAAGGGACCAGAAAGGATTTACCTGGAATTTGCCAGGGTTGGAGGGTTTGAGCTTCCAGGAGTGGCTGAGGCTGTTTTCCCTGGAGCATCGGAGCCTGAAGAATGACCTTATAGAAGTTTATAAAATCATGCGGGGCATGGATAGGTTAAATTGACAAGGTCTTTTCCCTGTGGTGGGGGAGTCGAAAACTAGAGGCCATAGGTTTATAGTTAGAGAGGAAAGATTTAAAAAGGACCTAAGGAGCAACCTTTTCACGCTGAGGGTGGTGTGTGTATGGAATGAGCTGCCAGAGGATGTACTGGAGGCTGGTACAATTATAACATTTAAAAGGCATCTGGACAGGTACATGAATAGAAAGGGTTTAAAGGAATATGAGCCCAGTGGGACTGGATTAATTTAGAAAGTCTGGTCGGCATGGATGAGTTGGACGGAAGAGTCTGTTTCTGTGCTGTACATCTCTATGTTGAATGCTCTACTGCTCCTTTTTCTTATGTTTCTCCCTGCATTATGTAAGGGATAGTGAAAAAAAAAGGGTGTACAGCAGGTGCCAGCTTGATAATACAAGTCAGAACAAGGCTAAATACAGGAAGTTCAAGATGGAATTGATGAAGGAAATGAAAGAAGAGCTAGCATTAAATGATCCAAAAGTCTTTTGGCATGTAATAGTGAAAGAATGGATGGATTGACTTGGGATCACTAATGTGATCTATACATTAAGACTGAGGTATTTATTGAATGTTTTACATCTGCATTTACTGTGAAAGAAAATGCAACCAAATTCATGTTGGAAGAGGAGGTTTTTGACATGATGAATGTGTCTTAGAAAGGTTGTACTTGTAATTGAAAAATCACCAGAACTGAATAGGATACATTGAATGAGAATGGGACAAATAAAGGTGGAAAATGCAGATGCAGTTGCCATATTTATCTAATATCCCTTTGATAAAGAATTATTGCTGGAAGACTGGAGAATTACAAATATTAAATCTATATTTTAAAAAAAAGGTATGTAAGAATAAGCAAAGTAAACACAAACCAGTTGGTACAACATGGGTGATGGTAATGCTTTTAATAATACTAATCCTGAACAAAATTAACAGTCACATGAACATTGGTGGATTAATTAAGGAAAACTTACATAATGTTGTTAAAGGCAAATGGTGCTTAAATAATTTGGGTCACTTGATAAGGTAAAAAGAGAGGATTAATGAAAGTAATGCAGTTGATGTGTACAAAAGGTATTTGATTATGACCCACATGATCAAGGCTGAAATTCAATTTAATGGAATAAGTGGGACTCAGAACATGGATGTGAAGTAGACAGAATGTTAAGAAACATTCTGTTTCTTGGGTTAAGTGTATCCAAACTAATAGACAGTTGGGATAAAAGAGGCTATTTTTGTAGGCTGGCACCTTGGAACTATTGGAGTGCCACAGTATTGACATTACTGTATAATGACTTGGAAGTTTGCAGGTGATATAAAAATAGGCGTGAAAACAAGTGTAGAATGGCACAAGGAGTCTGGAAAAGGTATTACAAGTGAGTAGGCAAAAACTTGGTAAATCAAACATGATGTGGAAAACTGTGCACTTTAACAGGAAGAAGAGGAACACAATGTTATTTAAATAGAGAATGACTGCAGTAAGCTATAGAACAGAGGGATTTGGGGGTGCTAATGCATGAATCACAAAAAGATAGTGTTCCTATTACTAGGTGAACAGGGATGTTAAGTGCAACATTGGAATAAAGTAACCCATAGGGAGGTCTTGCTAAACCTATAGAAGGCATTCATCTGACCACAGTTGGAATACCATGAACTGCCTTGGTCCCTATATCTAAGGAAGCGTACTAGCATTGGAGGCAGTCCAAGGAAAGCTGATGTAAGGGATGGAAGGATTTTCTTATGAGAAGTTGAGTAGTTTGGGCTTGTACTCATTGGAGTTTCGGAGAATGAAAGAAGAGCATAACAATGCCTTTTTCACTACTCTGCCTACCCATGACTCCACTTTCATAGAGTCATAGAGTGACAGAGATGTACAGCATGGAAACTGACCCTTCTAATCCCATTTGCCAGCATTTGGACGATATCTCTTTAAACCCTTCGTATTCATATACCCATCCAGATACCTTTTAAATGTTGTGATCATACCAGCCTCCACCACTTCCTCTGGCAGCTCATTCTATACATGCACCACTCTTTTCATGAAAAAGTTGCTCCTTAGATCCCTTTTATACCTTGCCCCTCTCATCTTAAATCTATGGCCTCTAGTTTTGAGCTACCCCACCACAGAAAAAAGACCTTGCCTATTCACCCAATGCATGCCCCTCATGATTTTATAAACTTCTATAAGGTCACCCTCAGTCTCCGATGCTCGAGGGAAAATAGCCCCAGCCTAGTCAACCTCTCCCTAAAGTTTAAACCTTCCAACTCTGGCAATACCCTCGTAAATTTTTCCTGAAGCCTTTCTAGTTTAACAACATCCTTCCTATAGGACGGAGACCAGAATTGCATGCAATGTTTCAAAAGTAGCCAACTCAATGCCTTGTACAGTCATAACATGTCCTCCCAATCCCTATGGTCAATGCATTGAATAATAAAGGCATGCATACCAAACACCTCCTTCACTATCCTGTCTTCCTGCGACTCCACTTTCAAGGGACTATGAACCTGACACTCCAAGGTCTCTTTGTTCAGCAACATTCCTCAGGACCTTACCATTAAGTAATAAATCCTGCCCTGATATGCCATTTCAAAACTCATCACTTCACACTTACCTAAATTAAACTCTGCCTCTGTTCGGCTCATTGGCCCATCTGATCGAGATCCCATTGTATTCTGAGGTAACCTTCTTCACTGTTCACTATACCTCCCATTATAGTGTCATCTGCAAACTTACTAACCATACCTTCTATGTTCACATTCAAATCATTTATATAAATGTCAAATAGCAGTGGACCCAGCACTGATCCTTGTGGGCATACTACTGGTCACAGGCCTCCAGTCTGAAAAGCAACCCTTCTACCTTTGATCCAGTTTTTTATTCAAATGGCTAGTTCTCCTTGCATTAACCTTGCTAACCTTGAACTAATCAGTCTCCCAAGAGAAACCTTGTCAAATACCTTACTGAAGTCCATATAGATCACATCAATGCTCTGCCATCATCAATCCTCATTACTTCTTCAAAAAACTCAATCAAGTTTGTGAGATACAATTTCCCATGCACAAAGCCACATTGACTTTCCAGCATCTGCACTCTTCATTTTCTCCTGATTAGGGACAGTCAGAATTGAATTGAAAAGTGTGGTGCTGAAAAAGCACAGCAGGTCAGGCAGCATCCAAGAGCAGGAGAGTCGAAATTTCAGGCATAAGCCCTTCATCAGGAATCCCTAATCAGTTCTTGCCTTTACAAATACATGTAAATCCTGTCCTTCAGGATGCCCTCCAACAACTTGCCCACCATAAATATCAGGCTCACAAGTCTAAGGTTTCCTGGCTTTTCCTTACCACCTTTCTTAAATAATGGCACACTGTTAGCCAACCTCCAGTACCTGACCTACGGCTCACAATGACACAACAACCTCAGCAAGGGGCCCAGCAAACTCTTCCCTAGCTTCCCAAATAATTCTGGGTACACCTGATCAGGTTCCAGGGATGCATTTTAAGACATTCAGCAGCTTCTCTCTCTATAATATGGGCATCTTTCAAGTTGTCGCTTTTTATTCCCCCATGCTCTCTATCTTCCATATCCTTCCCCATAGTAAACACTGCTGCAAAATACTCATTTAGTATCTCCTCCATCTCCTGCAGTTCCACACATACGTGGCCTTGCTATTCTTTCAGGGGCCCTATTCTCTCCCTAGGTACTCTTTTATCCTTCATGTATTTGTAGAATCCCTTTGGATTTTCCTCAACTCCATTTGCCGAAGCTATTTCATGTCCCATTTTTGCATTCCTGATTTCCCTCTTAAGTATACTGCTCCTGCCTTTATACATTTCTAGGGATTCACTCTATCCCTGCTCTCCAGACCTGACATATGCTTCTCCCTTTTCCATGACCAAAACCTCAATTTCGCTCATCATCTCGCATTCCCTACACCTACCACCAGAAACTATGAACCAATGCCAGTAGATGTAGGTGCAGAAGTATGCCATTTCACCATTCAATGCGATCATGACTGATCTGATAATCCTCAACTCTGCTTTCCTACCTTTCCATAACTCTTGATTCTCTCACTCATTAAAAATCTATCTCAGGCTTGAATATACTTTATGGACCCAGTCTCAAGGGACTAATGGTTCAGATTTACTACCCTCACAGAAGAATTTTCTCCCCATCACTGCCATAAATGTACAACCCCATATTCTGAGATCACATTCTTTGGTCCTAGACTTATGATCATGGATGTTTTGTGTTTAATTCAATTTCCCCATCCAATCACCATATTGCTTGATTCTGTGTGGTCAAAACCCTGTCATATCTGTCATAAATATACTGTATTCAACAAAGAAGCATTGCCAAACCCTTTCTGGACATAATTCCAAATATTCAGAATGGAGGAAGTGAGTACCGCAGATGCTGGAAATCAGAGCTGAGTGTGTGGTGCTGGAAAAGCACAGCAGGTCAGGCAGTATCCAAGGAGCAGGAGAATCAATGTTTCGAGCAAGAGCCCTTCCCACATTCACAAATGCAGAGTGAAGCTCTTGCTTTATTTACCCTACTTCTACTTGTTCGTATGAATGTTCATGACTGGATCATAAGATCATAAAACACAGGAGTGGAAGCAAGGCTGTTTGGCCCATCGAGCCCACTCCGTTATTTAATCATGGCTGATGGGAGTATCAATTCTACTTAGCCGCACTCTCCCTGTAGCCCTTAATTGATCAATCTTTGCCTTGAAGACACCCAACGTCCCGGCCTCCACGGCACTCCGTGGCAATGATTTCCACAGGTCCATCACTCTCTGGCTGAAGAAATGTTTCCTCATTTCCGTTCTAATTTAACTCCCCTCTAATTTTAAGGCTGGGCCCATGGGCCCTAGTCTTCTGCCTAACAGAAACAACTTCCTAGCATCCACCCTTTCTAAGACATGCATTATCTTGCAAGTTTCTACTGGATTTCCCTTCAACCTTCTAAACTCTAATGAATACAATCCCAGGATCCTCAGCTGATCATCATATGTTAGGCCTACCATTCCAGGGATCATCCATGTGAATCTCCATTGGACATGCTTCAGTGCCAGTATGTCCTTCCTGAGGTGTGGAGCCCAAACTTGGGCACATAATTCTAAATGGGGCCTAACTAGAGCTTTATAAAGTCTCAGAAACGCAACACTGCTTTCCTATTCCAACCCTCTTGAGATTAATAAAGCATCTTCCTTTTTAAATGCAGCTTATCCCATCTTTTGGTTATACATGCTAATCTTTCACTTCCACTTATCTGGAACTGATCAGTTCTCACCCTATTATAAATTGGCACTGATTCAATTAAATATTTTGGCCATAGATTATTTAGTGTTGTTCTCCTTATCTTGTGAGATAACTCCTCCACCTGACAGAAAAATGATCCTTTTAGGCAGCCATAGTTGGATTGTGATTTGGACTGTAATTTCATGGACAAAAATTCCAACCTATTAAGGGATTGTGTTTTGTTTAGTTCCAGGAAAGAGGGAATTAGTTGGTTGTTCTGCATTCTTTGAGATGGTGCTGAAGTTAGGAGAATTGACCAGATATTTTGCCTAATGACCTCAGTGCAATTCAGTATAAAATAATGCAATTGAATGAAGAGTGTTCTCTTTGCCCTGCCAAACTTCCTTCTCTGCAAACCCCAGTCTTGCGTCGATTTCGCTGCTCGTTGGATGCTGCCTGAACTGCTGTGCTCTTCCAGCACCACTAATCCAGTATTGGGAGTCATAAGGCTGAGTAAGGCTCTTATAACTGCAATGGTGCATTCATCTTCTTTTTGGCAGCTACTATCATCATTTTGGTGTTCCACAATACCATTAGGTCTCCTTTGTTAGTTGGTTCTTTAACCTTTTATTTGGTGTTGGCATACCTCTTAAAGCCCTGTTTGATTATAAACTAATCTACATTTCGTACTGTAATGTTTTGCATCTTTTTTTAAAATCGTGGCCAAATTTAACATTAATATCTAGTCACCATTACATCTCTTTGCAGATCCGTGCAGACTCAAGCATGTTTTTACAGTTTTGGAGGTGACATGCAAATGGAGTAACACGTACTGGAATTGAGGAACCCCACCTGTTTCTGGAGAGCTGACATATTCTGAAACAAACATATTGTTTTACATGAAGACAGAGAAACACCTCAAAATATTTAACAGCTCAGGTAGCATACCTTTTCTTGATGTAAACAATCAGCAGTGCAATCTAATGGTTCTAAAACATATAAAAATTGAGAAAAACAACATAGTTTGAGGTTCTGGTCCAAGATTTTGCCTGATAAGGAACAGGCAAAAAATACTTCCCATCCTAAAATAACCTTGAGCTGCTGAATTTTAAGTATTGTTTCCATTATGAAACATGATCAAGTGAAATTTTAAGAGCTGTTTAGGAAATCAGAAAAACAATGCACACAAATTACCTTCACACATTTAAAAGTATCAGACATTTGGTCACCATAGTGTGACCAACACTTGTAGAACTCACTCTAAAGGTGAGCCCCTACCTTCAAAAGACAGAAAACTATATTAAAAAATCAAGAGCTATTAAAAAATAGGCCTGTTACATCCTGTTCTTTAAAAATATTGCTTTTGATACATTAACATTTGGAATTTTTAAAATCTCAAGTTTGTTTTTCTTGGCATTATTGGTTCAAATCTATCCCTTTTTCCCCATTAATGCAATTGAAATGCTGCCAAAATTACATTACATTGTGTAAAATGATCTTAAATGCTGTGCAACGAAGTTTTAAACAAAAGAAAAATATGCTTTCAAAAGTTTATGCATTATATTTGTGAAAATTTGTCCCATTCAATATTCTGAAGAGAAAAAGTTGCCTGCACTGATTTAAACATGCATCAAAATCTAGCCTGCCTATCATCAAGTTAGTTACAAATTGAAAGCAGGTACTACTCTTAAGACACATTCTGGAAACTTGAGGCATGAGCAACTGCCCGATTCTACCTACCCTCTTTCATCCATATATTCATCAGCTTGTTGCTTACAGTGTCCTTCAGTACATACAAGTCACTGGGGCTTAAAGATTGTAGGATTTCAGTGCACCCTGCTTTTTGCTTCAAAGTAAGAAATGCTTTTTAAGTCTGAATTTAGTAAAATGTTTAAAACAAAGCTGGAGAAAAAAAAATCTAATTTGCTTTAAAGTGCCTCAGATATTGCTCCCAAAATTTAAAACATTCAAAATACAGATCAGCGTACTTAAAGCAAAGTCAGGATGAAGTGAAACTTATAGAAATGAATTGCATAATGGAAAATCGAAACTCAAGACTAGCTGATGTGAACAGGATGTATCAAACAAAAAGCACATGACACGCAACTAATTTGTTTCACTTTGCTGAAAATGAGAGCTTTTGAAACATTCAACTTCGTAAAAACATTACGGCAGTGTGCCCTTTACCTTCATTAACTTAAATTTTAAATAGTACACAAAATTATAACAACAACTGACCCACAGACACCCAGATGTGACTTCAGAGATTAAACCTAAGATTTTGGCATTACATTGTGAAGGTGCCTTCAAAATAATCTGACTGCAGTCCCAGTTAGTGTGGTAAGTGGTTAGAGCAGGAGAGGCAGCAAGTAGGAGAACATGAGCAATGGGATTTGGCTCAATATCATATCATTATGGAAAGCATACAACCGTATTTTTGTATCAATGCACTTTATACAGTCATCGTCTTCAAGTAGTAGATGGCTTTAATTATAAACAACAGCTTAATTTTACTCTGGTTAAACGTCTTGGCCAAATTATATCACATAGCTCCAAATAAGCATGTTCAGAAATGCTCCACGGAATTAAATTTATTTTCAACAAAACAAACCCAGCAGTTACTGTGATCAAAGACTGTCTCAGCGACCAGTTTTATTTGTTGAAATATGATACAGTACCTACAATTCAAACACACAAAGATCATTTCTATTTGTAACACATTCACATTTCATTATGTCTACAATATCTTACATTAACATTTGTTAACTATAAATCCAATCTTCAATAATAATAATCGACAGAAAATATAAACCAACAATCAGAACTAAAATGGTGAAATGTGTATTTAGGAAGAACACAAATGTAGAGCTGGTGCCAAATAGATCGTTGAGTCCTACTGTTCATACTTCAAATGGAGTGCTAACAAAAAAAAATTAATTTTCAGCTGTCTTCAGAATTGGTGCACAATTAAAGTTGAATACTTTGAAGAGTGAGCTTTACAGATCTGTTCACAATGCTTGTGTCATACTCATAACACATACTAAAAATGTTAAAATTATATTGGTAAAATTGGACAGGACTATCACATTTCAACACGGCAGGCACTTTAGAGGTCAGCTATGATATAGTTAAATGGCAGAAAGGCTGAGGGTTGAACAGCCTACTCTGTTCCTATACTGAGGAGATTCCTGGCAGAAACAAGATGGCTTCTTAATGATACTCAGCATATTGGACAAGCTGCTTAACCATTTAACTAAGTCCCAACAGTTTCATTTTATCAATGGTCCCAGCAGATGATATTTTGGAAGAAAGTTCTCATCTATCAAGATTAAGTGCAGGTAGAATTAAGTGTCAGCAGAGTTGAAAATGGTATTAAGTAATGCCTGGTGAGGTACCTTGGGAGGTTAGCTAGGTATTACCTCTTTCTTTTCTTTGTATCTGTTTTTTTTGGGGGGAGTGTGCGAGACAGATGTGGTTGCTCTATGTAAACCAAGATTCTATAAATAGCAACGTAATGAGTGAGTAGCTAACTTGTTTTTGACTTCTTCAACCAATACCGACAATTTTAATTTGTGACAAAAACAAGCCACTGAGGACAGTGGAAATTTGAAATGCACACAAAATTATAATATGCATTCAACAGATCGGGTACTGTGGAGATGGCATCAGAATTAACATTTTAGGTTTTTAAACTTCCAACAGTTGTGAAACATTAACTCTGTTTCTCTCTACAGATGCTGACAGACCTGCTGAGAACCTCCAGCATTTCCTATCCTGAATTTTGGATCTCATCTGAGGATCAGCAACTCTAACTCTATAGTACTCCCACAGCACTACCATACAGCATCAACCTAGTTTACTTGCTCATCGGACTAGAAGGAGGTCAAAGCCAATATTCTTAGTCAGGGGCCAAGTGCCAGCAACAAGAAATCAAGCCGAAACTGAGAAAATAGCCTTATAGCCTTATCAAATACATAAATCAATTATGATCCAAGGGGAGAGCAAATATTCATCAGTAGCAAAGGTAGGGGCAGAAAAAGCAGGAGAATCTGGTGAAGCAACATTTATCTGTTGAAGACCAATTTTGCAACATTTCTTCGCTCAGGAATTTTGACAAAATCGCACATACTGGTAGTATGCTGCATGAGCAATAGTCTGTTTCCATAAGTTTTTATTTGGCACCAGAATTTACACACTAGCATGAATGGTAGTACTAGTTGCAGCACAATATAATTTATTGCCTTCTAGCACAAATGAAACGTTGCACTTCAGATTTTATGAAGCAGTAATGAGCAATTAGCAGACAACAATCTTCATAAAGGGCAACAGGCCACACAGTTTCAATCACAAATTCCTAAGCTGTGTTCTTCAAAAACTTGCAGTAGCTCATTGGATTCATATTTAATGACAGGTGGCTCTGAATCATCACTAGTCTGGACAGTTGGTGGCGTTGTTGTTGCACCACGACCAGTAATCTTTAGGTGAACAAACTTCATCTTCCAATTGTTCTCACTGTTCGGACAACGGATAAGACCAAAGATTTGCTCAAAAATTCCCAGGCAGACTGACTCTCTGTGAATGGTACCAGCCACTGCAATAATAACTAATCCATGAGGTGAATGGATGCACTTCAGTCCACTATTAGTCAGGTTAGGATTCAGGAATAGATGTTCCTCTTTCGTCAGTGCTAATAAACGAAGGCTGACCATAACTGCACCACTGTATACCTCCATCTGCTGTTCAGAAGTTCTGTAGGAAAACTTAAGTATAACATCTTCCCAAAAATGTTGGGGGCCCCAGTCTTTTGACTGTTCTTCCAGTAATGGATTCTGAGAGTTCAGAAGCTGATAAAACCACTTGCAGAATTCTAGTCCCATTGCTTGGTAATCGTTCCTGTAATTGGCTGTTAAATCATTCTGTGGGACATAACTTGCTGATGTGCTTCCTGAAGAATTATTTGTCTAATAGAGAGAGAGAAAAAAGTACATTTATCCACAGCAGAGAATACATTCTGTGTCTGAATAATAAACAGATTGAGCAGAGGATTTACTTTTTGCTCATTTCATTTGAAAGTAGCTATAAAACCATGCACAAATATTCTGTCACAAGATTAAATTGAGTAACTGCATTTGCGACGGCCTCTTTTTTGTATAGGATTCTCTAATTAGTCACTCCGCCATTCAATGAAATGATGGCTATGAGCTAAATGGCCTACTTCTCCTCTTATGGTCTTGAGTAAAGCAAAGAGCCAGAACAGCAAGAAGAGAGCAATAAACAGATAATAGTGTGGCTCTTTTCATTCATACCTAGGGTACACCTAACCATTTTTCTTGCTACTTATGTAAAATCCTTGTTCCCAGTAGTCCACCCAAGCACTATGTCACTATGCTATAAAGTACTGATCTTCAAATACCACATTGATTTAACAAATGGATGTTCATTAACTTAAATGATTTTAAAAAGAGACCAAAAAATGACGACTTCAGTTGGCCACACACATCATCTAATTAATGTAAATTGGGCAAGTTCCTGAAATTATTGTGGATCAGATAAAAGACAGCCTGAATGGAAATTGACACATTTCCCCAAGGTTAATGAAACCAGTCAGCTAGTTTCTTGGAAGGTGTGCAAAGGCCCTCATCTCCTATTTTGAATTATACCAATATAAGTATAATCACATGTTGGAGAAGAAACCTTGCCTGCAACGATCAAGTCTGAAAATAAAAGCAGACAGGGAATATACAACCAACTATTATCCATTTTGGTCACAAAAACAGGAAGGCAGATTATTATCTGAATGGTGACAGTTTAGGAAAAGTTGAGGTGCAACAAGACCTGGTTGTCAAGGTGGAACAGTTGCTTAAGGTTGGCATGCAGGTACAGGAAGCAGTGGGGAAAACTAATAGCATGCTCTCCTTCATAGTGAGAAGATTTGAATATTGGAGTAAGGTTGTCTTGCTGCAGTTATACAGGGCCTTGATGAGGCCACACCTTGGCATTATGTGCAGTTTTGGTCTGTTAGTCTGAGGACATTCTTGCTATTGAGAGAGTCCAGCAAAGGTTCACAAGACTGATTCCCAGGATGGCAGGACTGACATGTAAGGGAAGACTGGATCGACAGGGTTTGTACTTGCTGGAATTTAGAAGAATGAGAGGGGATCTCATAAACATAAAATCTTAATGGGCTTGGATGTTGGGAAAGTCCAGAACTAGGGGTCACAGTCTAAGAAAAGGGGTAAGTCATTTTGAACAGAGATGAGGAAGAATTATGAACTTGTGGAATTCTCTCCCACAGGAAGCTGTTGGGGGCAGTTCATTAGGATCAAGGGGTATGAAGAGAAAGTGGGAAGGGGACACTGAAATTGCGTGATGAGCCATGATCATATTGAATGATGTGCAGTCTTGAAGGGTTGAATGGCCTACTCCTGCACCTATTTTCTATGTTTCTAAAGTCAGCCCGAGCTCTGCTCATGTGCAAACTGTCTCGCTTGTGCAGGTGTCATCTTCCCGAGTGACACAGCCAATCCAAAGCTCTGTCTCATGTATCACATTCATCTGGTTTATCCTCCTACATCTGTATTCATTTGCACATGGCACTGTGAGTAATATGGAGAATATTACATTTGAAATCCTGCTTGATAATTGTCTACCTAGCTCTCTAAATTCTGATTGCAGAAAGACTTTATACGTTGGGATTATTTCCCTTACATTATCTTTAATCTATTTTGGATTACTGTACTTGGTATGCATTAAATATATTTGTATATTATTTTGGTTATGATTTTCCCTCAATCAAATCCCAAGTATAGCAAATTCTCTAAAATACTTCTTCAAATTTACAGCACTTTGAAGACAGCTCATTATAATAGTTAATCACCAACCAAGGTGTGACTTTTCCTTCACTCTCCTTTCAAACACAGCATGGGGCTGGTTCCAAGCAGCTGAATGATGTTTCTCTTTCATTGCCATCGAAGCAGTGTAAACCTCATGACGTGTTCATGATTTACAGCCTCCCAACAAACTCTCCAACCCATATTCAAGACCTTGACTTTCCCCATCTCATGTGTTCAGCATATTGACTATAAAGAAGACCTCCTCTGTTCACTTCCTCGTTTTGCTTTCTAGCCACACACACACACACACACCTTCCCATTGCCAACCCTACTTCCTTTACTGTTTATCCTAGAAAATAACTCTCCGGATTCATTTAGGGCTTAATTTTCAAAATCCCACTTTCTAATCTTTGGCCCTTCATTCACCATGACAGATTTGCAGTTACCTCTTAGCTCAAGCATGTCCTTGACTCCACCTGTTAAGTTCCTCATCCACTTTTAAAATCATTACTCTCACACAATCTGGGTGCTATACAGGCACGAACCCTACCCCAGTCCTATAAGTCCAAGAGATGCAGTCTTAAATGGATATAGTGGACAATTGCTTTTTGCCTTCAGTTAGATCGGCTTAGGCCTTAAAGTACCTCACTAGTTCTGCTTCCATCTGCCAAAATTGCTCACTTTCCTAGGATCATTATGAATGCAAAGGTAACACCCCAGATTCTCCCTCTACTGCAAACCTTCCTAAATGCTTTTCTCCTGTGTCCTCCATTCTCACATCCAACAATAAGCAGGAGCAGCTCATGGGTTTCTTTGTAGCAAAAATCAAACCTTCAAATCGTCTACTTCAGCCACTTCCCTCTCTTCCCCTTATCTATCAAGTCAATCTTCCAAAGATCCCCCTTGCTCGGTCCAACTGTCTACACTATCTACACTATCTCTCTAAGCTCATCTTGACCACAAGATTGATTGAGATTTTTGAGAAAGTAACTAAAAAGATTGTTGAGAGCAGAGTGATAAATGTCGTTTACATGGCCTTTAATAAAGCCTTTGATAGAGTTCTGCATGGTTGACTAAGTTACAAAGTTAGATCACATGGGATTCAGGGCGAGTTTGCCAACTGGATACAAAATTGGCTTGACAGCAGGAGACAGAGGGTGGTGGTGGAGGACTGTTTTTCAAACTGGAGGCCTGTTACGGACTAGGACAGACCACTCAAAACATTCTTAAGCAGGCAGCCTAGACCGTAATTTTGCAATTTGTTTCAGTAAGTGTACAGTGAAAATTACTTGGAGTAAATTAGCTAGATTGACTACCAATGTTTAAAACAGACAAAACTTCATTCACAAAATTACGGAATGAATCACAAAGACAGAGTATAGAATACCCACAGAACTCAGACTATCCCAAACTAGACTTAACTATGCTGTTCCGAACAGACACAACAGTCGCGATAAACAAACCCCTTAAACACAGAACAAAAAATAAAACAAAGGCTTACAGGTTGAAGTTAGAAGAGGGAAGGAGAGAGCGTTTAGCAGCCTGTTTCCACACAGCTCTACTGCCGAACTTTCTAAAGTTCTGAACCGAACTGCTTAGCTAGAGAGCTGGCCATACCCCTTGACTTAGGCAATTTACTTCTAAAAACATAAAAGCTTTGGCCTAAAGTCTCATCTGCTTACGTATAAACAAAAAGGCCTCCGATAACCTTTTATCTCCAAACCAAACCCCATCATTTCAGAGAGGTAAAAACAATAACTGCAGATGCTGGAAAGCAAATACTGGATTTATGGTGCTGGAAGAGCACAGCAGTTCGGGCAGCATCCAATGAGCAGCAAAATCGACGTTTCAGGCAAAAGCCCTTCCTGATGAAGGGCTTTTGTCCGAAACGTTGATTTCGCTGCTCATTGGATGCTGTCTGAACTGCTGTGCTCTTCCAGCACCACTAATCCAGTCATTTCAGAGCCCAGAGTGTTTTACGACCCCTCTGAAACAAATCAAGGACACAGTATCCTTGAGAAAAGGAACAGCTTTTAGAGAAAAAAGGACCAGCAGTGTTCCCACAGGGATCAGTAGTGGGTCAGCTTTTGCTTATCGTTTATATATAGAAGCTATGATCAGTAAGTTTGCAGACGACTCCAAAATTGGTGGTATTGTGGACAGTGTAGGAGGTTATCTAAGATTACCAAAAAGATCTTGATCAATTAGATCAATGGGCTGAGGAGTGGCAGATAGGAGTTTAACTTGGATAAATGTGATGTCGTGCATTTTGGTAAACAAACAAGGGCAGGACTTATCCAATTAATCGTAGGGCCCTAGTGTAATGCTGTAGAACAGAAAGACTGAGGGATTCAGGTACAGAATTCTTTGAAATTTGTGTCACAGATAGACAGGGTAGTTAAGGAGGCATTTAACACACTTGCCTTCATTGTTCAGACCTTGCAGTATAGGAGTTGGGATGTCATGTTGAGATTACTCAGGATGTTGGTGAGGCCTCTTCTGAAGTATTGTGTACCGTTCTGGTCATCCTACTTTAGGAAGGATATTATTAAATTGGAGAGGATTCAGAGAAAATTTACCAGTATATTGCCAGGAATGGAGTTATAAAAGTAGGCTGGGACTTTTTAAATCGCTGAAGTATATCAGGTTGAGGGGTGACCTTATCATGGCTTATAAAATCATGAGGGGCATGGATAAGGTGAATTAGCAAGAGTCTTTTCCTAAGGGTGTGGAAGTTCAAAACTAGAGAGCTATCTTTAAGGTGAGAGGAGAGAGGATATGAAGGGCAACTTTTTTGTTTTTTTTTAAACACAGAATGTGGATCATGTGTGAAATAAACGGCGAGAGGAAGTTGTGAACGCAGGTACAGTTACAATGTTTCAAAGATATTTGAAGAAGTACATGAATATGGAAGGTTTGGAGAGATATGGGCCAAATGCAAGCAAGTGGGACTAGTTTAGTTTGGGAATGTGGTCAGTGGGTCTAGTTGGACCGAAGGATCTGTTTCCATGCTGGATGACTCTATGACTACTCATTTCCTGTTTCTTTGACCCAATTCATATTAACCTACCAAACATCAAGATTCTCTTCCTGGCTTCTGCATTAGCTGAGATAGTTAATGATTCTCACCCCTCAGGCACTGTCTTGTCTCCTTTAAAACAGCTGGCATTTCCCACCCACACCCTCTCCAAAAAAACTGGGCTCCCAATCCAAGCAAACTTCCGACCTTTCCCCCACCCACTCAGTCCGTAAGTATAAATCTGCCTCTAAAGCCTGAAACCATATTTTGCTGAACAGTATCTGAACATCTCAAGTCAAGATTTTGCCTTAGCCATAGTTTCAAAATGGATATTACAAGTTATAAATGGCATCCTTTGGGACTCTGACAAAGATGTACTCTCTCTCTCTCCATCTTTCTATAACTTTTGACATGGTTGACCATACCATCACCCTCTCACATCTCTTCACAGCTGTCTTCCCAGATGGGACTGTATCAGCGAAAAATGGCTTCTTGTCACAGTGGTAATGGTAGTAATATCACTACCCCAGCAGTCACGAATCTGAGGCTAATGTTCAGAGATATAGGTTTAAATATCACCGATGCAGACAATGAAATTTGAAGTCAACTAAAATCAAGAATTAGAAGATAATTTAGTGGTGACTATCTAATCACTGCTGATTGGTATAAAAACCCATCTGTTTCTCCACTGCTCTTTAGGAAGATGCTTGTAACATTGGGGCATCGTACAGGAATTATGAGGAACTTCCATATGGGGAGACAGTGGTGTCGCAGCAATAGCACTGGACCAATGATAAGGACCCAAGCTTTCATTCTAAGGTCGAAGCTCAAATCCATAATAGCCAGTGGAATTTTGTTAATTTAGTTCAAATTAAAGTAAAAAAAATCTGGAATTGGAAGCTAGTCTCAGTGAGTGACGACGGATGTGTGCAAAAACTGATCTGGATCATTAGAAGGTATGTCCTTTAGGAGGAATAACATCAAAATACTGCAGAAGCTTGAAATCTCAAACAAAACCAAAATGCTGGAGAAACTCAGCAGGCCTACCAGCATCTGCACAGAGAGAAAAACAGGGTTAACATTTCAAGACTCTCCTTCGGAACAGAATCCCCTCTAGAAGGAAAATCAGCTGTACTTATCTGGTCCGGACTACATGTGACTCTAGATCCACACCAATGTGACTGACTCTTGACTGCTCTCTGAAATGGCCCCTAGTAAGCCACTTAGTTCAAGGACAGTTAGGAAATGGCAGTAAATGCTGTGATGTCCATATCCCAAGAATCAATATAAATGGAAAAGAAAAATTCTGATGCACCTCAAGGACATATGTTCAGAGTCCGCCTATTTGATATCTACATGCTACCCCTACATAACATAATCCAAAAACCTTTGGTTTACAAATACTGATAAAAACCAGCTTTACCTTACCAATGACTCTCCACTGTCTTTAGATTGCCAAAACTGCTTGTCTGTCATTCAGTAAAAATTAAGAAAACTGAAGCCATTTGTCCTCAATCCTGGTTGTGTTCCCCAGCTACACACCTGTGTCATCACCGATTTTTCTGGCTCTGTGCCCCTCCCAATGTCAGCAATGCATGAGCTCGTCTACTGCTGAAACTCTCATCTAACATTTTTTATTTTCAGTTGACCATTCCAACAAACTCTTTGCCAGTCAACTATGATTTGCAGTCTGGAAAATGCTGTTATCCAAAATGTTGTTGTTCAAGTTCTAATGCATCCCATCCACCTATTCCTTACTTGCACTGACCTACACTGGTTCTTGCGTTAAGCAAGATCTTAATTTTCAAACTCTCATCCTTATTTTTAAATCATTCCATTGTCACTCATCTCTCCCTATCTCTACAAACTCTTCCAACTCCAAAACCTTTAAGTTATTTGCATTCTTTCTTCTAAATCACTTATTATTCTTGACTGAAATCCAACCTCTTTGACCAAGGTGCAAGTCATCTGAGCTAGTCTGCTCAGTTCTAAATTCTGCTTCACAAAGCTCCACTGAAGTGCTTTGGGACATTTTACTTTGTTAAAAGGTGACAGCTGAATTCAAGGTATTGTTGTAGCTTCAAAAGATAAATTGACGAAAAGAATATGCAACCTCAGCAGTAATAATAAAGAATGCTGTGTTTTAACATACTAATAGGTTAGAAAATTCTCTTGCTTGAATTCAATCAAGGTTGGAAATACAATTAATTAACGAGAACGCTGGACGTCAGTGACCAACATTCTCTTCAATCTTTATTTCTATCTCCACTTGGCAATAACATCACAGAGCAAGGCATTATTAAAGCTGGTAATAACTGAGAGTACAAAGACACAATGGAATTGAAAAGGGCTGATGTAGGAAACAACCCATCGTGCACAACTTCTACTCTGGCCAACCTAATTCAAATAAATGACTAACTGTGGTTAAATTACTGTTTTGAGGAGAAAATATCTGCAAATTGGCATAAAAGTTATTCAGGCAAGATCTCTATGGGGTTAAGATATGCTATTTGCAACATTAATTCATAATTTCATCAACTAGTCATATAAACATAGGACCAGGAGTAGTCCATTCAGCTCATTGAGCCTGATCCACCATTTACTATGAATATGGTTGATTTTTTTTATTCACTCATGGGATGTGGGCACTGGCTGGCCAGTATTTGTTGTCCATTCCTGGTTGCCCTTTAAAGATAATTGCGGTTGTGTACCCACTTCAATGTCTTTCTCCCCCACACTGTCCTCATATCTATTTGTGTCACTGGTATTTAAAAATCTGCCAATTTCTACTTTAAACATCTTCAATGACTGAATTTTCACAGAGAATTCTAAAGGGACACAATGTTTTTCAGTAAATAATTTCTCCTCCTCCTCGTGGTGTCCCCCTCATCTTGATATTGTATTCCCTGGTTCTCAACTCTGAAACAAGGGGTATACTTTATCTGCATCTACCCTGTCTACCTCTACATATTTTGTAAGTTTCAATTAGATCACCATTTTTTAAAGGGAATACAAGCCAAGTTTCACCAAGTTCTCTTCATGGGATTTTAAAGGTGAGAGGAGAGAGATTTTAAAAAGGCATGAGAGGCAATTTGTCTTTTTTAACACAGAGGATGGTACGGGGGTGGAATGAACTTCCTGAAGAAGTGGTAGAAATGGGTATAATTACAACATTTAAAAGACATTTGGATAGATCAGGAGTAGGAAAGGTCTGGAGGGACATGGATCAGGAGTAAGCAGGTGGGACTAGTTTAGCTTGGGATTATGTTCGGCATTGAGGGTTGGACCGAAACGTCTGTTTCTGTGCTATAGGACTCTATGACAATTGCCACCACAAAGAACAAGCCTTGTGAATCTTTAATGCACTCCCCCTATGGTAATAGAATCTTTCATAAGGAACTGCTATCAGTATTCCACATGTGGTCTAATCACAGTTCTATATAACTCAAGCAAAACTGTGCTATTACTGTGTGCAAATCCTCTTGTAACAAAGGCTAACATTCCATTATCTTTCCTACTTGTTTGCTGCACTAGCACATTTGCTTTCAATGACTTATTATGTTTTACTTTGGTCACAACTAGAGTATGTGTGCAGTTCTGGTCACCACATTATAGGAAGGATGCGATTGCACTGGAGAGGGTACAAGAAGATTCACCAAGATGTTGTCCGAGATGCAGCAGATTAGCTAGAGGACAGTCTGAATAAGCTCGGGTTGTTTTCTGTACAGCAGAGAAGGCTAAGAGGGGGCTGAGGAGTATAAAATTGAGAGACAAAGAGGGTGGATATGAAGAAACTGTTCTCCTTCGTTGAAGGATCAAAACAAGGTGGCATAATTTTAAGGTGAAAAGCAGGAGGTTTAGAGCAGATTTGAGGAAAATATTTTAGACACACACATTCTGAAATGCACTGCCTGGGAGGGAAACTGAGGCAGAAAAACTCTCAAATCCTCAAAAAGCACTTGGATGAACACTTGCCATTGCCATCATAACATTCAAGACTATGGGCCAATTGCTGCAAGGTGGGACTAATGTAGTGTTTTTTGTTGATATAGATACAATGGACTGAAGGACCTCTTCTCCACTAAATGCTTTTATGATTATCGAGGATGATCAGGTCCCTTTGTACATCTACATTTTATATCTCATACTATCAACGAAACATGCTGTGTGTCTGTTCCTCTTAGCAAAGTGGATAACTCATTTTTCAACATTACATTCTATCCGCTACATCCTTGCCCACTCACCAAATCAATCCAAATTCTCTTGAAACCATCTTGCCCACAAACTTTCATACTTAGTTTTGCATCATTCACAAACTTTGAAACATTAAAGTTGGTCCCCACATTCAAATCACGAACATACATTGGGCCGAAATACTGAACCTTAGAGTACCCATCAGTCACAGCCAGCCAGCATATAAATGACTGAAGTAATTCTACTTTCTGTTTCCTGCCTGTTTACCAATCCCTAATCTATGCCAAATCCTTACTTTCAATTTAATTTGCTTTATATTTTGGTAAAGTACTTCCTGTAAAGGACTTGAGCAAACTTTCTGAAAATTCAAGTATGCTATGTCCACTGACTCCCCTTTATCAATTCTGTTAACAACATCCTGTAAAAGATCCAAAAGATCTGTCAAACAGCTTCACTTACACAAATCCATGCTGACTATGGCCAATCATTATTATCCAAGTGCCTACTTATTGCATCCTTTATAGTAGATTCTAGTATTTTCATTACTATAGATCCAAGATGGTCCCCAATACATTCATTATGTCCACAGCTATCTCCATCAAAGCTCTGGGATGTAGAATATCACGTACAAGGGACTTATCAACCATCAGTCCCATTAATTTCTTCAAACTAACCTCCCTACTATTTTCCCTCAGTTCTCCATTATTGCCAGTCCTTTGGGTCTCTAACTCAAGATGACAGACACAAAGCAATTATTTAGCTTCTCTGCCATTTCTCAAATATAAATTCTCCTATTCTGTCTGTACGTCTCTTAGCCAAATGTTTCCTTTTTACATACCTACACAAGCTTTTAGTCTTTTCTTGCTCACTCATATTTTATTCTCCCTTCAACATCAAATACAGAACTCTTTTTCCAAAAACTAAAGATACCTTTGCTAAACAAAGCAAAGGACACTGACTTGAAGTGGCTGCTATTTTCCAATCCATGGAGAGGCACAGGAATCCCAGAGACAATTACACCAAAGAGGGTTGAACAACTTCTTTCTGGTGGATCTTTTATTCACACAATGTCAGAACATTAAATATTCAATCACCTTGACAATGGCTAAAAGGAAACTGAGTCATGAACCAGTCATCTACATTATTTAGAGAATGCAACCTACATGGAAAGATGCCATAGGATCAGACAAATCTTCTCAAAACTCGCTAAAATGTTTAGTGTGAATATTTCAATTTCGAATTTAGGTAGAGAGCACCCAAGCTGCCAGAATAAGAGACTAACCGACTATCTCACTGGGAACTCTCAGGAAAGCCTTTGAGCCAAGCTTGTAGCACGATAACCCATGGTAAATCTTCTCTGCTGCAGGGTATCTTAAAAAACAATTTCAACTCAGCAACAGTAATTCCAGCGGAAGGGGATCCACAGCTATCACCACAAAGCAAATGTTTCAGGGAAAAAACATCCAGATGCAGTCAGTAAATTCATAATGACTGTACATTTTAATCTTCATTTTTGCCTTAGCCAAGTTTAAACTTGGGATAATCTGTAAAACTCTATTTTTCTGCATGCTTGAGGCTTGAATGGGTGCTTGGGCACCTTAATGTGAAGTTTACATTTTTGCCATTTTCTAAATATTTTTACCTGAGGGCATGAGCAATAAAATTGAATCCTCATTTGTAACCAGAAGTGGTTAGGCCTAAAGACCCCATTCTTGAGGAACAGTTGCAGTCACACACTGGAGCTGAGATAATTGTTACCCAGCAATCAAAAGCATGTTCTTCTTTTGTTCAGTGTGATTTCACAATCGGAAGGATGTTGTGTAACTTGAAAGGGTTCAGAAAAGATTTACAAGGATGATGCCAGGGTTGGAGGATTTGAGCTATAGGGAGGGGTTGAATAGGCTAGGGCTGTTTTCCCTGGAGTGTCGAAGGCGGAGGGGTGACCTTATTAGAAGTCTATAAAATCATGAGGGACATGGATAGGATAAGTAGACAAAGTCTCTTCCCTGGGGAGGTGGGGAGTCCAGGACTAGAGGGTATAAGGTTTAGGGTGAGGGGGAAAGATATAAGAGAGACCTAAGGGGCAACATTTTCACACAGAGGGTGGTACATGTATGGAATGAGCTGCCAGAGGAAGTGGTGGAAGCTAGTATGATTGCAACTTTAAAAGGCATCTGGATGGGTAAGTGAATAGGAAGATAGTCAAGATTAGTGTGATGCTGGAAAAGCACAGGTCAGGCAGCATCCTGATGAAGAGCTTTTGCCCGAAATGTCAATTTTCCCTGCTTCTTGGATGCTGCCTGACCTGCTGTGCTTTTCCAGCACCACTTTAATCTTGACTCTAATCTCCAGCACCCACTTCTGCCTCTATGAATAGGAAGGGCCAGGTGCTGGCAGGTGGGGCTAGATTGGATTGGAATATCTGGTCGGCATGGACAAAATGGACCGAAGGGTCTGTTTCCGTGCTGTACATCTCTATGACCAAGTAGAAAGTTCTCCCTCCAAGTTCCATTGAAATTTTGTGGCATTCCTTATGGCCACATTTGATCCTTGATCTTAAGAGCAATCATTCTCACCTCATCAAAAAGCAACACCAAAACTGAAAAAAAAACTGAAGGCTACTGAAAACGTGATGTAAACGGAATTAAAGATATGGATGATAATTTAAAATCTATCAATATGGCTCAAATTTCTAAAAGGGTCACTAGGTTACCCTCATCCAGGATGATACTGATAGTCCACTTGGACACGAAATATTTGCTTACTCTTTCACAGAAGAGCATTATTAGGAACCACTTTTACAGAGGCAGAAAAACACAGAACTGATTATATAAAGGTGACTGAAGATTAATATCATTATAATGAGGTTTAAGAGATTATATATAGGGATTATTTTTAAAGGTAAACTGAATTACTTTAAGTAAACTAAGTGGTCTGTACTCAAGTCTGCCTGACTGCAAGTCAAGGTGCTTTAGTTTTTAAAAAGAGATTAAAAAGGGACAGAGCTTATTTTACTAAGAAAAAAAGTGCAAAATGTTTACACCGGGAGACAATGTTAGTATCTTGTGTGCTAACAGTAGATACACTTAGTTTCCAAAGTCCAAGAAAAGTGTTGAGAATGTCAAGTTGTAAGCAGTCCATTTACTTTCAAGACAAAAAAAAGAGAATGGGCTTTAAGAGGGAATGGGTTTCTAAACAACCACAGAGAAGTGGGTTAGAATGCCAGGATGCAGGAAAGGCAGAGCAGCTACAAACAGCAAAATGCTATAGCCCATGATGAGAGCTTGCATCTGTACCACAAGGGGTCAAATTTGTTCTGGGTTAAAACAATGTGGGGAAAAATATCTTCAGGAAAACATGAACCATGAAAGACAGTTCTGAATTAAATTGCAGGCTGGAGATGGAAAAGATCAAAGACAAACATTCAACAGTTAAGAATCTGTTTTGCATTATTCTGGGAGAGTTGAATGTCTATTTAAAATATGGTATATGATTACTTGCATTAATGTTTCCCCAGTCATATTAAAATATCTGTTCTGCAGTTTAAAATACAAGTTGGCAACAAAAAGTCAATCTGGCTTTTAGTCCTTTTTTACAGTAACCAAAGTAAAATATCATGCTGTGTTATTCTTTTAGCAATGAACTGAATGTTTACATTTTAACAAAAAGAATTTCAACTATCTCTACAGGGATTAGAATAATTAACTCTTCCAAGAGAGATTATCCTGTATCCAATCTATTCAATTTTTTTTGAACAAATCTAAATCAGCTGGACACTAGTCCTCAAAAATAAAACACTTATATGAAGAGAGTAATCTGAATTACAAAATCACGATTTTCAAACTTAATTTTGTTTTGAATTTCATTGTAAAAATATTTGAAAATAAAATTGTTACAAGACAATGCCACTTCAAGTACCTGGGTTTCAGCGCTGCCTTCACTCCAATATTCTATAACTTTCTGAACAAGCTGGTATTTCTCTGCATTAGATGGCATAACAATATTATGTCTTGCTAAATATTGAAATATTATCTCACGGTGGATCTTCTTTCTTTTCAGCAGCTCTTCGGCACTCTGACTGTAACTCAGTATCGCATCTATGGCTTCTGCAGATGAAACAGCAGTAAGATGGTTATAAAAGTTAAAATGCTAATCCAAGGTGCACATAAATTATTTTGGCTAAGCCTTTTGAAAACTCTCAATATTGTATTTCATTCCCATTGCTGTGGTTATTTCTCCCTATTCTTGCAACCCCCCCATCGTTCCTTCACTTCTTAATAGAACAATAGCATGGTTGAAGGGGCCTTCATTGAAAGGAATAACAGACTTAGTCTCCTGAGAAACTTTTCTCCAGTACTTGTTGCATTAAATGTTGAAATATAATGTTGATAAATCACAGAAGTCCCTACAGAATAAAAGTTAGCTTTTGCTTTGATTGTTCAAAATTTATGAACATTCTGGCATACCATTTTTTCCATTTCCATGGTTTGAGAAAATACTCACACCCCAAAAGTTTGTACTAATACCGACTGATTGCCCTGATATCTTCAGGTCACTGCTTTTCCTCCTCCATTTTGCAAAGGCCAAATATAGACTAAGAAGAGAGTTAACATTTCCAGTCCATTATGACTCTTCTTCAGAACTGGCATGAACTGGTTCAGAACTCTGCACAGACTAGCTGGGTTTCTCTAGCATTCAGTTTGTTCCAGATTTCCAGTATTTTGCTTTCAATGGATTAAGAAAAAAAAACTGATCTTTCCAGCAATTATCCACATTAATTTGATCAAAATCTTAAAACCAATGTGCTTTATGTTTGTCATCAGCTATTTGGGGTGTTCGATAAGTAAGGAGTTACAGAATTTTCAGCCAGCAATGAAGGAACTGAGATATTGCTCCAAGTCAAAAGGAGTGTGGCCTGCAAGGGAACTTGTAGGGTCATGGTTTTCACATGTATTTACTGAAGCTCTAGTATCAGAGGCCACGAATTTGAAAGACATTGTCAAAGGGACCGTGTGGAATGGTTGCAGTACGTATTGTACATGTATTACACCATTACCATCAAACTGGGGGGAAATCAATCCTGGTTCAATGGTAAGCATAGGTGGGCTTGCCAAAGATGTCTAAAAGATTAGATACGAATATGGCAAAGATACAACACAGGACCTATCTGCATGCCAAACAGAACTAGCATGCAATATATAGAGCCAGGAGACCATCACCCCTCAAGTTCTAGTTCACATCTAACCAAACTGTCCCACTGCTACAAGACGGGAATCTACCAGATGTGAAAATTTGCAAAGGTAAATACTGCCCAAAAAAAGGGCAAACTGAACATGGCCAATTAGTGCTCGATTTGAGGCATTCCTTGGCTTTCATGTTTGTTTCAATATTAAAAATGTGTCTATGAAGGCTATTCGTCATGGTATTGTGGCTGGGAATTGCAGAAATGATCCACCAACTCGGACCAACCGTTTCACTGCACAAGTATGACTACAGTATCTTTGAAAATACACTGTAAACTATATATAGAAAAGTCATATTTGAGTGGTGGGCAATGAAGACTATTGGCTACAAAGTTGAGGCTAACTTTAAGGGGAACAAAGTTACTTGGCTAGTTTTCACAATGAATTTAGTTGAGATTTTCTGGTTTTTGGATGAGATCACGTGATTTTCAGTTGCAAACCCTTAACTCTTATTGAGGCTGTTTCATTTGGTCCCTAAAACAAACCCATTCGGTTCTGGTCGCTCCATCACAGGAAGGATGTGGAAGCATTGGAAAAGGTGCAGAGGAGATTTACCAGGATGTTGTCTGGTCTGAAAGGAAGGTCTTATGAGGAAAGGCTGAGGGACTTGGGTCTGTTCTCATTGAAGAGAAGAAGGCTAAGAAGGGATTTGATAAAGACGTACAAAATGATCAGAGGGTTAGACAGAGTGGATAGTAAGAGTCTTTTTCCTCGGATGACGACGTCGGCTTGTCCGAGGGGACATAGCTGCAAATTCACAGGTGTTTGATTTAAGACAGATGTCAGAGGCAGGTTCTTTACTCAGAGTGGTCAGGGCATGGAATACCCTGCCTGCCAATGTAGTTAACTCAGCTACATTAGGCGGATTTAAACAGCCCTTGAATAAGCATATGGACAATGATGGGATAGTGTGGGTTAGATTGGCTTCAGATTGGTTCCACAGGTTGGCGCAACATCAAGGGCCATATATGTTCTACGCTTTATTGTTCTATTTTCTATTTGTCTACACTATCTACACAGCAAGGCGATGAAAGTTGTCAATGCAGTCAAGTAGAATTCGCTTTGCAATACACTGCTCACTGCCCTTTAGTTCCTGTTCCACTAAAGCCACTTGGCTCCTGAGCCCATTACACCCTTGCTCCAAACATGGACAAAAGAGCTGAACTCCATAGGAGAGGTGAAAGTGACTGCCCTTGACATGAAGGAACCCTTGCAAAACTGGAGTCAATGGCAGTTAGGGAGAAAATTCTTCACTAGTTTGAGACATATCCAGAACAAAAGGAAGATGTTGTGGGTATTGGAAGTCAATCATCTCATTCCTGGAATATCGCAGCAGGTGTTCTACAGGAGAGTGTTCTGGCCCAAATATCTTCATTTGCTTCAATTACCTTCCTTCCAATCAGAAGGTCAGTGGTGGCAATTTCTGCTGATGGTTGCACAATTTTCAGTACCATTCAGATACTGAAGCAGTCAGTGTACATTTGCAGCAAAACTTGGGCTGATAGGTAGCAAGCAACATAATTGTTTAAGAATCAGGAAATGACCACCTCAAAACAAGAGAGAATTTAATAATTTCCCCTTGACATTTAATGACATTACCATCACAATCCCCATTGACCAGATCAGAGGCTGTGAATTCTAAGGCATCTACCGACCACTGACAGAGCAGCAGTGTGATGGTATACTCTCCACTTGGATGAGTGCAGCTCCAACAACATCAAAAAGCTTATCATCATTCAGGACAAGACAATCTGTTTGAAAGTCAACGCAGCTATCACCTTGAAAATTCACTTCTTCCACCACCATTGCACAGTGTAAACAACTTCTTCAGCTCTAGACTAATGAGTACCTCAACCGCCAATAAATGAAGCACTATTTAAATGAGCTATATATGGACATATATGGCAAATGATTGGATTACCCTTTTCACACATTGTGAAACAACCACGAACTGATCATTTCCATGATTTGCAGCTTGATGCAGTGCAGAGGCTTGAGTGCTGCATTGATCCCAAGAGCGATGCAGTCAGCAGTTCTCAATTCCTGGCAGGACCATCCATGACAGTAAGTTTGAAGGGGAGGAACCAGACAAGGCACAAGCCAAAACAAGTCCTCGATGGTGATCCCAGGCAGTGGATATTTGTGTCATACTAATGGCTTTGATGATGAACAAAGGCTGCAGCAGGAGGGAGATCACCAGTTGTCATGATTTCCTTGCCACTGGAACTGGAACGACTTTCTATCAATGAGTGTATGCCGACTGATGTGCAACAGTGTTCCATCGTTAAAAGATCCTGCACAAGTGTCTACCTAAAGGAATTCAAACTCCCAATCCCAACACACACACACGCATGTCCTGCGATGTTTGGCAACAGATAATGGGGACAGGATTGAGAGATCTGAAATGCAGATGATGAAATTTGAGTCAGTCATTTTGCTCTTGGACTGGGAACAGGAGTGAGTTTTAGCAGCCCTCTTCAGGATCAACTCTGCTCACCCCACATAGGGAAGGGGCCAGAAAAGGTGCCCTAAACAGTGTGTTCCATCACCCACTTGGCTAGAAAACCACATCTAGCAAGCTCATCAACCTACACTGCTCAGCAATTCCAAGTGAAATACCAGGAGCGACACCAACCATTCTACTGGTCTTCATTGATCTGACCAAGGCTTTTGACTCAGATAATCAGGAAGTGCTATTGAAGAACCTGTCAAGGGCCGGCTGTCTACTGCAATTCATCACAACAGCTGAACTTTCCACAGCAAGATTTTGGCAATGGTCCTCACCAACTCTAATAGAGAAGCAGCCTGAGGTTAAAGAAGTGGTCAAGCAGGGATGAGTCACTGCCACTATTCATCTTGTCAATAACAACCTTCCTCGTGGTGTGGACATTTTCCTGTCAATGCTGTAGTCACTTTTCAACCTCAACTCATTAAATCCAAGAGGTAAATGACATCTCACTTGCAGAATTTCATTATGCAGATGACAATGTCATCTCTGCTCTCTCATAAGAAAATCGTCAAGCTTTGCTTCACACCTTCAGGGAAGCATATTGAAGAATTAGTCTCAGCCTCAACAAGACTGACATCCTTTAATAACTCATCACTGGTTAGGTTTCAGTTCCTCTGATTTGAAGGAAACAATTGATCAAGAATACCTGTTGGTGTAAGGAAGTATGAAAAAAAAGAACTAGAGAAAGGAATGCCAGCAACCTCAAGGCTGAGGACCACTTCCATCACCTGGAAACACCTGCCAAATGCAGGATTAGCAATGTGGCTCCAGGATCAGGCCCTTCAGCCAATGAGGATACACAGAACCCATGACCAGTAACTCAGAATTTCCTAGACAGGCAAACTACTCTTTAACATGATTGCTAACAACAAAACATCTTCAATGATTGTAGTTTGTGATTCAAAGTTTATAACACTGACTTCCAAAATAATGGTCAACGTCACATTCACCCTGACTGCAAGTTTCAGCTATCTGGCAAATAAACTCTAAGGTTCAAACAAAGAGTAATTTTACACACTTAAAACATACTGGCAGGAGTGATGCTGTCTAGGCAAAAAAAGGTGTTCATTTTTACTGTTGACTACACTACAGATATTGACAGAAAGAGAAAGTGAAAGTTAGGGAGGCTAGAATTTAGTTTTGGGGGGAGGGGAATATCAGGAAGATGTCAGTTGGGCTGGTGGAGATAATTCAGGAGCAACCCAGAGTAGGTGTTGGGTCAGAAAAGGGGGCAGTCTTGGGGAGGATGTATCAGACTGTGAGGGTGATGGGGAGGGGGGTGTGTGTCAGACTGCGAAGGTGATGGGGGTGTCAGACTGTGAGGGTGATGGGGGTGGGGGTGTCAGACTGTGAGGGTGATGGGGGTGGGGGGTGTCAGACTGTGAGGGTGATGGGGGTGGGGGGGGTCAGACTGTGAGGGTGATGGGGGTGGGGGGGTCAGACTGTGAGGGTGATGGGGGTGGGGGGGTCAGACTGTGAGGTTGATGGGGGTGGGGGGGTCAGACTGTGAGGGTGATGGGGTCAGTGTAAGGGTGATGGGGGGAGTCAGATATGGGGGTGTGGGTCAGTCTCGAGGTAGGGTGTGTGTGTGGGTCAGTCTCAGGGTAGGGTGTGTGGGTGTGGGTCAGTCTCAGGGTGGGGTGTGTGTGTGTGTGGGCCAGTCTCAGGGTGGGGTGTGTGTGGGGGTCAGTCTCAGGGTGGGTGTGTGTGTGTGTGGGTCAGTCTCGGGGTAGGGTGTGTGTCTCAGTCTCAGTCTCGGGGTGGGGTGTGTGGGCCAGTCTCAGGGTGGGGGGGGTGTGTGTGGGGGGGCCAGTCTCAGGGTGGGGTGTGTGTGTGTGTGGGCCAGTCTCAGGGTGGGGTGTGTGTGTGGGGGGGCCAGTCTCAGGGTGGGGTGTGTGTGTGTGTGTGGGTCAGTCTCGGGGTGGGTGTCTGTGTGTGTGTGGGTCAGTCTCGGGGTGGGTGTGTGTGGGTCAGTCTTGGGGTGGGGAGTGTGTGTGTGTGTCTCGGGGTTGGGGGGGTGTGGGTCAGTCTCGGGGTGGGGGGGTGTGTGGGTCAGTCTGAGGGTGGGGGGTGAGTCTCAGGATGGGGGGGTCAGTCTCAGGGTGGGGGCAGTCAGTCTGAAGGTGGGGTGGTCTTGGGGGTGGGAGTGAGTCTCGGGGTGGGAGTGAGTCTCGGGGTGGGACAGTCTGAGTGTGGTGGGTCAGTCTAAGGGTCGGGGATGAGTCTCGGTGTGGGGGGGGGGTCAGTCTGAGTGTGGGTGTGGGGGGGGTCAGTCTGAGGGTGGGTGTGGGGGGGGGTCAGTCTGAGGGAGGGTGGGTGGGTGTGGGGGGGGGTCAGTCTGAGGGTGGGTGTGGGGGGGGGTCAGTCTGAGGGTGGGGGGGTCAGTCTGAGGGTCGGGATGAGTCTCGGGGTGGGGGGGGGTCAGTCTGAGGGTGGGTGGGTGTGGGGGGGGTCAGTCTGAGTGTGGGTGTGGGGGGGGTCAGTCTGAGGGTGGGTGTGGGGGGGGGTCAGTCTGAGGGTGGGTGTGGGGGGGGGTCAGTCTGAGGGGGGGGGTCAGTCTGAGGGTGGGTGGGTGGGTGGGTGGGGGAGGGTCAGTCTGAGGGTGGGGGGGTCAGTCTGAGGGTCGGGGATGAGTCTCGGGGTGGGGGGGGGGGTCAGTCTGAGGGTGGGTGTGGGGGGGGGGGGGGGGGTCAGTCTGAGGGTCGGGGATGAGTCTCGGGGTGGGGTGTATGGGGTCAGTCCGGCCGGCGGGGCCCACCTCGGACACCGTCGATCTTTAACATGCGGTTGGTGACGGTGTCGGCGACACTGAAGAGCTCACAGTGGCCCAGACTGTGCAGGATCTCGCGGAGGCCGCACCGCTCCCTCTCCGTCAGCACGGCCATGGTGATGGCCACCCACCTCCGCTCCGGGCACCGCCACAGCCCCGCAACAACGTTCCCCCAGCCCAGCCCCGCCTTAATGAGGACCCGGAGCCTGATCCCCGCACACAGCGGGCGCCATGACACTGACAGAGGCCGACTCTGTCTTTATCACATCCACCGCACGCTCCTATTATCGCTTTAGGATTTAAAACAAAACATAAACACAATCAGTTCAAATCAATAATTCCACCCTCTCGGGGTGGGGGTGCGGTGGCTGTATTTTGTCGATCTGTTCTGATGTTGGTCAGAATGTCCTCGGTATCACGGTCCGGCCGGAAACATTTAACGGGTGCACCGTCTCCCCCACCCCACCCCACCCCCCCCCATCCCCCGGCCGGTGTGTAGGGAGGGCACTAGGACCATGAGGAAACCGGAGTCACCGGGAGACGATCTCTGTGAGTACACCCTCCACCCGGGAGTATAACAGAATACCGAGTATAGATACCCCAGGGAGGGAGAGATAGAGCAGACCCCCACCCGGGAGACACCACCCCCACACAGAGAGAGAGACCACCCCCACCCCCCCCGACAGAGAGAATACCACCCCCAGAGTGTGTCCTTCTAGAGAGAGTTCACCTGCACACCGAGAAAGTAAGTGTGTACACGTTAAGAGTGAGTGAGTGTGCGCGCGTACTCTTGACGCGTGAGTGAGTGTGCACGCGCGCGTACCCTTGAGGAGTGAGTGAGTGAGTGTGTGCGTGCACACGCGTACCCTTGACAAGTGAGAATGTGTGTGCGCGCGCGTGTATCCTTGACGAGTGAGTGAGTGCACGCGCGCGAACCCTTGACGAGTGAGTGTGAGCGCGCGCCAACCCTTGACGAGTGAGTGTGAGCGCGCGCCAACCCTTGACGAGTGAGTGTGAGCGCGCGCCAACCCTTGACGAGTGAGTGTGCGCGCGTACTCTTGACGAGTGAGTGAGTGTGCGCGCGTACTCTTGACGAGTGAGTGAGTGTGCGCGCGTACTCTTGACGAGTGAGTGAGTGTGCGCGGGTACTCTTGACGAGTGAGTGAGTGTGCGCGCGTACTCTTGACGAGTGAGTGAGTGTGCGCGCGTACTCTTGACGAGTGAGTGAGTGTGCGCGGGTACCCTTGACGAGTGAGTTGAGTGTGCGCGCGTACCCTTGACGCGTGAATGAGTGAGTGTGCGTGCGCACGTACCCTTGATGAGTGAGTGAGTGCACGGGGGCGAACCGTTGACGAGTGAGTGAGTATGTGCATGTACACTTGATGAGTGAGTGAGTGTGAGCGCGCGCCAACCCTTGACGAGTGAGTGAGTGTGCGCGCGTACTCTTGACGAGTGAGTGTGCGCGCGTACTCTTGACGAGTGAGTGTGCGCGCGTACTCTTGACGAGTGAGTGTGCGCGCGTACTCTTGACGAGTGAGTGTGCGTGCGTACTCTTGACGAGTGAGTGAGTGTGCGCGCGTACTCTTGACGAGTGAGTGTGCGCGGGTACCCTTGACGAGTGAGTTGAGTGTGCGCGGGTACCCTTGACGAGTGAGTTGAGTGTGCGCGCGTACCCTTGACGAGTGAGTTGAGTGTGCGCGCGTACCCTTGACGAGTGAGTGAGTGTGCGCGCGCACGTGCGTACCTTTGACGAGTGAGTGAGTGTGTGCTTGTACCCTTGATGAGTGAGTGAGTGTGTGCGTGTACATGCATACCCTTGACGAGTGAGAATGTGTGCACGCACGCGAACCCTTGACGTGTGAATGAGTGTGTGCGTGTACACTTGACGAATGAGTGAGTGTGCGCGCACGTGTACACTTGACGAGTGAGTGTGCACGCACGCGTACCCTTGACAAGTGAGAATGTGTGTGCGCGCGTGTATCCTTGATGAGTGAGTGAGTGCACGTGCGCGAACCCTTGACGAGTGAGTGAGTGTGCGCGTGCGTGTACCTTTGACGAGTGAGTGTGCGTGCGCGTGCACGTACCCTTGATGAGTGAGTGAATGTGCGCGCGTGCGTACCCTTGACGAATGAGAATGTGTGCGTGCGTACCCTTGATGAGTGAGTGAGTGCACGTGGACGAACCCTTCTCGAGTGAGTAAGTATGTGCATGTACACTTGATGAGTGAGTGAGTGTGTGCGCGCGCCAACCCTTGACGAGTGAGTGTGAGCACGCGCTTACACTCGACGAGTGAGTGAGTGTGCGCGCGTACCCTTGACGAGTGAGTGAGTGTGTTCACGCGCGTACCCTTGACGAGTGAGCGAGTGCATGTGCGCGCGTACCCTTGACGAGTGAGTGAGTGTGCGTGCACGCACGTACCCTTGACGAGTGAGAATGTGTGCGCGCGCGTACCCTTGACGAGTCAATGCACACGCGCGAACCCTTGAGTGAGTGAGTGCATGCGCATGAAGAGCGAGCGAGTGTGTGTGCGCGTAAGTATACTTGAAGAGTAAACGTGCACTTATAATTTGGAGGAATCGGTGTTGGACTGGGCTGGAGAAATCAACTAGGAGAAAGTGAGGACTGCAGCTACTGGAGATCAGAGCTGAAAAATATGTTGCTGGAAAAGCGCAGCAGGTCAGGCAGCATCCAAGGAACAAGAGAATCGACGTTTCGGGCATAAGCCCTTCTTCAGGCAGGCTGAAAAAAGTTTAAAATCACACAATATCAGGTTTTGGTACAATAGGTTTATCTGGAATAAACCAAATAAACCTGTTGGACTATAACCTGGTGTTGTGTGATTTATTTTTAGTTGTGTGCACCTAGAGAGAGTGTGTTTTTACAGATAGATCACACCACACTCCATCCCCTCCTCCCCTCCCCCTCCCCCAACCCCATCCCACCCACAAAAAATAATTAATTAAGGAGATAGGCTTAGGCCCTTTTATTCTGAGACTGTATCCTCTAGGTCATGATCCTATAGCTAGGGAAACCTCCTTTGCAGCCCTTATGAATTTTCCATGTTTCTATGAAATCACCTCTCATTTTCCTAAATTCCATCCAGGTAATCTCCTCAGATGACAGTGTCAGCGTTCCAGGAATGAGTTTGATGAATCTTTGCTGCACTCTTTGTGTAATATATATACATCTTTAAGCAAGGAAAACAAAACTTTGGTGTTGTGCACAGTTGCAGCAAGACTTCTTTGTTTCTGTTCCCAAATCTTTTTGTGATGAAGGCTAACATATTGTTTACCTTTCAAGTTGCTTGCTGCACCTGCGTACTGGCTTTCAAAACATCAAAACTTTCCGACCTCTCACCATTTAAAAAAAATGCACCGCTTTGCTACTGTCAGAATGGAAACCTCACACCCATTTATATTATATTGCATCTGCCACTTTTTCCTCACTTTCACCGCTTGTCTTAATCCCCATGAAGCATCTTTGGATCCTCTTCATAACTCTTACTCCCACTAAGTCTCATATCACCTGCAAACTTGGAAATGCTGCAATTGTCTGTATTTGGATGAATTTCCAAATAACATATGTTAGAGACGCCGCTACAGTTTCACTTGCTTATTATAAAACCATTGCAGCAGACGTAGGCCATTCAGCCCACTGAGTTCACTGACATTCAATAACATCATTGGCTTATTATGATTATTATTATAGATCATGATAATAAAAGTACCAGTGCCCAGGACTAGAACTTTTGTAGGATGTTGGAGGGCCTGAGCTTTGGAGCTGGTGTAGCGTTTGGGACACTGCAGAGCACCTGCAAATCTGAGAGTATTGTGGGTACTATATAGAGAGGTAGTTACTCCACAGGCTAAAACTCCACAAATAGGGAGTGAATGGATAACTATGCAGAAATCCCATGTGGTCATTACCCTGCAGAACAGATTTATCATTTTCGATACTGTTGTGGGGGAAATGGCCTCTCAAAGGCAATGGCCAAGTTCCATTGCGCCTTTGTTAGCTCTGCTCCGCAGGAGAGGAGGAACAAATATGGGAAGGCAGTAGTATTGAAGGGTAAGTAGATAAATATTTTAGTCACCACAAAAGCAATTTGCTAAAATAAACTTAAGAACTGCAGATGCTGGAAATCTAAAGCAAAAACAGAAATTGCTGGAGAAACTCAGCAGGTCTCGCAGCATCTGTGGAAAGAAAGCAGAGTTGCTTCTTGGGTGTTAGGGTCAAAGATATTTCACAGGAGCTACAGGATATTCCGAAATAGAAGGGTGAATAGCCGGTGGTCGTGGTATACATCAGTACCAGCAATGTAGTAAACAAAAAGGAATGAGATCCTAAAAGCAGAGTGTAGGGAATTAGGAAGCAAGTTCAAATAAAGCATCTCAAAGGGAGTGATCTCAGTCAAGTGTAGAAAATAGCAGGATATTATCAAATAAATGTGTGGCTACAGAGATGATGTGAGGGGGAGGGTTTGAGATTCCTAGGACGTTGGGACTGGTTCTGGGGAGGTGCGACCAGTGCCAGCTGGATGGGTTGTACCTGGACGGGAACTTGTCCCCTATGGATGAATTTATTAGTGTGTTTGGGAAGGGTTTAAACTAAAATAGAAAGGGGATGGGAACCTATTCTAAGAGACAGAAGAGAGGGAAACAAGTGAAACAAAAAAAAAGACAGAATGGGAATAAACAGTGGTAGACAATTCAAGGGCAAGAATCAAAAAGGGCCACAGTGCAAAATAATGTGAACAAGACTGGGCATGTTAAAAAGGCAAGCCTTAAGGCCTTTTGTGCTTAATGTGTGAAACATTCACGATTAAGTGGATAAGTTATTCGTGTAAGTAGATCCAAGCAGGTCTGATATAGTTGGGATTCCAGAGATGTCGCTGTAGCATGATCAGGGAAGAAAATTGAACATCCAGTTGTATTCAGTTTTCAGGAAAGACAGACAAAAAGGGAAAGCATTACTGGTTAATGAGAAAATTAAGGCAAGAGTGTGGAAGAATATTAGCTTTGGTGAAGTTGAATGTGTAGAGCTTAGAAAAAAGATACCATGGGCAGATAATGATTCCAAGCATTGTATATAAACACTCAAATTGTAGTTGCAATGTTAAGGAAGGTATTCAACAGAAAATTAGAAATCCAAGCAATAATGGTACAGCTGTAATTATGAGTGATCTTAATTGGCATTTGGAGAAGGTAAATCAAATCATTGGTGTGTCATAAAGGAAGAATTCCTGGAATCTATTTGGGATGGATTTCTGGATCAATACAGTGAGTAACCAACTCGATATCAGGCATTCTTGATTATGTACTATGTAATGAGAATGGATTAATTATTAACTTAGCTGTGTGAGAACACTTGGGGAAGAGTGACCATGGTATGATGGAATTTTTCATTAAGATGGAGACTGGCATAATTGATTCTGAGACTAAGTCCTGAATCTAAATAAAGGAAACTACAATAGTATATGAAGTGGAGGAGCATTACTTAAATGGATAAAGGTGGATAGACAAAGGCAAGCATTTAAACAGTGACTGGATGAACTACAGCATTCTTACCTGGCACAAAAATAAAACGAGAAAGGTGTCCTGACTGTTGCTATAGGAGAATTTCAGGATAGTACTATTGGCATACAAATTGGCAGCAGACCTGAGGATCAGTTTCAGTTTCAGCAAAGGAGAACACAAGAATTGATTAAGAGGAGGAAAATAGATTATGAGAGTAAGCTTTCAGGGAACGTACAAATTGAGTGTAAAATCACCTATAAGTTTGTGAAGAGAAAAGGATTAATAAAGGCAAATATAGATACCATACAGTCAGAAACGGGGAAAGTTATAGTGTGGAACAAAGAGATGGCAGACCAGTTAAATACTTTGTTTCTGTGTTCACAAGTAACATATAAGAAATATTGGGATATGCGGGATTTATTTAGTGAGAGTGAGGAGCTGAAGGAAATCTGTATTAGTCAGGAAATAGTGTTGGCGAAATTGACAAGATTAAATGCTGATGTACCATGTTAGAGACAAAAAAATTGCAGATGCTGGAATCCAAAGTAGACAGACAGGAGGCTGGAAGAACACGGCAAGCCAGGTTGGATGGAGGTGAGGTGGGGGTGGGGGGGGGGAGGTGATGTGCTAGCAGGTTCTGCATCTTTTCCATTTGCAGGGAAGGTACGTGGGGGTTCAGTTGTGGGTGGGGGGGTGGTCGTTGGTGTCAGTGAGGAGAGTGGCACAAACCAAGGACTATCGAAGGAAATGGTCCTTGCAGAAGGCAAAGAGGGGTGGGATGGGGAAGATGTTCTTGGTGGTGGGGTCAAGTTGGAGTTGGCTGAAGTGTTTAAGGATGACGCATTGGATGCGGAGAATGGTGGACTGGTAGGTGAGAACAAAGGGGACTCTGTCTTTGTTACGTTGGGGGTGTTTAGAGCAGTGGAATGAGGCATGGAGGTGGTGCAGCAAAGGGCTATGTGGATGACAGAGGGAGAAAAAGTAGGTGGACTTCGAGATGCTCGCGAGTGGAGTGTCTGCTCATGCGAGCAGATGTGACCGAGCCAGAAGAATTGGGAGAATGGGATGGAATTCTTGCAGGATACTGGATGGGAGGAGTTGTAGTGCAGGTAGTTATGGGAGTCTGTGGGTTTGTAATAAACGTCCAACTGGAGACTGTCACCAGAGGTGGAAATTGTGAGGTCCAGAAAGGGGAGGATGGTGTCCGAGATGGATCAACTGAATTTGAGGATGGGGTGGAAGTTGTGGACGAAGTCAATGAACTGCTCCTGTTCAGCCCAGGTGCAGGATGCCTCATTGATGCGGTCATTGATGTAATGGCATAAGAGTTGGGTCACAGTGCCTGTGTGGGTACTGAAGAGGAACTGTTCGACATAACCAACAAAGAGGCAGGTGTAGCTGGGGCCCATTTGGGTACCCATGGCCACCCCCTGGAATTGGAGGAAATGGGAAGAGTTAAAGAGGGTAAGGACCAGTTCGGCAAGGCAGTGTAGGGTATTGGCGGCGGGGCACTGGATGGATCTATTGGAGAGGAATACACGGAGGGCCTGGATGGTGTCCTTGTGGGGTATGGACGTGTCTAAAGACTGTATGGACATGTCTAAGGACTGTATGTCCATAGGGAAGAAAAAGTACTGGAGGCCAGGGAACTGGAAGTTGCTGGAGAGAGTGGTCGGTGTCGCGGATGTAGGTGAGAAGTACCTGAGCTAAGGGGGACAGGATGGAGTTGCAGTGGGATGAGATGGGTTCCGTGGGGCAGGAGCATGCCGAGATGGTGGGTGGGCTGGAGTAGTTGGGCTTGTGGATCTTGGGGAGCAGGTAGAACCAGGCAGTGCAGGGCTGGGGGGCTGTGAGTTTGGACGCAGTGGAGGGGAGATCTGCTCCCCACCTCTCTCTGCCTTTTGCAAGGACCATTCCCTTAGACAGTCCTTGGTTTGCGCCATTCTCCCCATCAATTTCTCCCCAACCCCCCAGTACCTTCCCCTCCAAATAGAAAAGATGCAGAACCTGCCGGTACAGCACCTCACTCACCTCTACCCATGGTTCCAAACAGTCCTTCCAGGCATGACAGATCTTCGCCTGCCTGTCTTCCAACCTAGTTTATTGCATGAGGTGCTCCTGATGTGATTTTCTCTACATCAGGGAGACTGAAAATTAACTTAGGGAACAGTTCAATGAGTGTCGCAGGCGGGCCCGCAGGGTCTCCCAGTCACTGCCCATTTCAATTCCCCAACCACTTCCATTCCGACATGACCATCCTTGGCCGCAATAGAGCAAATTAGAGGAACAACATCTCATCTTCCGTCTGGGCAGCCTACAGCCCGGAGGACTCAACATTGAGTTCTCCAATTTCAACTAACCTCCCTCCCCATCCCTGACTCCCTTCCCACTTCCTCCCCCTGCCTTCCATTCCTCCCAGCCAGCAAACAGATTCATCCCTCCCATTGACCAACCAGCTTGTACCCTCTACCTGTCTTCACCTATCCCCACTTCACTACCCTGCTCCCGCCACCCTCTTTATCTGCAGCTCCCCCCCACACCCACCCCCAATCCTGAAGAAGGGTTGCACCCGAAACATCCTAATGCTGCCTGGCTTGCTGTGTTCTTCCTGCTTCCTGCCTGTCTATGATACATTACCAGGGCCCAATATTCTATATTCTAATATACATAAAATGTAGCCATAGAACTCGTGGATGCATTGAATTGAATTAGCTTTATTGTCATGTGTACTCAAATGAGTTCAGTGAAAAGTTTATATGTCGCCACTTACAGCACCATCTTAGGTCCAAAGATACCTAGATAGTCTCTTCAGTTGCAAGATTAGTTACAGTGTAACAATCCCACCAACACAAGGCATCGTCTTTGATACAGAGTAGTTAGGTGTAATCTTTCGTTACAGAATAGAGAAATGAAGAAAAAAGTTACATTATAGCTATATACCATATGAACATAGGTCAGAAAAAACAAAAAGCAAAATTAAAAAGGCAGTTGTCACAGTCTCTGTACAAGGGCTGTTCAGAGTAAACCAGCACAGGGCACCTCCACGTGGTCTGACCATTGGCTGCCACCATGCTCCACAAGCATATGCTTATAAACGTAATTAAGAACTCATTATATTAACAAAAAATTGACAAGCTACTTGTCTCATCAAAAAATTACTTATTGTTATGCTGTACGTTCATAGCATTTCACAAGCAGTTCTCATTGTGTGTTCACCTTGTTGCGAAACAGTTGTTGCATCAGCTTAATCTCTTGTTGCATTCCCCACCCAGATACATCCTGCACCCAATTTCTAGTTTGCTAATTTCTGTATTCATTTCTACATTATCCCAGTAAATGACAACGAGCTTGCTTGCCAATAAACAGTGTCCCATTTTAGCCCTTGGTCATACCTTGGCCCAAGTTAGCCATACACCAGAATCCTCTATTTATGATTGACCTGGGGCCCTCAAGGCACCATAAATTTCAGATACTACTCAAAGTCACATGTCTCTGATGACTTTGCATTTGGTATTTCTCTATTAGCCTCCTCTAGTTCTGGATAAATGTGAGCAAATGGAGCAATATAGACCAAACTATCATTGTTTTATTTTGAGACCTCTTACTGGTTGGTTCCAGTTGGCTCCTTTTTTGTTTAGTGGCACTGTTTTGGCCTTTGTTAGAGTTTTAGCAAATTCTTCATTTCACTTTTATTTCAAACTGGACAAAAGAGATGGGGTCCATGATGAAGTGTGGAGCAGGCTCTGAGACTGAATGGCCAACTTCTGCTGTAATATCTTTTGTTCTTAGGGAGGAATGTAGGTGAGGCTTTCGGAATGTTTCAGCAAAAGATTGGGAATTTAAGTTTTCACTATTGTCAAGATAAAAATAGTTACACATTTTGGGGTAAGTTTGTGACTGATTTGGTTTTACTGTTTTCAAGGCTATCCACATACCAAAACACTAGCATGACTTCCCTTTAAAGGGTGCACACATTTGCTGAGGGCTTCTGCTTTTATCATTTCCGTTTTCAGCAAGTTTCAAACATATTTACTCAACCTGGTTTGATGTGCTATGACATATTTCCATTGCCATCATGTCCTGAGGTGGGACCTTCATTTATTGTTTTGCAGCATTTGGGTGTCACTGGCTGGGCCAGCAAGTATTTCCCATCCTTAGTTGCCCTTGAGAAGGTGCTAGTGTGCTGTCTTGAACTGCTGTTATGGAGGGAGTTCCAAGATTTTGACTGAGTGACAATAAAGGAATGATGGTATATTTTTACACCAGGATGGTGAGTAGATTGGAGGGGAACTTCTAAGCAGTGGTGTTCCCATGTATCTGGTGCTCTGTCTTTCTGGAGGGAATTGGTTGTGCATTTGGTGTATGATGCCTGAGGAGCTTTGGTGAATTTCTGGAGTGCAACTTGGAGACAGTACAAACTGCTGACACTGAGACGTAGTGGTGGAGGGAGTGAATGTTTGTGGATGTGGTGCCATCAAGCTACCCATGTACAAGGATATACCCAGGCATGTGGAGAATATTTCATCACACTCCTGAGTTGTGCTTTGTATATGGGGTGGGCAGGCTTTAGTCAGTGGTAATCCCTTCAATGTTGATCCTGGGGTATTCAATGATAGTAATAAGCTTGCACCTGGACCTCCTGGCCCAGGAGTAGGGAAACTGCTACTCAGCCAAAAGACCTGTTTTGCAAGCTTTTAATGTCAACATCTACAGAGTAGGAAGTAAGATCTATATAGTTACAAAGAGAGATCTAAATGCAAAACAATTGTGTCAAATTGTCTTATTTATTTTGAAGGATGTAAATTTAAACTTGATCCATTTTATTGTTGTTATTTGGTGTATTTAATTAATTATTTATTCTGTCCATTTTCTTTACCCTGTTAATTTTTAAATTGCTTTACCTCTCCCTTTCTCTGTATTTTCTCCGACCCACAATTCTCTGAAAAATCCATTGTCCACTGTTTCTGGCCTCTTGTGCAATTGTAAGTATAACTGCTCTTCTTAAAACCTACTTCTCGGACCACACTTTGGTCATCTGTCCAAATATCTCCTTGCTTTGTTTCAAAATACTCTTGAGAAGTGTTTTGGAATATTTCATTGCAATAGAAATACTACATAAATATTTATTTTAAAAGAAATTCTTTCATTTATACATTGCAATTCAAAATCACTGGATTCTCAAAGTACTTTAAAATTTGTAATTTCCCTGAGACAAAAGAAAATCCCTGGAAAGGCAACAGCATGTTCAATGGAATTGAAAAGGCTATGCCAATGATTTGGGCTGAAATTATTCTCTTGTAGAATATGAATGATGAGAGTGACAAGCATTTTAACTGAATCTGTCAACAAGAGGCAGAGCTGGAGAAACAAGTATAAGAAAAATAGGACATTGTATTTGCCTAAAATAATCTGAATCAGAAAAGACAAAAGACAGAATAAAGAAACCAAGAACACTTAACAAAAGGAGTGAGAGAGACAAATTGCAGATAAAAAGAAAGAACCTAAATATCTAATGTACCTTTCTTGACTTTAGGATGTTCCAAATTAATTCATAAAGTCTTGCATGAGCATAGCATCTCTCTCAATCTCGGGAAGTCCCAAACTTCTAGACAGCTAAAGAAGTGGACATGTGAGAAGCTGTTGCTGAGAAAATTTGTAGCTTTACCGTTACACATCCGCTAAGGAAATGCAGGAAAGCGCTTGACCATGGTCGTCAGTGCCAATTTGTTTAGAAGAATTGGGGACATCTGTTCTTAGTGTTAGTGGTTCGGTGTAAATAAGGTGAGAACATTTGTTCACTTGTGCAATGTGTGGCAGTATTTCTTTCTCACCCGGGGGCTGGAGGCACACATATTTCACAGTGAGATGTTGGATAGCTAGGAATTCTGGTTATTTCGAAGACTCTTAACAAAACTCATACTCAGTAGGAAAAGAACTTGTGATTTAATAAGCGGAGTGGAAAATGCACATAATAGAATAATACACCTTCCTCCAGACCAAAGGGGTAGCTATGGGCACACGTATGGGCCCCAGCTATGCCTGTCTCTTTGTTGGCTACGTAGAGCAGTCGATCTTCCGTAATTACACCAGCACCACTCCCCACCTCTTCCTCCGCTACATTGATGACTGCATTGGCGCCACCTCGTGCTCCCGCAAGGAGGTTGAGCAATTCATTAACTTCACCAACACATTCCACCCTGACCTTAAACTTACCTGGACCATCTCTGACACCTCCCTCCCCTTCCTGGACCTCTCCATCTCCATTAATGATGACCGACTTGACACTGATAATTTTTACAAACCCACCGACTCCCACAGCTATCTGGATTACACCTCTTCCCACCCAACCTCCTGCAAAAATGCCATCCCGTATTCCCAATTCCTCCGCCTCCACCGTATCTGCTCCCAGGAGGACCAGTTTCACCATAGAACACACCAGATGGCCTCCTTCTTTAGAGACCACAATTTCCCTTCCCATGTGGTTAAAAATGCCCTCCAATGCATCTCGTCCACATCCCACACCTCCGCCCTCAGACCCCACCCCTCCAACCGTAACAAGGACAGAACGCCCCTGGTGCTCACCTTCCACCCTACCAACCTTCGCATAAATCAAATCATCCGCCGACATTTCCGCCACCTCCAAACAGACCCCACCACCAAGGATATATCTCCCTCCCCACCCATTTCCGCCTTCCACAAAGACCATTCCCTCCGTGACTACCTGGTCAGGTCCACGCCCCTCTACAACCCACCCTCCCATCCTTGCACCTTCCCCTGCCACCGCAGGAACTGTAAAACCTGTGCCCACACCTCCTCTCTCACCTCTATCCAAGGCCCTAAAGGAGCCTTCCACATCCATCAAAGTTTTACTTGCACATCCACTAATATCATTTATTGTATCCATTGCTCCCGATGCAGTCTCCTCTACATTGGGAAGACTGAGCGCCTCCTAGCAGATTGCTTTAGGGAACATCTCCGGGACACCCGCACCAATCAACCACACCGCCCCATGGCCCAACATTTCAACTCCCCCTCCCGCTCTGCCGAGGACATGGAGATCCTGGGCCTCCTTCATCGCCACTCCCTCACCACCAGACGCCTGGAGGAAGAACGCCTCATCTTCCACCTCGGAACACTTCAACCCCAGGGCATCAATGTGGACTTCAACAGTTTCCTCATTTCCCCTTCCCCCACCTCACCCTAGTTCCAAACTTCCAGTTCAGCACTGTTCCCATGACTTGTCCTACCTGCCTGTCTTCTTTTCCACTTATCCACTCCACCCTCTCCTCCCTGACCTATCACCTTCATCCCCTCCCCCACTCACCCATTGTACTCTATGCTACATTCTCCCCACCCCCACCCTCCTCTAGCTTATCTCTCCACACTTCAGGCTCACTGCCTTTATTCCTGATGAAGGGCTTTTGCCCAAAACATCGATTTCGCAGCTCCTTGGATGCTGCCTAAACTGCTGTGCTCTTCCAGCACCACTAATCCAGAATCTGGTTTCTAGCATCTGCAGTCATTGTTTTTACCTACACTTTAATGCATACCACACTGGCAGATGTGAATTTATGAAGCTGAGGTCCCTCATTTTCACAGTTCTAGAAGTGAATGTCTCATTACCCTGACAGGCTAGGAAAACACAAAGGCTGAAAACTGACATAGAAAGAAAATTGGAAGATGTTCATGTGTGAGCGAGAGAGAGAAAAAATTCTTCTGTAAATTACATTCACTGACCGAAGGATTCAAGGTTCACAGAGTGAGAGAGACAGACAGACTGACAGGACGGAAGCTGGAGGAAAGATTAACCCTTTGTAGTCTGATTTGAGTGAACATTGGCTTGTCATGGATTGAATGTTTGTGTGTTGTTCCCTGGAGCTCGAGATCCAGGAACGAAGAACCAAAACAGGATTGATGAGGGCAGAGTGGTAGATATGATCTATATGGACTTTAGTAAGGCGATCGACGAGGTTCCACATGGGAGACTGATTAGCAAGGTTACATCTTATGGAATACAGGGAGAACTAGCCACTTGGATACAGAACTGGCTCAAAGATAGAACACAGAGGGTGGTGGTGGAGGGTTGTTTTTCAGACTAGAGGTCTGTGACCGGTGGAGTGCCACAAGGATCGGTGCTGTATCCAATGATTTGGATGTGAGCATAAGAGGTACAGTTAATAAGTTTGCGGATGACACCAAAATTGGAGGTGTAGTGGACAGCGAAGAGTGTTCCCTCAGGTTACAACAGGATCTTGAATAGATGGGCCAATGGGCTGAGAAGTGGCAGATGGAGTTTAATTCAGATAAATGCAAGGTGTTGCATTTTAGGAAAGCAAATCTTAGCAGGACTTACACACTTAATGGTAAGGTCCTGGGGAATATTGCTGAACAAAGAGACCTTGGAGTGCAGTTTCATAACTTCTTGAAAGTGGAGTCACAGGTAGATAGGTTAGTGAAGAAGGTGTTTGGTATGCTTTCTTTTATTGGTCAGAGTATTGAATACAGGGAATTGGTTAGGCCACTGTTGGAATATTGCATGCAATTCTGGTCTCCTTCCTATTGGAAAGATGTTGAGAAACTTGAAAGGGTTCAGAAAAGATTTACAAGGATGTTGCCAGGGTTGGAGGATTTGAGCTATAGGGAGAGGCTGAAAGGCTGGGGCTGTTTTCCCTGGAGCATCGGAGGCTGAGAGGTGACCTTATAGAGGTTTACAAAATTATGAGGGGCATGGATAGGGTAAATAGGCAAAGTCTTTTCCCTGGGGTCCGGGAGTCCAGAACTAGAGGGCGCAGGTTTAGGGTGGGAGGGGAAGATATAAAAGAGACCTAAGGGGCAACTTTTTCACACAGAGGGTGGCACAGGTATGGAATGAGCTGCCAGAGGAAGTGGTGGAGGCTGGTACAATTGCAACATCTGGATGGGTATATGAATAGGAAAGGTTTGGAGGAATATGGGCCGGGTGCTGGCGGGTGGGACTAGATTGGGTTGGGATATCTGGTTGGCATTGACAGGTTGGACCGAAGGTCTGTTTCCATGCTGTACATCTCTATGACTCTATTTAATTTGCATTCTGTGAATCTAAGATGATTTTAAAAGAAAAATTGTTTTATAGGACAATGATACTGGACATGTTAGCTGAGAAAGGTTACTTCATGACCTTTCTACATGGTTTAGAGACTAGTCTCTCATTATAGAACATAGAACATAGAACAATACAGCACAGAACAGGCCCTTCGGCCCACGATGTTGTGCCGAACTTCTAACCTAGATTAAGCACCCATCCATGTACCCATCCAAATGCCGCTTAAAGGTCGCCAATGATTCTGACTCTACCACTCCCACGGGCAGCGCATTCCATGCCCCCACCACTTTCTGGGTAAAGAACTCACCCCTGACATCTCCCCTATACCTTTCACCCTTCACCTTAAATTTATGTCCCCTTGTAACACTCTGTTGTACCCGGGGAAAATGTTTCTGACTGTCTACTCTATCTATTCCTCTGATCATCTTATAAACCTCTATCAAGTCACCCCTCATCCTTCGCCGTTCCAACGAGAAAAGGCCGAGAACTCTCAACCTATTCTCGTACGACCTATTCTCCATTCCAGGCAACATCCTGGTAAATCTCCTCTGCACCCTCTCCAAAGCTTCCACATCTTTCCTAAAGTGAGGCGACCAGAACTGCACACAGTACTCCAACTGTGGCCTAACCAAAGTCCTGTACAGCTGCAACATCACTTCACGACTCTTGAATTCAATCCCTCTGCTAATGAACGATAATACTCCATCGGCCTTCTTACAAACTCTATCCACCTGAGTGGCAACTTTCAAAGATCTATGTACATAGACCCCAAGATCCCTCTGTTCCTCCACCTGACTAAGAACCCTACCATTAACCCTGTATTCCGCATTCTTATTTGTTCTTCCAAAATGGACAACCTCACACTTGGCAGGGTTGAACTCCATCTGCCACTCCTCAGCCCAGCTCTGCAACATATCTAAGTCCCTTTGCAAACGACAAATGCCCTCCTCACTGTCCACAACTCCACCTATCTTCATATCATCTGCAAATTTACTGACCCACCCTTCGACTCCCTCATCTAAGTATGATGTACTGTTAAAAGGGAAGGTTATCTAGCCAAAGCAATCAGCCATTTGGGGCCTATCTGCATCAAGGTTTCCCACGTTGATGTGCATGTAGTGTAAGTAGTCAGGCGTACACAGACCTGTCAATGAATTTCTCTTCCTCTGCAAACTTTTGCCATTTTATTGCTGCTGCTCTGATTAAGGACATGTGGCATTTTTGTAATTTTAATACCAAATTCTTGGTATAAAAATAGCTTGTTTGCAGCAATAAAGAGTGTAGCCTGAGAGAGCTCTTAGGGTTAAGAGCTGGCACCACTACTCTGCTAATGTTTTTAGAACCTTAGCTCAAGCCTGGCTCGGAGGAATCTGTTATAGTGTAACATTGATGCCATTGTTAAATAAAGGTAATAATTTAAACTAAACTGTCTGTAAGAGGTTTATATTCCAGACTATCACAGAGTATGATCTCCAGGACGAGCCCAGAGAGGTTTACGGGTCGAGTCCATCAGAGATTCCCTGAGCCGTCTCAGATTGTTACTTTAACATTGCAATGCAGGAAAGGTGTAATCGTACATAGTGTAATTTGTACACAGCAGACTTTACAACCCAAGGATATAAGGAATAGGGCAGGAAGAGACTAATCAAGTCTGCTTCATCATTCAATATGATCATAGTTGATCTTGAACTTCAACTTTACTTTCCAGGTGCTCCACAAAGAGCAGTGAATGACCTGATTGGATAATCTACCTTTCCAGTGATGTTGGTAAAGATTTAAAAAATAGACTTTCCAACAGTTCTCTGCTTTTCTGGTAGTGCCATGGGATCTTTTCCATCTACCTGACAAGGCAGTGAGCACCTCAATTTAATATCCCACCTCAAAAATAGCACGACTGACAGTGGAAATCTCATACAGTTCTGTATTGAAGTGTCAGCCTAAGTTAGTCTTTGGAATGGGACTTCAACTGCTAAGGCATTGTACAAATGTCTCACAGGAATCTTATGATTGAGGCAAGTCTTTACTCAAAAAGCTTCTCAACATGCCTAAAATTATAACAAAGTACTGCTTATACAATGCAGACATATGAAATAGGAACAAAAATAGATCCTCAGGCCTGCTTCCTCGTTTAGTAAGATCATGGCCGAGGATAAATGCTCACTTTACTTACTTTTTTACTTTTTCACCATCTGTAGTGACTTTTGCTATCCATTTTTACATTCTAAAGTAATTTTCTCACAGACACTAATTTCTTACTCTTGATTAACCTTTTTAATCGTTCTCTGCATTCTTTGCATTCTGACCAATCGTCTCACCTGCTAAGTCATCGTTGTGTCATAGGTTTGCTCATCCCAGAATAGAACAAAGATTCAAATCTTCCTGCTAAACTTTAACCCACAGTTTGGGAATCAAAATTGTGCTGTAGCTATAAACTGTTTTGAAGGACAGATAAGAGCTGTAAAAGTGTCGTTATCTGAAGTTCCTTCAAAATCTAAATTTAGGGGAAGACAATGGCCTGGTGGTATTGCCGCTGGATCAGTAATTCAAGTAATCTTATGGGGACAATTCTGACAATTGTCGGAAAGGTCCTTTAGGGTAGGTGACTGCCTTCCTTACCTGGTGTGGCCTACATGCGACTAAGATCCACAGTAATGTGGTTGAATCTTAAATACTTCCTAAATGGCCCAGCAAGCCATGTATTAACATCTAGAAGGGAAACAAAAGAATGAAACCAGACAGACTACCTGGCAACAAGTAATGTACTGGAAGTAACAGTGGCAAACAGAACCTTATTAACCCGAAATCCTCTTTAATAACTTCTGGGGACTAGTGTCAAACTTGGGAGAGCTGTCTCACAGACTGGTCAAACAACAGCTGGATTGTAGGCAATCTCACAAAATTGTACCTTACACACAATGTACCAAACAACACTATCACCATCCCTGGCACTGGCAGAGAAAAGAAATACCATTTGGTTGTGCAGTATTGATTGAGTACTTTCTGAAGTTGATTGAGTTTCAAACACAACAATTGTCTCTGTCTTCTGAATTCACAGTTAATTAACAGTTTGAAGGAACAATTGAAAAACTGTCTGAATGGAGGATTGCTTTGATAAAGAAATTAACCAATTCAGCACATTTAAAGGTTTGCTTAGGTTTAATGAGTTTTTTTTTAAAAAGCTCTCAAGTGTGTCTGAGTGACAGGTCTGAGAACATAACATGTAGGATAAGAGGTCGGCCATTCAGCCCATCAAAACCACTACGTCATTCAATGAGATCATGGCTAATCTTATAATCCTCAACACCGGCTTCTTGCCTTTTCTGTATAATACTTGATACCCATGATGATTAGAAATTTCTCTATCTCAGTCTTGGATATACTCAGTAAGACAGCTTTCTGTAGTAAAGAATGCCACAGATTCACTATGTTTTGAGAGATGAAATTCCTCCTTATCTGATGTAAATGGGTGACCCCTGACACTAAAATGGTGCGCCCTGGTCCAAGACTCTTCCACAAGGTGAAATAAACTCCTCCATATACCCTGTCAAGTCCCCTTGGAGTCTTGTATGTTTTGGTAAGGTCATCTTCTAAATTTCAATGAGTATAAACTCAATCTACTTGACCTCTCTCCTTAAGAAAATCTCTCCATACCCAGGTTATACTAGTGAACTTTCTCTCACATTCTTCCCCCCCCCCCACAATGCCAGTAAATTTTTCCTTAGTTCAGGAGACCAAAACCATTCGCAGTCTTCCAACTGTGGTCTGGCTTGTGCCTCATACAGGTTTTGCAAGACCACCTTACTTTTACACTCTGTTCTCTTAGAAATAAAGGCCAATGTTGCATTTATCTTCACTTTCACCAGCTGAACTTGGATGCTAGCTGTGTGTGACTCATGCAGAAGAACTCCTAAATCCTTCTGTTCCATTGGTTTCTGCAGTCTTTATTAATTTAAATAATATTCAGCCCTTGTTTCTTCCTGCCAAAGTGTATAACCTCATGATTTTCTACAGTTGTATGTGAAATTTGTTTTAGATCTTGTTTTAATATCCCTGCACAACTCCAGTGTTTTTCCAGTAGATAAGTGGCTATGGTGGTGACATGAGGAGTCTGAAGGAGCTTGTAGAGGTAGGTTGTGTGGGATGGTGGTGTGAGGAATAAATTGGTATGGAGGCCGTGATGGATTGGTACAAATAGTCCTAGCACAAGAGGGAGTGCAGCAAAGACTCACCAGGCTGATTCCTGGGGTGGTAGGTTTGTTGTATGAGGAGAGATTGGGTTGACTGCTTTCTACTGGTGTTTAGAAGAATATGGACAATCTCATTGAAACATATAGCTGGATAGGCTGGATGTAGGCTTGATGTTTCTCATGGCCAGGGCTATCTAGAAGAATGTGTAACAGTCTCAGGATATGCAATTAGACTGAGATGGGGAGAAACCTCTCCACTGGAAGGGTGGTGAACCTGTGAAATTCTGTATCACAGAATGCTACAGAGGCCAAGTTGCTGAATATGTTTAAGAAAGAATTAGATATATTTTGAGAGACTAAAGATATCAAAAGTATATGTGGAGAGAGCACAGTATACTGCTGAGATAGAGGATTAGCCATGATCATGTTCAATTATGAAGCCGGTTCAAAAGGTTTCCTGCTGCTATTTCCGATGTTTCCATGAGTTGACATGTGCAGGTGATGGTGGCATTGGCATGGGGGTATGACATTTTCTAACTTGAACTCTCCATCTCAGTAGCAGAATTTCAGCCTCTAATAGGCTGTGCCCCACCAGGATGCTGTCAGAGAACTTTGATCTGAAGAGCTACTAACTGAATCCTCAAGTGGTTGCAATTATTTATTTTACATTCCCAAATTATTCAGTGGTAATAATAATAGGTTTGATGTCACTGAAGGTGCTTTGTGACCTCATTGAAGTGGCTCTGGGTTCCAAACTTATTCTTGAGATTTTACTTTGCACAATTGTGGGATGACTTCTGTACTGTGGTAGTTTTGATTGGTGATTCAATGGTATGTGAATCATTATGATTGATAGATACAGGAAGGACATTTATTTCTTCAATAATATGTATGTTTAATATGTATGTCAAAGTTTTGGGGACCACTCTCGTGCTTAGGTTTGTTTCAAAACTCGGAGACTTTTGTATTTGCTTTCATGTAGGGGAGCATTGATTGGCATTTTCCATTTTGCAGCACCATTGTGCATGGCTGGAGTGTTGAACGATGTCTGACTCATGATCTCCACCAAGGACAGGGTATGCCAAGTTGAGCTGTAAGTTAGCTTGACAAGAGCTTACTGATGAACTTCTCGGTGAAACACAGGTCTTGAAGCTGAAGTCCCACTTAACCAGAAGCTGGTTCAAGGCTGGCAAGCTTGCCAAACAAAAGCCATCCCCTAATTGGGGCAGGCTACCATCCTGGTTTCAAGTCTAGTCACATTTCTGCTTGTCAGGAAAGCAGGTATTTGAGCTAGTGGCAAATTGAGGGTCGTAATAGGCCACGTAATGGGCCTTAAATGCTGGCCAGTCTAGAAGGTCTCACAGATCTTCTCATTCAGCTCTTAATTACTGAGTTGCAAGAAGAGTGCAAGTAATTCTCCAGGGCCTATTTGTCCTTTTTGCAAACTTTCACACCACCTTCAGTGAATGCACAATTGTCCCCTAGGGCAGAATCTTTTTTTGGCTAAGTCTGTGATGCATTGAGATGTTTGGAATGTTTGTCACTGTGAGGCCTAGTGAGTTATCTTATCCTATTTTAACAAACTCGCTACATTAATTACCTACACCACCCCTATGGAATATCTCCAGTCTGATTTCAGCTGGATCTTACTGTGTGCCGTTCTGCGAATAAGTTGCCACAAAGCGCACGTCCTGGAATTCACCACTATTTCCTGCACATGCATGATCTTTAAAAAGCCTTTGCAACCAAATAAAGCTGCAGAGGTAGGACTTCCTCTTTCTCCAGGACCTGCATTCAAGGCCGAGAAAGTAGACCATGCCAGCTGGATCTCAGGTTGCCACCCAGGTTGGTGCTGTCTTATCTGTCTGAAGGAATACGGTCAATGATCTGGTCCAGTCTGCCTGTGTAAGTGCCACCGTCAACATTCACAGTCATTCTTTTACTATACCTGCCTCCCACTAAGGTACGTGCCTTACCACCTTCACTCACGTCTGCAACATCCTCCTTCACTCACTGCTTACCGCCTCAACCCTCACCTACACAAACCTTGTGTGCTCTGCACCACTTATTTACTCGCTCGAGGTATCTCCCAACATGGTGTAAAAAGTAACATGGCACCTTCCTTTGGTCTGCACTAAACTGCAAGCAATATAGATGTAATATGAGCTTTGTGTCTCTGGCTAAGGAGGAAAAGTACAAAAAAAAACGAGGCATTGTAATACAAGGCAGCAGTGCTATGAGCATCCAGTTAGCCTCTGAGGAGAAAGTGAGGACTGCAGATGCCAGAGATAAGAGTCAAAAAATGTGTTGCTGGAAAAGCACAGCAGGTCTGGCAGCATCCGAGGAGCAGGACAGTCGATGTTTTGGGCATAAGCGAGCACCAGTGAAGAGCCTGGAGATGCAGCTTGGTCCAGCCCATGAGGTTTCCTAAGCGCACAGTGTCCTTGTTGCAGAAAGGACAGTTGCCATTGCAGTTTTGGAATTTAGGAGCATCCTGTGTGTGGAGGTATGTCCAAATATCCATCGTTACATTAATTTGAGTAAAGAATACTCCCACTCAAAACTTTATAAAATATCTCAAAGGCTGAATCCCTTGTAAAGCAGGCAGACTTGTATTCATAATTCATAATACCATAGAAAGCAAATCTTTTAAACTGCAGTTATGAAGTTAGGACACCCTACTAACATAATTATATTTAGAGAAAAGCAGCCAAGCATTAATAATGACATGAAAGCCCTTTGGGAAATGTCAACAAGTAGCTATTTTGTACTTGCAATAAGTTCTCCTGGTCAAAGACAGACCTTTCAAAGGGCTGGAGATTTAAATAACTGCATTTTAACATTTTGATGCATGATCTAGCCTTCATGAGCATCTGTGTCTGCTCTAAAGAATTGTGATCTCCACACTATGAATTAAGGGCCTTGCTACAGCAAAAATTCAGACTGTTTAAACTCTGTACTGAGTGCAAATGAACCTGCTGTGTTTTGTTTCTTGAGCATGTGTTTGTGTGTATGTGATAAAGACATGCCTTGTCCTATTCACCCAACAGTAAAATTGGGGTCTGCTGGAAATAGGTGCTCTGCAAATATCCAAGCCCTTTAATCCTCCTATTTGAGTGTCAGGCCAAACAAGTTGACTCATTTTATAGCAATGTTTCAGAGTCAGTTATAAAAAGTAAAAGAAGGTTGAATATTAGCCAGTGTGCTTCCATTGTTTAAGAAGCGCAACAGGAATAAAGCAGGAAACTATAGGCTGATCAGCCTTCCATCAGAGACAGTGAAATTATTGAATATGGTTCTTCGGGATAGGATTTCCTCGCTTTTGGAAAAGAATGGACGTAATTCAGCATGGCTTTGTCTCGGGGAGCTTTTGTCTCATAAAGTTCCATTTTTAAGGAAGTGATGAAGATTGGTGAGGGTAGGGTCGTGAATGTTATCTAGATTTGACTTTACTAAACCATTTGACAACGTCCCTCATTGTAGGCAGGTCCAGAAGATTAAGTCTTATGGGATCCATGGTGAGGTAGTAAGTTGGATAAATTGACTTGATCATAGAAGACAGGTTGTTGAGGGGGGTTGTTTTTCTGACTTGACATCTGTAACCAAGGATCAATGCTGGATCTCCATTGTTTGGAATCTGTATAAATCATTTAGATGACAATGTCAGCAGTCTGAATAAGTTACAGATAACGTGAAAATTGGTAGAGAGCTGTGGATTGTGAGGAAGGTTTCCAAAGGATATGGCAAGATATACTTTAATTGGAAAGTTGGGTGGAAAAATAACAGATGGAGTTTAATCCGGACAAGTGCAAGGGAATGAAGTTTGGGAGGTCAAATGCAAGAGTAAAGTATACTGAAAATGGCAGGACTTTAAGAGCATTGATGTGCAGTGAGATTTTGGGCTACAAGTCCAAGTTCCTTGAAAGTGGCAGCACAAGTGGATATGTTAGTAAAGAAGGCATATGGCATGCTTGCCTTCATTGGTCACAGCATTGAGTATAAAAGTTGCAGTATAAAACTTTAGTCCTCATTTAGAGTATTGAGTCCAGATTTGAACGCCACATTATAGGAAGGATGTGTAGGCTTTGGAGAGCATGCACAAGAGGTTTACCAGGAAGTTACTTGTATTAGAGTAAATTAACTAGAAGAAGAGTTTGGACAAGCTTGGACTGTTTTTGCGAAAGCATTGGAGGCTGAAGGGCAACCTGATAAAAATTATGAGATGCCTGGATAGCATGGATAGTTGGTCTTTTTCCCAGGGTGAAAATAACGAGTACTTGGGGATGTAGGTTTAAGGTGAGTGTGAGAGAGAGAGAGACTAAAGGAGATATTCGAGGCAGGGTTTTCTTACACATAGAGTGGTATGTGCCTGAAATGCACTGCCAGTGATGGTGGTAGAAGCAGATATGACAGCAATGTTTACAAGTTATTTAGACAAATACATGAGCAAACAGCGAATAGAGGGATATGGACTACTGTGTGCAGGTGAATGGGATTAGTTTATAATGGCATCATGGTCAGCATGGACATGGTAGGCCAAAGGATCTTTGCTGTGCTATATGTCAGTCATGTTCTATGTCAGTAATGTAAAATGAGATAACTTTTATATGGTAAGGGAAAAGCTGAACGTGTCGACTCACTCGTTCTATCTTTTACTTAGCTTTAAAGAAATGGAAATGTTTATGTTAATAGATAAACTATTGTGCCGTTACATTCCTCCCAGTCAAGTTAATCTTGTCCAGACAGCATTATCTGAAAACTATCTCAACATCTGTTAGTTTGATGAGCTAGATTTGCTGGTTTTAGAGCCATTGCATGAGAGCTTTAGTCTAAGAATATTGACTAAACTTAGTAGAATTTCCCTTTTTTGTTCCTCAAAGTGAAGCACAGCATTCAGAACACATCTCAAATCAGTACTTGGGTTGCCACTAATGCCCCCCCAAATTAACTTTCATAAGTCTTCAGAAAGAAGAGACAATTCGTAGGAAAGCAAGTTCTGACTGGATATTTTAAGATGTCTTATTTGCAGTGTTTTCTTCTCTACAGGTCGTGAATGGTGTGATCCACTAAATTACTGTTACACATTGGCCCTGTAAGTATTTTTAAAATAATACTCAGTTTTTTAAAAAGAATTTAAACTGTTGGCAAATTGTAGCGTTGAAGATGTAAACTGTTATCCATGCTAAAATCTCAGTTATGTACGTAATGAATTATCCCAGCTTGGTTATTATGATTGCATTTTGTTAATATTTAATTCTTAATGCAGACACTTAGCATGGTGTGTAGAATGTCTTGCTTGGAGATACAAGGTTCACTTTTGGGGTTGTGTCCAGTGGGCCCGATGGCCTCACTAAGTAGGGATCCTTTCCACTGCTCACTATTACCCTGTCCACTTTAATCCCTGTTATGTGAAGTGACAATTACATACCAGAGACACTCAGTTGGCTCACTGGTGGGAGAACCGGTTGACACCAGTTAAATTGCTGCTGATAACGTTAAGATGGGATGGTGGGGGGCACAATTGTGGGCAAGCAACATGCAAGTCAACCGTTGAATTTTATGTGCCTAACCCAACTTCAAAATCAGCATTGAAGAAACATACAATCCAGACCTATGTTTATAAAACTATAAAACAAACTATATGTACCAAAATAATGAAAGTATATTAGTACACTGAAGCAAAGTATTACAGATGTTGGACATCTGAAATAGATTGGAAAAAGCCAACTATGAAGGAATTACAAAAGAGTCCAGGAAGGTAGAGTGAACATTTTTTTAAAATTGCCAAAATAGATCAGTAAGAAATCAATAGAGTTCACTAGTTAGATAAATACCATCTATAATTAAAGGTTAGGATTAAGTCTGATGCAGGAAGCCTAGTGATGGGAGATAAGGAAATAGCAGGAGAACTTAACAAGTACTTTGCGTCAGTTTTCACAGTGGAAGACATGAGTAATATCCCAAAAATTAAAGGGTGTCACGGGACTGAGTTGAGTATGGTTGCCATTACGAAAGAGATAGTGCTAGAAAAGTTAAAAAGTCTTAAAATTGATACACCCTAGAGTTCTGAGAGAGGTGGCTGAGGAAATAGCAGAGGCATTGGTTGAGATCTTTCAAGAGTCACTGGAGTCAGGAAAGGTCCGGATGATTGGAAGATGGCTGTTGTAACCCCCTTGTTCAAGAAAGGATCAAGGCAAAAGATGGAAAATTATAGGCCAATCAGCTTAACCTTGGTTGTTGGTAAAATTCTAGAATCCATCATTAAGGATGAGGTTTCTAAATTCTTGGAAGAGCAGAGTCTGATTAGAACAAGTCAACATGGATTTAGTAAAGGGAGGTCATGCCTGACAAGCCTGTTGGAATTTTTTGAAGAGGTAACAAGTAGGTTAGACCAGGGAAACCCAGTGGATGTGGTCTATCTAGACTTTCAAAAGGCCTTTGATAAGGTGCCACATGGGAGGCTGCTGAGCAAGGTGAGGGCCCATGGTGTTCGAGGTGAGCTGCTGGGATGGATTGAGGATTGGCTGTCTAACAGAAGGCAGAGAGTTGGGATAAAAGGTTCTTTTTCAGAATGGCAGCCGGTGACGAGCGGTGTCCCGCAGGGTTCGGTGCTGGGGCCACAGCTGTTCGCATTATATATTAATGATTTGGATGAGGGAACCGGGGGCATTCTAGCGAAGTTTGCCGATGATACGAAGTTAGGTGGACAGGCAGGTAGTACTGAGGAAGTGGGGAGGCTACAGAAGGATCTAGACAGGTTGGGAGAGTGGTCCAGGAAATGGCTGATGGAATTTAACGTGAGCAAGTGCGAGGTCTTGCACTTTGGCAAAAAGAATAAAAGCATGGACTACTTTCTAAATGGTGAGAAAATTAATAAAGCCAAAGCACAAAGGGATCTGGGAGTGCTAGTCGAGGATTCTCTAAAGGTAAACATGCAGGTTTAGTCCGTGATTAAGAAAGCGAATGCAATGTTGTCTCTTATCTCAAGAGGGTTGGAATATAAAAGCAGAGATGTACTACTAAGACTTTATAAAGCTCTGATTAGGCCCCATTTGGAGTACTGTGTCCAGTTTTGGTCCCCACACCTCAGGAAGGACATACTGGCACTGGAACGTGTCCAGCGGAGTTTCACACGGATGATCCCTAGAATGACAGGTCTAGCATATGAGGAACGGCTGAGGATACTGGGATTGTATTCGTTGGAGTTTAGAAGATTAAGGGGAGACTTAATAGAGACGTACAAAATAATACATGGCTTGGAAAAGGTGGATGCTAGGAAATTGTTTCCGTTAGACGAGGAGACTAGGACCCGTGGACACAGCCTTAGAATTAGAGGGGGTCATTTCAGAACAGAAATGCGGAGACATTTCTTCAGCCAGAGAGTGGTGGGCCTGTGGAATTCATTGCCACGGAGTGCAGTGGAAGCCGGGACGCTAAATGTCTTCAAGGCCGAGATTGATAGATTCTTGTTGTCTAGAGGAATTAAGGGCTACGGGGAGAACGCTGGTAAGTGGAGCTGAAATGCGCATCAGCCATGATTGAATGGAGGAGTGGACTCGATGGGCCGAATGGCCTTACTTCCACTCCTATGTCTTATGGTCTTATGGTCTAAGTCTAAAGAAAAAGCCATTAATAATGTCTACTAACAAGAAAGAGGGTAACTGAAAGGGAATATAATATGTTTAAGAAAGACACTAAAAATGGTCAATTAAAGATGTGGAGAAAACATAAAATGAAAAACAGAAAAAGAAATTAAAATATGCTACAAACACATGATAATTAAGATAAGGGTATACTCAAAGGATAAGATAAGCTCTCAGAAAATGATTGAAATTATGCAACCACAATATGATTAAATTTTACACTCTAATTGGAAAAGAGAAGATTGGTGCTAAGACTTATCTTTTAAACGTAAAGACAACTATGTGGCTATAAAGCTGAGCTAGCTGAAGTGAACTGGTATATTAGGCTAGGGTGTGGATCAATTCACCTGGGTTGAATCTTCCATTTTGTTTTGGCGAAGTCCGAGTAGTTTTGAGCTTTTTTAATATTTGTATTTTGTCACGAGGCTGTGCAAGTTTTTCTTTCCTGTATCTTACTAAACCCGGCTCACTAATTGCTTACCAAGCCCCTGTGGCATGTCTCCCATCTGTTTCCACCCCATTTTACTGTGCATTGTTCTGAAACAGTTATTGTGAGTACGTCTGCTGAGCTGGGAAGTTGGCTCGCAGACATTTTGCCCCCTTTCTAGGTGACATCCTTAGTGCTGTGGAGCCTCCTGTGAAGTGCTGCTCTACTGTGTTGGTTGGAATTTATTTGGTTTCATTCCCGCAGCTTCCAGTTGTTCGTTGCAGTGGTCGGTATATCGAGTGTAGGTCAATGTGTTTTTTGATGGAGTCTGTGGATGAGGACAGCCGGAGAATTTTGAGAAGCATGGTATTCATCCACAGCCTCCATTAATAAACACACTGACCGAGACCTGATATACCAAGCAACTGGAAGTAGGGGAATGAAACCAAATAAATTTGGGTGGCACAGTGCCAGAGACTCTGGTTCAGTTCCCACCTCAGGCAACTGTCTGTGTGGAGTTTGCACATTCTCCCCGTGTCTGCGTGGGTTTCCTCCGGGTGCTCCGGTTTCCTCCCACAGTCCAAAAAAAATGTGCAGGTTAGGTGAATTGGCCACGCTAAATTGCCCCTAGTGTTCGGTGAAGGAGTAAGGTCGGGGAATGGGTCGGGTGGGTTGCTCTTCGGACGGTCGGTGTGGACTTGTTGGGCTGAAGGGCCTGTTTCCACACTGTAGGGAATCTAATCTAACCACAGTAAAGCAGCACTTCACAGGAGGCTCCATAGCACTGAGGAGGCCACATAGAAAGGGGATAAAACATCTGCAAACCAACTTCTCAGCTCAGCAAACATACCCACAACAACTGATTAAAGTAAAGGTTGGTCCTTTAGAGGATGAGAAGGGGAATTTAGTAATGGGATATGTGGAAATGGTGTGAGTTATTGAATAGGTATTTTGTATCAGTCTTCACAGTGAACGTCATGAATAACGCACCAGAAATTGACAAAGTGGTGAAGGTAGGTGAGGACCTGGAAACAATAATTATCATGAAAGAGGTAGTGTTGGGTAAGCTAATGGAGCTAAGGGTAGACACGTCTGCCAGTCCTGGTGGAATGCATCCCATGGTATTAAAAGAGATGGCGGGAGAAATGGCAAATGCACTTCTGGTACTTTTCCAAAACTCACTGGACTCTGGGGCAGTTCCGGCAGTTTGGACAACAGCAAATGTGATGCCACTGTTTAAAAAGGGAGGCAGACCAGTTAGCTTAACTTCTGTCATGGGAAAAATGCTTGAGTCTATTATCAAGGAAGAATTGGCAAGGCATCTCGATAGAAATTGTCCTGTTGGGTAGACAGAGCATGGATTCATGAAGGGCAGGTCAAGCTTAACTATTCTACTAGAATTCCTGAAGAAATTACGAGCCCAGAGAACAGAGGGGACCCAATAGATGTGGTATATCTAGATTTCCAAAAAGTATTCAACAAGGTGCCGGACAAAAGGCTGCTGCATAAGTTACAGATGCAAGGTATTACAGACAATGTATTAGCATGGATAGAGAATTGGTTAACTAACAGGAAACAAAGAGTGGGGATAAATGAGTGCTTTTCTGGTTGGCAATCAGTGACCAGTGGTGTGCGTCAGGGATCAGCATTGGAACAGCAATTATTCACAATTTACATAGATGGTTTGGAGTTGGGGACCACATCTCGTGTCAAAGTTTGCGGGTGAGTGGTAGAGCAAAATGTGCAGTGGACTGTGAAACTTTGCAAAGGGACTTAGATAGTTCAAGTGAGTGGGCAAAGGTTTGGCAGATGGAATGCAATATTAATAAATGTGAAGTCATCCATTTCGGTAGGAATAACAGTAAAAAGGACCATTACTTGAATACTAAAAAGTGTCCTTGTACATGCATCACAGAAGGTTGGTCTGCAGGTGCAACAGGTAATTAGGAAGGCAAATGGAATTTTGTCCTTCATTGCTAAAGGGGTTGAGTTTAAAAGCAGGGAGGTTGTGTTGCAACTGTATAGGGTGCTGATGAGGCTGCACCTGAAGTATTGTGTGCAGTTTTGGTCTCCTTACTTGAGAAATAATATACTGGCACGAGAAGGGATGCAGGGGAGGTTCACTAGGTTGATTCCAGAGTTGAGGGGCTTGGCTTATGAGGAGAGACTGAATAGACTGGATTATATCCCTTGGAATTTAGAAGAATGAAGGGGGATTTTATAGAAACATATAAAATTATGAAGGGAATAGATAAGATAGAAAAAGAGAGGATGTTTCCACTGGTGGGTGCAACTAGAACTAGAGGGCAATGCCTAAGATTAAGGGTAAGCAGAATTAGGACTGCATTAAGGAAGAACTTGTTCATTCAAAGGGTTGTGAATCTGTGGAATTCACTGCCCAATGAAGCAGTTGAGGCTACCTCGTTGAATGTTTTTAAGACAAAGATAGATTTTTGAACAGTAAAAGAATAAAGGGTCATGATGAACGGGCGGGTAAATGGAACTGAGGCTTCAACATGATTTTATTGGGTGGTGGAGTAAGCTCAAAGGGCCAGATGGTCTACTCCTGCTCCTAATTCTTATGCTATTTATGTTATGTTCTAACTACAGCTGGCATCCAAGCTACAAATCTTTACACTAACCTGGAACAACACGCCACTGAGCAGCTATCCACTGTAATAGTGGCATCCCTTGTATTTGCCTCGTCTTTAAAAACCCAGTGTGCATTCAGGCAAACATTTGTCAGTCCAGAACTATTCCACATAATTCCTGACTGAGATGTGATAGACAGAGGGAAACTAGTGACTGCTTTGTGAGAAAGAACTTAGTGGTCCTGCTGGATAGTATAGTGGAGAAGTAAGACTTCCTCTTACTCCAGAACTAGCAGTGGAGGCCTTGACACCAGACCGTTAAGCCTGGTCTGGGATTGCCACCCTGATTAAAGCAGTCTCAGCCATCTGGAGGAATGCTCAGCACTGTAGGAAGAAGATCAATGATCTCCATTCTGACAGGGTAAGTGCCACCATCCTCTCTCTCATACGTCACACTGTCTCTATCTCTGCTACTTGTCGTATCTCCTACTAAAGCTCATGCTGTACCAATCTCAATAATGCCTGCAATATCTTTCTTCACTCACTGTTTCCCACCACAGCTCCTGACATCACTAACCATCTGTGCCTTCTGCCCTGCTTACTCACTTGGTTGGGACATCTCCCCACATGCACCAACAGTAACAGCTATGCAACCCACTTTCATCTCCCATAACACTTGCCTGTCTCACGTTCCTGGTGGTGAACAGCCCACAATGATGGCTTGCATCCTGGGATCCTAAAGGAGTGTATGCTTGGTTGTAATTTTCCTAAAATCCTTGGATCCTGGAGAAATATCGGAAGATGTCAATGTGTCACCCCTATTCAAAAAGGAAGGGAGGCAAAATGTAGCCATCTATGGACTGATTAACATCTATATTGTTGGAATCAATTATTAAAGAAAGAATAGCAGCACATCTGAAAAGTCATAATCCGATCAAGTAGAATCAGCATGGCTTTGTAAAAATGAAAAATGTCTGTCTAATTTATTCTAGTTCTTTGAGGAAAGCCTAACTATAGTAAATAGAAGGGAAGCAGTAGAGGTATTGTCTTATAGAAGTCCAAATACATTCAACATGGTACCCAACAAAAGGGTAAGGCATACGATGAGAGGCCATGTTGTGGTAGTATATTGGCATGCATAGAGAATTGACTAACGGATAGGAAACAGTGAGCGAAGATAAGGGGTTCTTTTTCACACATGTGACCGGTAGTCAGTGAGGTTCCACAGGGACCAGTGCTGAGACCATGGTTGTTTACAGTATATATTAATGAGTTGGAAGAAGAAAGCAATGTACTTTAGCCAGGCATGATCAGAATGTTTATAACTGAGTGTTTTAAGATTAATGGGATTATATTTTTACTGTGTGTTTTAAAAAGTTTTAAAGTTTATTATAAGTAGATGGTTTGCTTTATTCTATTTTAATCATCATTTCTTTTGTTAAGAAACATCTGTTGTGCAACATTGCATGCTTATGTTTCATCAAGAGACCACTGTGTTGAAACCAAAATAAAATCCAACATGATCTATCCAGTTAGGTTTCAGTCTAGGATCTAACTTGTCCAGTGATAACATCTGACTTACAGAATGGTAACATCACCACTGTGATACCTTCCTATCTATGCATTTCTCTGCTCAGCCTTTTTAACAGCATCTCCACTAGATTCTTAGACTTGACACATGAATCGAATTAACATTGGGAAACTTTAGAATTCACACCCACGCTATCGGTTCAATACAATGGGATGATCTGTGCCAACATGTATAACTATGAAAATATGTAGAAGTCCCAACTTAGTTATTGTATATTGTATACATTGTCTACAATTCCCACTCTGTTTTAGAGAATGATATTGCTCTTTTATCAACTTGGGATAAATTTTATTTCTGAGCAAGAAATGGTAAAATGTTCAGTGTTTACAGGAAGTAAGAACAGAGTTTAGGGAGTGAACATTTTTTTAGTCATCTGTGCTTGACTGTACTAGGGTAAACTGAGATAGGTGATCTCACTTCAAAAGTAGTTTATTTTTGTGACGTGTTTTGAGACGAGCCTGAGGCTGTGAACTGCGGCAGTTAAATACAAGCACTTTTTCTCCTGTAACCTGAGCTCATTTGGGGCAATTCTATCTTTTAGAAATAGAGAATGCAGCGCCAGGCACAGGGAGAAGAAGGAACAAAGGAACACAGCGTTGATAAGCCACAGTGAATGACTTATTGTACAAGGCAGCCGTGAAGGAACTCCAACAGTAGGACATAATCAAATGCAAATTGGCAAAACATTCTTCAGTCCACAAATCTGAAATGGAGGCAGAAGAACCAGTGGCCCTGCAGGAATTAAAAGGCAGGATTACAGTTTACACTATTGCAGGATGTCTTCATTGTTTACGGGCCAAAGCTCGCTTGAGTAATCTGGGTCTCCCGTTTTTTGAAGTCAATGTAAAGGAATGTCCTGACATACATCAGCAGATTATCAATCTCACTGGGTACTTTACTGTACCACAAATCTTCTTTAACAACATCCATGTTGGTGGAAACAATGATTTCACAAATTTGGTACGTATAATTGGTTATAAATATACAATCATATGATAATGCAATAAGTGAGTAGGATGTTTTTGTTATGATTGTTCAAGTTTCGATGTAACTATCTCATTTTTATTTGATTGGTAGAAAGTCAAGGACAAAAATGTTAGTGTTAGAGAAAAATTGCCAGTGACTTTGCTGGGTTAATGGATATTTGTAGGTACTGCGACAATTAAAAGGTGTCTCAAAGTGCATGAAGTGTTGTGATCTGTCACTGAATTAACATGTCATAATGCAAATTGGTTGATTCTCAACTGTTACAGCCTGATTAGATTGTCAAGAATAATTTTGTTTTATGTTGAGTGTGTGTTATTTATAAGCTAGAAGCTGTCAACACTGATGTAAAAGCAAAGCAATTTTCCAATATTGTAGTTTGTGAATAGTGTCTAATGTATAGAAAGTTTTAATCTTTCATGTATCTCACAACATCAGCAGATAGAACAGATATCCATTCCATTGAATCAACTGGTTCAACCTGTTCTGACAAAATAAAATGTTTGAAATCATTAAGGTTCATTTGACTCTGCCTTTCTTGGTGCAACATATTATTGAACAGGAATGAGTAAGGCAACAAAAACTGTGCAAGTTATCAGGTCAGGCAACATTTTTGTTTCTCTCTCCACATATACTACCTGAATGTTCCCAGTAATACTGTTCGAATTGAATACAAAGAAGTAACATAACTTGTAGTTAAACATCTTGTTTACATTGTCACTATGCAGTGATTTTCACAGAAGAGCAAAGCAATATGAATTAAATAAAAATAGAAAGTGCCGGAATAGCAGGTCAGTCCGAATCTGTGGAAAATTAACATTTTTAATGACCCTTCCTCAGAGCTTTGGAGGTAACCTTAATTCCAAAAATATGAAAATGAACAGTGAATGGGGGAGGTGCAGATTCAATTAAAAAAACTTTGTGAATGCACTAACTTCTGATTAACTGAGACCCCTCCAACTTTTCCAGTCTATATGCAGATTGAAACATGCCATGATTGTTGCCCTGCCTTTCTGACAAGATTTCATTACTTCCTCCTCCATGTTCCAATTTATTACAGTAGCATACTGATTATTACGTTAATGCTGCCATTGTCTCAGTAAGGGAGGAGTGAATAGAGAAATGGAATAGGATAAAAATAAACGACTAAATAGTTGGCAGCACAAAGATAAGAAGTTTTATTTTAGAGGTACCTAATAGAATGCATGTTGTCTTGTGGACGAAAAATTCCCAACAATTTGAAATGTTTGATGACAATAACTTAAGAATGGCCCTTTGTAGGAATATTTTTGTTTGTATGATTGTCTCGATAGCTCTCTGTTGGGTTAAAAACTATGAGCAGTTCTACAAATGAACATTGCAATATACCTTTTTTTTCCGATTACTGCAGTACAGTAATGAGAGACTACAAATCACTCCTTTTTTCACCAGTCACCAGATGAGCTGGACAATCTGATTGACAATGTTAAGAATAATCCAGTACCTTCCGATGCACCTCCAATTCCTGAACCAGAAACAGCTGTAAAAAAAGCACCAGTTGAAGGTAAGTAGAAAGGAAGGTAACATATATACTAAGTATAGCTATTAAGATCATAAGACATAGGAGCAGAAATTAGGCCATTCAACCCATCCAGTCTGCTTTGCCATTCAGTCATGGCTAATAAGTTTTCAACCCCATTCTCCTGCTTTCTCCTCGTAGCTTTTGATCCCTTGATAGTCAAGAACTTACCTATCTCAGTCTTAAATATCCTCAACTACCTGGCCTCCACAGCCTTCCGTGGCAACGAATTCCATAGATTCACCACTCTTTGGTTGAAGAAGTTTCTCCTTATCCCTGTTCTAAAGGGTCTCCCCTTTACTCTAAGGCTATGCCTTCAGGTCTTAGTCTCTTCTACCAATGGGAACATCTTCCCAACATCTATTCTGTCCAGGCCGTTCAGTATTCTGGTTGTTTCAATTAGATCCCCTCTCATCCTTCTAAACTCTATTGAGTATAAACCCACAGTCCTCAAACGTTCCACATACGTTAAATTTTTCATTCCTGGGACCATTCTCGTAAATCTCCTCTGAACACACTCCAGGACCAGGACATTCTTCCTGAGATATGGGGCCCAAAACTGCAAACACAATAATGTGGTCTGACCAGAGCCTTATAAAAATTTAAAGGTAAATCAATGCTTTTATATTCAAGTCCTCTCAAAATAAATACCATCATTTCATTTGCCTTCCTAACTACTGACCTGACCTGCAAGTTGACCTTGAGAGAATCCTGGACTAGAATTCTCAAGTCTCTTTGCACTCCAGACTTCTGAATTTTCTCCCCATTTAGAAAATAGTCTATGTCTCTATTCTTCCTCCCAAAGTGCATGACCTCACACTTTCCCTCATTGTACTGCATCAGCCACTTCTTTGCTCACTCTCCTAACCTGACCAAATCCGTCTGCAGCCCCCCCCCCCCCACCTCCTCAATACTACCTGTCCCTCTATCTATCTTTGTACCGTCTGTAAACTTAGCCAGAATACCCTCAGTTCCTTCGTCTAGATCGTTAATGTATAAAATGAAAAGCCTTGGTCCCAACACTGAGCCTTGTGGAACACCTGTTGTCACTGGCTGCCATCCTGAGAAGGACCCTTTTATCCCCACTTTCTGCTTCCTGTCAGACAGCCAAGCTTCTATCCATGCAAGCACCTTGCCTGTAACACCATGGGCCCTTATCTTACTCAGTAGCCTCCTGTGTGGCACCTTATCAAAAGGCCTTCTTGAAGTCCAGGTAGATAACATCCATTGGCTATCCTTGGTCTAACCTGTTCATTACTTCCTCAAGGAATTCTAGCAGATTTGTCAGGCATGGCTTCCAAATGTAAGGTAAGTACACCAACCAAATATGACAGGCTGCTGTGTCTAATTTTGTTTTCTATTCAGTCTATAATTAGTTGAATATTCAAAAGCTAAAAAGTATTAAATGTATCGTGAACTATTCAAGAATCGATGAAGGATGCCACAATTTATAAAATGTTATATTATTGTTGAATAGCAATATTAAAATGATTCACCTTAATGGGGTACGAGGTATGTGGAAAATTAGAAACAGAGTCCTAGAACTCTACAGTATAGAAAAATGCCTTTCAGTCCATTGAGAGAAGGGGAAGGAGTGGACAGGAGAAGGGGACAGTTGGGGCGAAGGGGAGAGGTGTGCAGATATGTAGAGAAGGACCCCAGAGGGAGATATGAAAGAGGTAGGTAAACAAGGAGATGAAGGATAGCAGGAGAGAAGGAAGGCTGAATAAGTGGTAAAAAAAGCTAAAAATGAGAAAATGGGTTAAGCTATGCTGAATGCAACCCACACAATGTGACAATGGGTCCAGGAGTACATGGACGTGGGTGACTGTGCTAAAAGCAATTCATTTGTTAACATGACCGGGTTTGAGGGGAGGAGGGTGTAAAAAAAAACATGAAAAATGGAATCGGGCTCAAAGGTTGAATACAATGTTGAGTTCTAGACGTTACAGGGTTCCCAAGTAGAAAATGAGATATGCATTATATCTTTGAGCTTGCATTAAGGCTTGTTAGAGCACTGTAGTTGTTCTGCAACAGAAATGTTGGCATGGGAACACAGACATGTGTTGAAATGACAGACAATTGAAAGTTGTGGGTCATTTTGCAAACTGATCAAGTGACCACCCAGTCTGTGTTTTGTCTCCCCAGTGTAGAGGAGACCACATTGTCAACAGTGAATACACTAGACTAGGCTGAATGAAATACTAGATTGGCAGGGAGGTGGAATCCTCAGCAGCAGGGAGGCAAATACAAGGTTCAAAGGAGATACAGTAATCAGAAATAGTAAGTTGAAGAGACAGGTCAGGCTGGAACATGATAGGGAGCAAGGAATGCCTGTTGGATTAAATGGCATCTATCTCAATGCAAGAGGGCTGACAGGTAAGGCAGATGAGCTTGGGGCGTGGATAGATAAGTGGGACTGGGATATTATAGCCATTACAGAAATATTGCTGAGGGAAGGACAGGACTGGTAGCTTAATGTGCCAGGGTACAGTTTCTTTAGGAAGGACAGAGATGGTGGAAGGAGGGGATGGGAAGTTGTATTTTTGTATAAGGCGTGTATCAGAGATGAAATAATTGAAAGATCATCCAGTGAGGCTTTGTGGGTGGAGCTAAGAAATAAACCAGAAATGGTGACATTATTGGAGTTGTACTATAGGTCCCCAAGTAGTCAATGGGAATTAGAGGAATAAATAGCAGGGAGACTGGGGAGACTTGTAGGGACAATAGGGGTGTCATAGTAGGGAATTTTAATTTTACTAACATAGATTGGAACGGCCAGAGGGTTAAGAGCTTAGATGGGGTGGAATTTGTTAAGTGCTTTCAGGAAAGTTTCCTCAAGCAGCATATAGATGGTCCTACTCGGGAAGGGTCAGAACTCGACCTACTCTTGGGAAGTAGACAGGACAGGTGATGGAGATGACAGTGGGGAACACTTTGGGATCAGTGACCATGTTTCTATTAATTTTAAAATTGTTATGGAGAGGGACAAAATTGGTCCACTGGTTCAAATTCTAACCAGTGTTTTTATGGAATTAGACAGGAGCTTGCAGGGGTTGATTGGAGTAGTTTGTTTGCAGGCAAGGGAACCTCTGGCAAGAGGGAGGCCTTTAAAAGTGAGATAGCTAGAATTCAAGGTCTGTATGTTCCTGTGAGGGTGAAGAGCAAGGTTGGCAGGAATAGGGAGCCTTAGTTAATGAGATATTGAGGTTTTGACCCGAAAGATTAGATTAGATTAGATTAGGTTCCATACAGCGTGGAAACAGGCTCTTCAGCCCAACAAGTCCACACCGACCCTCCGAAGAGTAAACCACCCAGTCCCATTTCCCTCTCACTAATGCACCTAACACTATGGGCAATTTAGCATGGCCAATTCACCTGACCTGCACATCTTTGGACCATGGATCAGGTACAGGAAGCTGGAATCGAGGGAATCCCTGGAGGAATATAGGTATTTACTGAAGAAGGAAATCAGGAGGTCGAAAAGGGAGCCTTGGCCAAGAAGATTAGGGTGAATCCAAAGAGGTTCTTTAAATATATTAAAGGAAAAAGAGTAACTGGAAAAAGAATAGGGTCCCTCAAGGACCAAAGTGGACATGTATGTGTCATACCGCAGGAGGTGGGCAAGGTTCTCGATGAATATTTCTTCTTTGTGTTTACTATGGAAAAAGACATGAAGACTTAAGAACCTGGGCAAGTTAGTAGTGATATAGAGGAGGTGTTGGATGTATTAAAATGTATGAAGTTGGATAAATCTCCTGGTCCTGACCAAATAGATCCAAGAACACTGCAAGAGGCTAGAGAAGAAATTGCAGTGGCCCTGGCTAATATGTTTGCATCATCGTTAGCCATAGGTGAGGTCCAGAAAGACTGGAGGGTAGCGAATGTTATGCATTATTCAAGAAAGGCTGCAAAAAAAAGCCTGGGAACTATAGACCAGTAAGCTTAACATCTGTGGTAGGTAAGTTACTTGAGAAGATTCTGAGGGATAAAATATACATCCATTTGGAAAGACAGGGTTTGATTAGGAGTGATCAGCATAGCTTTGTGAGTGGGAGATCATGCCTCACAAATTTGCTAGAGTTCTTTGATGAAGTGACCAGGATGATTGACAAGGGCAGGCTGATTGACATAGTCTATATGGATTTCAGTAAGGCCTTTGATAAGGTTCCATATGATAGACTGCTCTGGAAGGTTAGATCGTATGGAATCTAGATTAAGGTGCAACTTGGATATAAAATTGGCTTAATGGTAGGAAACAGAGGGTAATAGTAGTGAAGGATGCTTGTTGGACTGGAGGCCTGTGACTAGTGGAGTGCCTCGGGGTCGGTGCTGGGCCCTTACTATTTGTTATCTATATCAATGATTTGGATGAGAATGTACAAGGCATCATTAGAAATTTGCTGATGACACTAAAAAAGGCAGCATCGTGGAGAGTGAGGAAGGTTATCAGAAATTGCAACAGGACCTTGATCAGCTGGGGAAACGGGCAAACAAATGTCAAATGGAGTTTAGTATAGATAAATGCGAGGTGTTGCATTTTGGTAAGTCAAATCAAGGTAGAAGTTCCATGGTGAATGGTAGAGCATTAGGGACTGTAGTGAAACAGAGGGATCTTGGAGTTCAGGTTCACAGTTCTCAGAAAGTGGAGTCACAGGTAGACATGGCAGTGAAGAAAGCTTTTGGCACACTGACCTTCATCAGTCGGGGCATTGAGTACAGAAATTGGGAAGTTATGTTGCAGTTATACAGGACGTTGGTGAGGCCGCACTTAGAGTATTGTGTTCAGTTTTGGTCACCTTGTTAAAGGAAATATGTTATTAAAATGAAAAGAGCGCAGAATAAATTTTCAAGGATGTTGCCTGGACTCAGTGGTCTGAGTTACGGGGAAAGGTTGCACAAGCTAGGATATTTTTCTTAAGAGCATAGGAGACCTTATAGAGGTGTACAATATCGTGAGAGGCATGGTTAGGGTGAATGTGCTTAGTCTTTTCCCAGGGCTGGGGAATTGAGGACTAGAGGGTATCAGTTTAAGGTTAGAGGGCAACGAATAAAAGGGAACCTGGGGGGCAACTTCTTTACACAGAGGGTGGTACGCATAGTGAATGAGCTGTCAGCGGAAGTGGTCGATGCAGGGTATATCAACAGCATTTAAAAGGCATTTGAATAAATGTATGAATAGGAAAGGATTAGAAAGATATGGGCCAAGTGTAGGGTAATGAGGTTAGCGTGAGCAGACATTTTGGTTGGCATGGACCAGTTTGGGCCAGTGGGTCTGTCTCTGTGCTGTAGGATTCTATGACTACAGGAAAATTGTTGCTTCACCTGGAAGGTACATCTGGGGTCTCAGATAGTGAGGAGGCAGAAGGTAAATAGCAGTTATGACACCTCCTGTAATTGCATAAAGGGTGCTGTGGGAATGTGGCAAAATGTTGGGAGTGGAGTAAGAGTATCCCCAAGTATCCTGAAGGGAACGGTCCCAAAGAATGCTGACAAGGGAGGGAAGAGGAATATTTGTCTGGTTGTAGCATCCCATTGGAGATGATGGAACTGGCAGCTGACAGTCCTTTGGATGCAGAGACTGGGGTTGTCATAAGTAAGGGCCAAAGGGACACTTTTATTGCTGTGGGAGGGAAGGGATGAGGACAGAAGTGCAGGAGATGTGTAAAATACAGAAAGGTCTCCGTTGACCATGGTAGTGGGGAATCCTTGGTTGAGAAAAAATGGTGGACTTTTCTGAGGCTGCCCTGCTGGAGGGAAGTATGGTCAGAACAGTGCTTTGCAGAAAATGGGATGTGAGGATGTATAGTCGAAGTAACTGTGGGAGTTGGTGCGTTTGTCTTGGATATTGGTGTTGAGTCTATCCCCTGAAATGGAGACAGATGTTGAGGAAGGGATGAGTCAGAGATGGACCAGGTGAAGTACATTGGTACCAAAGACTTGCATAGGAATTTCAGTAGCAAGTTAGCAAGTAGGATCATAAAGTAATAGTCTCAGTGCCACATGCAAGTGAGTACAGAAGTTGAAGGATAAAGGCAGGAGAATGTGTGTCTGGAAAGATGATGCAGGAGAGAGGGCTTTAGATTTCTGGCACTGGTACTGGCTGGTACCATGGAAGACAGGTACCTGGAGAAGATGGACAAGTTGCACCAACAGAGCTGGGACTGAAATTCTTGTGGGCGCTTCGCTAATGTTATTGGGATGCTTTAAACTGACTTTTTAGGTTTTTTTTTAGGTTAGATTCCCTGCAGTGTGGGAACAGGCCCTTCGGCCCCACAAGTCCACACCGACCCTTTGAAGAGTAACCCACCCAAACCCATTTCCCTCTGACTAATGCACCTGACACTATGGGCAATTTAGCATGGCCAATTCACCTGACCTGCACATCTTTGGATTGTGGGAGGAAACCGGAGCACCCGGAGGAAACCACGCAGACACGGGGAGAATGTGCAAACTCCACACAGACAGTCGCCCGAGGCTGGAATTGAGCCTGGGTCCCTGGCGCTGTGAGGCAGCAGTGCGACTGTAACTTGGCAGGGATCTGGGAATCAAGAGAGAATAGTAGAGGAATGTAGGAACAGGAGTAAGCCATTTAGCACCTTAAGTCTGTCTCAACGTTCAGTAAGGTCTTGGCTGATCAGTCGCCTCACTCCATATGACTGCCTTTGGTCCATATCCCTTAATACCATTGCTTATCAGAAACGTCTCTATCTCAGATTTAATAGAGCTTACCAGAGAGTATCAGGACTTAAAGAATACTTAATACAGCTGGCGCTAGCATGGAAATTAATAAATTAATAGGTGAAGTTGGAGAAAGGGAGAAAAATATCAAATCCAAATCAGAATTATTGTGCATCTATGTAATGCCAAATGTACAGTAAATAGAACTGGAAGTTATAGGTGCAGATTGCCATGTCAAAATATGATGTAGCAATAACAGAGACCTAGCTCATCGAAGGGCAAGGCTAGGTATAAATATTTCTGCGTATAATTTATTCAGGAAAGATAGAAAATAAAGAAAGGGGGAAGTAATCTTGGTTAAGGAGTATATTGCTGTACTGGAGCAAGAGGGTGTCTCAGATGGTTCAGAGACAGAGTGAGGAAGGAGGAGTTGAAAGGGCTAGTGTTACCTTCTACGATTAGATGGGAAATGGATATTGAATATACAGTTTATCCCCAGAAATGGCAACACTGAAGTCAAGTAAGGTGAGGCAAGGATGGAAAATAGAAGTAAGATTGATGAACTTTCCAATTCAGGACGAGAGCAGAATGACATTGTTGATGTTTTGGGGAAGGATTTGTGGGTGGAGTGCCCAAGTAGAACTGGGACAGTGAATGTTCCAAAAAGAGGCATGTGTGGTTAGGACCCATGCATGTGTGTATAGTCACACCTTTGACCTGGAGGAATTCTTTTCGCCCTGTTTTCCACTGTTTTTCAGCTACACCAAACATATACATTTTGTGAGCTTTTCCACCACACTGTCTGAAATATTAGTGCTCACAGGCATCTTCTAAGTCCTTCACCCCTTTGCCCAACATAGAGCTAGTGACCTTCCACTTTTCTCAACTCCTGAGTCCTGACTCCAATACTTATGTGCCTGCTGGTTCTTATTACAGCTTCCTGAGGTCCAGTAGGAAGTTATTCAACTGCTCTTGGCTGCCTCCCAATTCTACTACACAGCATCTTGAGTAGTTCAACTGAATTGCAACATTCCAACATTGGTCCTACCTCTCTCTGTCTGTCTTTCTGTAATTTCCTGTATTTTTTTAACCCTTCTTTAGTCATTTCCAAACTGTCCTGACTGAGCTATTGAAAACCTTGCAGTAAGCCTGAACCCTCCCCTATGCTGGCCAGAACTGCATGTTATTAATATTTTGAAACAGTCAAATGGAGCTCTCTTGGAATTGAATGTACGTGGACGAATATATTCTTGCAGAATGCTGGAAATGGGTTTCATCATAACTGGAGTGACAGAAATTTACCTGATTTGATGGAATAATTATGTGGTTAGATTTTGTGGATGTTGTTCAAAGAAAGAACACGCTCAATCAAAGAGTTGTGCAGGATGGGGACTGTTCATGCCTCTTTTCAAGGAAGAAGACCTGTCTTGATTAGAGACGGTTATATACATGGTGAAGAGGAGGTGGCTAGGGCTAGAAGACAACTTTGGTTTTGGTGTTAGGTTTTGTAAGTGAAATGGGTTTATAAGTTACGTGAAACAAGTGTGATTGACTGGGACAAGCATTCATTATTGAGCTTAATTTGCACTTGACAATTCAGCTATACCGCATTATTGGACCACAAATCAAATTCATAGAATCCCCACTGTATGCAAACAGGCTATTTGGCCCATCGTGTCCACACCAACCCTCTGAAGAGCATCCCATGCCTTATCCCTGTAATCTTGCATTTTCCAATGGTAATTCACCTAGTCTGCATATCCCTGGACACTATACGCAATTTAGTATGGCCATTCCTCCTGACCTGCACATCTTTGCGACTGTGGGAGGAACCCAGAGAATCCAAAGGAAACTCATGCAGACATGGGGAGAGTGTGCAAACTCCACACAGATAGTCGCATGAGGCTGGAATTGAGCCTGGATCCCTGGTGCTTTGAGGCAGCAACGCTAACCACTGAGCCACCGTGCCAGCCCAAATCTGTCCCGAAATGTCTGATTATTCCAGATTGTATTTGCTGATGAGAAAGCTAATATAAAATGTGGAGGTGGTGGTGTTGGACTAGGGTGGGCAAAGTCAGAAGTCACACGATACCAGCTTGTGGTCCAACGGATATATTTTAAATCCCAAGCTTTTGGAGCGCTGCTGCTTCATCAGGTAATGCTTTTAAAGCGATTTTAATGCATCTATACCTGAAAATGCAAGAATATTTTACTTGGTTTACAGAATTGAAAAGCAAAAGAGATGAATATGCGGACCTGATCTTGGAATTCAAGGAAAGTGGTATTATTGGCAATCACTGGTCTTGTCTGAAAATGCATCAAAATACCTTCACTGGGAAGAAATTAGTCAACTGGCTGATGGAAGTCAAAAATCTTGGTGAGTCAGCTCGGTGAAGCTTCTTGTACACACCATGATTTGAAAAATCATTCAAACAAACGCTTCCCGTCTCTCAGTTGCATACAGTGGTTTGCTTGTGTGCAATGATAACATTTTAAAATTCTGAGAAGTTTCATCAAGTTGCATGTTTAAAGAAGCTCGGGTGCCGCAATTAATTCATCAAAATGAGAAGTTCTTTGTCCATGCTTTACGAGCACAATTTTCATGGGAATAAATTTTTGTTCGAAACAGTAAGTTTTTTTTTAAATTAAAGTGAATAACAAAGTGTTCTTTCCAAATCTGTACTTTGTTCAGTTCAACAGTATGTTGGATTTGTGCCACACAGCAGCATGACACAGCACTTTTTAGAAAAAAATCTGTCTGTAATTTTCCAACCGCCTAATGTAACCTTGCGTTGTTTACAGCACCAGTTTCAGCTGGCATAAGGCAGAAACTGAGATATGAATCTGATATTTACATGGAGTTAGGGAGGGAACGGGGGGCCACTTTCAACAGCGAAGACGGCTAGTAATGTTCAGAATGTGAAAATTCTCCTGTATGGACAGCAGGTGAAGTCTCTTACACCCTTCTGCCAATTGCGGCCATCAAGTGGCAAAATATTGGGAATTTCACTTCCTCATTTCGCTACTTTTTCCACATGGTAGGTCTGTGTGACTGATATAACTTGATTGAGCTTCCAGGTGGGAATTTGGGGTGGAGGGAGCAGAGGAAAAGTCTCCTGATCAAAGTTTCCTCCAACTCTCTCATAATCTGTGCACCCAGCGACTTCCCTGCCACTCTTTCAGATCTCTTATCATGGGCCCCACGAGGACATCTCCTGCCAATCCCCTCCAACTTACCTGTCATTCTGTTCCTGTTTGAGGACTGCACCGAGCACTAACCCTGGGGCGGGAAAAGGGTGGGGACAGGACAGCAGAGAGCTACCTCCCATTACATTGTTCCATGGCTCTCAGGCACGGGACTTTCTCCGCAGATGGGGCAGATTACCCATCTCAAGCCAATTAACACTCCTCAGATCATTAAATAGCTGTCTGGCAGCTTCCTTCCCCAGAACAAGTTGGGATTTTCGACAGTCCTTCTGCTGGGAAAAGCAGGAATCTCCACCACCTGTAAAGTGAAAAACTATGTAAGGGTATTTGAGACAATATTGGTAATGGATACAGTGTGGATCATTTTCTTTGCATGTGAATACTGAGATGGCAGGGTGGCAGATTGAGGGTTTGTGATGGAAGGGTCAAAAGAGACAAAGTCTGGCTCTTTTGGTACTTTTAACACAACATTTCATTTTGTAGTACTTGGTATGTTATTTACAAGAATCCTCGAACATAGCTGTATTAATGTTTTCACAGATCCATTGCGAATCAAGATGATCATCTTCGTTTGTGCTTCTAAAAGGTTAACAGCAGAAAAGAGATATCAGAAACAAAAATTATTTTTCAATGTGCATTGTAAAGCAAAAGTAGTCAGAATTTGAATTCAGTCCGCAGTGTTATGCACCTCCTTTCTTGTTCAACTACCTAATTTTGACACTTTTTTTATTAAGAAGTGCCTCATTCAAATTTTTACACAAACACTTGGCTATTTTAAGCATGAACTGATACCTGGTGTTTTGATTTGGAACATTTTATGAATGGAGTGTCCAGTTCTGAATGCCTGGAATGGAAAACTGGTAGATTTAGCACATAATTTCTTCATATCTGGGGCTCCATTTTAAGGCAAATTAGTCTGAAACAGAATGTGTCTTTCACCAATTCGATTACAAAAAGGAAGCCATAAAATTCATTTTTATGTAGCTGGACAAATAAAGGTGGGATAGAGTGGAGGAACCTTTTTATTCTGCATTTGACACTGCTGTATATATAATGGAATGCTTCATTCTGACTGAATGTGAACATTATGGAATGGTGTTCCATTTCCTATCACTCCCATTTCCAAATGTAGAATGGTCTACATAATATAGAGCAGAAGAATTAGCAGCAGGAGTAGGCCGATTGGTTTCTCAAGCCTACTCTGCCATTCAGTAGGATCATGGTCAGTATGATTGTTGCCTTAACTCCACTTTGTTTCCTGTTTCCTATATCAATCTGTGAACAACTTAGGAGAGGCAGTGTCCTAGTGGTATTACCACTGGACTGTTTATCCAGAGACCAAGGTAATAAATATTTTGGAGACAGGGCTTGAATCCTACATCTCTATGACTCTAATAAAAATCTGGAATTAAGAGAGTCATGATGACCATCCATCCAAATCCATGACCATAAAACCCACCTGGTTCATTAATGTCCTTTAGCGAACCACCATTACCTGGTCTGGCCGACATGTGATTCCAGATCCACCATGTGATTGACTCTTAACTATCCTCTGGGCAATTAGGGATGGGCAATAAATGCTGGCCTATCAAGCGATGCCCTTATCCCGTGAATGAATTTTTTAAGAACTTAGGATAATGGTGTCAATGCTGAGCTATTAATTATAGTATGTCTTTTGTTATGCAAGTGACATATTCGCTGGGTTCTCAAGGAACTCTTCAGTTGCAGATTTCCAGGTAGGAAAAGGGGAAACAAGATGATCCTAGAGGAAAGATAAAAGGGCTAAAGGAACATGAAAAGTTGGGTAGGCCAAATGGTCACTTAAACCTGCTTCAAAATTCAATAAGATCATTGTTCATATTCTGCCTCAACTCCTAATCTCTGTATTGCTGAATTCCCTTTCATGGAAGTTTTAGTTCAAAGATTTTATTTCAAGAACAAACTAGTAAAGGGAATTTCTTTTCTTTGCATGAGGGGAAGGGTGAAGGACTAGGCAGTAAACCAGCCATCAATATCTGTAAAGGAAAAATTTAGAACCTTACTGCACTGGTGCCTTACACAGAGGAATGGTAGGGAAAACTGATGTGTAAAAGCAAAAATACTAATTTAACATTTGAATCTATTATGTGTTTGGATTATTGAGCATTTAACAATGAATACTTTGTATCTTTTGCTGATGGATCTTTATTTAACATAGAAAATGCTGCAGCAATTGACATAGCGAAAGATTTGATGGTTAAAAAGTTTTTAAGCCCTTTGACTGCAAAAGAATTTGAAGACAGCGACACTCTATACAGATTAATGGAGCACGATTTTACTGCATCACTAAACACTGGAGCTACAGCAGAGTATGATGCAGTTTCTGGTAGGTAATGCCTTGTGCCTCTTTTACTGATGTCTACTGCAAGGTTGATTAGCAAGAGTTTCACAATTGTGATGGATAACATTTAAAATATATTGGTTACTGTTAGTAAATTTGGCTATCTCTCTCCACACTCAAATGGTTTTAATATCAAAGCAATACTAATTGTGATTTCCATCTATGAAGCCTTATTGTCAACCACTGCATACATACATTCAATATTTTTGCTTAAACATTACCATCCCTAACCAATATTCTAACTTTAAGAATGATGTCAGATTGGGTGAAGGGATATTCGAGACTGAGAAGCAAATTACAAAGGACATTAAATTTGCAGAATGGACAAATAATTGGCAAGTGAAGTTTAGCACAGGCAAACATGAGAGAGTACCATCTGCTGGGAATATTAAAGATGTCACTTATTACTTGGAAGTTGTGGATGTAGGTTGGTAGAGGAATACAAAAATCTCAAAGTATAGATATAGCAATCATTACAAAGTACCTCACAGGTTAAACAAGGCAAACCATCAGATCACGAGATATTGGAGCAATTGTAAGCCAATTGTCTCATCAAGTCTGCTCCAGCATTCAGTAAGATCATGGCTGATCTAATAATCCTCAATCTCACTTTTGTGACTTTCTCCCCCATAACCCTCGATTCCCTTACTGATTAAAAATCTGACTATCTCAGTGTTGAATATGCTTAACAACCCAGCCCCGACAACCGTCTACAGTAAAGAATCTTACAGGTTCACTATCTTCTGAGAAAAGAAATTCCTGCTCACCTGTGTCTTTAATGGGTGACACTTTCCTCTGAGATTATGGCTTGTAGTTCTAGTCTCTCATACACTGGGGAAAAGAACTCTCAGATCTAACCTCTGTCTCTTCCTTAAGAACCTTATATATTTCAATAAGTTTGCTTATTCTTCAAAGCTCCAAATGAGTACAGGCTTAACTTCTGAACCTTTTCTCATCAGAAAATACCTCCATCACTAAGATCAACCTAGTGAACCTTCCTTAGACTGCTTCCAATGCTCATATACTTTTCCTTAGATAATAGGCCCAAAACTGAACAGTGTATTCCAGATGTGGTCTGACTGGTGCTTTGTGTAATTTTCACAAGACTTCCCTATTTTTATATTCCACTCCCTTTAAATTAAGCCCAACACTTTATTTGCTATCCTGACTACTTGCTGAACTTGGATGAAAGCTTTTTTTTGTGTTTACACACAAGGTCCCTAAACCTCTGTCTGCTGCAGCTTTCTGCAGTGTTTCTCCATTTAGATAATAGTCAGCTCCTCTATTCTTCCTTCCAAAGTGCATGTCTTCATGTTTTCACATTATATTTCATCTGCCGAGTTTTTGCCCACTCACATAACCTCCCAAAATGTATCAACTCTCACTTTTAGGATTAAACTGCATCACCTGTTCTGTTCATCTGACGAGCCCATCTATAATCATTTTGTATTCTAAAGCTTTCCTCCTTGCTGTTTGCTGCACCACTATTTATTGTGTCATTTGCAAACTTACAGAACAAACCAGCTAAATTTGTAGCTAGATCAGTATGAACAATACAGAGGTGCAATGAACTCTGCAGTGCACTGTACATAGAAACATAGAAAACAGGTGCAGGAGTAGGCCATTGGGCCTGCACCACTGGTCAATATGATCATGCTGATCATGCAGTTTCAGTAACCCATTCCCACTTTCTCTCCATACCCTTTGATCCCTTTAGCCACAAAGGCCACATCCACCTCTCTCCTGAATATAATGAACTGACCCTAACAGCTTCCTGTAGGAGAGAATTCTACAGATTCACAACTCTAATTTGAAGAAAGTCTTCCTCATCTCAGTCCTGAATGGCTTACCCCTTATTCTTAGATTGACACTCCTAGTTCTGGACTTCCCCAACATTAAGAACATTCTTCCCACATCTAGCCTGTCCAGTCCCTTCAGGATTTTATCTGTTTCTATGAGATCCCCCCTCATTCTTCTAAATTCCAGCAAAGGCAAGCCCAGTACGTCCAATCCTTGTTCACATGTCAGTCCTACCATCCCAGGAATCAGTCTGCTGAACCTTTGCTGGACTCCCTCAATAGCAAGAATGTCCTTCCTCAGACTAGGAGACCAAAACTGCACTCAATACTCAAGGTGTGGCCTCACCGAGGCCCCGTAAAACTGCTGCAAGACGTCCCAACTCCTACACTCAAATCCTCTCACAATGAAGGCCAGTATGTCATTAGTTTTCCTCACTGCCTACTGCACCTGCATGCCAACCCAGGTCTCGTTGCACCTCATATTTTCCGAAACTGCCACCATTCAGTTAATAATCTGCCTTCCTGTTTTTGTGACCAAAGTGGATAACCTCTCATTTATCTACATTATATTGCATTTGACAGATGTTTGCCCACTGAGCCAGCCAGGCCTAGTCACCCTGCAGCCTTTTAGCATCCTCCTCACAGCACACTCTGCCACCCAGCTTAGTGTCATCTGCAAATTTGGAGATATCGCATTCAATTCCTTTGTCCAAATCGTTACCGCTAACTCAAATATCCAGTCACCAAAAAACAGCCTTTAACCACTTCCTCCTAATATTAAGTCAACTTTGAATCCAGTTTCCCAAAGAATCCTGAACCCCATGGATTCTTGCCGCCTTGTCCTATCATATAACACCTTGTCAAAAGCATTACTGAAGTCCATTTGGATGACATTAACAGCTTACTACCCTACCCTCATTAAACTTAAAAGGGTGCAGAAAAGATTTACAAGGACGTTGCCAGTGTTGGAGGATTTAAACTTTAGGGAGAGGCTAAATAGAATGGGATTATTTTCCCTGTAGTGTCCGAGGTTAAGGGGTGACTTTATAGAGGTTTATAAAATCATGAGGGGCATGGATAGGGTAGCTAGTCAAGGTTTTTTCCCCAAGGTGGGGGAATCCAAACTAGAGGGCATAGTTTTAAGGTGAGAGGTGCAGCCTTTACATGCACAGGCTGGTGTGTATATGGAATGACTGCCAGAGATGTGATGGAGACTGGTACAATTACAATATTTGAAAGGCATCTGGATGGGTACACGAATAGGAAGGGTTGAGAGGGATATGGCCCAAATGCTGGCAAACGTGATCAGTTCAGGATATCTCATTGGCATGGACAAATTGGACCAAAGAATCTGTTTCTATACTGTACAACTCTGTGATTATCTACACACACACAGTCACCTCAAAATATTGAATCAAATTGTTAGACATGATCTCCCCAGACAAAGCCAGACAGACAATCCATGATTAATCTTTGTCCCTCCGCAAGAAGGTTAATTCCGTCTCAGAATTTTTCCAAATTTCCTCTACCACTGATGTTAGACTCACTGAGCTATACTTCTCTGGTTAATCCCTCCTGCCCTTCTTCACCATAATAGCTGTCTTTTAGTCCTCTGGCACCTCTTTTGTGTTGATAGCTGCTAAGGTTAGGGGCTCTGAAATCTCCTCCCTTGCCTCCCACCTGAGAGCAACCTAGGACACATGTCACTGGGCCTGACGATCTATCCAATTTTAACCATTAATACCACCTTTCCTTGGAGATAATTTATTCAATTTTATCATAGTCCCATTTGTCGATTTCTGTCGGTACACCATTCTTATTCGTAGTGAATATGGATGCAAAGTACTAATTGAGAATCCCCAAATGTCTGATGGCTCCACACACACATTGCTATTTTGGTCTCTAATGGGCCCTAATCTTTCCCCAGTTATCTTTCTTGCCTCTAATATAACAGTGGATTGTCCTCTGTTGTACCCAACTGTGTTTTTTCATGTCGCTGTTCACTAATTTCTATTTTGAGTAACTTCCTACATTTGAAATGTGCTTCTCAAGCTTCTGATATTTTCAGCCCTTGTGATAAACTATAAGTTCCCCTTACTGGTGTAGAGTACCAAGAAGTTGCAGAACATGGCAATTTCCCAATAAAGCCACCCCCAAAGACATGAAGAGTGATCAAGTGATGTTGAACATTTCTAGCTAAACTCCCATCAACATCAACTTGCATTTATAGAATGCATTTAACATAGGTAAATGCCCAAGAAGCTTCATGAAAGTTGCCAAAGAGAAAAGTTTTAAGGTGTGTGTGTTTGTATATATACACACGTGCGCACTTACATCTTCAGTGCTTAGAGCCTTTACAACTAAAAGTACACTAGAATAAAGTAAATCATATGATTCAGAATGCCAGCTGTTACAAGAATAGGAAGAAGTGAGGCCATATAGAATTGTAGCTGAAAATGTGTTGCTGGAAAAGCGCAGCAGGTCAGGCAGCATCCAAGGAACAGGAGAATCGACGTTTCGGGCATAAGCCCTTCTTCAGGAATGAGGAAAGTGTGTCCAGCAGGCTAAGATAAAAGGTAGGGGGGAGGGGCATTGGAAATGTGATAGGTGGAAGGAGGTCAAGGTGGGGGTGATAGGCCGGAGTGGGGTGGGGGCGGAGAGGTCAGGAAGAAGATTGCAGGTTAGGAAGGCAGTGCTGAGTTCGAGGGATTTAACTGAGACAAGGTGGGGGAGAAGGGAAATGAGGAAACTGGAGAAATCTGAGTTCATCCCTTGTGGTTGGAGGGTTCCTAGGCAGAAGATGAGGCGCTCTTCTTCCACCTAAGAACCCTCCAACCACAAGGGATGAACTCAGATTTCTCCAGTTTCCTCATTTCCCTTCTCCCCCACCTTGTCTCAGTTAAATCCCTCGAACTCAGCACTGCCTTCCTAACCTGCAATCTTCTTCCTGACACCTCCGCCCCACCCCACTCCGGCCTATCACCCTCACCTTGACCTCCTTCCACCTATCACATTTCCAATGCCCCTCCCCCCTACCTTTTATCTTAGCCTGCTGGACACACTTTCCTCATTCCTGAAGAAGGGCTTATGCCCGAAATGTCGATTCTCCTGTTCCTTGGATGCTGCCTGACCTGCTGCGCTTTTCCAGCAACACATTTTCAGCTCTGATCTCCAGCATCTGCAGTCCTCACTTTCTCCATGTAGAATTGTAAATGAGGAAGAGAATTCTAACATTCGCTCCCAATCTGTTAACACTGCAAGTTGGTACTGGGTGGAAAGGACCAAATGCAAATTAGGATCCAAGCATCAGAGGTTTGAATTCTGGATGTAGGTTTCCTCGCTGAGCTGCAAGTTCGGTTTCAGACTTTTAGTCACCTTACTAGGTAACATCATCAGTGAGCCTCCGGATGAAGCTCTGGTGGCCCACTTTTTATTTATGTGTTTAGGGTTCTTTGGGTTGGTGATGTCATGCCATGATGTCATTTCCTGCAGTGATGTAATTTTCTGTTTTTTTTCTCAGGGGGTGGTAAATGGGATCCAAGTCAATGTATTGTTGATAGCGTCGTAGAGACGTACAGCAAAGAAACAGACCCTTCGGTCCAACTCGTCCATGCCGACCAGATATTCCAACCCAATGTAGTCCCACCTGCCAGCACCCGGACATATCCCTCCAAACTCTTCCTATTCATATACTCATCCAGTTGCCTTTTAAATGTTGCAATTGTACCAGCCTCCACCCTCCTCTGGCAGCTCATTCCATACACGTACCATGCTGTGCGTGAAAAAGTTGCCCTTAGATCTCTTTTAAATCTTTCCCCTCTCACCCTAAACCTATATCCTCCAGTTCTGGACATCCCCACACCAGGGAAGAGACTTTGAATATTTATCCTCTCCCTGTCCCTCTACAAGGTCACCCCTCAGCCTCCGATGCTGCAGGGAAAGCAGCCCTAGCCTATTCAACCTCTCCCTATAACTCAAATCCTCCAACCCTGGCAACATCCTTGTAAATCTTTTTTGAACCCCTTCAAGTTTCATAACATCCTTTCAATAAGAAGGAGACCAGAATTGCATGCAATATTCCAATGTCCTAGTGGCCTATATTCCAAGTGGCCTAAACAATGTCTTATATAGCTGCAACATGACCTTCCAACTCCTGTACTCAATGTTCTGACCAATAAAGGAAAGCACTCCAAACGCCTTCTTCACTATCCAATCTACCTGTGACTCCACTTTCAAGGAGCTATGAACCTGCACTCCAAGGTCTATTTGTTCAGCAACCCTCCCGAGGACCTTACTATTAAGTGTATAAGTCCCATTAAGATTTGCTTTCCCAAAATGCAGCACCTCGCATTTATCTAAATTAATCTCCATCTGCCACTTCTCAGCCCATTGGCCCATCAGATCAAGATCCTGTTGTAATCTGACGTTAACCTTCTTCGCTGACAACTGCACCTCCAATTTGGGTGTCATCTGCAAACTTACTAACTGTACCTCTTATGCTCATGTCCAAATCATTTATATAAATGACAAAAAGTAGAGGACCCAGCACAGATCCTTGTGGCACTCCACTGGTCACAGACCTCCAGTCTGAAAATCAACCCTCCACCACCACCCTCTGTCTTCTACCTTTTGAGCCAGTTCTGGATTCAATTGGCTAATTCTCCCTGTATTCCATAATATCTAACCTTGCTAACCAGTCTCCCATGGGGAACCTTGTCGAACGCCTTACTGAAGTCCATATAGGCCTCATCAATCCTCTTGTTACTTCTTCAAAAAACTCAATCAAGTTTGTGAGACATGATTTCTCACGCACAAAGCTATGTTGACTATTCCTAATCAGTCCTTGCCTTTCCAAATACATGTACTTCCTGTCCTTCAGGATTCCCTCCAACAACTTGCCCGCCACTGACGTCAGGCTCACTGGTCTATAGTTCCCTGGCTTGTCCTTACCACCCTTCTTAAACAGTGGCACCACGTTAGCCAACCTTCGGTCTTCTGGCACCTCACCTATGACTATTGATTATACAAATATCTCAGCAAGGGGCCCAGCAGCCAGTTCCCCATCTTCCCAAAGAGTTCTGGGATACACCCAGAGGTGTTAGGTGTTTAGATGGAGTACAGGTCCTGGGGATTTACCCCCTTTTATGTGTTTCAAGGTATCCAGCAATTCCTCCTCTGGAATATGGACATTTTGCAAGATGTCACCATCTATTTCCTCACATTCTATATCTTCCATGTCCTTTTCCACAGTAAATACTGATGCATAATACTCGTTTGGTATCTCCCCCATCTCCTGTGGCTCCACACAAAGGCTGCCTTGCTGATCTTTGAGGGGCCCTATTCTCTCCCTAGTTACCCTTTTGTCCTTCTTGTATTTGTAAAAACCTTTTGGATTCCCCTTAATTTTGTTTGCCAAAGTTATCACATGTCCCCTTCTTGCCCTCCTGATTTCCCTCTTAATTATACTCCTATTGCCTTTATACTCTTCTAAGGATTCATTCGATCTACCTTGTCTATACCTGACATATGCTTTCTTCTTTTTCTTAACCAAACACTCAATTTCTTTAGTCATCCAGCATTCCCTATACCTCCCAGCCTTTCCTTCCACCCTAACAGGATTCCACCCTAACTTTCTCTGGATTCTTGCCTCATTTCTGAAGGCTTCCCATTTTCCAGCCGTACCTTTACCTGCGAACATCTGCGCCCAATCTGCTTTTGAAAGTTCTTGCCTTAATACTGTCAAAATTGGCCTTTCTCCAATTTAGAACTTCAACTTTTAGATCTGGTCTATCCTTTTCCATCACTATTTTAAAACAAATAGAATTATGGTCTCTGGCTGCAAAGTGCTCCCCCACTGACACCTCAGTCACTTGCCCTGCCTTTTTTCCCAAGAGTAGGTCAAGTTTTGCACCTTCTCTAGTAGGTACATCCACATATTGAATCAGAAAATTTTCTAGTACATACTTAACAAATTCCTCTCCATCTAAACACTTAACACTATGACAGTCCCAGTCTATGTTTGGAAAATTAAAATCCCCTACCATAACTACCCTATTATTCTTACAAATAGCTGAGATCTCTTTACGAATTTGTTTCTCAATTTCCCTCTGACTATTAGGGGTCTATAATAAAATCCCAAAAAGGTGATTATCCCTTTCTTATTTCTCAGTTCAACCCAAATAACTTCCCTGGATGTATTTCTGGGAATATCTTCCCTCAGTACAGCTGTAATGCTATCCCTTATCAAAAACACCACTCCCCCTCCTCTCTTGCCTCCCTTTCTGTCCTTCGTGTAGCATTTGTATCTTGGAACATTAAGCTGCCAGTCCTGTCTATCCCTGAGCCACATTTCTGTAATTGCTGTGATATCCCAGTCCCATGTTTGGAACCATGACCTGAGTTCATCTGCCTTCCCTGTTAGGCCTCTTGTCTTGATATAAATGCAGTTCAATTTATCAGTTGTGCCTTGTTCTCTGCTTTGTCCCTGTCTGCCCTGACTGACTCGCTTCTTTTCTCAACTGTACCAGTCTCAGATTGATCTCTTTCCTCACTATCTCCCTGGGTCCTGCCCCTCCCCCCGACCTTACTAATTTAAATCCTCCTAAGCAGCTCGAGCAAATCTCCCTGTCAGTATATTACTCCCTTTCCAATTCAGGTGCAAACTGTCCTTCTTGTACAGGTCACTTCTACCTCAGAAGAGATTTCAATGATTCAAAAATGTGGATCCTTCTCTCATACACCAGCTCCTCAGCCATGCATTCATCTGCTCTATCCTCCTATTCCTGCCCTCACTAGCCCGTAGCAACGAGAGTAATCCAGATATTACTACTTTCGAGGACTTCCTTTTTAAATTCCTGCCTAACTCTCTGTATTCTCCCTTCAGAATCTCATCCTTTTCCCTTCCTATGTCATTAGTTCCAATGTGTACAAGGACCTCCTGCTGGCCCCTCTTCCCCCTTGAGAACCATCTGCACCCATCTCTGATACCTCCTTGATTCTGGCACCAGGGAAGCAACAGACCATTCTGTGTTTTCGCTGCTAGCACAGAAAAGTCTGTCTGTGCCTTGGACTAGACAGTCCCTTGACACAGTTGATTTCTTGGAACCCAATGTACCCCTCATTGTATTAGAGCTGGTCTCAATACCAGAAACTTGGCTGTTTGTGCTACATTTCCCTGAGAATCCATCACCCCCTACATTTTCCAAAACAGCATACTTGTTTGAAATGGGGGTAACCACAGAAGACTCCTGCACTAGCTGTCTACCTCTCTGACTTTTCCTGGAGTGAACCTATCTATGTGACTGTATCTGAGACTTTCCCTCCTTCCTATAACAGCCATCCATCACATCCCCTTGCTCTTGTAATTCCTCACTGCCACTAACTATCTCTCCAACCAATCCATCTGATCTGATAGTATTCACAACCAACAGCATTTATTGCAGATATAATCCTCAATAGCACATAAATTCTCAATAAGATCCCACATCCGACAAGAAGAACATATCACTCTACTAAAGGCCGTTTTTGCTGCTTTCAATCTACAGACCCAGAAAAAGCATTGTCTTATTTCTCCACAAATAATTGCTCCAGGCTAACATAGTACTTATGGCTTATATTTTTAAGTTTACTCAAGACACATTCTGAATAATACATATAATCAAGAAAGAACCCAGTCTACTCACTACTGCAGACTTACTGTAAGGCCACACTTAGAATGCCATGCTTCTCGGAATTCTTGTATATGTCTCTGTTTGGCTTGTCCGAGGATAGATGTGTTGTCCCAATCGAAATGGTGTCCTTTCTCATCTATATGTAAAAATACTAATGAGAGTGGGTCAACTGGCTCAAAGGTAGAAGACAGAGGGTGGTGGTGGAGGGTTGTTTTTCAGACTGGAGGCCTGTGACCAGTGGAGTGCCACAAGGATCGGTGCTGGGTCCTCTACTTTTTGTCATTTAGATAAATGATTTGGATGCGAGCATAAGAGGTACGGTTAGTAAATTTGCAGATGACACCAAAATTGGAGGTATAGTGGACAGCGAAGAGGGTTACCTCAGATTACACCAGGATCTTGACCAGATGGGCCAATGGGCTGAGAAGTGGCAGATGGAGTTTAATTCAGATAAATGCGAGGTGCTGCATTTTGGGAAAGCAAATCTTAGCAGGACTTATACACTTGATGGTACAGTCCTAGAGAGTGTTGCTGAACAAAGAGACCTCGGAGTGCAGGTTCATAGCTCCTTGAAAGTGGAGTCGCAGGTAGATAGGAAAGTGAAGAAGGCATTTGGTATGATTTCCTTTATTGATCAGAGTATTGAGTACAGGAGTTGGGAGGTCATGTTACGGCTGTACAGGAAATTGGTTAGGCAACTGTTGCCTGCAATTCTGGTCTTCCTGTTGGAAAGATGTTGTGAAACTTGAAAGGGTTTAGAAAAAATTTACAAGGGTTACCAGGGTTGGAGGATTTGAGCAATAGGGAGAGGCTGAACAGGCTGGGGCTGTTTTCCCTGGAGCGTCAGAGGCTGAGCAGTGACCTTATAGAGGTTTACAAAATTGTGAAGGGCATGGTTAGGATAAATAGGCAAAGTCTTTTCCCTGGGGTCAGAGAGTCCAGAACGAGAGGGCATAGGTTTAGGGTGAAAGGGGAAAGATATAAAAGAGACCTAAGGGGCAATCTTTTCACACAGAGGGTGGTACGGGTATGGAATGAGCTGCCAGAGGAAGTGGTGGAGGCTGGTACAATTGCAACATTTAAGAGCCATTTGGATGGGTATATGAATAGGAAGGGTTTGGAGGGATATGGGCCGGTACTGGCAGGTGGGACTAGATTGGGTTGGGACTAGATTGGGTTGGGATATCTGGACGGGTTGGACCGAAGGGTCTGTTTCCATGCTGTACATCTCTATGACTATGACTTTATGTCTATTTGTGGCTAGCTGATGTTCATGTATCCTACTGGCTAGTTTTATGCCTATTTGTCCAATTAGTTTTGTTACAGTTCTTGCAGGATATTTTGTAAATGACATTAGTTTTCGTTGTTTTCTGTATAGGGTCTTTCAAGCTCATTAGTTGCTGTTTTAGTGTGTCAGTGGGTTTGTGGGCTACCATGATGCCAAGAGGTCTGAGTAGTTTGGCAGTCATTTCTGAGATGTCTTTGATGTAGAGGAGAGTGGCTAGAGTTTCCGGACGTGTTTTGTCTGCTTTTTTGAGTTTGTTGCTGAGAAATCGGATTGTGTTCGTTGGGTACCCGTTCTTTTTGAATACACAGTATAGGTGATTTTCCTCTGCTCTTTGTAGTTCCTCTGTGTTGCAGTGTGTTGTGGCTTGTTGAAGTAATGTTCTAATGCAACTTCATTTGTGGATGTTGGGATGATTGCTTCTGTAGTTCAGTATTTGGTCCATATGTGTTTTCTTGTAGATGCTGGTTTGAAGTTCCCCATTGGCTGTTCTTTCTACTGCGACATCTCTTGTTTGTTGTTTTCCTCTTTAGTGAATTTTGTGCTAGTAAGGATATTATTGATGATCTTGATGGTTTCCTCTAATTTGTTTCATTTTGTGATGACAAACGTGTCATCCATGTAGCAGACCCAAAGTTTGGGCAGAGCTGTTTGTTCGATTCTCTGCATTACTGCCTCTGCTCAGAACCCTGATATCGGAGATCCTATGGGTGTTCCATTGGTTTGACTGTAGGTTTTGATTTTGAAAGTGAAGTGGGTGGTAAGGCATAGGTCCACTAGTTTGACAATATTGTCTTTGCTGATGAAGTTGATGGTGTGTGTTGTATGTGTCTCTGGTTCTTCTAAAAGCATAGTCAGTGTTTTCTTGGCCAGGTTGATGTTGATGGATTTAAAAAGGGCTATTACATCAAAGGAGACCATTATTTCATCCTCTTCTATCTCGGTGTCTTTGATGGTCTTCAGGAATTCTCAGGTAGAGTGAATGGAGTGGCGTGAGTCTTCTACTAAGTGTTTTAGGCTTTGGTGTAGCACCTTGGCCGATCTGTAAGTTGGTGTTCCGAGTAGCGAGACTATGCGTCTGAGGGGGGCTCCTGGTTTGTAAATTTTGGGTAATCGGTAGAAGAGTGGTGTGTTGGATCCATCTGGTTTCATTTTTTGGAAGTTGGTCTTATTTATTTCTCCGGATTTCAGAAGTTTTTGTGTAGGGCTGTGATTTGGTGCTTTAGTTGTGGGATTGGGTCTATCGCCATTTGTTGGTATCTACAAGCAGTGCTTTCGCTTTCTCAATGTAGTCTCTTTGATTTAAAATGGCTGTCAAGCGTCCTTTGTCTTGTATCTTTTTTGAGTCCTTCTAGTGCTTTCCTTTCTTGTGTACTGAGTGTGTTTCCTTCCTTTTTCCTGCTTAATGTTGATGCACCTGTCTGTCTGATGGTTTGCTGGGTTTCTTCTGTGAGTTTGTTGTCTTTCAGTGTTGTTTTTAACGCTGCTAAGAAGTTTTTCTAGTCCGCATCCTGGAAGTTGTAATTTAATAGAACATAGAACGATACAGCGCAGAACGGGCCCTTCGACCCTCAATGTTGTGCCGACCTTTGAACTATTCTCAGCTCATCACCCTGCACTATCCTGTCATCATTCATATGTTTATCCAAGGATTGTTTAAATCTCCCTAATGTGACTGAGTTAACTTACATTGGCAGATAGGGCATTCCACGCCCTCACCACTCTCTGATAATCCTCTTACTAAGATGGCTTTTTCAATGTCTGTTTAGGGTCGATCAGATAAGTTTTTTTTATCCATGCTTCTGTGTTGTTTGTGTAGGTTTGCCCAGTTATTTTTTCATTTTCTGTGTCTGTTGCTGTCAAAAGGCTTGTTGTACTGTGCCTGTCCATTAATGGTCTATTGCATTAGTGAGTAAAGTTTTTTGGCACAAAATTTCCCGGTTGTATTTACAAAGTCTGTCGTGGGCATCATTAATCATTCTGTGGCCGTTTTGCTCTGCTATTCTTTTGGCCAGTGGGGTGTTAAGGGGAGGTTTGTATATGACATCCAGCCTAAGACAAGCCAAACAGGCACACGTGAGAATTCCTAGAAGCATGGCATTCCAACCTAAACTGTACAAACAAACACATTGACTTGGATCCCAATTACCACCCCTGAGAAAAACACAGGAAATGACATCACCACAGAAAATGACACCAACCCAAGGAAACCTAAACACATCAATAAAAAGCGGGCCATACCACCAGTGCTTCATCCACAGGCTCACTGATGATGTCACCTAGCATGGTGTCAAAATGTCTGAAACCAAACCTTCCAGCTCAGCGAGCAAACCTACATCCAGAACCTCAACCTGAGCTACAACTCTTCTCAAAACTCGCTAGAGTTTTGAATTGGCTAAAGTTTATAATGGAACTTAATTAGAACATCTGAGATTTTCAAAGTACATGATCTAGGAGAAAGTGAGGACTGCAGATGCTGGAAATCAGAGTCGAAGAGTGTGGTGCTGGAAAAGCACAGCAGGTCAGGCAGCATCCGAAGAGCAGAGGACTTTTCAGGCATAAGCCCTTCATCAGGACTGAGGTTTGTGGGCCAAACGGACTGAGAGACAAATGGGAGGGGGGTGTGGGGCTGTGGGGAGGTAGCTGGGAATGTGATGTGTAGATGAATGTGGGGGTGACAGTGATAGGTAAGAGTACATAGATGGTAAGGAAGATGGGCAGGTAGGATCGTTCAAGAGGGCAGTGCCAAGTTGGCAGGTTGGGACTGGGATAAGGTGAGGGGAGGGGAAATGGGGAAACTGATGCAATCCATATTTAGATTAGATTACCTACAGTGTGGAAACAGGCCCTTCGGCCCAACAAGTCCACACCGACCCGCCGAAGCATCACCCACCCATCTCCGTACATTTACCCCTTTACCTAACACGACAGGCAATTTAGTATGGCCAATTCACCTGACGTGCACATCTTTGGACTGTGGGAGGAAACCGGAGCACCCGGAGGAAACCCACGCAGACACAGGGAGAATGTGCAAACTCCACACAGTCAGTCGCCTGAGTCGGGAATTGAACCCAGGTCTCTGGCGCTGTGAGGCAGCAGTGCTGACCACTGTGCCACCGTGCCGCCCGGTGATATTGATCCTGTGTAGTTGAAGTGTCCCAAGACGGAAGATGAGGTGTTCTTCCTCCAGGTGTTGGGTGGTAAGGATTTGGCAATAGTGGAGGCCCAGGACCTGCATGTACTTGGCAGATTTGGAGGGGGAGTTAAAGTGGTCAGCTACAGAGCGGTGGGGTTGATTGGTGTGGGTGTCCCAGAGATGTTCTCTAAAACGATCCGCAAGTTGGCATCCTGTCTCCCCAATGTAGAGGAGATCACACTGGGTGCAACGGATACAGTGGATGACGTGTGTGGAAGTACACGTAAATTTCTGTGGATGTGGAAGGATCTTTTGCGGCCTTGGATGGAGGTGAAGGGGGAGATGCAAAGATGTCTTCTTTGGGAAGTAGGTGGATGAAAATTGGAAAGAAACATAAATAAAAGCAGAAATAAAACCTGCAATACTGGGGACTTGAAGTGAAACCAGAAAATGCTTTGAAAGAGCTGTTGCATACTTCCATAACTGAAGTACATTGACGGATTTTCCAAAGTGACAGCTGAATTTTAGAGTATGTTTGACCACACAGTGTAATAATTTGCTAAATAATTTTGTTGCAGAGTGGTATCCCGGCGTTTACTCATTCGTAATTTTCTGCATCTTGAAGCTGAGGTGTCCAGTAAAGGCAAAAATTGGGCATAAATAAAACAAAGTGAAGTGCTCCCTAAACCAGCACAATGTCCCTCCACCATCCTCCAAAAAGAACAATTGTATTAATAACTTAATTTCTCATGTTCATTTTTAACGTTAACCTGCTGAATGTTCTGTTATACTTCAGCTTCTAAACATTCTGAAGCTATGAGAGACTTAACTCTGAAGCTATTCTCAGAACACATTACGCCTGATGGCAAGGTTAGTCAGTTTATTTTTCCTGAAAAAATAGTCTATATCTAATAAATTGTTAAATTAGTATTGAAATGTTCAACCTTAATCCTAGTTTTAGTAATACACTGTATACATTTAAAGTATTAAGTGCCTACTTAGATTTCACTACAATATTTATGATAATTATTTCATGAATAACTTTAGCTTGACTTGAGATACAATTAGGAAATAAAAGTTTCTTTATCAAAATGTAATCTAAAATTGCAGAGTAACTGCAGCAGATTAATCATTAACTTTTTTTTATTGTAGTTTGTAGATTACAAATCCATGGTGAACAGTCCAGTTTTTGATGATTACTGTGAACTTGCAACACAGCTACAACGCATGGATGTTGAAAGTCTCATGAGAAAGGAGAAGCTAGCTTTCTTCATCAACATATACAATGCATTAGTTATTCATGGAAATATTAAACAAGGATCACCAAAAAACATGTGGCAGAGATATAAAGTAAGATGTTATTTCACGATGAATAACAACTTGCACATGTATTAGTGAGTGTTTCATAAAGGAGCCTCATGTCCGAGTATGGTTAGAGTGTGTGCCAGGGAGGGAGGTTTGGAGCGTTAAAGAGAACGTCAAGGCAATAGAGCAGGGTAACGATACAGGTGATAGTAACCAAAGTGTGCCAGGAAGTGAAAGATTATGCAAGCACAAAAGTCAACAAATAAGGTCAGAATAGGGAAATACAATGAAAAGGTAGGAGGCTCTTTTTTTCTGAATGCGGACACTTAAGATCAAACGTTAAAATTTTAAAACCATGAACACATTTCAAATCACTTCCAGGTTTCATAGAGGGAAGCTAAAGGGCAATCAACCAACCCACTCCTAGGAGAAAGCTTAGCAGTTTAAATAATCTTAACGAGGCTGGTCGACTCTGATTAATGCATTTTGCAGATTTAACTGTCGTGCAGGGTTTCTGAGGCTTTCTGAGGAGACCCCAAAGTGAAAGAGGTGAAAATGTCTTTATAGCACTGCTTGTGGGTTAGGACAAGAAAGATGTGTTCCCCCTGCCCTCAAATAAAAAAACCCCTCCAAACTCTCCCAGAATGAGGAATTTGCCAGACCCTACCGGCTTGTTCAGATACATGGGTGTTGATCTAGCCTTATTAGTTTCATGTCACATATTTCCACAATTACCCTTCTTTTGAAAGCAAAGGACATTGCTGATCTTGAGGTTATTTATGTCAGATTTTAATTCATAGATGTCACATTGGAGGTTGCTTGATAAAATGCTCCCGTGTGATCAAAAAAAGGATAGTTAGTTAAACAATTTTAAAGGATGTCTATTGTATACATAAATAGAACCATCTAAAAATTGCTTTGTGATTGTTATAGCAGACAGGGATTTTCATACCAATAGTTGGATCTAGATTCAAATCTAGATCATGCAGGCACAAGACTGATTTCTAATCCATTGCGTCACCCTGTTTGCTACATAAACATATATAGTAATACTTCCTTAATGGTCATTGATACAATTTATTAAAAATTATAATATTTTATAATGTAAGTGTCACAATATCTCATGACATCATTTGTAATCTTGAGTGAAAATGCTGTAGCAATCTACCACAGCATTCTTATTCATGTTTAAATCTACCTCTTAAATAGCTTTGATTTGCTTGCCATATTGGAATCATCCTCTGAACTTAATTTCTGCATTTTGTTTTTAGTTTTTCAATTCTGTAAGTTACGTGATTGGTGGCGAAGTCTATACGTTGCAAGATATTGAAAATGGGGTACTTCGTGGAAACCGTAAAGGCATTGCTCAGATATCGAAACCATTCTCAAAGGGCGATCCACGTCTTAAGGTCAGTTGTTCATGGTCTTTCTGTGTACTGCTGAGTATATGTAAATAAGAGAATTTAATGGGTGATTTCTATGTATATAATTACCTATAGATTGATATTTTTGTTCTTCCCAAAATGTATTCATTTTAAAATTATAAAACTGGACGATGTCATTCGAACATATGGCCTTTACCTTGCTCGAGACGCAACTGTTTTAAGTTTCATCAAATCTTATTAGTAAATCCTTCAAACTGGAAATCAAAATAACCGAACAACCTTTAATAGTTAGCTATATCTGCCCAGTACAGCCAAGCAGTTCAAATATTAAACTCAGAATTTGATTTGAGGCAGAGGCTAATTTATTTCAATAATTGTTCTGATCCAACCAAATTTTAAGATTAAAAGTATCAAATTTTAAATATTCAGTGAAGGAGCCAATGAGGACTTTTCAAATTAACTGTACAGGAAATTATTCTTAATGTTAGAGTCATCATCACTATATTTACTCTCCTAACTGATTACTGATGCTTCCACATTCAGGTGCGAAACTAAAGATGCTGGTGTTCTGCTTTATTCATCACACCCTATATGCAATTATTATAGCAAATTGTAATAATTTGTTGAAAGTTTTACGTCTGTTAAATCATTTTCATATTTCTCCACAGTTTCATCTTTGTGTGGGTCATGTTTTGTGTTTCATGCTTTCATTGAAATCAGCTGTTCAGCTGTTTTGACTATCAAAGGCTTTCTTCACTGTTTTGCAAATGAAAAGTTTAACAGCTCAGATAACCTGAAGAGCTTGACATTATCTTTTAGAATTTTTTTCTAAAAATATGGGTTATTCAGAAAATTTATACAAGTACACTACATAAATATACTAATTTAATATTACAGGTAATAGACACTTTGTACAGCATTAGAAGAAACAACTTATTGTATTTCCTGTAATATTAAATTGTTTACTTTACTACAGTACAAAGTGCCTCCTTGTACTCATTATTACAGGATTTAATTACTTTGCATATTTAGATTTTAGAATCAAATCAGTTTGATACTGTAGACATAATTTTTGGAAAATAATTGTTAGAATTGCTAGGGGAGGGAATGGCCTAGTGGGATTAATGTTAGACTATTCACCCAGACACTCTGGTAATAATCTGGGAATCCAGGTTTGAATCCTGTCATGGTAGCTGGTGGAATTTGGATTCAATTAAAAATCTGGACTTTAGAGTTTAATGATGACCATGAAACCTGGTGTTGATTATCTGAAACACCCGTCTAGTTCACTGATGTCCTTCAGGGAAGGAAATCTGCTATCCTGACCTAGCCTACATTGGACTCCCAAGCCACATCAATGTGTTGACTCTTAACTGCCCTCTGAACAATTAGGGATAGGTAATAAATCCTAGCCTGGCAAGAGATGCCCAGATCCTGTGATTGAATTTTTAAAAAAATGTAATTGACATTCAATCATCATTGTTGTAAGATTCCATCTGGCTCTTCAAGTCACTGAATCGTGACCCATAGACCTTTGGACACATAAGGCAGGGTGTTTTTCCTTCTGTGCTGTCACTCTGTCTCATCAATAAGGCATTGGATCTCAAAGCTTGATGACATTGTTGTTGTCATTCTTGGTGATCCATAGCAAGTTCCTCCTATTCTGTCATGTCAATGCTGTCACACTTCAAGGACAGCTTTAGAATGTCTTTGAAGTGTTTTCTATATCCTGACCTGGAACATTAGCTATCCTTTTTCGATAGCTGAAATAGGTTCAGTAGATTGGCTATTGTTGCAGGAGTATTCTCTGAATGCTGTGGATCTGATCCTTTGGTTTACTGCGGAAGAGATTGTGGGACCATGGCTGATGCAATTTCTTGTACTTTGCTGATACACACTCCAGATCTCAGTACACTACAGGGACTTATTAACAACAATGACTCTGTACTTTTGTTCAAATATGGAGACCTTTGTTGACAAACACTCTATCATAGTTTTTACATGGTTACATCTTAACTGGCACTGGATTCTGTCATCAATGGTGACCTTTTGAAACAGGTATTTGCTGAGGTATGGGAAGTGCACAACATATTCCAAAGTTTCTCTTTCAGCATCTATAAAAGGTGGAATATTTGACTGACCAGGTGTGAGTCAATATGAGTTCTGTTCTGGCAACATTTGAGGACAGGCTGAGTTTCTTGAATGCTGAATTGAAGAGTGAGAGTGATTTGCAAATCTGCAGCAGAGTGGATAACGTCACTGTATTTGTCCACAAACTACACATCACGTATATGTATAGGGTCCAGTATCATTTCGGCATGGGAGGTCAAAGAGTTTGTCATGGACAGTGACATGGTGGCCAGTCGTGAAATGCCCGTATACCGGTTACCTCTCAGCTTTGCTTAACAAGAATCTGAATTTTAAATGCATCGATTTCAGACTTCCTAATCAAGACGGTTTAGCTCTATGGTCTGGGTTCAAGTACCACCTCCCCTGGAAGTGTGCCATACCCTGTTCAACTGGTTGATTGAAAAATACTTCTTTTAGCATGATGAAACATTTAAAGGGTTATGAAGATACTTGATCATCCATATCTTTGGAACATAGACCATAGAGCCTTGAGGTTTACTGAGTCAAATGCCTTGATCTGATTGATCAATGCAATGAAGAGTTCCTGCTTTTGTTTTCAACACTTCCTTTGGATTGTGTGGCAATAGACACCAAGTTAGAGGTTCCACTAGTAAGCCGAAAGCCACGCTGCATCTCTGAGTGGATTTCCTTTGGAAGTAGGCCATTTAGGAGAATGCATTTGTCCTGCTACGGGCAGGAAGGAAATAACTCAGCTTGATTTATATTGCTTTGTGAAAATAGCTATAATTGTCAAATTCCTGAAGTCACTGTGACTGGAGATGGTGGTGGTGTTTGTGGATGTGCGTGGATTGGGGTGTCAGAAAGTGGGTTTGATGGAGTCTTTTTTTCCTCCCAAATCCATAGGACAAACACATGGAGTCTTGATATGGGCAAGAGTAACAAACATAGAACACCTCTCCAATCAGAACTACTGACTGTTGTTTTTCATACATTTGATTGCATGCTGCAGCTCACCATTGATGATGTTTCACCATGATTCTACTACAAAGTGATTCTAAGATGGCGGCAGAGTAGGACTCCTCAGCTAGGGCATGTCTGCTTTGTCCGTTCCTTTTTCTCCCCCCTCTTTTGTGTTTTTATTCTTTCTTTCTTCGCAGTGATGTCCTGAACTCCTGGCTTCATGGACTTGGCCTCTTGGCGAATCTAGCGTGGCAATCTCTTGGCCAGGCGTGGCAGTCTTTCAGCTCACCTTGGCCTCAGCGTGGACCTTTGGCCTCCAGATGATTCCAGAGGGCTCTCTAGGCCTTGCTAGCCTCAAGGTGAAGCCCATCAAGGTCTGGAGTCAAAGCCTGGTGTGGACTAGATAAGAGGTGTCAGAGGGGACTAGATTGGGAGAACTGTTATTTCTTTATTTTTCTAATTTCTTCCTATGATCTGAAATGCTGGACTTTTTATTCCTTTATTTTTCTAAATTTTTTTTTCCCTAAGGATTTGTACTTAAGAATCTGTACCTAGATACCTTTGCGTGCAAGATGGTGTAATCTTTCCACTGTACTCATTTGAGTACATGTGACAATACAATCATAGAATCCCTACTTGTGGAAGCTGGCCATTCAGCCCATTAAGTCCAGACTGACCCTCTGAAGAGCATCCCACCCAGACCTCCCCTCCCACCCACCCTGTTTTATCCCAATAATCCTGCATTTCCTCTGGCTAATCCACCTAACCTGCACATCCCTGGACACTATGGGCAATTTAGCATGGCCAATCCACCTAATCTGTACATCTTTGGACAATGGGAGGAAACCCATGCGGATCTGGGGAGAATGTACAAACTCCACACAGAGAGAGTCGCCTGATGGTAGAATCAAACCCTGGTCCATTGCGCTGTGAGGCAGCAGTGCTAACTGCTATGCTACAGTGCCACCTCATGATAAATAAAGCTGATTCTAAGATAATGGAGAATGCCCTGGCAGCTACCAACTGTCACTATAGTCAATTTTTCAAAACATTTTTCCATTTGTTGCCGGGTGGGGTGTACGGGATAGAGAATGCCCAACAGACTCTGTGTGCTGACCATCATGACAGGCCAAGCTTTTTTGAAGCCAATCTTTTGTAGACTGATGTCACATGGACAAAATCCCCTTCATGCACAGGATGGTGTGTCATCAGCACTGATATCAGTATTGAGACGGGAGGGATCTGTACCGTTGGGACAGTCTCCACCTGAACCAAGCTGGGACCAGTGTTCCAGTGAAAAGGGAAAATAGGGTGGTCAACAGGACTTTAAACTAGGAAGCTGGGGGGAAGGGAAGGGTAAAACTCCAAGACGTAGAATGGCAATGCAAAGCAAAGCTGCAGGTTAAAATCAGTGGGAGTGGATTCAACTGCACTGAAAAAAAATGAAAAGAAAAGAGAACTCAGGAGAGGTTATTAAAGTCTTCAGCACACAAAATAGAACAGAGTGTTTGGAAAGGGTGAGGAATCAAACTTCAAACACAGTGGGTAAACGAGTGAAAGGGTGAGGAATCAAACTTCAAACACAGTGGGTAAACGAGTGAAAGGGTGAGGAATCAAACTTCAAACACAGTGGGTAAACGAGTGAAAGGGTGAGGAATCAAACTTCAAACACAGTGGGTAAACGAGTGAAAGGGTGAGGAATCAAACTTCAAACACAGTGGGTAAACGAGTGACAATGAGAAGAGAGAATGGTAAATACAGGACTGAAAGAATTATATCTAAATACACACAGTATAAGGAAGAAGGTAAATGAGCTTGTGGCGCAGATCGAAATTGGCAGGTGTGACATGGTGGGCATCACGGAGACGTGGCTGCAAGGGGATTAGGACCGGGAGCTAAATATCCAAGGATATACATCCTATCAAAAAGACAGGCATATGGATAGAGGTTTGCATTGTTTGTAAGAAATGAAATTAAATCAATAACAATAAATGAAATAGGGTCAGATGATGTAGAATCTGCGTGGGGAGAGTTGAGGACCCGTGACGGTAAAAAAACTGTAATGGGAGTTATGCACAGGCCTCCAAACAGTAGTCAGGATGTGGGGCACAAGATACATCAGGAAATAGAAAAGGTGTGTAAGAAAGGCAAGGTTACAGTGATCATGGGGAATTTCAATGTGCAGGTGGACTGGGAAAATCTGGTTGTTAGTGGATTGCAAGTATTGGGTAGCACTGGTTAGCAATGCTGCCTCACAGCACCAGGGTCCCAGGTTTGATTCCAGCATTGGGCAACTGTCTGTGTGGAATTTGCACATTCTCCCCGTGTCTGCATGGATTTCCTCCGGGTGCTCCGGTTTCCTCCCATGGTCCAAAGATGTGCAGGTTAGGTGAATTGGCCATGCTAAATTGCCCCTAGTGTTCGGTGCATTAGTCAGAGGGAAATCAGTCTGGGTGGATTACTCTTCAGAGGGTCAATGCAGACTTGTTGGGCCGAAGGGCCTGTTTCCACACTGTAGGGAATCCAAACTAACCTAAAAAGGTATTTGTGGAATGTCTATGATATGACTTTTAGGAGCAACTTGTGGTGGAGCCCACTAGGGAACAGGCATTTCTTAAGGTAAAGGAACACTTAGGAGACAGTGACCATAATATGATAGAATTTACTCTGCAATTTGAGGGGGAGAAGCTGGAATCAGACGTAACAGTATTACAGCCGAATAAAGGCAACTAAGGAAGGTGCTGACCAGAATGGACTGGGAGAGGATCCGAGTAGGAAAGACAGTGGAACAGCAATGGCAGGAGTTTCTGGGAGGAATTCAGGAGACATAGCAAAAATTCATCCCAAGGAAATGAAGCACACTAAAGGGAGGATGACATAACCATGGCTGGCCAGGGAAGTCAGGGACAGCATAAAAGAAAAGGAGAAAGCATAGAATGTGGCAAAGGGCAGTGGGAAGCCAGAGGATTGGGAAGCGTCCAAAGATCAACAGAGGACAAAGAAAGAAATAAGGAGGGAGAAGATTAAATATGAGGGTAAGCTAGCCAGTAACTTAGAAATGATTGCAAGGGTTTTGTTATGTATCTGAAGGGCAAAAGAGAGGCCAAAGTGGACATGGGACAGCTGGAAAATGAGGCTGGAGAAATAAGTGCCACACAGAAGGCTGCTGAGTAAGATAAGGACCCATATGTTAGAGGCAAGGTACTAGCATGGATAAAAGATTGGCTGTCCGGCAGAAAGCAAAGAGTGAGGATAAAAGGGTCCTCTCAGGATGGAAATCTGGTGACTCGTGGTGTTCTACAAGGGTCAGTTGCACAGTGTTAGGACCACACCTTTTAATTTTATACATTAATGATCTGGACAATGGAACTAAGGGCATTCTAGCTAAGCTTGCAGATGATAGAAAGATAGATGGAGGGATAGGTACTGTTGAGGAGGCAGGGAGACTGCAGAAGGATTTGGACAGGTTAGGAGAGTGGGCAAAAAAGTGGCAGGTGGAATATAACGTAGGGAAATGTGAGGTAGAATTTTCTTCCCACTTTGGTAAAAAGAATAGAGGTGTGGACTATTTTCTAAATGGGGAGAAAATTCAAAAATCTGAAGTACAAAGGGACTTGGGAGTCCTAGTCCAGGATTCTCTTAAGGTTAACTTGCAGGTTGAGTCAGTAGTCATGAAAGCAAATATAATGTCATTTATTTTGAGAGAACTAGAATATAAAAGCGGGGTTGTAATTCTAAGGTTTTATAAAGCTCTGGTCAGATCACTTTTCAAATATTGTGAGCAATTTTGGGCCCCATACCCTAGGAAGGATGTATTGGCCCTGGAGTGGGTCCAAAGGAGTTTCACGAGAATGATCCCAGGAATGAAAGGCTTAATATATGAGGAGTGTTTGAGGACTCTGGGACTATACTTGATGAGGTTTAGGAAGAGGGGTGGGGATCTAATTGAAACTTAACAAAATACTGAATGGCCTGGACAGAGTGGACATTGGGAAGATGTTTCCATTAGCAGGAGAGATGGGTACCCAAGGGCACAGCCTTAGGTGAAACCCTTCAGAACAGAGATAAGGAGAAACTTCTTCAGCCAGAGAGTGGTGAATCTGTGGAATTCATTATTACAGAAGGCTGTGGAGGCCTGGGGATTGAGTACATTTAAATCAGAGGTAGCTAAGTTCTTGATTGCCAAGGGGAGCAAAGGTCACAGGAAAAAAAAAGAGAAAATGGGGTTGGAAAAACTAACAGAGTTGAGAGTGTGGTGCTGGAAAGCGCAGTAAGTCAGGCAGCATCCGAGGAGCAGGAGAATCGACGTTTCGGGCAAAAGCCCTTCACCAGGAATCCAGCATCTGCAGTCCTTGTTTTCTCCTTGGAAAACCTATCAACCATGATTGAATGGACAAATGGCCTAATTTCTGCTCCTGTGTCTTACAGCCTTATGGTCTTATCATTGTGCATTTGGCACATATTGAAGCTATGATATGTTTCCAAACGTTTCAAATGTGATCCAACCCCTTGACCAGTTCTAATTGGAAGGACAAAGGCTGCAGATACATGGGAACATCACTATCTGCAAGTTCCCATCCTTGAATATCGCTGGGTCCCTAAGAGCATTGTGTGTCAACCTACAGCAGGTGGACTGCAGTGGTTCAAGAAGGCAGCTCACCACCACCTTCTCAAGGGGCAACTAGGAACGGACAATAAATGCAGGCCAGCCAGAGATGCCCATGTCCCACAAGGGATGTAATGAAAATAAAAACCGAAAAGGCTGGAAAAGTTTAACAAAATCGTAGAACAAAATAAAGCTGATGGTGGAGGTCAGTACTGTTTCTGTATAATTTAAAACCAAATCTCAAACAAGTATAGGAGCTAGGAAACCAGGACAGCAGGAAGAACACAAAGAAAGGTAGGAAAGACTAAATGACAGCAGGAAAATTATGCAACACAAAAGGTGGGGGTGATAAAAGAATAAATAAAGAAAGCAATTCATGGATCTGAAGGTGGTGCAAGTGGTAATTATACGATAGGAGTAAATTATACGATACGGTGGTACAGTGGTTAGCACTGCTGCCTCACAGCGCCAGAGACCCAGGTTCAATTCCCGCCTCAGGCGACTAACTGTGTGGAGTTTGCACGTCCTCCCCGTGTCTGCGTGGGTTTCCTCCGGGTGCTCCGGTTTTCTCCCACAGTCCAAAGATGTGCAGGTCAGGTGAATTGGCCATGCTAAATTGCCCGTCGTGTTAGGTAAGGGGTAAATGTAGGGGTATGGGTGGGTTGCGCTTCGGCAGGGCGGTGTGGACTTGTTGGGCCGAAGGGCCTGTTTCCACACTGTAAGTAATCTAATCTAATCTTAAAACTGTTGAACACAATATTAACAGCAAAAGGCTGTAAGGTGCCAAATTGACATTTTGGCTCTAGCAACTGACGCTTCTTAACGAAGCATAAGGATTAGCACCTCATCTTTCAGGTTAAATTCTGATTTAATTGTGCAGCCTAGAAGAATGTCACTTGTCACCTTCATTCCCTGTTCTGAATTCTACCTCTTATTTTAAACATGATAACTTTTGTTTTTCAGGTTGCTCTGGAAGACGTTGAACCGCTGATCCACTTTGCTTTAAACTGCGGAGTCTTAAGCTGCCCTCCAGTCAAGACCTATTCTGCCAAGGTTTGTCTTGAATCATTCCAAGCACTGTTCAAAGATTGTTTTGTGTGTGTATCACACTGTTGCCATCTCCCCTTGCCTTCATTTTGGATGGTGTTTTAGAACAATCTCGTGTAATGGAATTTTTAACCTCTCATTAACTTGTCAAAACTTAACAGTAATCCATTTCTCTGATCATTTTGTATAGTGAACTATAAGTAATAGACTTTGTGAGGATATTAAACAGCTTAGTGGAATGAATAAACACATGCAATTTAAATTTAATGCAAAAAAGTGCAAATATATATATATAGGTAGAAAGAACAAGTCGACATCAAATGAAACATACATTTCTAAAGTGGATTTGGCAGCGAGAGATCTGGCATATATGTGAACAAATTGTTGAAAATTGCAATGGAGATTGCAAAAGCAGTTAAACATCACATGGGAACCCAGGCAGTTTAATTAATCAAAAGCAAATAATGTAAAAGCGTACATTTTTTAACAAAACCTCATGTGGTTTAGCCTCAGCTTAATTAGTGTTCAATTCTAGATACCACATTTGAAGAAAGATGTGAGAGTATCAGAGAGAATGCAGAAAGATATTGATGAATGATTGCAGAGCAAAAAAAAACCTTCCGATACACGGAGAAGCTGTTGCTGTTCTTAGAGCAGAGGAAGTTGACAGTGGATTTGATCGAAACACTCAAGGTTGTGAGGGATCTAAACAAGAAAAAACTGTTCTCAACCAGAGGACAGATTTAGCAATAGAACCCAAGGGGCCATGAGAAACAAAGTGTATGTGTGCAGCAAGTAATTAGGATCCAGAAAGTGCTTCCTGTGTGTGTGTGTGTGTGTGTGTGTTGGCACAGATTCAGTTGTGGCTCACAAATATAAAAAGCTGAATATTGGGTTCTTAAGGGGCTTGAGAGAGTAAATGCAGAGAGGATATTTCCCCTCATGGGAAAGTCTAGGACCAGAGGGTGCAGTCTCTGAATAAAGCTGCGTCAATTTACTGCTAAGAGGAGGAGCAATTTCTCCTCTAAGCATTGAGAGTCTTCAGAATTCCTTGCTATTGAGAGCTGTGGGGGCAGAGTCATTGTGTATATTTCAGGCCAAGAAAGATAAATTCTTGATCAGTTGAGAATCAACGGCAGGAAGCTTGAAATTATTTTTTTATTCCTTCACAGGATGATGGCATCGCTGGCTAGGCCAGCAATAATTGCCCATCCCTAACTGCCTTTACGAGTTAACCACGTTGTTGTGGGCCTGCAGTCACATGTAGGCCAGACCAAGTAAAGATAGCAGTTTTCTTCTCAAAAGACATCAGTGAACCATGAGGAATGATCCTGTTGATTGGCAGAGCTTTAATTGCTGGTCTACCATAAGTTGGCTGATTTCAGTTGGGAAGCAATGGAACAGACAAAACATTTGGCCTGTTTTCCCAAGTGTAGGGCAAGTCTATAGCCTATTGAATGATTCGTACAGTGTGTGTATGTATCCAGACACTGATTGTGAATAAATTTAAGCTCAGTTGTTTACCTTCCACAACTGAATGTATGCACGAAATACTGAGGCCATGGGTAAGAAGCAGGAGAGTTTTTGGAACCTTGTCCAGACACAAGCCATTTAAAAGAAATTTGGGGAGAGGAAGCAGATAATGTAGAATCTGGTCAATTAATGGTGTATTTTATTCCATTTCTTACAGCATATTGACAAGCAGCTGAAGCTTTCAACTGCAGCTTTTCTTGATGGTCCTGATGGCTGCCAAGTTGATGTGTCCAAAAAGGAATGTCGCTTAAGCCAAATTTTCAAATGGTACAAGATTGACTTTGGCGGAACAGATGAAAAGGTAAAGAAATAGTCACATGAACTTCACTCTTGTTGTACACAAGTGAAAATAAACTAATGAGTCTTTTTATAACACTATGTTTTAAGGCACTGTACTGGATTTTTATTCTGAGGCAGAAAAGGGGCTGGATTGAAATCGGGGAAATTCAAAAGAATTGAAAACTCCGTGTTTCCAGCAGATCCTGATTGACTTTTTTTTGTTGTTGTCTCCGAGCCCCAGCCAGTCAGTGAGTCTGAGAGGTTGGCTAGATGTCAGGCAAGTAGGCAGCCAGGGAGGGAAGTGGATGGAGAGAGTTGTGGGGGATCAGAAGCCTCATGTGGGATGTTCCTGCAGGGATGGAGGTCTTGGTTCCTCAATCTTGATAGGTGGGTGAAACAAGAACATTGGATCCACCAAGCAAGAGGAAAAACACTCAGCATTTACACCCAGCAGCCCTTATCTTTTAGATGTCAGGTTTCCTATCAGGAACCAGACCAGCGAACATTAAATTTCAAATCATCCATTAATGTGAGGTTTCTCCTGCTTCATAATATTTAAAAAAAATTTCAAACTACTTCCTGGAAGTAGGTTGGTTGCCCTTGGCCTCCAATTTTTCACACTCACGTTGCCTATCATAATCTGAAAACATGACAGATTCCACATGTATACTAACAATTACAGCTCTTCTACTCCACCAGCACTTTTTAACGTTTGCTCTGCCTGCAGTTCATCACAACACTTGATAACATCAAGTATGGAATGAGTAGAAATTTCTTCCAATAGAAGTTTTGGAAGACTGAAGATATTGCCATTAGTCCTTGCCGCGGACTTCATTCCTTAGTGACTGATTCCATCAGTTTTTGAATGAACTACCACCACACGTTTGCACCATCAGTAAGACTGCCTACCTTCACCTCTGGAAAATCATTTAATTCTTTGGTTCATCTGATGTAAAAACAGTCATCCTTATTAGCCCTAGAGTTAAATATTCCAATACCATTATAGTGGCCTCCCATTTTCCACCTTGCCTAAACTTAAGCTTGTCCAAACTCTCTTGTGTCTGCATTGTTACTTGCAACATTCACCCATCATTCATGCATAACGAAATATTTAATTGGAGAAACACTTCAGAAAGCCACAGAACAGAGGGATTTGAGAGTCTTCATTCATGAATTATGAAAAGCTAGCATCCAAGTTCAGTGGGTAATAAGGAAGGCAAATGGAATGTTGCCCTTTATGTGGAGCATAAAAGTGGGGAGGCTTTGCTAAAACTGTACAAGGCACTAGTCAGATCTCAGTTGTGAACAGTTTTTGGCTGTTTGTCTCTGAAAGGATATACTGACATTGGAGACAGTCCAGAGAAGATTCGCTAGATTGTTATCAGGTATGGAGGGGCGCTCTGAATAGAAGTTGAGTAGATTGGGCCTGTACTCATTGGAATAGAGAGGTGACTTTATTGAAACATTTAGGATTTTTAAAGGACCTGACAGGAAAGTTGTTTCCCTTCACTGGAAGAGTCTAGGACAAAAGCATATAAGCTCAGAATATGGTGTCATATGTTGAAGATAGAGACGAGGAATCTTCACCAGGAGGGTTCTATATCTGTGGAATTCTTTACGACAGAGGTCTGTGAAGGCTGGGTCATTATGTATATTTGAAGTTGAGATAGACAGATTATTAATCAGTAAGGGATTTAAAGGTTATGGGGAAAAGGCAGAAAAGTGGAGTTGAGTTTGGGGCGGCATGGTGGCTCGGTGGTTAGCACTGCTGCCTCCCACCACCAAGGACCCAGGTTCAATTCCCACATTGTCTGTGTGGAGTTTGCACATTCTCCCCGTGTCTGTGCGGGTTTCCTCCGGGTGCTCCGGTTTCATCCCACAGTCCAAAGTTATGCAGATCAGGTGAATTGGCCATGCTAAATTGCCCATAGTGTTAGGTGTATTAGTCAGGGGTAAATACAGGGTAGTGGAATTGGTCTGGGTTACTCTTCAGAGGGTCGGTGTGGACTTCTGGGGCCAAAGGGCCTGTATCCATACAGTAGGGAATCGAATCTAATTAGGCAAAAGTGAGGACTGCAAATGCTGGAGAGTCTAGATTAGAGTGGTGCTGGAAAAGCACAGCAGGTCAGGCAGCTTCCGAGGAGCAAGAAAATCGACGTTTCGGGCAGGGATGAAGGCAGGGAGCCTCCGAGGGAGAAGAGATAAATGGGAAGGGGGTGGGGATGGGGAGAAGGTAGCCAAGAGAACAATAGGTGGATGGAGGTGGGGGTGAAGGTGATAGGTCAAAGAGGTGGGTGGAGTGGATAGGTGGGAAGGAAGATTGGCAGGTTGGACAGGACATGAGGATGGTGCTGAGCTAGAAGGTTAGGTGGCGGGGGAATGAGGAAACTGACGAAGTCCACATTGATGCCTTGGGGTTGAAGTGTTCCGAGGCAGAAGATGAGGCGTTCTTCCTCTAGGACACCTTGAGAATGTAATTCCGGCATTTACATATTAAAGAACCTAAACCACCATATTCCATTCTAAAAGATGAAACACTTGATCTAAACTTGTTTAAGAACAAGTTGCGTGATATTTAACTAAAGTTGTTTAATATACCATTACAACTCCATGTCACTGTCACCCTTTTGCTATACATTCTGTGTTGTATGGTGATGTTCCACAACCACCTGATGAAGAGGCAGTGCTTCCAAGTAAACCTGTTGGACTAAAACCTGGTGTTGTGTGAGGTTCATATGTGGCATTCAAGAGGGCATTGGATGATTATACAGATAGAAACTTTGTGCAAGGATATGGAAAAAAAAAGCAGGAGATTAGCACTGGGTAATGATGCTTTATTTGAAGAGCTGGTGTAGGCAGAAATGGTCGTCTTCTACACCTTAACAACTCTGTGAAGAACGCATGTGACTTAACATAAATATCCTGATCAGCTGCCTGTAGAGGTCATTGCTGAACATTCACAAAGTTGAGCTTTATCATACAGAAACAGATGGTCAGCTCAGAAGACGTGTCAGCCTGAGAGAAGAATAGTTTTCTAGTTTATAGAAATCCCAAGACTCCAAGGGTTTGTTAGTTTGTAGCAGTTTTCAGGCCATCAAACCTAGGAAAAAACGTCTTAAGCTGATGCACGAGTCAGTGAGGAAAAACTGGGAGGAGTGATTTGAGTGAGAAATTAATGAGTTAAAATAGGAGTGATACTTCACTGAACTTGAGTAATTAATGGATGTTGTTAGGAGAAGGATCAAATCTTAATATTTGTTCTTGAAATTAAGATGTTTCTAAATTCTCTGAAAAAATATTGGTTTGTTTATTTTACAAACCTGTATTCTTTTGTTTAAAACAAAAAGTGAATATATTCAGTGGCCATTGAAGCTAACCTAAAACTAAAACTTATTATTTATCAAGCCAGGTGTAAAATTGAGATCTAAATTGTTCAGTATTTTCATCTGCAGGGACTATTAGAACATGAACTTCTCTTGACAAAGCCTTACTTTGAGAGTCAGGGCCAAATTTGGTCTGATAAAGTGCCTGTAAAGCAGGGACGGTTTAACTATAATAAAGTCATTGTAGAAATGCCAATTTTTGAGCTGCTGCGTTGTCAAATATGAACATGAACAAACCTTTAGCACAATTAGGTAGAGAATTTTCCTAGTCTTCACCCTCAATTTCAGAACTTGCAAAGAAATAAAATTGCTGGTTATTCATTTGCTGGTTAGCTGTTTCTAAAATCAGCTGTGTAAATTGACAGCTATGTCATACACTATTAAGGCAATCGATTGGATAAGTAGTACTTTAGGATGACCTGTGGTGATAAGGTACTATATAATACACTGATGGTGAATGATCACCACCTTTTTTCGAAGGTTAAATCATACTTTGTATTCTTCAGTATAATACATAATTTTATTCAATTTGAAGGTAAATATTTAGTTTGACATATTTGCACTTTGTCCCTTTGTACAGCTATTGAATTGGGTATTGGAGCATCTAGGGGAATCACCAAAGAAGAAAGTACTAAAAGAACTCCAGGCTCAAGGGGACATCAAACTTACATATCTTCCATATGACTGGTCTTCAAATGCTAAAGACTGATGACAGGTAGAAGTGGAAGTTACTGACTGCCTGCAATGCACATTCCAAGCAACCCATTGCATATACTCTGTATGCCTTCTGAAATAGTAACCAAAGCTCTTTTGAATAGAAATTTTAATAGAAATTTCTATGAATAATGTGGAATTGATTGCATGACAACTTTGCACCCAGATTCAAGCATTGCCACTAACAATTCAATGATTTTTTTTGCAAGGTTTGTACTTTCTTTTCTGAAAGGGAATCTTTTCACTTTATTTTCTCCTGGTGGGGTCTGATCTGAAATTGCATCTTTTATTCAAAAAGATAGTCTGTTCCATTTGCATTATTACCATTCTCTCCAAAGAGTGTGAATGGGAACATAGAGACTGTTAATTGCCCTTTTAATAATTGTTTTTCAACTATCAAAGGTTGTAAGGGATGAATTATAATTTCTAAGTATTGTTTTTCTACAAGCTTGTTTTCTGAATCAAAATAAAGTCAGTGCAAAGCAATATCTAGTTCCTGACCATTTTTTAAAACTGATTAAAAAGCCTTCTAAGCCTGATTGGATTTCCTGTCCAAGTTCTTATATTAAGTACACACTTCCATGGGTGTGTATATTTGCCTGTGCCATTGGGCGTTCTACGATATTCGCTTTATGGGTGGCACAGTGGTTAGCACTGCTGCCTCACAGCGCCAGAGACCCGGGTTCAATTCCCACCTCCTATCTGTGTGGAGTTTGCACATTCTCCCAGTGTCTCTGTGGGTTTCCTCCCACAGTCCAAAAAATGTGCCAGGTTAGGAGAATTGGCTATGCTAAATTACTCGTAGTGTTAGGTGAAGGGGTAAATGTAGGGGAATGGGTCTGAGTGGGTTCCTCTTCGGAGGGTCGCTGTGGACTTGTTGGGCCAAAGGGCCTGTTTCCACACTAAGTAATCTAAAGAAACCTCAGCAAAAGGTTGGATGTGTTGCTCAAAGATGCTGATATAGCACCTTAGTTTTGTTTTTAGTTCCTTCAACATAACATTCCAAATCATTTTGCAAAGCCATGAAGAACAATGTGCACTCTTGTCAGAGAAAGCAACATTTGTGTGAGTGACCAAGAATTTGGTCAGTTAATTTTAAGGAACAGGTGGGAGCTAGGGCAGGGAATTACAGTACAGGTGAGCTGGAGAGGTTTTACATGTAGGGAGACAAAATCATGGGTAGGTTTAAATTTGTATTTTCAAGGACTAGGTATTGTTGTGGTTCTGTTTGCCGAGCTGGGAATTTGTCTTGCAAACGTTTCGTCCCCTGTCTAGGTGACAGCCTCAGTGCTTGGGAGCCTCCTGTGAAGCGCTTCTGTGCTGTTTCCTTCGGCATTTATAGTGGCCTGTCTCTGCCGCTTCCGGTTGTCAGTTCGAGCTGTCCGCTGTAGTGGCCGGTATATTGAGTCCAGGTCAATGTAGGCTGTGGATGAGTGCCATACCTCTAGGAATTCCCTGGCTGTTCTCTGTTTGGCCTGCCCTATAATGGTAGTGTTGTCCCAGTAGAATTCATGTTGCTTGTCGTCTGTGTGTGTGGCTATTAAGGATAGCTGGTAGTGTCGTTTTGTGGCTAGTTGGTGTTCATTTATACGGATCGTTAACTGTCTTCCTGTTGTCCTATGTAGTGTTTTGTGCAGTCCTTGCATGGGATTTTGTACACTATATTAGTTTTGCTCATGTTGGGTATCGGGTCCTTCGTTCTGGTGAGTTGTTGTCTGAGCATGGCTGTTGGTTTGTGTGCTGTTATGAGTCCTAGTGGTCGCAGTCGTCTGGCTGTCAGTTCAGAAATGCTCCTGATTTATGGTAGTGTGGCTGGTCCTTTGGGTTGCGGCATGTCCTCGTTCTGTTGTCTCTCCCTTAGGCATCTGTTGATGAAATTGCGAGGGTAACCGTTTTTGGCGAATACCTTGTATATGTGTTCCTCTTCCTCTTTTTGTAGTTCTGGTGTCCTGCAGTGTGTTGTGGCCCTTTTGAATAGTGTCCTGATGCAACTTCGTTTGTGTGTGTTGGGGTGGCTGCTTTCATAGTTTAGGACTTGGTCTGTGTGTGTGGCTTTCCTGTAAACCTTCGTGGTGAATTCTCCGTTCGGTGTTCTCTGTACCATCACGTCTAGGAATGGGAGTTGGTTGTCCTTTTCTTCCTCTCTAGTGAATCGGATTCCTGTGAGTGTGGCGTTGATAGTCTGGTGTGTGTGCTCTATTTCTGTGTTTTTGATTATCACAAAGGTGTCATCCACATATCTGACCCAGAGTTTGGGTTGAATTTGTGGTAAGACTGTTTGTTCTAACCTTTGCATTACTGCTTCTGCTATGAGTCCAGAGATCGGTGAGCCCATGGGTGTTCCGTTGATTTGTTCGTATATTTGGTTGTTGAATGTGAAGTGTGTTGTGAGGCACAAGTCCAGTAGTTTAAGTATGCCATCTTTGTTGTTAGGTTCAACGTCCTGTTTTCTATCAACAAAGATGGCATACTTAAACTTCTGGACTTGTGCCTCACAACACACTTCACATTCAACAACCAAATATACGAACAAATCAACGGAACACCCATGGGCTCACCGATCTCTGGATTCATAGCAGAAGCAGTAATGCAAAGGTTAGAACAAACAGTCTTACCACAAATTCAACCCAAACTCTGGGTCAGATATGTGGATGACACCTTTGTGATAATCAAAAACACAGAAATAGAGCACACACACCAGACTATCAACGCCACACCCACAGGAATCCGATTCACTAGGGAGGAAGAAAAGGACAACCAACTCCCATTCCTAGACGTGATGGTACAGAGAACACTGAACGGAGAATTCACCACGAAGGTTTACAGGAAAGCCACACACACAGACCAAGTCCTAAACTATGAAGTTGCATCAGGACACTATTCAAAAGGGCCACAACACACTGCAGCACACCAGAACTACAAAAAGAGGAAGAGGAACACCGATACAAGGTATTCGCCAAAAACTGATACCCTCGCAATTTCATCAACAGGTGCCTAAGGGAGAGACAACGGAACGAGGACATGCCGCAACCCAAAGGACCAGCCACACTACCATACATCAGGAGCATTTCTGAACTGACAGCCAGACTACTGCGACCACTAGGACTCATAACAGCACACAAACCAACAGCCACTCTCAGACAACAACTCACCAGAACGAAGGACCCGATACCCAACATGAGCAAAACTAATATAGTGTACAAAATCCAATGCAAGGACTGCACAAAACACTACATCGGACAAACAGGAAGACAGTTAACGATCCGTATACACGAACACCAACTAGCCACAAAACGACACGACCAGCTATCCTTAGTAGCCACACACACAGACGACAAGCAACATGAATTCGACTGGGACAGCACTACCATTATAGGGCAAGCCAAACAGAGAACAGCCAGGAATTCCTAGAGGTATGGCACTCATCCACAGCCTCTATCAACAAACACATCGACATGGACCCAATATACCGGCCACTACAGCGGACAGCTCGAACTGACAACCGGAAGCGGCAGAGACAGGCCACTATAAATGCCGAAGGAAACAGCACAGAAGTGCTTCACAGGAGGCTCCCAAGCACTGAGGATGTCACCTAGACAGGGGACGAAACGTTTGCAAGACAAATTCTCAACTCGGCGAACAGAACCACAACAACGTACACCCGAGCTACAAATCTTCTCCCAAACTTTGAAGGACTAGGTATTTTTAGTGTGATCATTAGAAATGATGAACCTTTTGCACAAAATGTTAATGTTTAGCAGAAGTGAAGATTCAAGACTGAGACACAAATGTAATGTTGTAATTTATGGAGATAAAGTATGGATGTGTATGTCAGCAGTACAGAGGAAGAAATTGCACCAGGTTTAGTAGCTGGTCTTTTGTGATGGAAATTACATTAACTGGGAAGTTAACTCAATCACATTTCTTTGTGCATAAATAAGATTGCAGAATTTGGATGCAAATGCAAACCAACCATTCATGATTGACAGAATGAGGTTGCAGGGCTAAGTGGTCTACTTCTGCTCCTAATCCATTTGTTCATGAGTCACTTAGAATGCCACGGTCAGAGCAGCCAGCTTTAACCAGAAATTGTGACCAAAGGGGATGATAAAATCAATACCAAAAGCACAAAGTACATAACACGGATCCAACAAAAAATGTAAATATGATTGCTCAAGATATTGGGATTCTTTATTGAAATGGTGTAAATTAAAATAAGTTGGGAATTTGGAAGTGAAAGCAACAGTGATCTCAGGGCCTCACTTGTAAATTGTGTAGTACGTTCAGCAAATATTGTTGGAGAAAGTGCTGTAAATGTTTGGCAAACATGGAATTTTTCAGGGTCCTGGATAGTAGTGCAGGAAGAAAGCAAACATGTATGTATTATATTTCTTGTATCTTCACAGAAAGGTGTCAGAGAAATAGGTTGTTTCGTGATGGATTGTACAGAGATAATGGGTCTGGCCAATCCCAACCCTCTAAAGCCTGGCCCAAGGCACAACTAGGACAGAATACACTCTTGCCTGGATGAGTGCAGCTCCAACAATACAAGAAGCATAATAAAATCCAGAACAAAGTAGGTCACTAGCTCGGATCTCCATCTATCATCTACAACTTCACTCCCTTTGTCACCAGTACAGTGGGAGCAGTGCATATGGTCCACAAGATGCACTTCAAGTCATCAACATCTCTTTCCAAACCTGTGATGTCCACTATTCAAAAAGACAATACCACCACATAGTACCTGCAAGTTCATCTCTAAGATACACACCATCCTGACTTAGAACTATATCACCTGGATGTAGGTTTGCTCGATGAGCTGGAAGGTTCATTTTCAGACATTTTGTCACCATACTGGGTAACATCTTTAGTGAGCCTCTGGACAAAGCATTGCTGATGATTCCTGCTTTTTATTTATATATTTGGGTTGGTGATGTCATTTCCTGTGGTGATCATTTCCTGTTCTTTTTCTCAGGGGGGTGGTAAATGGGGTCCAAGTCTAACAACAAACACATTGAGTGTTCCGGTTGGCATGCCATGCTTCTAGGAATTCTCGTGCGTGTCTCTTCTGTGTTCCAGCCACAAAACATGACCCTCTCCCACAAGTATTCTTACATACAGATAAGGAAGGACACCACTTCGACTGGGACAACATATCCATCCTCGGACAAGCCAAACAGAGAGACACATGAGAATTCCCAGAAGCGTGGCATTCCAAACGGAACTCGATCAACAAAGTCTTGGACCCCATTTACCATTCCCTGAGAAAAAGAACAGGAAATGACATCACCAACCCAAAGAAACCCAAACATATAAATAGAAAGCAGGAATCATCAGCAGTGCTTTGTCTGGAGGCTCACTGTGAAGATGTTACCTAGAATGGTGACGAAACGTCTGAAACTGAACCTTTCAACTCCACGAGCAAACTTACATCCAGAACCTCAACCTGAGCTACTTCTCAAAACTATATCACGATTCATTGAATTGTCAGTAAGACACTGCGTGGGTCCATGTCAGACCCCAGTGATATAACAAGGTGATTCAACATCACCTGGAAGGCAAGTAGGAATGGATAACAAAATGATGGCCCAACCCATGACACCGAATTCTTGTGAATGAATAAATAATTTTTAAAAAACACTAGTATTTCCACCTTCAGTTTCATGGATCTCAAACTCTGGGATTCGCTCTTAAATCTCTCAATTTTATTTTCCTGTTAAGACATTCCTTTAACTCTCTTTTTGACCAAGCTTTTGGTCACCTGAGATAATACTTCCTTTTGTTGCTCAGTGTCATATTTTATATTATAATGTTGATGTGAGATGCTCCGAAATGTTTCATTAAAGTTGCGATATGAATAATTAGCAGTAGTAATCCAATTAAACTTTATTATTTGGTTTGTTCAATGTAAATCACTTTGCTATGACCAAGCAAGAATTCTCAATTCCAATTCTAAACACACCCCAGGTAAGATAGCATCTGTGGGAAAAGAATGAGTTAAGATCTCAAGTCATGCATGACCTTTCTTCACATTTTGGACAGCTACCCAGAACATTACCTTTGGTCTTGTCTCCACTTTCCAAATACTTCCTAAATATTTTCAGTGTTTGTGCTCATGGTTTTAGAATATCTATGTTTGTATGTTGGACCTTGAAATTCCCAATAATGTCTTCCCCTCCCCAAATAAAGTTTTAGGTAAGACCATTAGATACAGGAGCAGAATGAGGCCATTTGGCCCATCAATTTACTCCTTAATTCCATCATGGTTGATATGTTTCTCAAACTCATTCTCCTGCTTTCTCCCTGTAACCACTGATCCCCTTACTAATCAAGAACACTTGAATCTTAAATACTCTTGACCTCCACAGCCTTCTGCATCAATGAGTTCCACAGATTAACCACCTTGTGACTGAACAAATTTCTCATCTTAGTTCATCCCTTCAAAGAGTTATCTTTGGGTCCTAGTCTGTCCTAAGTTTGGGGACATCTTTTCGACATCCATTCTATCCAGGTCTCTCAGTATTTTAAGTTTAAATCAGGCTTCCCCCATCACCCTCACAATTCCTGATGAATTCAATATGTAGACCCAGCATTTTCTGCTCCTTATATGACAAGCCCTTTAACCCTGGGATTCTTCTTACAAACTTCCTCTAATGCCAGCTCATCCGTCCTTAGATACATCGTGCACAACTTCTCAAAATATTCCAAATGCAGTCTGACCAGCAGTTCATCTTTACTCTTGTACTCCAGCCTTGGAAGCATTACAGAAATAAAAATAAGTAACATTAACATTGTGAATGGCAAATAGAGTTTAAAAAGACAGGTCTAAAATGTGTGTGTCTCAGGCATTAGTAAAGAGATCCTTGTATCAGTTTAAACATTACTTACTCAGGATGTCGCTGATACACACTTTGTGTATTCAGAAGATATAAACATAAGATAGCCATCATTACTTTGGATCTTTTTAGCAGTTCATTGCTTGTTAGAAGCATGACCCAGTGCTTTACAGATTGAGGTGCTAGATAACAGGCACTAAAGAATAGGAATTTCTGTCATCCTGAAACTGAGCATAGTGTTCAACATTATCAGCCAAACCCTGCTGAGGCATGTCCCACGTGCATTTCCTGTTCCTTCAAGGGCTGCTGACAGGTTCCAGTGTCAATATACAGACTGTGCAGGTGACAAAAATGGACTAGTATCAGTATAGCCACTGTTGTTCCATTTACCAATGTGCATGTGTGGTCAGGGCAAGGTTGAAACAGTTAGAAAGAAAAAAAGGAAAAAAAAAAATCAGGCGAAGAATAAGATTTTATTAACGACTGCACCAGAAATGGATGATAATGTGGTGACAGTTCACAATCACAATGTAAAAATTTTGTGGGCCCTTAAACTTCGCAAACTGCTTGTTGTAAATCCAGTCTTGAAAGGACATTCAAGTATCTGTCTGGTTTCATACAACATTGATAATCTCATGGTCACCATTGTAGCTTTTTTTTAAAAAAAAATTTTTGATTTAACTAACTGCATTTAAATTCCCTGGCCGTCATGGGGGAATGTGAATTTGGATCATTCATCCAGGCCTTACTAGTCCAATAACATAAGCACTTTGCCATTGTACCCCCTGGTGGCAGAAATGGTGTTGTTAAAGTCAGATACAGAACTGTAAGAACTAACAAAAAACACCAGGTGAAAGTGAGGATTGCAGATGCTGGCGATTGGAGTTGAGAGTGTTTTGCTGGAAAAGCACAGCAGGTCAGACAGCATCAGAAGAGCAGGAGAATCTATGTTTCAGGCAAAAGCACAATTTGACGAAGGGCTTTTGCCCGAAACATCGACCATCATGCTCCTCGGATGCTGCCTGACCTGCTGTGCTTTTCCAGCAAAACACTCTCAACTCCAATCGCCAGCATCTGCAATCCTCACTTTCACCTGGTGTTTTTTGTTAGTTCTTACAGTTCTGTATCTGAGTGGTTTATATACAGGGTCCAGTTCACCATGTCAATTAATTGAGTTCCGTTTGGAGTGCCAGGCATGAAGAAACGCTCTGGCATGTCTCTGTTTTGCCTGTGCTAGGATGGTTACATAGTCCCAGTTGAATTTGTGTCCTTCATTGTCTATGTTTAATGAGAGTGTGCTGGTCATGTCTGGCAGTGGCAAGCTGATGTTCGTGCACTCATCTGGTCAGTTTTCTTTCCGTTTGCCCTGTGTAGTGTTTTTCACTGTGTGTACCGGAAGAACACCTATACCAACCAGATAGTTGCTGTTATAGTGCACTATCTAGACGCACAAACGGAGCTGCATGAGGACATTATTTAAATGGGCAAGGGCACACTGCAGCAACCAGGAACTCCAGAAGACCGAATAGGAACACTAATTCAAAGGATTTAAATGAAACAGGTGTCCTAAGAGCACTGTCCTCTGGAACCTATGAGACAAACCCAAAGATGAAAACACTACACAACCACATGATAACGACCATACCATACATCAAAGACATATCAGAAATAACTACTCGACTATTCAGACCCCTGGGAATTTTAATAGCCCACAAACCAGTAAACACATTCCACCAGCTCCTCACAAAGTTTAAAGACCCAAAACCTACATCCAACAGGACAAATGTTACCTACAAGATACCCTACAAGGACTGTGAAAAACACTACATAGGACAAACAGGTAGAAAACTGACCATACGAGTGCACAGACATCAGCTTGCCACTGCCAGACACGACCAGCACATGCTCGGACAAAGTAGGACACAAATTAAACTGAAATGATTGAATTGTAGCACAGGCAAAACAGGCATACCAAAGAATTCCTTTAAGCCTGGCACTCCAACTGGAACTCAATCAATAGATACATCGAACTGGCCCCCATATACAAACCATTCAGATACAGAAGCAGAAGAAACAAAGAGATACCTCTGAACACCTTATCAAAATTGCATGATGATATCACCTCGCGAGGTGATGCAACATTTGCAGAAAAACACACCAGCTCGGCGAATGAATCCTTGACTTCATTCTACAACCCAAGCTACAAATCTTTTCAAGAATGATAATTTAGTAAAATGTAGATAGAGTCATAGAGATGTACAGCATGGAAATAGATCCTTCAGTTCAAATCATATTAATGAAGTATCCATGTAGCAAGGTCGAAACAGAAGAATGGGAATCGGGACGAACTTAAGACAAAGGTCCTGACTAGCACATTGGAGAGAAATCCTCAGTCGATGACAAGAGAAAACTCTTAAGAAATTCTGATGAGAGATTATAACCAAAACCAAGAGGAAAAAATAACGACTTGTTTAAGATTAGATTTAGGATTAGATTACATTACAGTGTGGAAACAGGCCCTTCGGCCCAACAAGTCCACACCAAACCGCCGAAGCGCAACCCACCCACACTTCTACATTTACCCCTTACCTAACACTACGGGAAATTTAGCATGGCCAATTCACCTGACCTGCACATCTTTGGACTGTGGGAGGAAACCCACGCAGCCATGGGGAGAACATGCAAACTCCACACAGTCAGTCGCCTGAGGCAGGAATTGAACCCGGGTCTCTGGCGCTGTGAGGCAGCAGTGCTAACCACTGTGCCACCATGCCGCCTTGAGCAGTTTCTAATTTCTTTTTTTTGGGGGGGAGAGAGAGAGAGAGAGAGGGGAGGGGAGCATAGACAGAATAAAGCTAACTTAATTAACACTCCTACACATACTGTCATAGCCAGCACAGACTTCAATTAAGGCTGGGCAGCTCTCACCACCAGATCCTGGTCACTTACTCTCAAACTTACTTTTAGTTCTCATCAAGTCTTGGCACAGGTGCTGTCTAGGTTACTGAGTGCTTCACAGGAGGTCTTGAATTGTTCGCAGTTTATTTTGTAGCATCCTGTGTGGACAGTGTCTAAATTGTCAGTAATGAAGTTTTGGCCATTAGATTTGTCAAATCCATGGCTAATGCATTCTGCGGAGATGTCATAAAACATAGTAGGGGACTGTGAAGAGTCGGGTTCAGATCCTGGACTGAAGTACACAGTGGACATTGGTAATCACTCCTGCTTTCTTTCACAAGCAGCAGGTCCTAAAATTAAAGTGTTATCAATTGGTGTCATTCAGTAAGTTTGGTTCTTTTCGACCTCCATGGAAATCATAAAATGGAACATTTCAAAAGTAAACGTGTTTCCTTTTGAGGGGCACACAATTATGAGCAATATTTAGGAAATGATCAGTCACAATAGTTTTGAGGTTTTAAAAGATCATTTCATAGGACGCAAGCATCACAGGTTAGGCCATCATTTGTTGCTCATCTCTAATTATCTCAGAGTTGGTGGTAAAGAGCTTCTTTGAACTGCACAACATCAGTAGGTAACCTGTAGTGTTGTTGGGGAGCTCTGGGGTTTTGATATGGTGACTGTAGAGGAAAGGCAAAGTATTCTAACTTGAGTTTTGCATGATTGGAGGGGAATTTGCATCTCAGGACTTTTCCTTTAGATGGAGGAGTTTGTGTCTTTGTAAGTTATTGCCACAGCAGCCCGCTGCGTTCTTGCAGTAAATCAAATGTGTACACATTACAGATAAGATACATAGGTTATGGAGAGGAAAATGTTTAAATTAGCAAATAGGGTGCTAAACAAGCAAATTATTTTGTTCTAGATTATATTGAACTTCTTGAATGTTGCTGGACAAATGGAGAACATACTATTTCATTTCTGACTGACGCCTCATAGATGGTTGTTAGACTTTAGAAAGTCAATCAAGTTACTCACCACAATACCAGAATGCTGACCTAATCTTGTAGCCATTCAGTTTATATCGATAGACAACAGTAAACCCAAGATGTTCATGTGGGGAAATTCAATGATTACAATGGTGTTTGGATCAGGGAATATAGTTGGAGATATTCATTATGTACTATTTGTGTGCCTTAATCACTTGCCACTTATAAACCCAACCCACAATATTATCCCAGCTCTTGCTGCACATGCATTTTGAAGTGATCCACACCCAAGTTGGAAATAATACTAAATCAATAATTCAGTGACTATCCCCACTTCTGACCTTATAATAGAGGAAGGTCATTAATGAAGGTGTTGGACCTAGGACTCTATGCTGGGGAATTCTTGCCAGTGTGCTGCAACTAAAATTATTATATTTAACAAACATTAGCCCTTGGGCTTGGTATGACTTCATGACCAGATGCACCCTTTATTCCCAATGCCTTAAATTTTGCCATGTCTTCTTGATGCTTATAGTCTGTCTTTCAATGTAACACTGCCTTTTATCAGTGTTTAATGATAGACAAGAGAATCAAGTTATTGGGGGGAGGTAGGAACTGTGGAATTAAGACCATAAACAGTTCAGTCATCGTCTTAGTGAATAGCACAATATGATCAAAGGGCCAAATGGCCTATTCTGGCAGCCAAGTCCAATGCTGCTACACCAAACGCTGCCTTCCTGTTAGGGGTGGTCACGCACCTGACCTCTTCCTCTCATATTTGAACCAAGGCTATAGTGGTGTCAGGAGCCCTCGTGGAAGACAAACTAAGGGTCAATGAGCGGATGACTGCTATGTTAGTATCACTTGAAAGCACTATCAGTGATACATTCCATCATTCAGGCAATGATCAAGTCTAGTGACAGGGAGATCATTAGTAGGATTTAATTTGCTCCTTTTCTTTGTGGTATATGCTAATGTAGCAGCTGTAATGAAACAACCTATTGGAGAACAAGCCCTAGCACAACAGCCAGGATGCTAATGGGGTTCATATAACTTTTCCTGTATTCAATGCTATCTTAGTGAACCCTGACCATAAAATTTCTTTCCTATTAGTATCAAGTTTCGAAGTAGACAAATTAAATTCCAGGTGAAAATAGTTCTAATATATAGAAATATTAGCACTGCTCTGGAGTAACCAGCAGCATTAGTGTATTCTGGCTCATTTGATTTGATTTATTGTTATCACATGTACCGAAGTACAGTGAAAAGTTCTGTTTTGCAAACACAACATACAAGGACATACATATCATAGGGTTACTCATGTATGCTGTATTTTAGTGCATAAGTCCTAATAATCTTTTATGAAAATAAATTCTTGAATTCCTTTTGCTTCCAAAATAATTGGTTTTGTATCTTTTGGTAATAGACCATTTGAAAAAGAATTGCATGTTCTATCCCGATAATATTTTATGGGAAAGTTTCACCACAGATTTACCTTCCCTTGCAGCAATTTTCTAAATGCTCATGATTGGAACACCCTTGGCCCCAATTCTAATCACCTTATTTTGCAGGAATGAAATGTCACTTTAATCAAAATGAAGGACATGATTATTGAATTTATGCCATCAGTTTCCCCAAGTGTCTCGATCTTACTTGCTATGCAACATGGGAATAAAAGTAAAAATCTTAATTTCAGCCTGGTTTCACAAGAATTGTTCATTTAGACAATGAGGGGAGAAGTATAAAAGCAGGTCATTAATTCCAGTTGCTTTGCTCAGTAAATAATTATTTTTCAGAAGGAGAGTGGGAAAGAGAGCACTTTTATATTACGCCAGCTTCTAACCCACTATTGATCACAGACCACAATGCAATGTACTTACCCACTCACTGTGCAGTTGGAGTTTGGGAAATGTAATACATACAAATGGAGACAACAGTGATTTTTAATCAGTAAATTCAGGCAATGTACAAAAACCTAACTTTTTGAATCATGTTTTCAGAACTGCATCAAAATTAAACTCTAGACCATATTCAAAATGACTGCTGTTCCTTTATGGCTCAGCTTGAGCTTTATATTAACAAGCATAAAGGTAGAATAATGTACAATGTTCAACAAGAAGCACAAAATGTAGAACTTGCCAAACCAAATTTTAAATAGTTCCATTACAAATAATCAATAGCGAAAAGTGCAAAAGTTAACATTTCAAAGTGTATTTAATCTTGCATGGAATTTTCTTCCAATCTCAGTTTAAAAATACAAGAAAACATTGATACCACATAAGGCTTTCCTCCCTTAGTTATCAGTGCCTTTTTCAATAAGGAAAAGAAATAAATAGTTCTTTAAAAGGAGCTTTTTTGAATTATCGCAAAACTAAGAGGAAAAATAATGCTGTGATGGAAAATCCCAGAAAAATGACCTGAGAATGACAATTGCACTTTAAAGTGCTTTAAATGAAGAACTGAACTGCTGCTTGTTTAATGCACAGGTGGGCAATTTACAATCGTTAATTGTTTGCATTCTTCCAAGCAGCATTGCATGTACAAGGTATCTGCATATTACTCAAATTTTAGTAGACATGTTGTTCATAGTTTTTACTTCCTCTTAAGGACTAGGTTTGTAGGAAACCTTAGAGTTAATAACTCAGATTGCAAAAATTAAAAATATTTTCCAATGTACATTTTCCTACTTAAAACAGTAGTTTTATATTATTTTGTTACAGGACACAACAGTAACTGTCAACAGATACATCATATCCTTAAATAGTGTAATGCACTACTCAGGAATTTGTAATTTGTTTCATTGTGCCTTTATCCACCGGTCATTTACTATCTTACCTAAGACATAGCTACTTTATTCAGGACTGGCAATTAATTCAACATGAACATTTTCTAGGTTGTTTTAATGCACAGATGTTAAAACTGGACAACACTGAAACCTTATGCAATGTGATAACAGGAAAAGGCCCAAATATAAAATTAGATGCATGGATATCTAATCCAATTATATAATTCTGTCAAGATTTAGGACAGATTGAAATGGCATCTGCTGCCTTACTACAAGCTTTCACCTGGGCTTAGCCATGCTTCCAATTTCATTCATTCATTCATCTGACTTGATCTTTCCTATTAAGGTTTCATTCCTACATTGCAAAGTCCAGCTATTAAATTGGTACTCCTATCTAAAAGTCAGTAATCAGAAATTAGTTCCCTAATTCTTCCAACCTTGATCCTTTTGTCTTACATGCATAAAGATCTCTTAAAAACAAGGCAAAAATGCTGTTAAAAACCAGAGCTTAACACGCCAAATTGACCTTTATCCATACCTGATTTTTTTTTTAATGCAAGTGATCAATTTAGTGTTGTTAGAAAAATACTTTATCAAATTGCAAGCAATATTGATGATGCAAAAACCCAGTACTGATGGGTTCTACCACTCCAAAATGTTCAAAATGTAAAAAACCTGGTCTTCAAAAATTATTGGATTGCATGCAGGCCATTAGGCCTGTTCAAGATGAATGGAAAACAAACTATAAAAATGACTGATATAAGCTTCATAAGAAGCTATTAGAAAATAAAATTGTGCTGTACTGAAATTTGTTACGTACAATTGTATGTTCATGTACCAGAGAATAAATTAAGAGGTGTGCTCTCAGTTTAACTTGTCATGGTGATCATCTTTCTAATTTTACATTGCTTCAATACTTGTGGTCACATATTTTGTTCAGAACTAAACCTACGGGAGTGATAATTCCTCTACACACACACAAAGCAGCAACTATGTGCATGTAATACTATTCATTAACAGACTAACCAACAAACAGTGACCTTGGTCCTGACTTTGAACTTTGCTGAGGCAAAGAACTTTCCTCAACAAGTAGAATGCTAACATTTATCTTTCTTGCTCTTCTTGCTTGTGATTTATGGTTATTTATACAACTTTAAAACTGAAAAAGCAAACTCCTTAAAATTATCTCACCTAACTTTCTGAAAAGGTGGACTTTCTTCAACAATTACCAGATCAAGGAATATTTAGCCAGCTGCTTGCATTGTTGCCTCATTTTCCAATCACAAATACGAGTCCCAAAACAAACCATCACACAGCAATACCATAGATGCAACAGTAGGCGATGAATTGTTATCATGGATACTTCATTATTATTTGCAGAGCAAAGATCATTGATCAGAATTTAAAGCAAAATCATTAAATTTCTAATGGACAATTTAAAAGAAAATCAGCACTCTTTTGCAGTTAGTTAGTAATCTCCCTGCATTCAACATAAGGCATTTGAGCTGAGGGCCTGTTTGGCCAAGTAAGTTCTCGGTGTAAATTGAAGAAACTTGATTTTTGCATATCACCTTCAGATGTATCATTATTGCTTTTCCCCTTCCCCCCATTTCTTGTAATGCATGGATAGGAACACATTTAGCATTTGAGTTTTGTGGCAGTAAACTCATTTTTCTTGACTTCTGTAGCATTTTCAGAGATGTAAAGTGAAGGCCATCCATCGCTGCTTTCCATTCAGATCAAGGTGATTTTAAAATTTCACAGGTGACTACTGTTGGATTGTTACTCTTTCATTTTCATATTGGAAACAAACACCAATTAGGAGCAGAATGCTTGCATTTTCCTCTATAAATCAGTCCAATTTCACATTGGATTTTTTTTTGTTAAGACGAACAAAATGTTCAGATTTGAAAAGCTCTGTCAAGAGCTATTTTAGTGCATTAGGACTAAACTTTCGCACACTGCTTGAGGTAAACAAACATTCTGAACAAAAAACACTACATCATTAATGCAGCAGTCTTTTAAGTAGCTAAGCATTTTGCATGTTATACCAAAGTGCATGCTATTCTGAATGCCTTATAAAAGTAGAAAAACTGGGAGTCAGAGTCCAGTGTTTAACAATAACAGCCTTAATAATTGTAATATGTACAGTCAATATCCTCATTGTATCACAACAGAAGATAAATGCACCCAGAAAGAAAAAAAATCTTTATTATGCTAGTCAACTTTGAACTTCTTGTTCACCTCTCATTTCTTCAGCACACATTAAAGAGCAAAAACTCTTCAACATTGTGCTTGTTTTGGAAGACAATTGGGCATATACATCAGGAATTCCTCAAACTGTTACAATGAATAGATTTATACTCTTCACTGTGCTTAACTCACTTGGGTTTACCACACCTATCCTTAACAGCATTTACAATGGCCTACATGTCCCAGAAAAGATCATCGTTTGTTTGGGATGCAGGGTATTATTAATATGCAAATTGGCCAGCATGTTCAAAAGAGAAACACCATTAAGTTATGAACCTCCAGAACATTCTGGTCAACTTTTGTCATTCTACCATTTGCCTCACATTCAACTACATCTCCCCTTAACTTGCTGGTTCTGCACAACAATTGCCAGATTAAAACCTCTATTTCATTAGTGCTCATAATTAACAACCCAATGATTAATTCAACTTCACTCAAAATCTCTGCTCTCAATTTAAACCATTGAGCCTCTATCCTGCATGCAGTAGCTTCTTAGAGATTTAGACAAATTTTAAATTTAAATTATTTATTTTGCCCTCTTAATCCAATCTTTATTTCCTCACGTATCACTTTCTTCACCTGATTAGGGTCAATTCACAAACATTTTCTACATTGCCACTTCACCTACTGATACAAAAACTTTACTGAGTTAGATATACTCTTGTTCTGCTTTTGACTACGTCCCTTACTGGTGCCCTGTTAAGAGTTCACATTTCCAGCAAGATACTACATAAATTATATTCAAACTGAAGGGGGCTGAAAAATGTCGAACAGTGCAGGCTGTGAGATGCCATACTCCAACAAGATTTAGCCCACACGTGTTTTCTGGTTCTCTCCTATTGTGCTGTTAGACTACTGCCCTTTTTGTAGTGCACTAAATTTCCAATTTGATGTGGCAGGACAAATGTTCATGCATTTACGTAGGTCTGCACTTCATATCCATTTCTACAATGTATCACAGATTTATCCACACTTTTCATGACTCTTCAGTGGAGGAGCACTTCGTGAGTAAGTGCTACTGCTTTTAAATTTGGTGTCCATCTCAAACACGTATGCTTGATATTTTGTCTTCTTTAACCTTTTCACTGTGCTGAACTTATAGACCTTACATGGCACTTGGATTAAGTTGAGATGAACTCTGTACAGTAAAATTGATATCCTAGTTTGATTTATCAATTGATATGTCAGAATGTCCATTCTCTTGCAAGGAATTCGTAGTAACCTGGAAGGCAGAAATGAACCATAATCATTCATTCATACTCATCTTACTGAAATTGAATCATAAAGATGGACATATACAGTATAATCTATAATTCAAATTAGGAGCCCATACATTGGATAACTTGATTTTCCAATTAGAAGTTTAATTTTGCAAAGATAATGGTTCAACAAATGCAGAATGAATATCCCAAGTAATTAGTGAAAATCAATGACAGACACTAAATTAACATGGGAGATGGCTCTATGAACCAAAGCAAGTCTCATTTGTATATCAGATCCAGTTTCGAAAGAGATCTCAAAATATTTGGCCAGAGAAAGGCATTCATTTTGTTTCCTACAGTCAATTCGATTACATTAGTCAACTGCTCAGGGATGGGCAGGACTGGCAGCTTAATTTTCCAGGATACAAACGCTACAGGAAGGACAGAAACGGAAGCAAGAGAGGAGGGGGAGTGGCATTTTTGATAAGGGATAGCATTACAGTTGTACTGAGGGAGGATATTCCCAGAAATACATCTAGGAAAGTTATTTGGGTGGAACTGAGAAATAAAAAAGGGATGATTACCTTATTGCGATTGCATTATAGACCCCCTAATAGCCAGAGGGAAATTGAGAAACAAATTTGTAAGGAGATTTCAGTTATCTGTAAGAATAATAGGGTGGTTATGGTGGGAGATTTTAATTTTCCAAACGTAGACTGGGACTGCCATAGTGTTAAGGGTTTAGATGGAGAGGCATTTGTCAAGTGCGTATGTGGATGTACCTACTAGAGAAGGTGCAAACCTTGACCCACTCTTGGGAAATAAGGCAGGGCAGGTGACTGAGGTGTCAGTGGGGAAGCACTTTGGGGCCAGTGACCATAATTCTACTTGATTAAAAATAGTGATGGAAAAGGATAGACCAGATCTAAAAGTTGTAGTTCTAAATTGGAGAAAAGGCAATTTTGACAGTGTTAGGCAAGAACTTTCAAAAGCTGATTGGGGGCAAAAGTTCGCAGGCAAAGGGACGGCTGGAAAATGGGAAGCCTTCAGAAATGAGATAACGAGAATCCACATTCTATATCTTCCATGTCCTTTTCCACAATAAAACTGATGCAAAATATTCGTTTAGTATCTCCCAGATTTTCTGCGGCTCCACACAAAGGCCACCTTGCTGACTTTGAGGGGCCTTATTTTCTCCCTAGTTACCCTATTTCCTGAATGTATTTGTAAAATCCCTTTGGATTCTCCTTAATTCAATTTGCCAAAGCTATCTCATGTCCCCTTTTTGCCCTCCTGATTTCCCTCTTCTTAAGTATACTCCTACTTCCTTAATACTCTAAGGATTCACTCTATCTATCCCTTCTATACCTGACACATACTTCCTTCTTTTTCTTAACCAAACCCTCAATTTCTTTAGTCATCCAGCACTTCCTATACCTACTAGTGGAGACCAAAGAAAGTTACCTCAAATTACAACAGGATCTTGACCAGATGGGCCAATGGGCTGAGAAGTGGCAGATGGAGTTTAATTCAGATAAATGCGAGGTGCTGCATTTTGGGCAAGCAAATCTTAGCAGGACTTCTACACTTAATGGTAAGGTCCTAGGGAATGTTGCTGAACAAAGAGACCTTGGAGTGCAGGTTCATAGCTCCTTGAAAGTGGAGCCGCAGGTAGATCGGATAGTAAAGGCAGCATTTGGTATGCTTTCCTTTATCGGTCAGAGTATTGAGTTCGGGAGGTCTTGTTGCGGCTTTACAGGACATTGGTTAGGCCACTGTTGGAATATTACCTGCATTTCTGGTCTCCTTCCTATCGGAAAGATGTTGTGAAACTTGAAAGGGTTCAGAAAAGATTTACAAGGATGTTGCCAGGGTTGGAGGATTTGAGCTATAAGGAGAGGCTGAACAGACTGGGGCTGTTTTCCCTGGAGCGTCAGAGGCTGAGGGGTGACCTTACAGAGGTTTACAAAATTGTGAGGGGCATGGATAGGATAAATAGGCAAAGTCTTTTCCCTGGAGTGGGGAGTCCAGAACTAGAGGGCATAGGTTTAGAGTGAGAGGGGAAAGATATAAAAGAGACCTAAGGAGCAACGTTTTCACGCAGAGTGGTACGGGCATGAAATGAGCTGCCAGAGGATGTGGTGGAGGCTGGTACAATTGCAACATTTTAAAGGCTTTTGGATGGGTATATGAATAGGAAAGGTTTGGAGGGATATTGGCCGGATGCTGGCAGGTGGGACTAGATTGGGTTGGGATATCTAATCGGCATGGACGGGTTGGACCAAAGGGTCTGTTTCCGTGATGTACATCTCTATGACTCTATAGGTTATAGCAAGAATTACATTATCAAATGATTAAACTTTAGGCTAGCCAATGCAATTATGGGCTACCAGGGTTGGTACAAAACATTATGCAGCTTTTCTGCAGTTACATGTAAAAATCTATGTGCAGTATGATTAAAAGTCACTTGACATCAGTGTAAGTTTTGGAAGTTTTTGGAAGTTTGATACCATGCTCTATGACATTTATGGTGTCAAAAAAAAAACTTCCTGATTCAGATTTGCACTATACTTAATCAGACTTCTACTTACCAACAACAAATCCCATCTGACTGACTCAGCAGAACTAAGTATGACGAATGGCTTCTGCTGGATTTATAACTGTGTAATGAAAGGACAAACAGGAGACGCAAGATACACTGGGAGTAAGCAGTCTGCTTGCTATTACCCCCACTGTTAGCACAGTATTTGTTTGTGCTTTAAGCCAGTTTTATGTTTCAATATAGGAAAATATCATCTGCAGGAAACTTCACACGTTCCCATCATCAAGAAACATCACATCATTTTTAGCTCTGTAACCTACCTTTTATTTTTATATATAATCTCTTTTAAGCCCTTTACAAGAGTTGCTTCAAATTAAACATTTCATAAAGTACATAAATTTCCCATCAACTTAGTCATTCATAGCCCCCTTTGAAACAAAATTATGGATATACTCAATAACCAAGTTAATTATTCATACTTTGAGAACTTCAACCATTCCACTTACCTTAATCACTATCTGATTCCATAACAAAGAGCGGTCTACAATTGTCCCCGGTGCTGTGCCCTTCTAACGCTTCAATGCTGTTGAAGATCATGAAGCACTTTCGACATATGTGTCGTTCATTTTTCACATTAACTGCATTTGTATGTGAATGGGGGGGCTGATTTGAATCTGTGGCTAACTTCCTTCGTTTTGGCATACTGATATATCGTTCATCTAGGTAGCTTGGAGGCTGTGGTCTGTAGTACTTTTGTAATCTGCCATAGCCCTTATGTTCGTCCCTACCACTATTACTCTTCTGCTCTTGGCTAGAGGATGCATGCAAAACTGGAGGAACATTACTGTGTTGTGACAGATCGCTGGCATTCTGTGACACTTCCATTACAGCACCTTTTGAAACACTGTTATTCAACACTGCTGGTGTAGACTCCGAGCTTGAAGCATCTGTAGTAAGACGAGTCTTATCTAAATCAGCAACACCATCACTTGACATATCACCTGAGTAAAATGGATTTGTAGGGTTTGACTCACTCGAAATGTCTTTCAAGTTACTATGCCCATTTACTATTTGTTTATTATTAATACAACAGCTTTCACTGCTTGATTCAACAGGCAAGGTCTTCTCATCTGATTCAACTGAAATATGCAGCGTATCAGTTAATTTGCCATCTCCATTTTGATTTCCACTTTGCTTGCTAACCATATTGTGAAGGTAAGTCTTTGGTTCCGATAACTCTTTTCGTGACTTCCACAATGGAACGAGCAATTCCATAGGATTCGGTTCACCTTTCAAACATTTGTCTTCACTTGCCTTTTCCTGGTGGCTCTGGACTTTGCTTGTCTGAAAGTTTCTTTGATCACATTCAGTGAGTCGGATAGGTTTGCCACTTAAGTAATGTTGTGCCTCATGCTCATAAAGCATATCAAGTTCATCAAACAATTTATCACAGTCACGAAAGCTGCACTGTGCCCGAAAAGCTTCGTGACCCTTGGTATGAGTTGCAAGTTCTGAAGCAGATTTAAATGTCTGGCCACAGCCACACTGTAAACAGAAATACAATTTTGGATACTGATGCCTTTTAAGGTGGTCAATCAAATGCTGGGAATGTGTGAATTTTCTTTGGCAATAACGGCACTTGCCCTTATACCACTTCATTAGGTAATCTTGCACATTTTCATCAGTGGAGTGACATTTCCGTGCATGCTTAGTCAGAAATTGAATCTTACTGAAGATCTTTGAACAACCATGGCCTGGACAAGAGAGGAAACTTTCACGTTCACTCTCATTTTCCAACTCTTCTTTTGAAGCAGAACTATCTTCTGTCTGTTCTTGTCGGCACAGAGCTCCATTATTTTTGTGAGTGGTCAAATTTTGTTTAGTAAGAACACAGTTCTTCACATTCTTTTCAGTTTGAACAGCTACTGTATCCGAACCAAATATTTCCTTTGTCACTTGATCAACCACAACATCATCATCCGGTTGAGGAGCAACATCTTTATTAAGATCTTCCTGAATTTTCAAACATTCATTCAGTGGTCCATGTAGATCAGTCGAACACTGTGGCTCATCTGGAGCATCGGCAATACTAATTTTATTATCCTCATCCTCTGTTAACTTTCTGAGTTTCGTCTGCTTATCTACACTAGCAGTTTCTGAAGTAGCCGACCTGTTTTCACTACCAAGAACTCCATTTATGAGCATACAGGTTTCCTTCAAACCATTATTAACACTGGAAGATTCGTGAGTATTTGTCCGAGCAGCAAGTTTTTGCTTCTGAAGCTTTCGCACGTGAGTCTTTAAATGTTTAAGCATTTGTCCCCTCAATCTGAATTTTCTTGCACAAATTAGGCAAGAGAAGGCACCTTTTTGCGGATGAACCTGTGCATGGCGTACAATGTGCCCACCAAGAAATTCCTTTTGACATAACACACAGCGATGCATTGAAGCAAGGTGGCCATCTGCTCTGGATGCACCTGGGATTAACTGTGGCATTTTAGTAGGTTTTTCCTTAGTCTTGATTTTTGAATTTCCATTATGAGACAAGGTATTTCCATTCTTTGAAACTAGTTTACATCCATGAGTTAAGGCTACTTTGTCACGCATTAAAGCGAGACAGTTTTTCTTCAAAATCCGCCAGTCCCAAAATTCTGGATCAAAAGGCCAGGTGGTTTTTAAAACAAGCAGCAGCTCACAGCGAAGGAAACTTGGAACCAAACTAGTATCTTCTGTGTACAGCTGATCTGGCTGACTGTACAGACTTTCAACAGCATGGAAAGATTCCAATGTGCACTCAGAGAAAAAAACTGTAATGGTGCAAGCTCTACAGAAATCCAAATCATTTGGCAGCAGATAGGAGAGTGTTTTACACACCAAAGTTTTAGTATTTGGTTCATCTTGGTAATCAATCCGTAGAGCACGTGCACAAAGCTCCACACAGAACTGCAAGCCTTCAGCTCCAACCTATATTTAAATAATGCATATGCAAAATTATTTGATTTTGCATTTAAAACCAAAGAACAAAAATGCACTGTCACAAAATACATTGTGGCTTTAGAGAAAAGTGTCAGCAATAGCAAGGTGATTCATAATTTGCACCTCTGTACAATAAGCAGAATACATCCAGTGCTATATAGATTACAGTAAATAAAGATTTTGGAGAAGCTGCACCAAAAATATGTAGAACTGAAATCTTCCTTTACTGCACTCAGTAACTTTTTAAAAGTTCATACAGAAGATGTCACTAACCAGGCCAGCACTTAGTGCCCATCCTTAAAATATCCAGTTGGCAATTAAGTCCCATGTAGGCAAAACCAGATAAGGATGGCCACATTCCTTCCCTAAAGGACATTAGTGAAACAGAGGGGTTTTCATTATAATCGACAACGGTTGTATGGTTATTATAGAATTAGCTGGTTTTTAAAAAAATTCCAGATTTTTTTTGTTGACATCAAATTTCACCTTCTGTCAAAGTGGGATTCAAACCCATGTCCTCAGAACATTAAAATGGAGTTCTAGACTATTCGTCCAGTAACATTACCCCTGTGCTGTTGCCTCCCTACTTCTTAATATATAGTCACCAGGAAGATATTTGTACAAACAAATAAGATTCTCTAAAATATTTCTTTTAAATCAAAAGTTTAAATATGCAGAATCTTTATAATAAAGGAAAATGGTGGAACCAGAGAAGTGTGGAGCTTGCAGCTGCTCCTGAGTTGCAGACTTGTCTTATGGGTTTATTGTCATGATATAGCAGAAGTAGAAAATTTTCAGTCGTAGATTTTTTTTTGGAACTTTTATAGTCCAAAATTAAGAAAAAGGAAATTGCTCAAGTGCGTTCCGCCCGCCTCCACATGTTTATCAAGTGTCGATCTGGAGAGGGAGTTTTTTTTCTCCGTTTAAAACTTTTTATAGTTTAAAAGAAATATGCAAAAAAAAACACGAAGGAGGAGAGATTGTTTTACACACGATAGCTTGGGAGAGGCTTGTCTAAATGTTTGCTCGACAGCTCTGGAGAGTGTGTTTGTGTTTGTCCAGAGATTTGAAAGCTGACTGATAGAGGACTAGAGGAGAAGGCTTTTTTCTGGTTTCAGATAAGTTCTTGGGGGGTCAAAACTAGGGAGCATATTTTTAAGGTGAGAGCAGAAAGATTCGAAAAGAACATGATGGGAAATGTTTTTGAACATTATGGTTTGTGTTTGGAATGAACTGCCAGAGAAAGTGGTGAATGCACGTACAGTTACAATGTTTTAAACACATTTGCATATGTACATGAACAGGAAAGGTTTGGAGGTATATGAGCCAACTGCAGGAAAGTGGGACTAGTTTAGTTTGGGATTGGCGGGGACTAGTTGGACTGAAGGATCTGTTTCCATGCTCTACGACTCTACAACTTTAAAACTAGCTGGTCATCCAATGAAAAACACCAAAAGTCTGAAGCATGAATGATCAAATTTTCCATAGAAGGCAATAAATTATGATTGAGTAAAACATTTGTAGAGTACTGGCCTGCAATTAAATAGTAATTAAGGTTAAAAGGAGCTGAAGTTTCAGTATTTCAGCACATAAAATGATAAATTATCACTGCCATGCACAAAATCAACTAAGATGATGAGAAGGCAATGGCAGAGCCTTATTGCAAGACTATTAATCCAGAAGCTCAGCTAATGTTCCGAGACCCAGGTTTGAATCCCACTATGGCAGATGGTGGAATGTGATTTATAGAAATTGTCTGGAACTAAGAATCTACTGATGACCTTAAAACAATTACCGATTGCTGGAAAAACCCACCTGGCTCACGGAAGGAAATCTGCCATCCTTACCTGGCCTGGCCTACATTTGACACTAGAGTCACAGCAATGTGGTCCACTCTCAATTGCTCTCTGAAATGGCATAGCAAGTCACTCGATTTTATCAATCTCAACAAAGAAAAACAAGAAACTACAAATCACCTGGTAGCGACCTAGGCACCAGTAAAGACAAGAGCAGAAACAGCTCCTTCTCACCATCACATTCTCAAAGACAACTAAGGATAGACAATAAATGCTGGCAAGCTAGATGCCCACATCCCACAAGAGAATATTTAAAAAAAACTTTGCTACCTCTCTAATTAATAAACCAAACTAAGATTTATAAACCACTTTATGATAGATTTGTAGGAGTAAACAGATAATTTCTCCCATCTGTTTCACCAATGAGATCACCGCTGATGTTCATCTTAAATCCATAATACCCTTGATTAAGCAAAGCTCATTAACCTGATTTACAATTAACAATTGAAGCAACACCTGGCAGTCGCGGAAGCAGTTCTAAACTTTTAACATCATTTGCACTTCCTAATTATAAGTGTTATAGGCTTAAATCTAACTTCTTAAATTATGCACCTAATCCCAGATTCCCTAATCAAATGAAAATCAACTGTCCTTAATGCCTTGAAAGCTTTGATAAATAACACAATGCTAAACCCCTGGGAACAATCTTAGTTCAGGGCTCTTATAGCACAATGGTAGTTTCCCCTCCTTCAGGCCAAGAGGCCCAGGTTCAAGTCCCACATGCTCCAGGCATGCATCACATAAACAGGTTAATTAAAAATATCTACAGAGTTGCGTAACATTTCCTGTTAATTTAACCCCTGCACTGTAGTTACCAGTCTGCCAAGGCTAATATACTCTTCCTCAGCTGTGGTTAGTCTAGGGTTTTTTATAACTACTGCTCAATCTCTACATCCTTTTCATTATAGTCCTCTCAATAGAAAGCCTGATAATTTCCTTTTCTTACTATTTTCTATAACTGTCCACAGTATTTTAATGATCAATGCACAGCAGCAAGTTGCTTACCTCATTCTGAATGACCCTAATAAAGAGGAAGATATGATTCACATTTCTGGATGTTAATAAAAGATGACGACATTTCTCTAGAAAGTGTTGCTTGGATGAATCAAGTTTCAGCTGCAGTTTGCTCCACACCAGTATCAATTCCCTGTATAAAATTAAAAGCTTACAGTAACAGGCTAAAATTGAAGTTATCCTTACAACCACTGGAGGATAGTGGTTAACTAATGTGGCAGTACTGGTTTCTAGTCTGGTTCACCCAAGTAGGTTTTGCACTAAACAGTTTAGAAAGTTCTTCTCTCCAATCCATTGTCCAACTCATCCAAAACAAAAACAATGTCTCCAGCCCAATTCAATGTAATCTGGCAAGAAAGCAGATTAAATCTTATAACACTTTTTTTCAAAATTCATGACCCTTAGTCCTACAGCTAGCATTACAAACATTTCAAGTGAATGTTGCTAACATTTTTCAAAGTAATGCAACTTGGAAACACTAAACTACAAGCCTTTACAAATTGTTCCAATCATGACAGCGTATCAATGGAATAACTAAGTATATTTTGAGCAGTCAAGGCGAGGAAAAAAGGTGAATTAAAATTCAGGGCATTGAAGGAAATTAGATCCATTAAGTGTCTTCACTTTGTCAATAAAGTGCCACAATTTTTGTTAACAACCTTTGCATAAGAATGATAAACACAAACTTGTGGAATTAATTACTCCCATGCTTTTTAAAGTTAAGGAAAAATGTATGAGAAGTAGGCCATTTGGCCCAGAATCACAAATCATTACAGTGTAGGAAACAACCTTCAGTCCATCAGATCTGCAACATGAGCATTATGACTTGCGCCATTCTCTAGCCTTATCCTGTACCCTTGCACATTATTTCCACTTAAATATTCATCTGATGTCCTCCTGAATACCTCAATGAAATCTGCTTTCACTACACTTTCAAGCAGTGCGTTCCAGACCCAAACTACTTGTGTGAAAAAGCTTTTCTTGCATCAGATTTGTTACATTCAAGTCATTTTAAAGTTGCCCTCTTAGCCTTCTCTTCAAGAAGAACAGTTCCAATCTCCCTAAAGTAGCCTCATATAGTTGAGGTTTCTCACCCCTGAAATATTTTTCTAAATCTCTTCTGTACTCTCTCCACTACATATGTATCTTCACAATGTGTGTAATCTAGAACTATACACATTACTCCAGCTGAGATTGAACATGTGTTTTGCACGAGTTCAACAACGTCCTCAGCATGGTCTTGTACTCCAGATTCCTACCAATAAAACCCAGGATACTGTATACTTTATTAACTGTTCTCCCTATATGTCCTTTTGACTTCAATGATCTACACACATGCACTTACAGGTCCCTCTACTTCTGTACGCCCTATTCTGTATTGTCCACCAATGTTTTTCGTACCAAAATGCATCACCTAATTTCTGCTTGTTAAGCTGCTATCAATCTGCCTCTCCATCAACCTATGTTTATATCCTTTTCAAGGTCCACACTATCCTCACGGGGTGGAATTATTCCAATTTTTCTACCATTGGCAAACTGTGCCCTGCACACAAAAACCTGGCTCATTTATGCATAAGGGGAAAGAAGGGATCCCAATTCAGACATCTGTAGCACTCTACTACAAGACTGCCTCCAATCTGAAAAATATTTATTGACGTCTCTCTTCATTTCCTATTACTCAGCTATTTCCATATCTATATTATGTCTGCCCTTTTTATTACATGCATTTGTCTCAAGTTTGTGGTGTGACATTGCATCAAACCCCTTTCTGGAAGTCATGTATACTACATGAACAGTATTATCCTCATTAAGAACTTTCCTGTTACTCTTCAAAAGAAAATTCCACCAAATTAGTTAGCGACCATTTTCCCTTTACGAAAAGCCAGCATGGATTTCTAATCAGCCCACCTTTTCACATGTGATTAATATATATAAAAAAAGTTCTAGAAGCTTCTTCATCACTGACATCAAACTGATCAGTCAGTATTTGCAGGGCTCATCCTACAACTGTTCTCGAACAAAGGAGTAATGAGTGTAAATCTCTAACTTTCTCAACATTTCCCCTACACTGGTTTAGGGAAGTCGAATTTTATTTCGGTGCCCCTGCAAATTCTACTTACTCTTCCCTCACAACTTTTGATGTATTTCACTCAGTTCTGGTCAACTTCAAGTATTGACAGCCTCAACAACACCCCCTCCTCATCTTTTGAAAAGTTTCTTCCTCTGTCACAGTGACTTGGGTAGAATCCACCTTCTTGGCAAAGCCAATTACCTCTTCAGTTTACACCTCAGTCATGCCTCTTGCTCCCACGTGCAAATCCTATTCTTCCTATTACCACACTCTTACTGTTGATGTACCTCAATATTTTTGTGATACTGTTTTATGTTGACCACCAGTCTCTTCACAGTCCCCCTTTGCATCTCGAATTTGCTTTTCCACCTTCCTCTAAACCTTCTGTCTTCCTCTTAGTACTCAATTGTGTTTTCTCTTAAGCCTGCCACAAGCACACTTTTCTATATTTGAGTTTCTCGAGGCCTCAGATAGTCATCTGTCTTTTGAGGACTAGACCCAAACTATCTCTTTGAAAGTAGTTCATTGTTCAGCCATGGCTTCTCCTGCCAACCTTTTGTTCCAGGCGAAAGTGAGGGCTGCAGATGCTGGAGATTGGAGTCGAGAGTGTGATGCTGGAAAAGCACAGGAGGTCAGGCAGCATCCGAGGAGGAGTGTCGATGTTTCAGGCAAAAGCACTTACTGCTCCTCCAATGCTGCCTGATCTACTTTTCCAGCACCACATTGTCAACTCCAAACTTTTGTTCCAGTCTATCTGACCCAGCTCTGATCCTACCTCAAAGTAGACTGTCCCCTAGTTAATTATTCTTAGTCTAGAATGCTTATTTTCCTTTTCTATCAACCCAAACCTTAGGATACAATGATTGCTGCCTAAATATCCTCCTAGTGAAACCTGGAAATGGAGTGGACTAAGAACCAGGTAACCTTTTTTTGTTGAAAGTGAGGACTGCAGATTCTGGAGATCAGAGTCGAAGCATGTGGTGCTGAAAAAGCACAGCAGGTCAGGGAGCATCCAAGGAGCAGGAGAGAAGATGTTTCAGACAAAAAACCCTTCATCAGGAATCAGGAACCTTTTCCCCTCTCCATCTTTTGTTTGAAAATGCTGTCCCAGTCTACCTTCTGCTGTTAAAGTACAATCTTTTCTGAGCATCTTGTACCAAGGAATATTTAACACAGAAAACCAGAGGAGCAAGCCATTCAAGCTTTACAACTTGGATGTTTCTCAGTTTATCAAATGGATTACTGTGCCCTCAGTCAATGCAAGGGGCTGAATCGCAGGTAACAGCCCATCGCAGTCTCTGCTCACTTTGAACTGAAGCTTTGTGAAATTACATCTATCTCAACAGCCTTGGATGTACACATACCCACGGTCACTGCCACAAGTAGTTAAATCAGCCTTCTTACGAGTGATCCCATGGAAAGAGACTGGCCCAAATGGGAGTCCCCAGCCATGCACTCAGACCCTGTGTGGACCAACTGGCAGGAGTATCCACAGACATTTTTAACCTCTCCTTGTGACAATCTGAAGTCCCCATTTGCTTCAAGACTACCCTCATCACCCGTGTACCAGTGAGGCAACATATCATTCTGGAGCCTCGCTTGCAGCCACAGAAGTACCTTTACAACTGATTTGGAGATAACTACTACATTCTCGTGCTTATTACTTCTCCGCTGTGCAGACCGAAACATGGTGCAACAAATTTGGCTATTGTTGCTTTCCCCTGAGGAGCAATACCCCTCAACATGAAACTTACAAAAAATTCACTTGTTTGCTTTAAATGGACAATCCTCTTTTTTTCCAGAAAAACAATAAACTTAGTTCTAGGTTATTCCAAAAGAACCACCAAACTTTCTACGTCCACTTTGTCAAGACCACTCAGGATGTGTTTTGATCTTACTCTTCCCAACTCAAGCTCATCAAAGCCTAGCCTGTCTTATTTTTCTGCAGATGACAACACACCCATCCTGGCATGACTACAACAAATCTTCTCTGAAGTTCTTCCTATGGATTTACATCCTAACTTAAATAACGAGACCAAATAAACAGTACTCCACATGTGGTCACACAGTGCCCCATATAACTAGAGAATTCCCTCCTCATATTCAATTCCACTAGCAATAAACAAAAACATTCTATTAGCTTTTCTAATTAATTGCTCTACGTGTATATTAGCTTTTTGTGAATCATGTATCCAGGATACTATCACCCATATTTAGAAAATATACAAGTTCTGTTTTTTCTTATTGCAATGGACAATTTCACATTTTGTTTCATTTGCCAGATCCTTAACCATTTATTTAACCTATCACTTTATAGCCTTCTTAGATTGAAAATTGTGTCATCAGCAGCTTTAAACATCATGGCTTCAAAGACATTTACGTAAATTGTAAGAAGTTAAAGTCACAGCACCAATTCCTGTAGCATGTCACTCATTACATCTTGCTAACCAGAAATAGAGCCATTTACACCTATTAGTTCTGGATAACGAGGTAATCATCTATCAATTACAATATATTGCCCTACATCATAAGCCTTTATTTTCCACAGTAAACATAGATTTGAAGCTTATCAAATTTCTGCAAATTGGCAGAAAGTGAGGACTACAGATCAGAGTTGAAATGCAGAGCAAGTCAGGCAGTATCTGAGGAGCAGGAAAGTCGATGTTTTGGGCCCAAAGTGTTGAATCTCCTGCTCCTCGGATGCTGCCTGACCTGCTATGCTTTTCCAGCACATTTTGGCTTCTTCAGTAAATTGAAGTACAGCATATCTACTGGTCATCCTTTATTCACAGCACAAGTTAATTGAAACTCCAATATATTTGAAAATTTACTGACTGAATTACTGGAGCAGGAATTTTTTGCCTTTTTTTAATTAAAAAGTCAATACTTATAAACCATTAAAGTAAGACTAAGAATAAAAGGGCCAAATCTATAAAACGTTTCAACATAAAATATATTTTGCCACTAAAGAAAATCACCTCAGCGTTTTAAATTTTTAAGAGCAGCTGAACATTGGAATTCTTAAAATAGAACCCAGTACAGAATGAGCATCAAATAATTTCAGGAAAATTAATGCACTTTTTGGACTGTTTAACTTACTTAGATTTGTATTGCAAGAGCAAATGGGGGATTAGATTAGATTACTTACAGTGTGGAAACAGGCCCTTCGGCCCAACAAGATAAGATCACACCGCCCCGCCGAAGCATAACCCACCCATACCCCTACATTTACCCCTTACCTAACACTACGGGCAATTTAGCGTGGCCAATTTACCTGACCTGCACATCTTTGGACTGTGGGAGGAAACCGGAGCACCCGGAGGAAACCCACACCGATACGGGGAGAACGTGCATCCTCTCAATATGGAATTTAATTAGAATGTCCATGTAAAATCTGCTTACTAACTGGTAAAGTATTTCAATCTATTACTCACACAGCACCAATAATTTCATCTCCTAAATGAAAGCCTCATAAGCAATAACAATATTTACCTCGTACAATACATGTCTCCATTCCGCAGCTGCTGAGTAAGGAATGCCACACACAAAATCCAAGCTAATTCCACCTGCCCTTCCGAATCCAATCTGCAAATAACATCAAGAGCTTCCTGGCAGTCAATTTGGGCAATCTGATGTATTCAAAAATAGGAGGAAAAATAATCAAAGAATGCTTTTGATCTGTTAACAGCATTATGATCGAACAGAAATATATCCTTGTCAGTGAGCGGTTTGTCTTTCCTTTGAACATGATAAACAGTTTGTGTTTCTGTTCTAGCTCTTTTCAAGATCACTTTTATTGATGCCAGTTTATTATTTCCTGATTATTAAATTAGATTTACATTCACTGCAGAATACGAGCTAGGATTCTCTGGATTACTAGTCCCACAACATAATCATGTCACTACCATCTCCACAGATGGATAGTATGCTATTTTAGAATGCTTTGGTCATCAGATGGTGACTGAGCTGAGAAGAAATTTCTTCTCTCAGAGGATAGTGTGTCTTTGGAACACCCTGCCACAGAGAGCTGTGGTGGCAGAGTCCTTGTGTATACTTAAGGCTGAGATAGATAGACTCTTAATCAGTCAGGGAATCAAGGGTTATGGGAAACTGAGCAGTGTCAGACCAGCCATGATCATACTGTGAAGCAGAGCAGATTTGAGAGTCCAAACTACCTATTCCTGTTCCTATTTCTTATGGTCTGATACAACATTTCGAACCATGCATGTAAAATGTGCTCAACATAACAAAAAAAGGAATTCATACAAGGGAACAGGTGTTAAAAAGAGCTAAAATGTCCATTAGGTAACTTAAAAAGAAAACATTAAATTTGATGCTCTTAGGTCCAAAAGATTTGGGAGGAGGCACAGATTTAAAGGTAAATTGGATCAGCCAGTCCTATCAGGAAAATACGAATGGAGATCAAATTTTAAACAAAAGCAAATAAACTTTTACTGAATAGGTAGTAAATGCAGCGTAAAGTTTACAAAATAAGACAGGATAGCAAAAACATTTCATGCATTCAAAATATAGATGAATGCTAACCCAAATTTTGTAGACAAAAATTAATTTTGTATAAAACTACTGTATGTTAGATAGGCAGCAAATTTGCTAACTGAAATAATAAAAAAAACACTGGAAATATTCAACATATCAGGCAGCATCTGTAGAATCAGAGGCAGAGTTATCGTTTCAAGTCAATTACCTTTCATTAGCACTGGGAAAAGTTAGAGATGATGCAAAAACTATTAACCACTGAAAGGGAAACGTGGGAGAAACAACACAACGGAAGGTTTTAATGGGGCCAAAACAAGGTGAGATTAAAATTAAAAAGGGCTTATGCTAAGAGGTTGCAGAAGCAGTAACACATTAAATGAAACAGAAATGTTGTGCTTGGAGGCAGTGAGAATTGTAGAAGCGAAAAAAAATTTAAACCACAATAGCAAAGAAAAGGGGATCTGATGCTACAATCTAAATGTCTTAATAATATGCAGTCGTAGAAGCAGACCATTCAGTCCATCGAGTCTGCTCCACCATTCAATGAGATGATGGCTGATCAGGTAATCCTTTGTAAAGTTGCGAAATGCCTAGCTGAAAGGGGAGTGTTATTTCTTGAATTTCATTAGAACACTGCTGAAGATAGGTCAGAAAGATCAGAGTGGGAATAAGTAGAGAATTAAAATGACAGTCAACTGAATATTTGGACCATATTTTGAAGTGAATGGAGGCAGTTCAGAGCATGGCTGCCCAATTTACATTAGTTATGCAGGTAAATTATTGATTCACCTGAAAGGAGTTCTTGAGGGCTTGGGAGAGTGAGAAGGGAAAAGATCATGAAAGGTATTGCATTTTCTGCTCTGCTTGTGTAGAGAGGAGAGGGGTCTTGGGTTGTCTAGGCAACTGTCCCTTTGCAATGATGAAAGGGCAGGAGGAAAGAGAAAGATGAATTTCTTTGGAGCATCACAAAGTTATTGACAGAAATGGCAGAAAACAGCTATTGAATACAGGCTTATGGGCTGAAAAGTGAGAACATAGGGCACCCTAATGTGATTCTGTTTGAAAGCGAAAGATGTGAGATCAGACATGCATGAAGTAGATGCAACAGAAATTGACAGAATTGAACTGAAACCCAGGTAAGAAAGACAAGGTAGCTGTGGGAGCACATGGGATTAAAGTGAACACTGGTTCATTGTCTTTATTTCTAGGGGTACCCAAGAAGTAGAGAAGTTAAGAGTCAGAGAGAAGCCACAGCGAGTTTAGAGAAAAGGTGACATAAGGAAACAAAATGGCTTTATTTTTGCAATTCAGGGAATGAGGAAGAAACTACAACAATACACCATTAATATAACAGGGTAAAAAGAAAAAAAAAGAGATGACAGAGGGGACTGTAGGGCTGTTATCAATGAATGTTCCATATATTCCATAAAATAGTAGGCTTAGTCAAGACCACAGGGTACACATAACAACAAGCAAATCAGTGAGGTTAAAAGAGAATTCAACAGGAGAACACATTCAAACAGAGAAGATTGGTGGTTGATGGAGTCTTATCTGGCCATCATTTGAGAAAGAAGCAGAAAACATTCACATGCCTATGTGGGATGCAGACATGGAGATAGTGGATGCCCGTGCTGAAGAGGAAACTTTAACTGATAGATGGCATTGAAGAAACAAATTATTTTTCAATTTGCTCATTGCTACATAAAGTACGTTAGAGTACTTTCAAAATAAGTTATTTTACCTACTTGCTCATCACTACATAAGATGTGCAGGTTGGGTGGACTGGCTGTGATAAATTGTCTGCAGTGTCCAGGGATGTGTAGGTGTTATGGGGATAGGGTAGGGGTTAGGTCAATGTGGAACGATGCAGACTCAATGGTCCGAATGGCCTCCTTCCGCACAATAGGGATTCTATAATTCTAAGTCCATTAGAGTACTTTCAAAACCTGACAAAAAGATTTTAATTTTTCTTAACAAGTGAAACATATCATGCAACCTTACCTCCTGCAACAGAATTTCTTCTGGTGATGAGCGGCATAGCCATGTTAAAAATAAATGGAGAAAATACTTGTTTGTGCCAGTTTGAGGATGGTTTACACAGTATTTGGTCAACGTGATTGCTTCTCCAATATGCTTGTACTTCATCAAGTATTTCACTCGATATTCAAAGAACATTGGAGATTCTGATCCCAAGTATTCATTTACTGTTTAAAAACAGAAAATTGACAGGAGGACACTGAAATAAAGTTTGCCCAACTGAAGTACATTTTTAGAATCTTAACTTAATCAATTTCTGTGAATAGCAAAATCAGGTAATCATATGAGTCTAAAACTATTAAGCAGGCTAATTAACAGACATTAGAACTGCTGGTACACGAACAAAACAGATGACTCTACTTGCAAATTTATCTTTTTATTTTCATTGTAAATTGAGATGGTCAACCTTTCTTAGACAGACACTCCTTCAGATTATATATCTAATTTATTTTCTACCGTATCTTTTAAAAACAAGCTCACAATGAAGTATAGTACGCTTTCTTAGCGAACCCACCTCCATCTACGTTATCCTCACCTGTCAAAATTAGGTGAAGCACAATTAATTACTACTCTATACAGAACAAAACTGCAGAAGAGCAAAAATGCTTAACTGCAGTCATCTTTGCCTGTTTGGTAAAACTATGCATGTGCAGACTTGTAACTTCAATTTTCGTTTCAGTTCAATTAATAATTGACACTTAAGTTTCCAATAATTCTTTCAGTAATGCCATGCATTCAGCATTAACCATACTGAAGTAAAACAGATTCCAAAATTTACTGTGCTGCGTTTAGCTTATATTGTAATGTCAGGCAGTGTTTAACTACTAGCACACGTGCAAGTAAACAAGCTGAACATTTTAACAAGAATATTTGAGCAACAATAAAACCTTTCATTTGGATGTACACAAACTATTATACCAAGAGCTATTGCTTAATTAAATGTGCTGTGCAATTAAACTCAAGTACAAGCATGTCAAACTGATTAATTGATGCAAATAAGCATTTGAATCAATAAGTGATTTGCACAGGCTATGCCCAGGTACTAAACAGGCTTGCAGTGAAAACCATGTTGTTGATTAGGTAATTCCCTTCGCTGCTTTCATCACAACTGCTGAGATAATCAAGGGAATTCCAATCTCCTTGGACTGGTTGCTTTTCAAGTTCAGTTTGCATGCTGATGTCAAGATGAAACATTACAGGCAACCAAATGTCTGGCAGAGCTTTGTATTTTGTTAATTTTTAAAACATGACTTTGAATAAATATAATGGTCCACTGACAGCCCAGTGCGTATAAAAGTAGCTTAAAAAAGGTCTCAGGTTTCATTTCTGTTATGTTAGTTAAGCTAACATGGGGCTATGGTATATGGGCCACAATCTAGTCCATTCTTTGAGACTACTAGGATGAAGGGCAGAAAATAATCAGCCAGGATTTTTGCTTCAATTCAAAAACTTCTGCAGGCAAATGCAAGTGTGTGGAGATCAAATGAAAGCAGAATTTGCCTTTTTGTAACTACTTATACTGTTCATAGGTCTATTGAATCTCATCTAATCTCACACATGAAGACTATAGGTTGGTGCTGGAAAGAGTATACATATGCAGACTGTACTCCAGAATAAAGGTGAAACTGTTGGAATTTTAAGACTTTACCACTATTCAACCCATCTATCCCATGCCCACAAATACTTATCCAGTCACTACTCCATTTCTTAGTGTGTTCTTATAAATACAATCTATTCTCAACCAGTTTGTTTTAAAAAAAAATATTTTATTCAATTGCCCAACCTTGCATTTTGAAATGATTAAGACTGGATGGAAAACAATCTGCTCACCTAACTATAATTAGCCTTTTGAGAACTCCAGTCCTTGAATAGCCACTTTTTTTTTGCTGCATATCTGAAGAATCTCACAACATGCTGTACCATCCATTAATTTGGACCTTGATGTTTAAATTCTAATTTTGCTTTAATGAAATATTTTGGGTTTTCCAGTGTGTATTGTTATGACTCACGCGGGGAGTAATTGGGAGTAATTACCCAGGGATGTCCAGACAATAGACTAAACAGTTAATGTACTTAGTTTGAGGCCATCATACTCTGGCCATCAGCTTATTACAACCTACCATCCTAATGCATGATAATCAATCTGCCCCAGATTCTGAACAACATTGCCCACCCAATTAGTGATTTAAGGTTTCTTTGAATGGATCCCCTGCTAAGTTTCCGAACTCATATTTTCCTTGCAAAGCTAGAACTTTTAACTTGCCTGAAATTTGTTTCCCCAGGGTTTCAAGCTGTCCAAACAATGAAATAAAAGCAAATAGCAACAGATTTGACATATCATTTTCCTTTCCATTGTAGATTTCAGCAACCCACATTGAACAGATCAAACTCCCACTAGGAAATCAGTTTTAGATTGTTTTGCACTATTGAATATTCAATTGTTACTCAACAATAAGTACAAATTTAGATTTTATTGCCTCTCCATTACCATCGCTGGTTGTTGGTTTTGAGATTCCAATTCAATGCAATGACAATTTATGGATGGCAACAAGCACCAACAGTAAGTATGCTTTAATTTTAAGATAAAGTAACGTTTTCTGTTCAACATCTTTCAACTTGAGCTAACAGATTATCACAAACTAATAAAACAAAATCCAAAATTATATCCTAGGATGATAATAATAGCAGTTAGAAATAGTGGATTTGCAGTAGCCATGTCCCAGGAATCCTTAGATTCTGGAAAATTCCAGGAGGATTTTGTTACATGGGATAAACCCCTCTGCTAATTTAAACTTACACAGAAGCTCACCTCGTGCCGTAATCTGTTAAATTGAGAGGTAAAGAACCATCCCAGATCTCACTATTTAAAGAATAAAACTGTTAATTTTTACTTTAAGTCCAAAAGATAACATTAGACAACACCTATTTGCAATTCCTTTCTCTTAAACCTATCTTTTACCTCCCACTCTACAATACTGGGCCGAATTAAAAAAATACATTTCAAAACCAGCCAATTTTATCGACTCTCCTTTGTAGGTTTTTCCCTGTATTTTCCTGGACCATCTCTTTGGTCTTCTGCTGCACAACTTTTCTTTTGGACAAGTACCTTCCAGAGAGCTATTTGTTTAGTAGTCAGGACTTGGTGTTCTTGGCAGTTCTCGCCCGAACTGTTCAAAATGTCAGATTTTATACCCCAAAATATCGTATTATTTCATTGGTTTGATGTCACCCCAAACAGTAAAATTCAAATTCAATGGGATTTTGGTATCTATCGCATAATTTAAACTGATTGGCCAAATTTGAATTTGTTTTTTCCCCATGGCAATGCAACTCCAGTTATTTGTTTCAACCAAATGTTACATTTAATTGTTCAGCGCACACTCTGCCTCTCTAGGTATGTGCCAGCTGCCACTCTTAAAGGTACAGTACGCACAATTTGAACAATAACAATTTGAAAACTGCCCATGGAGTAGTTTTATTTTAGAAAGTGAAAGAGACAAAAAATAGATAATTATAGGTCATCAGGAAAGAGTTTAGAGTCTATAATAAAAGATTCTAATAGCAGAACATTTAGAAATGTAGAATATGATCAAGCAGAGCAAGTAGGCCTTCACTCATGCCTGACAAATTTAGCAGAATTCTGAAGGTAACAAACAGGATAGAAGAGCAAGTACTAAATGTAGTACATTTGGATTTTCAGACAGCATTTGATAAATTAACACATCAGGTAACTTGATAACAGCTCATGGTGTTGGAGGTGGTGCATTAGCATGGGTCGAGGATTTGCTAACTAACTGCCACCAGAGTTGGGATAAGAGGGATATTTTCAGGATGACAATTTGTAACTGGTGGAGTGGCACAGGGATCAGTGTTAGCACCACAATTATTGACAATGTATATTAATAACTTAGATAAGGAAAGTGAACATAGTTTGTGAACTATGACCATAGGCGGGAAGGCAACAGGTAAGGATGGCTCAGCATCTGCAGTGGGATACAGACAGGGGTTAAATGAATGGGCAAAAACTTAGCAGATGCAGTGTATAAGGAATGAAAGCATATGCACTTTGGCAGGAAGAATAGAGGAGCTGACCATTATTCAACTGTACAAAGACTGCAGAAAGCTATAGAACAGAGGGGCTGGATAAGCATAGAAAGCTAGCAAAGTTCAGTGGGTAATAGGGAAGACAAATGGAATGTTGGCAAAAGGAGTGAAGTATAAAAGTCAGGAGGGTTTGCTAAAATTATACAAGATATTAGTCAGACCACAGCTGGAATACTGAATACCTTATCTAAGGAAAGATGTACTGAGAGGTAGTACAGAGAAGGTTTGCTAAACTGATACCAGGGATGGAGGGATTATCCACTGGGCCTGTACTCATTGGACTATTGAAGAATCAGAGGTGACCCTATTGAAAGATACAAGATCCTTAGAGGATTTGACAAAGTTGATGCAGAGAGGTTGTTCTCCCTTATGGAAGGGTCCAGGATCAGTGGGTATAAACTCAGATTAAGGGGTCGCACATTTAAATCAGGCATGAGGAGGAATTTCTTCTCAGGGTTAAGAATCTTAAAATTTCTTTACTACAAACACTGTGCAGAATGGGTCGCAAAGTATTTTCAAGGCTGAGATAAAGACTTTCAATCAGTGAGGAAATCAACAGTTATGGGGAAAAAGCAGGAAAGTATGTTGAGAATTGTGATCTCATTGAATGGCAGACTCAATAGCCTATCTGTGGCCTTATAACATGGATGAAATAATTAATTAAGAAATTTGAACATTTGACAATAATTGCAATATTTTTCAGACAATTTAAATTTAGTCTACTGGTTTTGCAAGGTGAAACAAAATTAGTTCTCATATTGAGAAATGTCACCCAAGTGTCGTGATCAGTTAGCATGTTAGCTTGTTTTAACAGCAAAACCATTTTGATCAGTATTTTTTTTAAAATCACATGATGTCACACTAAGTTCAGCAAAAAAAAACAAACATACAGACTTTAAAATTAGGAGCAAAAATACTGTTTACAAACCGATATCCATATGTTTAATTAGGTAGCAAATATGACTGAAATTTACAAAGATGATTGAATAAATCTGTAATTTAGCAACAACAGTAGTTAACACCTTATATTCAGAAGCCTGAATCCTCTCTAAGGAAACCCAGGCACGAATACATCTGTGACAAAGAGATAGGGCAGTTGGAAATTATGATCCCCACTCCAGTCAGCTGCTTGGACCTGCTAATTTGGCCAGGCCCAGGAGCAAACACACAAGAAGGTCCTCTGATTTATCCAGGAGAAAGTGAGGACTGCAGATGCTGGAGATCAGAGCTGAAAAATGTGTTGCTGGAAAAGCGCAGCAGGTCAGGCAGCATCCAAGGAGCAGGAGAATCGACGTTTCAGGCATAAGCCCTTCTTCAGGAAGGACCTGAAGAGCTTATGCCCAAAACGTCAATTCTCTTGCTCCTTGGATGCTGTCTGACCTGCTGCGCTTTTCCAGCAACACATTTTTCACCTCTGATTTATCCACCACTCTGCACCTGGTGCCCAATGAACAAAGGTTTTTTAAAAAACTAAACAGCGATGTACCTATCCTCAACCAACATATACATTGTCCACAGTCTGCATAACATGCAGAATAAATATTTGAGTTGGGAAACCATGAACTACTTTAACTTATAATCCTACATGGCTGCAGCGATTAACATTATCCATACAATGTCTCTTATGGAAAGCTGGATGACCCCCATGTAGACATTCCTCCAATAGGAAACCCCCAACCACTGGTAGAATAGATGTTGCCCAGGCTATAGATAAAGGAAGCTAAGTAGCAGAAGCCTATACGGGAAACTCCTCCATGCCGTAGCAAAGACACAAAAAACACATTATGGGCACAGGCTCCTTAGAAAGGTTCTGCAATTGGAGGCCGATGAGCAATTCCACTCGAGCAGGCAATTTTAAGCCTAACTTTCTTATTCTGGATACTTACAACAAAGGAAATAGTTTCTGTCACAACAGATTTTTATAAGCACCTGTTGAGATATTATGACACAGAAGTACGGATTCAAATCCTTCCTGCTTCAAATCCAACCTTCTGGCACAGAGTAGTGACATTACCACCATGCCACAATAGTCCTAGTTTTTGAAGAAATATTTTGAACCAATCTGTTTGGATAGGTTATTACACACCATTGAGACAGGTAGAACTTGAACCTGAAACTTTCTGGCCCAGAGGAAGAAACACTTCCACTGTACCACAAAAGCCCCAAGAACCCAGTTCTTAGCTTTTAAATCAGCTTGTTCATGAATATTATGACATCTCTGCAGCAGATGGCACTTGAACCATTAAGAAAAACAAGCATCAATAGCTCTCAATCAACCCTAGAGTAATTCTGGTTTACTTTTCAGAGGCACCTGAATTTCTAACACTGACACTCAGCTCCTGTGCTCATTCAACAAGATCATGTCTGACCTGATTGCTCCATATTGCCCATCCAAAATAATCTTTCATACCCCTATCAGGAATCTATCTCTGCCTTCAAACGATTCAAAGGCTTTGCTTGCACTGCCTGTTGAGGAAAAAGTTCCAAAGAAGGAAAAAAAAATCCTATCTTAAATGGCTGGTCCCTTATTTTTAAAATGGCTCTCTGGTTCTAGATTACTATAGAAAAATTATTTCCATATCCAAATGATTGAGTCATCAGGAAATATTTCAAGCTTTCAAAAGTAGTACTAGAAATATTTAGAAGGTCAGGAAACATTGGATTTCTCTCTCTAAAAACAATGCCAAGACCTCAGTATTTCAAATACTTTCATTTTATTTGCTGATTTCCAGTATTTGCAGTACTTTACTTTTATTAAATCAAGCAAATTAGAGGTTCTGGCCAACTGGAGTACTGGGTTCAGCAATACGAAACTTTTCTAGCTCAGATTAACCAACTGGCAGAGCAGTATTTGCATGGTATCATACTTTGCTGGTACGTATCAGGTACAACTTGCTCCCTTTATTTAAAGGTAAAAGTTCCAAGAAAAAATAATGATGCATGCAGTCAAGTCCTTACTCTAGACTAAGTTTCAAAAGGGGATCAGTTAGCTCAGTTCACTGAATGGCTGGTTTGCAATGCCAACAGGTTCAATTCCTGCACTAGCTGAGGTTACCATGAAAGACTCTCCATTTCAACCTCTCCCTTTGTCTTAAGGCAGTGACCCTCAGCTTAAAGCAAAACCAGTTGTCTCTCTCAATAGTCTGGTAAAGTTGGCATTTTCCTACCTTTACCTAAGCTTCCAGAAATTCTTCACTCTAAGTTCAAAGCTCAAACCCAAAACTAGCAGAGCAGGACATAAAAGGAACGGCTGTTAAAGCATTATCAGTGTGCATTAGTGAGTGCATCCAAGTTCTTTAAATTACAGGAACAGCAGACGGGGAAAATGCTATATGAAATAATACAATTGTAGCTCAACATTCTGCCAAATTCCATCCTTGGAGAAGATCAAGCCTAAAAATTAAGTTTTAGCAATGCCAAGAGCGCTAGTTTAAACATTTCAAATGAGATTTTAGGGAAATAAAATGTTATTAATCTACTGAATACATACCTAATTCCTGAGTTACTAACTCTTGGTTAAGGATGGACATCAGTACTGGATTTTGCCACGGGCCTCCATTTCTACTCAACCTGATTAGTACATCAAATTCTGCGTTTAAGTCATTTTGTAAAACAGTGTGACATTCCTGTAGAGAAAATGTAGAATGTAAATAGAAATTAGTAGACAGGGTCATAAATACATTGTTTTAAATTAAAAGATGTGATAATAACAAGAGACAAAGCAAGCATCTTGTGACATAACTTGCTATGTTAAAACTAATTTCTGTAATTAACTTCTGACATGTAAAAACAGAAAATATTACCTGAATGGTTTTTAAAAATTCGTCCCAGAACCCTTTAGATGAATCATCCTCAATGCAATACAGCAATACTTCAAAACAGCTCCTATTAACAATGCAGAAAAGTTGAAAGTACAAATATTCTAGATCTTTGGAAACATTACAACTATTTCAGTTCATGGTGTTGCAACAAATGCTTTCAAAAAAACTTAAGTAGAAAAATTACCAGCCAGAAGCTAAGCAACACAATATCAGCAAACGTTTAATAAAAGATGATGCTGGAAATACTCAGGTGGTCGGGCAGTAGCTGTGAAGAAGGAAACACGAGTTAAATGCTTCATTTTAATGACCTTTCGTCCGCTGCCAAATTACATATACCTTTTGTAAATTTCCACCAGTACATAATGACAATTTTCTATGGCAATACTGCCAAGCTCATTAGTTCATATTGGGAGTTACATACTGATCCAGCATTTACATTCCCATCAATTGAAATTTACTTGCTTGACAAAAAAAAAAGTTTTCATAAACATATCCCATCTTTTTATCAGGACACTACACTCTTCACAGTTATAGAATGATGATAAATAAAAGATATTTCAAAAGCCACAAATGAATCATGCGTGACAAGGTACCGAAAATATCTCATGTTTTGGTTCAAATATTCTCCTAAAAGTTCAAAAGAGAAAACAGATAAGTGAAAATTGATCTGATTTCCATGAAATTCAAGAGACATCCCAAATACTTGGGAATGTTGGCATTGGCAGAGACCTTTGCATCCCATAAAAACTGAAAATAAAGAGTATCAAATCACATCTCCAATGGTTTGAAATGTCTGATTTTGGGTAACTGCAGCAGCTCTGTCCTGCAAAGCAGGTTTCCACAAAGAGTAATTTAATGAATGATCAGTGAAGCTGTTTTTGGTTTAAGAAATAATTTTAGGTCAGCTTTCTTAGCAGTGCCAATTTATCATTGGTTAATGCAGTGACATTTAACATTCAATAAAAATAGCAGACAGGACCTCACTTTATCATACCAGAATATTAGCCTGAATTGTGATTCATCCTAGAGGGGGTCTGGAGCTCTCAACCGTTTACCCAAAATTATGTATACTTCCAGTTAAGCCAAGTTACCAACTAAGTAATGAAATATATACTGCATAATGAGCAAAGGTTTGATTGGGCCCTCACCCATTTCTGAATGTTGAGACTTCCACAGGTTTGACAAAATGATTTTGGCTACTAAAGAAAAGTACTATGGATACTGGAGATCTGAAATATAAAGTGCTGCAGATGCTCAGTAAATCTGACACCAGGTGGAGAAAGAAAATGAATTAGCATTAACTTCAATATGACTGCTCAGAAAAGATTTCCCTACTAATGGTTGATAATATTAATACAAAAAATCTGAATTTAATGGAAAATCTATATTTATCGAAACAGGGTAGGATTTCATACAGATTGCTACCCTAGAGTTGACACAGCTGAGCTAGAGCTGCGTAGCGATATGGGTAATGATAACCAGATAGTGGCAGGAAAGGAGAGAGGGTACAAACATAGAGGTACATAAACAAATAAGGTCAGAAGTCAAAAAGAGACAATATTCGAGGCTCTTAATCTTAATGCATACAGAAATTATAACAAGGTGGGTCAAATGGCATTCCTTCTGCCTAATAATTGCAATTCTGTGAAGATGGATGAATTGGAAGTAGAATACACAAACAGTTGTGATAAGAGACAAGATTGCAAATTGATAACAGCCAGTATCTGAATATGCAGATACGTTCTATTTTGTTCAAAAAGCGCACAATTTGTAGACAGTCAATATTTTATAATCCATGTGACATTTTATAAATTCCTACTTTGGAAATAGATCCAGTCTGATTCAAGGTTGGAATACATACAGACTTTAACCTCACAACTTTAATGCCTTGCCTGAGCTAAGATGTCACTTTTTTTTTATATAAAACCTTAAGTTATCTAGGGAATGGGACTTGAAAGTAGTTCTGGGATTTACATATTAATGAATCAAAACTGGCAACCCATTCTAAATGATGAAAGACTAAACAGCATTTGTTCAATATATCGCATTGGTGTATGACACCATGTTCTTTTGCTATAAATTCTGTGTCCTACGATGCTACTCCACTAGCTACCTGATAAAAGAGCAGTGCTCCGAAAGCTTGTCCTTCCAAATAAACCTGTTGGACTATAACCTGATGTCGTTTGATTTTTAACTTTGTCCACCCCAGTCCAACACTGGTACCTCCGTATTATCTCCTAATACAGGATGAGATTGGTGCTCCATTGTTGCCTGATCGAGGCAAGCATGGCCGTGACGTGTCTGAAGTTCACATTCCGTTTAAGGGCAAGAATGTTGACGGAGGTAAGAGACTGAAACCTAAAAATAAGTAATGCAAGATCTTGAAGAAAAAGCTGGCTAATGTGAACTGGGAAAGCACGTTTAAAGGTAAGATGGTAGAAAAGCAGTGGCAGACATTTATGGAAATATTTTAAAACTTTCAGCAAAGATATAGAAAGGAACCTCAATTATCCTAAGGACACTGGCAGGGACTATTCTGTTCAATCAATTGTCGAATAACATAGCTAACCACGCATCGTGTCCTTGCAATCTCATTCGGATCATCTGAAATTTGAGTTAATCAAATGTCAGGTAATCTAGGGTCCTCTGGATTCTATTGGAAAAGAAAGATCTTATGGGAACAATGTACCATTTGAGGTTAATTGCAAACGCTGTTAGTAGAAAGGTACAGTACAGCCAGAGATTGATAAAACTTCAGAAACCAAAGGATGACTAAGAAAATAAAAGGGAGAAATTAAATCAGTGTGAACAGGAGAGAATACCTGTCTCAAAACTTTTAAAATATACAAGAAAAAAGGAGCAGTTAAGATAAATATTGGCTACACAGAAATCAGTCTAAGTAACAGACTTTTGGGGTAAGCATTGTGTATTTATCTTTAAAGTAGAAAATACATCAAAAATAGAAGAAACAAAAGGGGTGAAGGAATGTGAAATAATTCTGGCACTGGAGAAAGAGGATTAGGAAAATTAATGGAACAAAAAGCTAGCAAGTGTCCTGGACCTGTAGCAATCCGTCCTAGGAATCTTCAGAGGGTGCTCAACAGTGGATAAATTAGCTGCCATCTTCCAATACTCACTACATTTAGGAAATTTTTTTTAAGCTGGAAATGTGCAAATGTAATATCTAAATTCAAGGAGACGACAAACAAAGCAAGAAACTATATGGTAGTTAGTCTAATCTGTCACTGGGGAAATAAAAACATCGAAAAATGAGGAGGCAGTAGCTGGATTACTAGAAAATCAGACAAAACAATTTTGAGAAAGGTAAGATGCATTTCAAAAACTTAAATTTCTTTGAGGATGTAATAAGTAGGATGGATAATGAGATACCAGTACATTTGTTTATTAAGATTTCCAAAGGGTATTCAATAAAATTCTGGACTTAGTTCTCTGTAATGAGCCAGTCTGCAGTTTCAAAGAGAGAAGGTAAAATTGGATGTAACGGTGTTACAGTTAAATAAAGGTAATTACAGTAGCATGAGAGAGGAACTGACGAAAGTTGACTGGAAGCAGAACCTAATGGGGAAGGCAGTAGAGCAACAATGGCAGGAGTTTCTGGGTGTAATTGAGGACACAATTCAGAGATTCATCCTGATTAGAAAGCCATGGCTAACAAAGGAATCAGGAAATGTATCAAAGAAGAGAAAGCCTATAAAGTGGCCAAGAGCACTGGGAATTCAGAAGATTGGGAAGACTACAAAAACAGAGGATAACAGAGAGAAATAAGGAGAGGATCAAATATGAAGGTAAGCAAGCCAGTAATATTAGAAATGATAGTAAAAGTTTCTTTCAATACAGAAACAAACAAGAAGCAAAAGTAGAAATTGAGCCGCTCCAAATTGATGCAGGAATGCTAGTGATGGGAGATAAGGAAACAGCTGAAGAACTTAATAAGTACTTTGTGTCAGTCTTCACAGAGGAAGATAAGAGTTATATCCTAACAACTAAGGAGAGTCAGGGGGCAGAGTTGAGTGTGACAGCTATTACAAAAGAGAAAGTGCTAGAAAAGCTAAAAGGTCTAAAAATTGATAAATCTCCCTGGCCCTGATGGGCTAAAAAACAAAGAACAAAGAAAATTTACAACCCAGGAACAGACTCTTCAGCCCTCCAAGCCTGAACCAATCCAAATGTCTAAACCTGTCAGTCAGTCAATTCCTCAGCATTTGTATCCCTCTGCTCCCCACCTACTCATGTATCTGTCCAGACGCATCTTAAATGAATCTACTGTGCCTGCCTCTATCACCTCTGCTGGCAATGCGTTCCAAATGCCACCACCTTGAAAGCATGACCTCTCGTTATTCAATCGTTCACCCTGGAAAAAAGCTTGTCTCTATCCACCCTGTCAATAACCTTCATGATTTTGTAAACCTCAATCAGGTCCCCCTCAATCTTCTTTTTTCTAGTGAAAATAAACCTAACCTACTCAACCTCTCTTCATATTTAGCACCTTCCATACCTGACAACAGCCTCATAAACCTTCTCTGCACCCTCTCCAAAGTGTCCACATCCGTTTGGTAGTGTGACGTCCAGGACTGTACACAGTATTCCAACTGTGGCCGAACCACATCCTAGAGTTCTCAGGGAGGTGGCTGAGGAAATAGCGGAGGCGTTGGTTGTGATCTTTCAAAAATCACTGGAATGAGGGGAAGTCCCAGATGATTGGAAAATTGCTACTATAACCCCCTTGTTCAAGAAAGGATCAAGACAAAAGATGGAAAATTAAAGGCCGATGAGCATAACCACGATTGTAGGTAAAATTCTAGAATCCATCGTTAAGGGTTATCGGAAGTGCAGGGTCGGATTAAAACAAGTCAGCATGGGGATGTTGTGCCTGAAAAACCTATTAGAATTCTTTGAAGAGGTAACCGGTAGGTTAGACCAGGGAAATCCAGTGGATATTATTTATCTAGACTTCCAAAAGGCCTTTGATAAGGAGCCTCATGGGACGCTGTTGAGTGTGAGATGAGGGCCCATGGTGTTTGAGATGAGGTACTAACATGGATTGAGGATTGGCTGTCTGACAGAAGGCAGAGATTTGGGATAAAAGCTTCTTTATCGGAATAGCAACTAGAGACAAGCGGGGGCCCACGGATTCAGTGTTGGGGCTGCAGCTGTTCACTTTATATATTAATGATCTGGGTGAAGTGATTGAGGGCTTTCTGGCGAAGTTCGCTGATGATACAAAGTTAGGCGGTCAGGCAGGTAGTTCTGAGGTGGTGGGGAGGCTGCAGAAAGATTTAGACAGTTTAGGAGAGTGGTCCCGGAAATGGCTGATGAAATTCAACGTGAGCAAATACAAGATCTTGCACTTTGGGGAAAAAAAATACTGGCATGGACTATTTTCTAAATGGTGAGAAAATTCCTAAAGCCAAAGTACAAAGGGATGTGGGACTGCTAGTCCAGGATTCTCTAAAGGTTGACTTGCAGGTTGAGCCCATGGTTAAAAAAGCAAATGTAATGTTGTCATTTATCTCAAGAAGGTTGGAATATAAACACAGCGATGTGCTACTGAGACTTTATGAAGCTCTAGTTAAGCCCCATTTAGAATTTTATGTCCAATTTTGGGCCCCACACCTCAGGAAGGACATACTGGCACTGAAGTATGTCCCGCAGAGATTCACACGGATGATCCTTGGAATGGTAGGCCTAACATATGATAAGCAGCTGAGAATCCTGGAATGGTATTCATTAGAGTTTAGAAGGTTGAGGGGAGATCTAATAGAAACCTACAAGATTATGCATGGCTTAGAAAGGGTGGACGCTAGGAGTTTGCTTCTGTTAAGCGGGGAGACTAGGACCTGTGGACACAGCCTTAGAATTAGAGGGGGTCAATTTAAAATGAAGAGATATTTATTCAGCCAGAGAACGCTGGGCGTGTGGAATTCATTGCCACGGACCACAGCAGAGGCCGGGCGTTAAATGTCTTCAAGGCAGAGATTGATAAATTCTTAATCTCGCAAGGAATTAAGGGCTATGGGGAGAGTGCAAGTAAGTGGAGTTGAAATGCCCATCAGCCATGATTTAATGGCAGAGTGGACTCAATGGGCCGAATAGCCTTACTTCCACTCCTGTGTCTTATGGTCTTTAAATGCCAAACAAAAGGTTACCATACAAGGAAGAGCTTGTGGTGCTGGAGGTGATAACTTAGCATATATAAAGAATTGACTAATAGAAAACAGAGTTATTACAAAGGGCCAGTTTGTAGATTGCTGTTTAAAGTCCACTGAGAGTACCACAACAAGCAGTGCCAAGGCTCAAATTATTACAACCTACAATAACTTGGGCAAGGATTTAGCAGATGGAAATATGGCGAAATGCAAGGCTGTCGTGTTTAAATAGCAAGATACTGCAGAACACAAATAGGATTCTTGCATCCTTACTTATGAATTACAAAATAGTGGGAAAGTTGGTACAATAAGCATTCAAATGGTCAATTGAATGCTTGATTCTTACTGCAAGTTAGAACATTATCACAATTGTTATGGCATTGGAGCTGTTCATTTGACACAGGCAGTGGCCCTTATAGATGGACGTGGTCATGGGTTTGGAAGGTAACCCTCAGGAGTTGGTAGTGACAGTTCTCCATTTTTATGCCATTGTAAGATTATGAGTCCTGAACCATCTGAAATGGACGAGAAAATAAGTTAAAGGAAATGATGATAGATTAGCTATGGCAGACATTTATGATGATATTTCATAGCTCTAAATAAAGATCCATTTTACTGAGAAATAAAAACTCTGGGAAGCGTGAACCATCCATGATAAATTGAGACAATTAAGAATGACATCAATTTGGTAAAGTATATAATGTGAAGATTAGCGATGCACCAGAAAATTGGAGAAATACTATAAACCAGGCTTCGATAACTAAAGGAGAAAACTAGCAAGAAATGTCAAAAAAAGATAGTAACAGCTTGTACTAGTATATAATAGTAGCTAAGCTGGCCCCTTAGGTTGGGAAATTAATAACGGAGCAAAGGACAATGCAGAGACTGAAGAAATAATTTTACCAACCATCACTATAAGAGAAATAATAATAATAATAGACAATCAAGGGGAGAAAGAGGAGGAACTTTAAAGTGTTAATTCTTGTTGGAAGAAAACTTAGGACATAAAATTGACAATCCTGAACCTGACGGCTTGCAAACTAATTCTTAAAAACGGTTGCTACAGAGATAGTAGACACATTGAAGAATCTATTTGGGGTGATTATAGCCAAAGGTAAACTGCAAATGGAAACTCCTTTTCTAGAGAGAAAGGACATAGATAGCAGGAAACAACACAGTCTGGTTAGCCTAACACCTGTCATCAGAAAAATACTGGAATCCATTATTAAGGAACTAGCAGCAAAACATTACAAAAAGTGCAATATAATCAGAGGTGGCATGGTTCACGTGAATGGTTTGATGAGGTGATTCCAATGCTCTGAGAACATATTGAGCAGAAAGCAAAAAGGGAAACCAAGAATGCAGCACTTTTAGATTCTCAAAAGGCATTTGATAGTGTGCCATAAAAAAGTACCCACACAACAAAAATGACCTTGGAACCGTGAGGGCAAAGTGGGGGGGGGGTGGAAAGGTTACAGATAGTGGCCAGAAATCTGATAGATGAGAATACAAGAAAACCATTGTGAAACTATCATGTTGGCAAGGAGGGAAGAGAAAAATCTTATTCAAAAGGAGACACTCTGGAATGCCACAATATAGAGAGGGATAGGATGGCCTCAAACATGAAATCACGAATGGTTTATTTTACTTACCCATGTCTGACCTAATGCTAAGAACTACAAAGTACACGGAATAATGCACATGTGCATTAGAAGGCAGTTGAAAATATATGTCTGAAAGTATAGAGTAAGGACCATTTTGCTGTACCTTTCCTCATAAGGCAAATCTGTTTCATCCCAGGAAGCTGTTAGTGAATCTCCCCGAAGTGCTTCCAAAGCAAGTGTATTCTTTTTGATGAAGGATAAAACAAAACAGTATTCCAGGTGCAACTTCACCAATGTAAAGTTGGTTACAAGACTTTCTTATTTTATACTCCATCACCCTTGTAACAAAGACGAATATTCTATTTACCTTGCTAAATACTGGTTTTATATACAAGTGTGAAACAATTAATGGTCTTTCTATCTTTAAAAGAACAAGGTAATAAATAGATTTTTTTTTAAATTACTTACAATGCCAGACGGCTCAAGACGTATTGGATGTGTTCACATTCTGGAGCAAGGAAGGGTCTAGCTTTGGTAAAACAGCAAATAGCACTTTTAAGCACATGAACTAGTGGCAAAGGTACCTGCCATCTTCCAGCATGCCATTCAGTTACCTGTTCAAGGAAGAGAAGACTGAAGGTTAAATATTGTTGCAAGATCCTCAACTATTAGTTTCAACACTATTATTTCACTAAATATAAGTTCCCTGATGTTTTTGCATCAAAATTTACACTTTTAATTGTTGTCTTATATATAAAATCTGAAGTTAACCATTCATATGATACCATTCAGTTCTACTTATCAGGAGGAAACAAAGCTTTGGCAAATTACACTCGAGTGCAGATTAAAATCTAGGAGGGAAAAAATTTTAAGGGTAATTTCATAAGAATATCATGAAGAACTTGGTGCTGCATCCCAACAATCCCCTTGACCTGGCATCAGAATTAAACTGCCATCAGGATAGGAGAAACAGGGCATAGAGATCACGATATCAATGAAGGAACAGCTGCAGGATAGGAAACATTGAAACTCTGTGCCTGAAGCTCTTGCTCATCTGGCCGGCTGTATTCTTTTTGTTTTTCTTAATTTCAGTTTTGTATCAAAGTTCATCTTTTCTTCTTTACTGCAGCTGTAGTGGTGGAAGGCAGTAGCATGGTGAATCCAGACGTCCATTCCTCGTGGGCATAGTGACCATGGCTTTACCGAAGGCCTCATCTCTCATGGGTCTGGTCTGTTCCTCCTGGCAGCAGTTTCAGCGGTGACTTTAGTGGTGGTGCACAGCGGTTCTGGATCATTCCTTCTGGCTATGGCAACATGGTGGTTTCGGGCAGCGACTGAAGCGGTGACAGCAACTTGATGGGTCCAATCCATCCCTGATGCAGTGGCTTTGGTGTCGGCTTGAGCAGCGCGATGGGTCAAGTCCAAAAATCATTGCTTTGATGGCCTTAGAACAGCATGGTCTTGTAGCCAATCCAGAAACCCAGACTGTCATGGATGGAGCATAGAATGAACTTTGTCCTAACTTTGTCTCAATTATTTCCTTTTACAATTTCTGTAATTAAGATGGCACCAAATTGTGGCAATTTATACACATCTCACTGTATTTTCATAAAGTGACAATAAGTTGCTATTTTATTCTTTGTTGGCAGATTTTTACAAAGTCAGTAAAACGTTACTTAACTAGTGACCGTGCCAACAAGTGCCATTAACCCGAATGGTTTTGAGAAACCAGCACTTACAACAAGATGACACTTGCTTTTTCACACGTGTGAATTTCAGCAAAAATGTGAATTATTAGGGTGAGACCACTTAGAATCCTTAAAATATATTACTTAAGTAAATCATATTCTGTTTTTAGGAGTCTGACTACTAATGATTTTGATTTGTCAACTGTCAATTGAGCAGAAGTATATCAATCTAAAACAAAAGCTTAGGAGGGCAGAAACAGTTAACTAGTTGATTTTCTTTTCCCCAAATCAGCAGCATGTAAGCAAGACTTTGGTTATTTAAAGGAGAACAGGTCCCCCAAACTGTCAAAAACGTACTCATAATAATGTACCTTGTGCAGGATTGTGTTTGAACGACGAGTGAAATCAGTAAACATCTTCTCTATTCAGCAACTGCAGTGCAGTTCAAGGCAGCAATGAAATCTCGAAGTACAGTTCTTACAGTAGCCTCTATACACAGTTCTTTCATATATATTAAAATTCTATCACTATGGTTTTTCATAGTTTTAACCATTGCACACAAAGGTTTGTGTACATCTGTCCCATGGAAGCAGGAGAGTGTTTAAATATTTGCTAAGTGCTGGCTGCTACTCGGATTAGCGTGTCTGTCTGGTCTGCTGGCAGAATTAAGAGGTGTTAGTCCAGTTATCTTAAGTTTGTACATATTAGTAAAAGTTCCAGACCTATATACGATCTAAATAAATTAGAAATTATGCATACACTAAATAAAAGTATATTAAGAATATTAAACTGATTATCACAGTTGCATCATGAAATTTATTTACCACCCATGGTTTGATGGTTCTTTATTACAGTCAGAGTCTTAGAGATGTACAGCATGGAAACAGACCCTTTGGTCCATCCCGTCCATGCCGACCAGATATCCCAACCCAATCTAGTCCCACCTGCCAGCACCTGGCCGATATCTCTCCAAACCCTTCCTATTCATATACCCATCCAAATGCCTCTTAAATGTTGCAATTGTACCAGCCTCCACCACTTCCTCTGGCAGCTCATTCCATACATGTACCACCCTCTGCGTGAAAAAGTTGCCCCTTAGGTCTCTTTTATCTTTCCCCTCTCACCCTAAACCTATGCCCTCTAGTTCTGGACTCCCCGACCCCAGGGAAAAGACTTTGCCTATTTATCCTATCCATGCCCCTCGTAATTTTGTAAACCTCTATAAGTCACCCCTCAGCCTCTGACGCTCCAGGGAAAACAGCCCCAGCCTGTTCAGCCTCTCCCTATACCTCAAATCCTCCAACCCTGGCAACATCCTAGTCAATCTTTTCTGAACCCTTTCAAGTTTCACAACATCTTTCCGATAGGAAGGAGATCAGAATTGCACGCAATATTCCAAAAGTGACCTAACTAATGTCCTGTACAGCCACAACAGGTCCTCCCAACTCCTGCATTCAATACTCTGACCAATAAACGAAAGCATACCAAATGCTGCCTTCACTATCCTGTCCACCTGCGACTCCACTTTCAAGGAGCTATGAACCTGCACTCCAAGGTCTCTTTGTTCAGCAACACTTTCTAGGACCTTACCATTACGTGCTAAGTCCTGCTAAGATTTGCTTTTCCAAAATGCAGCACCTCGCATTTATCTGAATTGAACTCCATCTGCCACTTCTCTGCCCATTGACCTATCTGGTCAAGATCCTGTTATAATCTGATGTAACCCTCTTCGCTGTCCACTACACCTCCAATTTTGGTATCATCTGCAAACTTACTAACTGTACCTCTTATGCTCACAACCAAATCATTTATGTAAATGACAAAAAGTCGAGGACCCAGCACCGACCCTTGTGGCACTCCACTGGTCACAGGCCTCCAGTTTGAAAAACTACCCTCCACCAACACCTTCTGTGTTCTATCTTTGAGCCAGTTCTGTATCCAAATGGCTAGTTCTCCCTGTATTCTGTAAGATCTAACCTTGCTCATCAATCTCCCATGGGGAACCTTGTCGAACGCCTTACTGAAATCCATATAGATCACATCTACTACTCTGCCCTCATCATTCCTCTTTGTTATTTCCTCAAAAAACTCAATCAAGTTTGTGAGACATGATTTCCCATGCACAAAGCCATGCTGACCATCCCGAATCAGTCCTTGCTTTTCCAAATACATGTACATCCTGTCTCTCAGGATTCCCTTCAACAACTTGCCCACCACTGAGGTCAGGCTCACCAGTCTATAGTTCCCTGACTTGTCCTTATCACCCTTCTTAAACAGTGGCACCACATTAGCCAACCTGCAGTCTTCAGGCACCTCACCTGTGACTATCGATGATACAAATATCTTAGCAAGAGTACCAGCAATCACTTCTCTACCATCCCACAGAGTTCTTGGGTACACCTGATCAGGTATGGGGACGTATCCATCTTTATGTGTTTCAAGATATCCAGCACTTCCTCCTCTGTAATTTGGACATTTTGCAAGGTGTCACCATCTATTTCCCTACAGTCTATATTTTCCCTATCCTTTTCCACAGTAAATACTGATGCAAAATTCTCGTTTAGTATCTCCCCCATTTTCTGCAGCACCACACAAAGGAGCCTTGCTGATCTTTGAGGGGCCCCATTTTCTCCCTCATTACCCTTTTGTCCTTAACATATTTGTAAAAAACCTTTTGAATTCTCCTTAATTCTATTTGCCAAAGCTATCTCATGTCCCCTTTTTGCCCTTCTGACTTCCCTCTTAAGTATACTCCTACTTCCTTTATACTCTTCTATGGATTCACTCGATCTATACCTGACATACGCTTCTTTCTTTTTCTTAACCAAACCCTCAATTTCTTAAGTTGAAAAATGTGGTGCTGGAAAAACACAGCAGACCAGGCAGCATCCAAGGTGCAGGAGAATCGACGTTTCGTACATAAGCCCTTCTTCAGGAATGAGGCTGGTGCTGCCAAGCCCAAGGGCGATAGGCCGGAGAGGGGGTGCCTCTGATTTATCACCCTCACCTTGTTCCACCTATCATATTCCCAGCGCCCCTCCCCCCTACCTTTTATCTCATCCCGCTTGGCACACCAGCCTCATTCCTGAAGAAGGGCTTATGCCAGAAATGTCGATTCTCCTGCTCCTCTGATGCTGCCTGGCCTGCTGTGTTTTTCCAGCACCACATTTTTCGACTCTGGTACTCCAGCATCTGCAGTCCTCACTTCCTCCTCAATTTCTTAAGTCATCCAGCATTCCTTATACTTACCAGCCTTCCCTTTCACCCCAACAGGAATATATTTTCTCTGGATTCTCATTATCTCATTTCTGAAGGCTTCCCATTTTCCAGCTGTCCCTTTTCCTGCGAACATCTACCCCCAATCAGCTTTCGAAAATTCTTGCCTAATACCGTCAAAATTGGCCTTTCTCCAATTTAAAACTTCAACTTTTAGATCTGGTCTACCCTTTTCCATCACTATTTTAAATCGAATAGAATTATGGTCGCTGGCCCCAAAGTGCTCTCCCACTGACACCTCAGTCACCTGCCCTGCCTTATTTCCCAAGAGTACGGCGGCACGGTGGCACAGTGGTTAGCACTGCTGCCTCACAGCGCCTGAAACCCGGGTTCAATTCCCGCCTCAGGCGACTGACTGTGTGGAGTTTGCACGTTCTCCCCGTGTCTGCGTGGGTTTCCTCCGGGTGCTCCGGTTTCCTCCCACAGTCCAAAGATGTGCAGGTCAGGTGAATTGGCCATGCTAAATTGCCCATAGTGTTAGGTAAGGGGTAAATGTAGATGTAGGGGTATGGGTGGGTTACGCTTCGGCGGGGCGGTGTGGACTTGTTGGGCCGAAGGGCCTGTTTCCACACTGTAAGTAATCTAATCTAATCTAAAAAAGTAGGTCAGGTTTTGCACCTTCTCTAGTAGGTACATCCACATACTGAATCAGAAAACTTTCTTGTACACACAAATTCCTCTCCATCTAAACCCTTAACACTATGGCAGACCCAGTCTATGTTTGAAAAGTTAAAATCCCTGACCATAATCATATTATTCTTACCTGAGATTTCCTTATAAACTTCTCAATTTCCCGCTGACTATTAGGAGGTCTATAATACAATCTGATGAATATGATGATCATCCCTTTCTTATTTCTCAGTTCCACTCAAATAAATTCTCTGGATGTATTTCCAGGAATATCTTCCCTCAGTACAGCTGTAATGCTATCCCTTATCAAAAACACCACTCCCCCTCCTCCCTTTCTATCCTTCCTTTAGCATTTGTATCCTGAAACATTAAGCTGGCAGTCCTGCCCGTCTCTGAACCATGTCTCTGTAGTTGCTATGATATCCCAGTCCCATGTTTCTAACGATGCCCTGAGTTCATCTGTCTTCCCTGTTAGGCCCCTTGCATTGAAATAAATGCAGTTTAATTTATCAGTCCTACCTTGTCCGTGCCTGCCCTGGCTGTTGACTCGCCTCGGTTCTAAACTGTACCAGTCTCAGAGCGATCTCTTTCCTCATTATCTCCCTGGGTCCCACCCCTCAAAACCATCCCCCAACCTTACTAGTTTAAATCCTTCCGAGCAGCTCTACTAAATTTCCCTGCCAGTATATTAGTCCCCTTCCAATTTAGGTGCAATCCGTCCTTCTTGTACAGGTTACTTCTACCCCAAAAGAGATTCCAATGATCCAAAAACGTGAATCCTTCTCCAATACACCAGCTCCTGAGCCATGTATTCATCTGCTCTATCCTCCTATTCCTGCCCTCACTAGTTCGTAGCACTGGAAGTAATCCAGATATTACTACTCTCAAGGACCTCTTTTTTAAATTCCTGCCTAACTCTCTGTAACCTCCCTTCAGAATCTCAAACTTTTCCCTTTCTATGTCATTGGCTCCAATGTGGACAATGACCTCTTGCTGGCCCCTCTCCCCGGTCCGAACATTCTGCATCCTCTCTAAGACATCCTTGATCCTGGCACCAGGGAAGCAACACCATTCTGATTTTTCACTGCTGGCCACAGAAACGTCTGTCTATACCTTGAACTAGAGAGTCCCCTAACACAATTGATCCCTTTGAACCCGACGTACCCCTCATTACATTAGAGTCAGTCTCAATACCAGAAACTTGGCTGTTCATGCTACGTTCCCCTGACAATCCATCCCCTCCAACATTTTCCAAAACAGCATATTTATTTGAAATGGGTTTAGCCACAAAAGACTCCTGCACTAGCTGCCTACCTCTTACCTTTCCTGGAGTTAACCCATCTATGTGACTGTATCTGAGACTTTTCCCCCTTTCCTATAACTGCGATCCATCACATACTGTTGCTGTTGCAAATTCCTCACTGCTTCTAACTGTATCTCCAACCAATCCATTCGATCTGATAAGATTTGCAACCAACAGCATTTATGGCAGGTATAATCCATTGTAATCCTTAAACTCTCTTTTAAACGCCTACATCTGACAGGAAGCACATTTCACTCTACTAAAGGCCCTTTTTGCTTCTTTACAATCTATAGACCTAGAAATTAACAGTTTTATTACTCTACAAACACTGACCCAGGTTAAATTAATAGTTATGGCATATATTTTAAGTTTAATCAAGAGACATATCTCCAAAAACATATAATCAAGAAAGAACCCACTCTACTCACTACTGCAGCCTTTCTATAGGTCACACTTAAAACAACAATTCACTTATCTACTTCTGTGCTGTGAATTTCACCAAACAGTTCCTCCAAGATCAGTTGTGAATTTCACGGTTTGTTAATTTTCCCAGATGCACTCTGATGTCCAGCGATCCATGAATTCAAACAGCATAGGCAGTGTCAGTTCCTTTCTCTCTGTCTCCTGCACGGACCTTATCATGTGCTTCCTTTGTCTGTTCTACTCCCTTTTAAAACTGCTGTTGTTTTGACTTTTTTTTCCCCAAAGTTCCAAAGCAATGCAACAGCATGTAAAACAGTAATTGCTGCTCCTGGAATTTGAGGGAATCACCTCCAACACCTAAAATACCTCAAGGGATAAGCTGTTACAGCCAGAATTTTTTCCCCGTCCTCCATCTTGGATTACCCAGAATCCATTCATTCATGCAATTTCACAACAGCACTTTTTTGGTAGTAAGTTTCTTAAAGAGGAGTTTAATATGTATATAACAGGGACATACTAGTTGGGGAAATTGTTTGATGTGTTGTAATCTATTCAGGTCCTGGGGGTTGGTAAGGTCTGATCAATATTATCATGTTTTCAAAGTTTTGGTTGAGTCATGGAGATATGGTGTCAGAAGAGTATTGTTTCTGAACAGGTTACGATATTGACATTTATTCAGAGGTAGCTTTGATGTATAAATAAGCCTAAACACTGCTTCCAGCATGGGGCTAATAAGGATTTGAAGATGTGAAGAAGCACTAATGCTTTGGAAGGAATGTTTTAATTTAGTTTATCTTGTAATAGTAAAATGTACTACAAAAACACAGTTGTGAATGAATGAACGAAAACGTGTTATAATAAACATAGCGAGTTAGTAAAGAGTTATGAAGGAATGTATGGGAATGCAGTATGCGAATATAGTAAACTGGCGAGTGAGTGAGTAAACAGACCTATAACATAATATCGCTCAATTCCACCCCGCCCCCCCCGGCTCTTTTGACTCTACTTGATACCTTTCAAAGAGAATAACAATTCCCATCCAAACTCAAATGTACCACCAGGGTCTTTTAGATGTTGACGGGGTTTGCGGGGACATGGCTCATCATTTGGTATGTTCAAATTTTAACAGTTTGTTGGCAACTGCACTTTTTGAAAAAAAAGAGACAACATACACAGTTAGAATAATAATAAACATCGTGATGGTCAGTCTGTCTCTTATTGGAGGACATTCATTTGATGTGTGAAACATGAATCCAGGCCTCCTTCCCTTGGGCCTTGACAGCCAACTGGGTGATCAGCAGCATCTGGTATGGTCCTTCCCACTTCATGCCTGAAGGTTCCTGGTCAATCTTTTTCACATGAACCCATTCAGCACTTCCTCAGGCAGGTTCTTCCATGCAGCTGATACCCGAGGCGGCAGAACCTGCAGCATCGGGTATCACTCATAAGATGATAGTCAGCCTTCTGGAGGTCTATTGTCCCAGGTAGGGACGCTGGCCCAGATGTCACTATTTAAATGGACTCAGACTGGTCATGTAGTCTGGGGTAGTCCTGACACAGCACAGAACTATTGGTAAAACCTGGGGACAGGGCATTCTGTCCTGGTGGTATTTAGACAGTCGCTGGTTTAGGGTCTGATCCATTCTTTTCACTTGCCCTGACGACTGTGGATGATAAGGACAGTGAAAGTTCCAGTCAGTCCTAACATCAGGGTAACTCCAAAAGCATAATGCGAGTCTGTGTAAATGTTGGCAAACTGATCCATTTTTAGTAACCCACAGCCATCCTTGTCTTTACCCAGACAGGATGATCTTTTAATTCTTCCCTCTGTAGGGTTCTGATGGACCACATTATCTGACCATCATGAAATGTAAAAATGAATTCAGTTGGGTGAGGATATCCATCCAGAGGAGCAGCCAGGCGAAAGATCCTATCCATATATAGATTACTAACACAAATTCAACGTGTGGGGGTTTGGTCCTTTTGATTCTATCAGCTCCTGCTCCATCAGCTATCTTCACTGCCCCTCTTAGTGGGAGTTTGGTCTCATATCTCTGCAGAAGGCAAAGAAATTCTGGTCTTGTGTCGAAAAGACACTCCAGGTCGGCCGCCCTCATGGTCACAGATCTTCCTTCTGGTGGCATAAAGCCAGTAAGAGCGTAAAGCAGCATGGGGTAGACTCTCAATTTTTTTTTTGTCAACTTCAGCAGCTCCTGTTGGGTGGTTTGCTTTTTAAACTGCTCTAGATCAATCCTACTCCCATGTTCCAGGGTCTCTTCTTCCTTATTGTTTATTGGGTGACTTCTCCCTTTTCCCCTTTGCCAGCACCTCCTGCCCCAATAGCCTTCCTTCCTACATTCTTGACACTTCCCTGGGTGTTTCTCTTGGGTTTAAAGTTTTTCTCAAGATCTGCAGCTTGGGAGCTAGTTGGGTTCATGGTTGGGCTGTTTATTTCTCTTGGGTCTTCCCAGAGTTACTGAGGGTCTGTTCTATTTGTCTGCCTGTAGGGCTTGCAATTCAGCACTAATATCTCATTCCAGCCAGTGGGCTTGATCAACTAGTTGATAACAATTAGTCCCCCTCTGGCCCCAATCTGGTTTGGTCAGCTTTAACATTTTAGTGAGCTCAGGTTTAAGTCCAGTGGCAAAAGCAGATTTCCAGAGACCATAACCGGCAGCTTGAAAATCCCTGTCTTCCTACACATTTGGGACTCCAGCATATTCTTTCCAGGTCGTCCTAAGCCTTCGCTTATATTCGGGGACCTCTTCTGTGGCTTTTTGACAGCAAGCTGTGACTTTTGTCCAATCGGTGTTAGGTGGACTCTGTGTAGCCAATGTTTTATTGCTGTCCAGCCAGCTTGCAACTCCTGCTCAGATTCTCCAAGGGCACCTTTGACTGCCTCATGAAGAAGGTGCCCTTCTCTTTTAGTTACAATCATGCTCAGAATCTGTACCCTGTTCTAGGGATTGAGCATACATATTCCCCTTAACCAGTCTAGGCTTTCCCATATTTTCCCATCCTCGATGTTTGGATGAGGCATTTCTTAAGACCACCTGTCCATGTTTTCGGGGGTTGCAGATTCATGGAGTGTGTTTTTCAATCCAGTTTACCAAAACATCCACCTCAGTGTTGTCCTCTAACTTTTGCCTGACCACTTTCTCGATCTTTACTGTGTTGGTTTTAAAGGGCCATAAACGTGGTGCTGGGGAAATACAGTCCTCATCACTTTCACTGCTGGAGGACCATCACTTTTGTCCTTCTGTTTCCAAAGGGCAATAGCTTGGTTTTGCTGACCCACTTCCTGGACATCATGTCTAGTCGAATACAAATTCTATATGGATTTGGAAACAAGGAAAGAAACTTACAGGGACTGTTATCTCATCCTTCAATTTTCTGTTCTGTTTCAACCTCCTGCATTTTAAGGTGATTTTTTTTCCTATTTTGATCTTTCTTTTTGCAGCTACTCATGTACCACTTAATTGCTCTCTTTAAGCAATGTCACTTCACAATCATGGGCTGATCGGGATATCAAATTTGTCCCATTAATGCCAGGGACCATTTAATTCTTTGTTTATCTTACTGTCGGTGATATTTTCCCTAGACCCATTTCATATCATCCAGAGTGCACTGTCCTTGGGTAAATTATATTGCTGCCCACCTTTGGTTAGAATCTTCCCTCACAAGAACTGTACCTCAAGGCAGCTTTATAACTGCCGCAGCATTTCTTCCGTGTTGTGTCAGGACGGGCCAGTCTGCTTTTGGGGGTCACAGGCAGCTTACTGGGTCACGTATGGTCATCCAAATATACGTGTCACGGGCAATTTCCTGCCAATTTGGAGCAAGGTCCAGACATGGAGGCATTCGAAAAATGGCCAACTCACAAAAGGTTCGGGATCACGTTCAGGTGCTAGATCACAACTCTAAGAAGGAAGCTTCTTACCCTCAAAAGGACTGTCAGTCAGTGACCGGTCAGTTTAGATAATGCCCCCAGCAATCCTGCCGACTATGCCAAATTGTGTGATAGTGTTCAAATAACGAGTGAAATCGGTTAATGGTAAAAATAGCCTCTTCATTCAGCAACTCCAGTGGCACAGTTTGAGGCTGCAATTAAATCATGAAGTACAGTTCTTACAGCAGCCTCTTTATATACCGTTCTTACATAAATTAAAACCTTTCACTATGGTTTACATTGTTTTATCTATTACACACAAAAGTTCGTGTAACATCTGTCCTGGAGAAACAGGAGATTACTTAAACATTTGCTAAATGCTGGCTGCTACTAGGATTAGAGTGCCTGTCTGGTCTGCTTGCATCATTAAAAAGGTGTTAGCCCTTTTATCTTTTAAGTTAGTACATATTAGTGAAAGTTCTCGACCTGCATATGATCTAAATAAATTAGAAATTATACATACACTAAATTATAAAGGATATTAAACTGATTATCACAGCTGGGTCATGAGACTTTATTTACTATTGTTGGTTTGACAGTTCTTTACTCATTCATTAAAGCAATTTCACAACAGCACTGTTTTGGAAGTAAGTTTCTTCAAGGGTTAGCAACCCTCTTTGATATTTATTTAACAGGTAGAAAGTTAAACATCACACATCAGGCTTTAGTCCAACAGGTTTATTTGGAAGCACTAGCTTTCAGAGCACTGCTCCTTCATCGGGTGGTTAAGATCATAGACAGAATTTATAGCAAAAGATTACAGTGTCCTGAAACTGAAATGATATATTGAACACACCTGGATTGTCAAGTCTTTCAGCTTTTAGAATGGGTTGCAAGTTTTGGTCCATTAATATGTAAATCCCAAAACCTCTTTTAAGTCACCTTCTCAAGATAATTTAAGGTACATAGCAGTTGGGGAAACCGTTTGGTGTTCTGTAACCTATGCAGGTCCTGAGAGACAGTTGATAAGAGCTGATTAATGTCACGTTTCCAAATCTTTGACTGAGTCGTGGAGACACGATCTCGGAAGAGTGTTGTTTCTGAACAGATTATGATATTTATATTTATTCAGAGATAGTTTTGTTATAGAAAAAGGCCTAAACACTGCTTGCAGCATGGGGCTAACAAGGATTGAAGGTGTGAAGAAGTAGTAATGTTTTAAAAGGAATGTTTTAACTTAGTTAATCTTGTAATAGTAAAACTTAATACAAAAACATGGTTTTATGAACAAATGAATGAAAACACATTATAGTAAACATAGCAAGCTAGTAAAGAGTTACAAATGAATGAATGGGAATGCGGTATTAGTAAATATAGCTAGCTGAGTGAGTTCGTAAAGAGACCTATAATACAATATCTCACATTTGCAACATGTTTTTACTATATGGTTGCAGACAAGTAACAATCTTCCTCTAAAAGCCACTAACTTTGTTAAAATTATTTCTTATAATAATTATAATGTCAAATGATTGGGATGCAAACGATCCTAAACCCACCCCCATACCTGCTCCAATTCAAATAATCCCAATTTACCCCTATCCCAATGTTGAATAACATGGACATGTGCATCAAACATGAAATTGGGCCAAACACTTGAGGATTACAGTGACTGTGTATACCCAGAGTTTATACAATCTACTCATAATTCAAATGGGAATTCTACAGGAGAGCAACTAAGTTGGAAAAAGGTTGAACTGCAATTCTATCACCAAATGTACTTCACAGTATCTAAAAGAAAAGATCTACGCGGAGGAATAAAATTTTTTCGGCTTAAAAATAATCATTTTTATTTTGATTTAAGATAATCTTGTTGCTTTTTTTTAAGACTAGCAATAGGCATACAAAAGCTGTAGTATCTGCTGGAGGTATTATATGATGTTATCTTCTCACTTCACCTTTGCAACTGACTTTATTGTCTTGATTCTCATAATAGAGAGCACCTTACATAATATGCATGTCTAAATGGATTTGACAGCATTGTAAAGTCAGAAATGAAGGAGATTGCAACAGTTTAGTCTATTCAATGCAGAGATGAACCAAAAACATCACGCCTTGTCCAAGGCTAGTCTTAACAGACTATGAGAGAGAGAGAGATTACTGCTGTTGGTTTGAGCTGAGGAGCACCACACCTCAGGTGAGAGGAAAGGCTGAGGAGGAGAGTTCTTCATGGTAACCTCAGGAAGTGTAAGAATTGAACCTAGGCTGTTGACACCACTCTGCGTCACAAACCAGTTATCCAGCCAACTGAGCAATTTATTTTCAAATAAAAGACAAACATTCCTTTTGCTTTTCCAATTACCCACTGAATTTGGATGATAGCTTTTTGAGATTCATGGACAAAGACATCTATATCTCTCTGCCTGTAGTCTTCTACAGTCATTGGCTACTTAATTAATAATCAGATCTTCTATTCATCCTACAAAGTGTATAATCTCACATTTCCCCACATTATATTCCATCCACCAAGCATTTTGCCTGATCACTTAACCCACATTTCTCTGTTATCATCATCACCACTTCAGGTATCACTGAATTTTGTCTCATCCAAAATCCTGGCTATAGTACATTCACTTTCCTCATCTAAATCATTAATATAAATTATAAATAATTGTGGCCCCAGTACTGAACTCTGTGGCACCACACTAGTAACAAGTTGCCATCCTGGTTGTCCCAATTCTGTCTTCCACAAGTGAGCCAACCTCTCCCTATGCTAATGGACAACCTCCAATCCCATAGGCTTTAATCAAATAGTTTGATGTTGCCAAACTCCTTCTGAAAGTCCAAATAGGAGACATCAAGTGCTTTACCCTTATCTAGTCTGCTTGTTACTTTTCAAAAAAATTCTCATAAGTTTGTCCTTCATGAAGCCATGCTGACTCCGCTTGATTATGTGAAACTTAAATGTTCTATTACAGACTTTATAGTAGACTCTAACATTTTAAAAATAACAGATGTGAAGATAAGTGGCCCAGAGCTACCTTTTTTGTCTCCATCTATTTTTTACCAACATGCTAATAATGGTAGTATTCCAATCTGCTGGGATTTTTTCCAGAATCTACGGATTCTTGGAAGATTACTACCAGCGCACTCACCATCTCTTTAGCTACTTCTACTAATACACAAGAAAGCATTTAATCAGCTTCAATGGATTTCAGTCTTTAGCACCATTTGTTTCTCTAGCACTTTTTCCATTAATGATACTTATTTTATTTCCACTGCTCAATTCTGAAGGAGCATCACTGGACTTGAAATATTAATTCTGCTTTCTTTCCGCACATGTTGCCAGACCTGATGAGGTTTTTCAGCAATTTCTGTTTCTATTTCTGAGTTCTGGCATCTACAGTTTGTTTCTTTAAGTAAGTAGCTACTGACAGTTAGAAAATAACAGCGCAAAGGGAAATTGCGTTCAAAACATTTATTAGCACTCTTTGAGAGTTCAGCTAGCAAAGTGAATAAAACTTTACCCGTAGTTGCGGGAGATACGAGTCCAGACCTAACAATATGGTTGACTTTTAACTGCCCTCAAAATGACCTTACAAGCCAATCAGTTCAAGAGGCACTTAAGCATGGATATTTAGTAATACATGCTGACTAAACCAGCAACACCTACCTTCCCTGAACAAATAAAAATAGTAAATTTGAATTTCCACTTCAAGAATAGAAAAGCAGAATACTGTTCAAACTGACAAACATTTGAGAATGCTTCAGTACAAAGGAATCTGGATATTCTAGTATATGAATCACAAAGTTTGCAAACAGGTACACAGCAAATATTTTGGAAGACAAGTGGATTGCTGGACTTTATTGCAAAGGGGGAAATATAAAAATACAAATAATTTGTTACCTTTGTATTGATGAGATGGCACCCAGAGTACTCTGTACAGTTTTAGTCTCCTTACTTAGGAAGGATATACTTGTATCAGAAGCAGTTCAGAGAAAGCTGACTCTGTTGATTCCTGCCATGAAGGGGTTAACATATAAAGAATTATTTAGTCTATACTCATGAGAGTTTAGAAGAATGAGATATGACCATATTGAAATGCAAAAGATTTGGGAGTTTTGACAAGGTAGGTGTGAGGATGTTTTCTATCATAAGGGAATCTTGAACTAGGCGACATGGAGCTCGAAAAGTGTCTAAGTTGAGATGGAAATTACAAGAGTCATTAGTTTTTGGAACTGTCTCCCCAGAGAGCAATGGAGATTATATCATTGACTATATTCAAGAGCAGAATTTAAACTACAACATTGTCAAAAGGTTATGGGAGGCATCAGGAAAGTGGAGTTAAGGTCACAATAAGATCAGTCATAATCTTGTTGAATGGCAGAGCAACCTTGTAGGTATAAATCCTGTGGCTGTTCACCAATTCCTTATGTTTCTGTTCTTATTACCCAGTTATTCAGTTGATAATGCTTCCTCAAGTATGATTAAACAGATCTGCAATTTGCTCAATTTGTTCCTCAACCTCCTTGTAATTAATGAAATTGCATTTGCAATTTAAATAAAAATAATCTAGAGTGCTTTGGAAAAGTATAACCAAAGTTACCATTCCTTTCAAGATTGGTGGGAAAACAATCAGGTTAGGAGAGACTAAATTATCTTAAGTCCAATTATTTTGTTACTTTTTTAAAAAATTAGAATCAAATAATTTGCTTCACTTGACATTTTTTAGGCTTCTCTGTGCCCCTTGTTTTCTGACCAAACAAAAAAGATAAATTATTAATTTAACAAATCTGTCATTTCCTTATGACCCATGAAAGCCTCAACTGCTCCTGTCATTAACAGTCCTGCATTACTACTCACTCAACATATTTAGCTAAATTTGAACCATAAGTTTTCTTTGTGCTGCTTTTTGTTTCTTATTTGTATAATTTTTCTTGTTTATTAGACTCTCCCGGTCATCCTTGTTTCTACCAAGTTTTCCTCCATACTTATTGGATAAACTAAGCTCCGTGGTTTGCATTTCCTTACCATCAAACTTCCCCTCCTACCCTGCTGTCAGTACACATCTGACTTTCTGGATCTTATGTGACTGCATCCTCGAGAAAACAAATATTTCTCCCTCTTTCAAGGGGCTTTTCATTTATTTCCAATCTCAAACAACTTCAAACAAAAGTGACTCAAGAAATAGATACTTTCCCTTATGTGTTTATAACATGCACACTTTCCATAACTTTCCACATTTGTGCTAACGTTTGCATTATCCATTCACATTTATTCATTGTACAGTAAATGGATGTAAGTTCATTTATATTTGTTTTTGAATATTTCTGAGAAACGTATTTACTTAATTTAATTATACAAAGCAGCTTGCTAGATTTCTACACTGTTCAGCTATTGACTTTGTTGGTTTTAAAGGGTTTGTTTTTATATTTTTCTGTTATATACTATCATAAAGGTCCCAACTTCTCAGTGTGACTCTCAGGCATGGTGACCCTCAGGGCAAAGCACCAGTCTTCCCTTCCTGACAGAGCAGCCATGGCAACTTTACCATTTGCTACTTTATTTATTTCAAGTATTCCTCAGTAGAGAGAAACTTGGAATGATAACAAATAATAGATGAATGCATCTTAAGATTGCAAGTCAATTTTAATTTACAAGTGAAGCAGTAAGAGACCATTTATTACATTCCACAGAAACCAGCAGGGACAGAGAATCTCATTTAAGGCAAAGCTATAATAAAGCAACTTTCTACTCCAATTGCAACAGATGGGTTTTACAGACTTTGATGATGCATGCAGTAAGTGTAGCCTCTGGACTATCACACACCTTTAGGCAGTTCTCCAATCAATAGTTCAGCGATACAGCTCTCCACTACAATCAACAGATCAATTTGTTTCAGAAACAAGACCTACTGCAACACCAGCACTGTACAGGTAGTGACATGATTTAATTCTGACTCGTGGCATTGAGCATACAAACTTATGTGCAACTTAAGTGACCTTTTCAGAAAAATAATTTGTACAAGCTCAGAAACTCAATATCCAAGCAGCTTTGAAAATAACATTGAATTTTGCGTGTGAAAATCAAATTTGCGAGCTTAATTAAAGCAGCGTGATAGCAAATCTTCCACTTGATATAATTTCATAAGAAATCCAAGAAAGTTGAAACGAGTTAATACAGCCTATATTTATATAATATTTTAAACACTATGAAATGTTGTAAGCTGCAAAAATTAACAGAGCAATTAAAGAAATATCACGCTAAGTTACCAAAAACTGTGTCAAAGATTTAGGCTGGAGTAGAAGGTAAAAGAGACAGACATTTATGACAACTGGCAACTGAAGGCAATGTCACCAGTGGTGGAGCAATTAAAAACAGGGCTTGCTCAAGAGGTCAGAATTTGAGGAGTGCCATCTCAGAAGACTGCGTGCTGAACAAGTTTACAGAGAGGGAAAGGAGAGGTCATGAAGGGATTTGAAAACAAGGAAGAGAATTTCAAAATCAAGTTGATTAAATTAAAGAAAATGTAGGTAATTGGGCTTGGGCAATGGGTCAACAGGACTTGCCACGTGTTAGGTCAAGGACAAGAGTGTTTCAGATGATCTTAAGTTTACAGTGATAGAAATCTAGGAGGCTGCCAGATACTTTAAGAGTCATTTCTAAAGGTAAAAGGGACATGAATGAGGTCTCCAGCAGCACAGGAGATGAGGCAGATATAAGCAGAAATAGACAGTCTATGTAGTGGCACAGCTACATTGTTCACATTCTTAATTTGATATGGTGCCAGTCAGTTTCAGCCTCAAACAGCTGCCCAAGATAGGAACGCAATCCACTTATGGGGAATAGAGTTTGCATGCAGGGCTTCAGTCCTTCAAATGTTTAAGAGCAAACATCATTTCTTCCAGTACTGGATGTCAGAAAAACAATCTGACAATTCCAACTGTGGAAAGATGAAGAGAGGTGAGGAGATAGATAGATCTGGGTGTCATCAGCAATATCAGCAAAATCTGAGATTGTAGTTTCATTGTTGAGGCAACATGTAGATAAATACTGCATATACAAGATATCTACAATACAAGATCCATATATGATGTTCAGTGGTTATAATGACCATTTCAATCAATAAATCTTCCTGAACTTTTGAAATATAACACCTTTCTTCAGCATAAAAAAATGCAACTACTCAAAAAATGTATTTAAAGACACCTGGAATCATGAAAAAGTCTTGCGCAGCTACATATTACATACTGACAAATTGCTTCCTGGAACACAATCTGAACAGGTTTATCTTACAATCTCCCATCAGTCCTCCAAAGTCTGAAGAGCACCCCTTAATTTTTACCCCCAATTCATCCTTTTCTCCAGCTTACTGTTTGTCTACCATCCAATGAGACACTACACCACATGACAGTATCATTTTCACACATATGTATACACATTGATGGGACAGGGTACTGTTTGAGTATAAGACTAATCAGCTTAATGTCAGTAAACTGTGTAGCAAGTACTGTAAAACTTGAGGGAGAAAGGTATCAATCAAATGCTGTCAAAAGTGTTGTGCTGGAAAAGCACAACCGGTCAGGCTGCATCCGAGGAGGAGAGTCAACAGGTTTAGATCAGGACATAAACAAAAAAAGTAAAAGTTAAAATCTTAACAAATAGTCAATTATTCTCAAATGTGTATTTTTTTCCCTCCAGGTTAATCAGTTTAGTTAAAGAAAAAGCAGCCAGTTTCTTCACACCATTGACAAAGCCCTTTGTAATTACCAGATTTTAAATTAACCACAACATCGAAAATTATTCATTGACACTGCACACCCAAGTCACGTCTTTACCAAAAAAAATCTTAAGTTGACGCCATAGAGATTGAACAGCAACGCTGATGCAGTTTGACAGTTAAATACAGGCCTGGGGGAGAAAAAAAAAAGTGAACCTTTCATTAAACCGAGATAAAACTGTCACAGCCCCACAGCCACGAAACGAGCTTCGGGAAACAGCTCGAAACAACATATACACAAACAGGATGGGAGGAGAGGTTGGGGTGGGAGAGAGGGGGAAAATAAAGTGTGTGTGAGAGTGACAAGACAACTTTTCTCCCCCAAGAAATTATATCCCAACTCCCACAATTTGGTTTCGGGGGGGGGGGGGGGGGGGAGAGGTGGAGGGAAGGGGTGAAGAGAGAAGGAAGGGAATAGACTACAAAGGTAACCAGTGAGGCTTATTTTCAGCTGTAACTTTGACGGTGTAATTGGGAGGGTGGCAGGGGCTGTCAAGAAGCTCTCACTCCAAGACTGTTGCATTCCGCCCCAACAAACACACACCCTCCCCCTCCCCCCCCCCCGGCCTTCACAAGCAGCAACAACGAAATTAAAAGCAACAGCACACTCACTCGACAGAACTTCAGGCAGTACTCGTTAGACGCACTGACTTGGCCCAGGGACATTCGCAGCTCATTCTCTATCCATTCCAGCTCTTTCCTCAGACTCCTTACATCAAACTCCTCTTCTTCCGCCATGCTTCTAACCCCTACCTGCGCGTACCAGCGTCCACACGCCAATGCGTCATCGCGTTGCAGTGTCCGTGCACGCACGGGAACGAGCGCGCGTACCGACGTCCACACGCCAATGCGTCATCGCGTTGCAGTGTCCGTGCACGCACGGGAACGAGCGCGCGTAGCGGCGTCCGCACTCACTTGCGTCATCGCGCTCCCACGCTCGCGCACTCTCGGTGATGTGGTGGTTGCGGGGAGGTGGGGGTTAAGGTGGAGAGTCACCGCGGAGATCACGTGACGTCGCGGGGTGAGCCGGAACGAAGTCGTTGATTGACAATGGGGAGGGGAGGGGCGGGGCGGTGACTGCCAATCACCCAGAACCCGCCCCCGAAAGGCTGCACGTGGCCATTCTCCTGTGACCAGGTTGTACTGTAGTCACGGTGTCCCCTGTAAACACATAATGCAAAAGCACATAGTTTACTCTTCAGATTAGGAAGTGCGCTTTTCTTGCAACTGGGTTGGAGCTGAATTGAAGAATGTCGAAATTCCACTGTATTTTCTGCAGTGTCTATACCAACCTGCGTTGTAATTGTTTGTATTTATTTGTAGAAAATGTATGAAGAAAGTATATTTTTGAAATTGTGATTTCTTATAGAGTCATAGAGATGTACAGAATGGAAACAGACCCTTTGGTACAACTCATCCACGCTGACCAGATATCCTAAATTAGTAGAACATAGTACATTACAGCGCTGTACAGGCCCTTCGGCCCTCGAAGTTGCGCTGACCTGTCATACCAATCTGAAGTCCATCTAACCTGCACTATTCCATGTACGTCCATATGCTTGCTCAATGGCGACTTAAATGTACTTAAAGTTGGCAAATCTACGACTGTTGCAGGCAAAGCATTCCATACTGTTACTACTCTCTGAGTAAAGAAACTACCTCTGACATCTGTCCTATATCGATCACCCTTCAATTTAAAGCTATGCCCCCTCGTGCTTGCTGTCACCATACTTGGAAAAAGGCTCTCCCTGTCCACCCTATCTAACCCTCTGATTATCTTATACGTCTCTATTAAGTCACCTCTCAACCTGCTCTCTAACGAAAACAACTTCAAGCCCCTCAGCCTTTCCTCGTAAGACCTTCCCTCCATACCAGGCAACATCCTAGTAAATCTCCTCTGCACCCTTTCCAAAGCTTCCACATCCTTCTTATAATGCGGTGACCAGAACTGTACTCAATACTCCGAGTGTGGCCGCACCAGGGTTTTGTACGGCTGCAGCATAACCTCATGGTTCTGGAACTCGATCCCTCCATGAATAAAAGCTAAATCTAGTTGCATTTGCCATCACTTGGCCCATATTCCTCTAAACCCTTCCTATTTATATAACCATCCAGATGCCTTGTAATTTGGCCAGCCTCCTCCACTGTCTTACATAAGTTCAGAAGATATCAGGGCAGAATCAGACCATTTGGCTAATCGAGTCTGCTGTGTCATTTGATCATGCTGATATACTCCTTACACCTATTTCCCTGCCTTCTCCCCATAACCCTTCAATGCGTTATCATTAAAAATCTGTCTAACTCCTCCTTAAATTTACTCATTCTCCCAGCATCCACCACACCTTGGGTGAGGGAATCCCATGGATTCACATACTTTTGGGAGAAGTAGTTTCTCCTTAACTCTATTTTATGTTTGCTACCCCTTATCCTAAGACCTTTGTAAAATTTTACAACAAAATCATACCTTGAATATTGGTAAAGAATGGAGTTCCAACACTCACTCTTGTCATTTTACTTGTTGAATAAAAGCGAAATACTGCAATTGTTGGAATTCTGAAGTAACAGCAAGCGTTGGGGAAACTCAACAAGTTTGCCAGCATCTGTGGAGACAGAAGCAAAGTTAACAAAAACAGAAAAGCCCCGCAGATTAATGTTTCAAATCCAAAATGACTCTTTTCAGAATCAGTTGCACCTGAAAAGACAACTCGATTTCTCACTCCACAGTGACAGACCAGCTGAGCTTATTGGTTATTTCTAGTTCTATATCTATCTGTTTGTTTGTCTACCAGTGAAAGTTTTCCCTCTTTTTCTAAAGTTCTTTTCATCCTTGAAGTCAAGTCTTTTATACATGAATGGTACAGTAGATCGGGATCAAGAGTGTGGTGCTGGAAAAGCACAGCAGGTCAGGCAGTATCTGAGGAACAGGAGAATCAATGTTTCAGGCATAAGCCATTAATCCTCCTGATGAAGGGCTAAAGCCCAAAACATTGATTCTCCTGTTCCTTGGACACTTCCTGACCTGCTGTGCTTTTCCAGCACCACACTCTTGACCCTAATCTCCAGCATCTGCAGCCCTCACTTTCTCCCTCCTGATACAGTAGAGAAGGACTTATGCCCGAAACGTCGATTCTCCAGTTCCTTGGATGCTGCCTGACCTGCTGCGCTTTTCCAGCAACACATTTTTCAGCTATCAGCTGCTGTCATGCAGTAATTCAGTCAAGCAGGTACACATCATTAGGGGGCACGGTGGCACAGTGGTTAGCATTACTGCCTCACAGCGCCAGAGACCCAGGTTCAATTCCTGCCTCAGGCGACTGACTGTGTGGAGTTTGCACGTTCTCCCCGTGTCTGCGTGGGTTTCCTCCGGGTGCTCCGGTTTCCTCCCACAGTCCAAAGATGTGCAGGTCAGGTGAATTGGCCATGCTAAATTGCCCGTAGTGTTAGGTTAGGGGTATGGGTGGGTTGCGCTTCGGCGGGGCGGTGTGGACTTGTTGGGCCGAAGGGCCTGTTTCCACACTGTAAGTAATCTAATATCAAAAGTAAGGGTTGAAACTGGGAATTGATGTGTTATGACCAGATCCTGGATGAGGTTCTCCAAATTATTATAGTTGTGGTTCGGATGCCATAAACGTTTAAACTCCCAGGAGAGGGAGGCTGAATTGGTTCTTCTTATTTATTTATCCACTCCTTCAGTTAGTTTCAATAGGTTAATTCAAAAACAATCACTTTCCTGCTGGTTATCTTCCTTCCATACTCAAAAAGGCTCATGTTTTAAAATGTTCGAGGAGAAAGTGAGGACTGCAGATGCTGGAGATCAGAGCTGAAAATGTGTTGCTGGAAAAGCGCAGCAGGTCAGGCAGCATCCAAGGAACAGGAGAATTGACGTTTCGGGCATAAGCCCTTCTTCAGGAATGAGGAAAGTGTGTCCAGCAGGCTAAGATAAAAGGTAGGGAGGAGGGACGTTTCAGAGAACACTTCTGGGACACCCGGACCAACCAACCCAACCACCCTGTAGCTCAACACTTCAACTTCCCCTCCCACTCCACCAAGGACATGCAGGTCCTTGGACTCCCACATCACCAGACCATAGCAACACGACGGTTGGAAGAAGAGCGCCTCATCTTCCGCCTAGGAACCCTCCAACCACAAGGGATGAACTCAGATTTCTCCAGTTTCCTCATTTCCCCTCCCCCCACCTTGTCTCAGTCAAATCCCTCGAAGTCAGCACCGCCTTCATAACCTGCAATCTTCTTCCTGACCTCTCCGCCCCCACCCCACTCCGACCTATCACCCTCACCTTGACCTCCTTCCACCTATCGCATTTCCAACACCCCTCCCCAAGTATGTGGAATAAGAAATTAAAGTATCAACTTGAGTTATTTGGGGTTGTGATTGTTTCAGTTGAGGGGACTGATACTCAGGATACACATGTCCAGCACTGTATTCAAACCTCCCCATCCAATAAATGATTCCAAACTTTTGAACTTATTTTTTACTAATTTGGTTTCCAGCAAAAGTAGGTCTCAGTGTACGTCAAATGTCTACAATCACTTACTGTGGAGCTCTCTTATATTCATGCACGTCAACTGCATCACATGAATACCACATCAAAATTAGCACTGCTGCTTTACTTAGTCAGTGAGTCATCATGGAGTCATGCATTATATTTATTTATTCTGGTTTGAAGCCACTTGACTGTTCCCAATTTCTATCGGATTGATTGAAATCTTCTTTAAAATAATTTTGCCACTCTCACATACTCTTCACTTCCCTTCATCTGGTAAATAATCTTTTTTCTGTGTTTACCCAGTGGTCTTTTGGTCTTCGTTTTAATCCCCACTTACTCAGATTAAATCTAATCATTTTACTGGCCTGAGGTCACATTGTTTCTGCCCAGCTTCATTCACTTTCTTTGACCTTCAAACTGGCTGATCCAAATACTGCAAACGTGAGAGACTTATCTTAAAGTCAGAAGTTGCAACCTGATGAAGGCATTAGTAAAATGGTGTGATCCTGATGCCAATATAATTGAGCAAGGGCTTAGATGGTGGAAACAAGACTAGCAAATTGTAGTGGGAGGAGGCAAATGATCAGAAGATGACAAAGTAAATATTCCCAGATATATGTTTGTGAAAACCTAGTGTGTTCCAGAAGGAGTAAAAGTGCTTTCTTCGCCCACACAAGGAGTCTTTTGGCCACCTCTGTCCTGACCTTACTCTGCAGAAAAAAAACCTAAAACAAAGTGCAGCACATGTGAATACAATAATTAACTAAAAACAGTTTATAATAATATGTACAACAATTGGCACTATTACTCTCCTTCCTCTTTAATGAATATGTAATGCAATGTTAAAAATTCCACACAAGTTATATACACATCTTATTTTCCATTTATTATCATATCTAACTGAAGCACTGGTTTCCTATTTCTACGATCACACCAATTTTCCTGACTCAGGATTTCAGAACTTAGGAAGAACATTGACACATTTTAGTCTGAAAGTAAGATATTTTCTCCAACAAGTACTAAATTTTCCCCTGTTTTTCAATTGAATTTTCCCCTTAATCAAACATTTCTGTCTGACTATACTCGGATCCGACCTGGTTTCAGGCACAATTTGTATGAACTCAGTCATGGCATAGATAATAAGTACAGGGAAGTTATGTTGGACTTGGTCAAGCCACTGCTGGAGTATGATGTTCAGTTCTGGCTACTACACTATTGGAAGGATGTGATTGCATTAGAGCAAGTGTAAAGGAAATTCACCATGATGTTGCCTGGGAAAGAGCATTTCAGCCATGAAGAGAGGCTAGATAAGCTCAGGTTCATTTCTTTGGCCATAAGTCACACGACAGCAGGTTATAGTCCAATAGGTTTATTTGAAAACACAAGCCTTTGGAGCACTCCCCCTTCATCAGTTGAATGTCCGGTCACCTAATGAAGGAACAGCTCCTCAAAAGTTTGTGATTTCAAATAAACCTGTTGGACTATAATCTGCTGTCATGTGACTTCTGATCTTGCCCACCTCAGTCCAACACCAGCACCTCCACATCATGTTTTCTTTGGAAGCAGAGGAAGTTGAAGAATGATGTGACAGAAGTGTACAAGATAATGAAGGGCAGGATGAATAGAAACTGGATATCATTTAGTCAAAGGATTAATTACAAGGAGGTATATTTTTAAAATGAAAGACAGGAGGTTTTGAAGGGCTTTGAGCAAAGGTAATTTCAGGCGGAAGATGGTGGGCATCTGGAATGCACAGTCGGGGTGTTAGTTAAGGCAGGAAACCTCACAACTTTTAAAAAGCACTTGGATGAGTATTTGAAGAGTCATAATATTCAAGGCTATGAGCCAAGTGTGGGAAAGTGGCACTGCTCTTCCACGTGATTATATGATCCTATGATCATATAATCATTGATACGTTACCAATATTCCAATAATCCAATTAATCAAAATTATTTGATTTTTTTTCCAAATCTCTTCTTCATGAACCTCTGAAGGTTCAACTTGAGACTTCTTTCTCTCACAGTATCCTTGTCATGACTCTCTTCCTGTATGAGCTGCTTTTCTTCAGCTGACTGTGTTAAAAGGGGCAATGAAAGCTTTATTCTAGGCTGAACTCTAAGCAACAATTCTGCTCGCATTCTTCTGATAGAACTATGAGTAGCTGATAAACAAAAAAATTGCCAGTCTGTGATTCAATGAGACCTGACATTTCTTCCAGTTTGCATCTTGCATTTACTTAATAAAAACACGTTAAATAAATTGTTACGACACAGGTAAACCCTTCTACTAATTGAAACCAGCAACACAGAAAAGATTCATCCCGTGCTGTAATCTGTTAAAAGTCGAGAGGCAAAGAGCTATCCCAAAAGTCACTAATTAAAGTAAAAATTAAAACTTTTTTTTAATGTCCAACAGAGAATATTAACGAACAACTATTTACAACTCATTTCTCTTAAACCTATCTTTTACCTCACCCTGTAAATACTAGTCTGATAAAAATCCTGATTACAATTTACAAAAACAAAATCACGTTTGAATACTAATCGGCTTTGTCGAGTGTCCTCTGTAGGTTGCCAAAGGACTAGCCACAATACCATACACCAAGAGCATTTCCGAACTGACAGCCAGACTACTGCGACCACTAGGACTCATAACAGCACACAAACCAACAGCCACTCTCAGACAACAACTCACCAGAACAAAGGACCCGATACCCAACATGAGCAAAACCAATGTAGTGTACAAAATCCCATGCAAGGACTGCACAAAACACTATATAGGACAAACAGGAAGACAGCTAACGATCCGTATCTATGAACACCAACTAGCCACGAAACGACACGGCCAGCTATCCTTAGTAGCCATACATGCAGATGACAAGCAACATGAATTCGACTGGGACAACACTACCATTATAGGGCAAGCCAAACAGAGAACAGCCAGGGAATTCCTAGAGGCATGGCACTCATCCACAGACTCTATCAACAAACAAATCGACCTGGACCCAATATACCGGCCACTACAGCGAACAGCTGGAACTGACAACCGGCAGCGGCAGAGACAGGCCACTATAAATGCCGGAGGAAACAGCACAGAAGCGCTTCACAGGAGGCTCCCAAGCACTGAGGATATCACCTAGACAGGGGACGAAACGTTTGCAAGACAAATTCCCAGCTCGGCGAACAGAACCACAACAACATGTATCAGACTGCTTGAAAAAATATCTCTCTTAAAAGTACCTTTTCGCTCAGTAACTTGTGACACAGAAATTCCTAACAAGGAGAAAAGAAGACATAGGAAGTTCCGAAGACAAGTACCTACAGCTACCTGGTTTTGAGAAAAGAAGTGTTGTTTTGTAAATCTTAATTGAGAGTTTTATCAGACTAGTATTTATAGAAGGAAGGTAACTGATAGGTTCGAGAAAGAAATTGTAAATAGTGGTTAGTTAATTATTCTCTGTTATACCTTAAGAAAAACAGCTGTTAATTTTTACTTTACATAGTTCTTGGCCACTTGAATTTTTACTGATTACTGCATGGAATAAATCTTTTCTGCGTTGTTGGTTTCAAATTAAGCAGGAGATTTTACCCTGTGTTGTAACACATAGCAATCCAGTTACTGCTTGCTGTTCGACCAAATGTTACATTGTTACCTTGTTCAGAACACTTTGTCCTGTGTCAGGTTGCCCTGCTAACTTTTCAACCCTCTTAAAGGTACAGCACACCTCTACACCTTCATAACACCTCCCCCCTTAAGAAAACATGAACCATCATAATGAAAAAAAGGCTTCATTTTTTTCTATTCTTTAAACACATTACCAAAACATACTGATAACTTTAATCTAAGTTCATATTAACTTCCTCCCACCTATTTATAACATTGATTAGATGTATTTTATCGATACTTTATCAGTGGCTTTATTTTTATATTTGATATGTAAATTAGAAATCTGTAACATAATAAAATAGTCTCATATTCTTGTCTTTAAAGTGTTCTAAGAATGTAAGAGGATTGTGATCCGTGTACACAACCATCTCCGACACATTGTTCATGACATACACATTAAAATGTTGTAAGGCCTGTACCAAAGTCAATAGTTCTTTTTTGATCGTGGAGTATTTCCTCTGGTGGATGTGGAGTTTCTTCGAGAAGTAACCAACGGGCAGTTCAATCCCATCCTCATCTTCCTGTAGCAGTACAGCTCTAATTCCTATACCACTAGCATCGATGGCAACTTTAAAAGGTTTTGAAAAGTTTGGCGTAGATAAAGCTAGTTTGGTGGTTAATGTTGCTTTCAAATGGTCGAATGCCTCTTGGAATTGTTCTGTTCACCGAAACTTTGTGTTCTTCTTCAATAGATCAATTTACGGTGCCACTACACTACTGAAGTTTGGAACAAACTTCCGATAGAATCCGTTGAGTCCTAAGAATCAAAGCACCTCGTTCTTTGAGGTTGGTCGTGGAAATTCCTCGATGGCCATCATCTTTGCGTTCCGTGGGGTCAACCTTCCATGACCAACTTTATGTCCCAAGAACGTCATCCTTGGTTTCACAAATTCAGTTTTGTTTAAATTTATTACCAGTTTGGCTTCTCATAGTCATTCAAAGAGCTCTGTCAACTGTACCATGTGATCTTTCCAGGACTTACTAAAAATCACTACATCGTCCAAATAGACTACACAGTTTGTTAACCCAGCCACAACTCTGTTCATGAGTCTTTGGAATGCGGGGGTGCACTCTTCATTCCAAAGGGTATCACTTTAAACTGATATAGCCCATTTGGGGTTAGAAACGCAGAAATTTCTTTCACCATTTCTGATAAAGGTACTTGCCAGTAACCACGCAGTAAGTCCAACTTGGTGATTTAATTGACTTGTCTGATTCTCTCAATACAGTCCTTCAAACTAGGAATTAGATATAAGTCTGATTTTGTAATGACGTTGACCTACTGATAATCCACGCAGAATCGTTGAGTCCCATCCAGTTTGGGAACTAAGATGATCGGCGAACTCCACTCATTCTGATTCGGTTCGATGATGTCCTCATCGAGCATGGCCTCCACCTCCATCTGGACCTGTCTGGCTTTGAAAGGATGAAGCCGATAGAGGTGTTGTTTTATCGGAGCAGTATTCCCTATGTCTACTTCATGTATAATAGCATTAGTCCTCCTCATCTGATTCCTACATATGTCTCTATACTGCAATAATAACCTTTTCAACTGCATTCAATGCTCATAAGGCAGACAGCTTACTAACCTATCCCACTCCTCAAGAATGTCTTCATTTTCTAATCTATTTTGAGACACATCAAAATCCACATCATCTGGACTTGATTCCTCACCCTGCGGGGCAGTAAATAATACCAGTTTCTCCAGCTCTTTCTCTCTAGTATAATACGGATTCAACATGCTCACATGACATATCCGATATTTTTTTTCTATCTGGCATCTTTACTAGACGGTTCACCTGACTCAACTTTTTCTCAATTTGATAGGGACCACTTAACCTGACTTTGAATGATCTCCTATCACTGGTAACTGTACTAACACGTTATTCCCCCAGGAAAATGTCCAAATCTCAGAGCTTTTATCTGCCACTGGCTTCATTCTACACTGTGCCCTCTTTAGGTACTGTTTAGCTAAGTCACCTACTCGATTTAGTCTCTCTCTCAGCTTCTCCAATATATAATCAAAGTGTGAGATCTTTGACTTTGATCCTGTCAATTTTTCTTTAATTGATTTCAAAGGGCCTCTCAGTTCACGCCCGAATACTAACTCGAAGGGAGTGAAGTGAATAGATTTGTTTGGGACATCTCTCATGGCAAACAGTACGAATGGGATATCTTTATCCCAATCATTTGAGCAATCCTGACAGTATGCTCTCAACATGGTCTTCAAGGTCTTATGCCACCTTCTGAAAGCTCCTTGGGATTCAGAATGATACACATTAAATTTAAAGTGCTGTATACCTAAGCTATCCACAACCTCCTTAAACAACCTAGCAGTAACATTTGACCATTGCTCCAATTGAATCTCTCTGGGTAATCCATACTGTGTGAAGAAAGCTACTAACTCCTCTACCACCTTTATGCCTTGATACTCCATAATGGAATTGCCTCTGGAAATCTGGTAGACACCTCCATTATGGTTAACAAATACTGGTTCCCACTTTTAGCTCACGAGAGGGGACCTATACAATCAATTATAACCCAGGTGAAAGGTTCTTCAAATGCGGGAATTGGCAACAAAGGTGCTGATTTTATTACTGCATGTGGCTTACCTACCATTTGACATGTAGACACTTATGGCAAAAGTTAACCACATCCTTGTACGTTACAGGCCAATAAAAAATGTTTTTGTACCTTAGTCTGCATCTTTTGTACCTCCTACAGGTAGTTCATGTCTGTATGCTACCAGCAACACAATTTGGTGCACTTCAGCCCATTTCTCCTCTGTGCTAACCTGCCATGGTCTCCATTTCCATCTTAGGATTCTTTCAGGTAATAACCTTCTATTCTCTGCCTCCTTTTCAGGGTATGCATCCACATATATATCTTTAATCACCTTATCTTGCTGTTGCAAGTCCCTTTGCCTTTCAGGAGTAAACACTTCTGTCTGACCCTCTGCCTGTTCAGGTTTTTCCTGCATCATTATGTCAAACAGCTTATTCACTAACTGAACCTCAACTCCTTCATCTTTCTTTTAGTTTTTGCTTCATGCTATGACTTATGATAGCGGGATCTGGTTACCACATAGTTGACAAAATACCAGGATATTTCTTTTTTAACTCTTCAGTTTCTTGGTCTTCCTTGGGCTTCTCCATAACAAGGGATATCGCTCCTACCTTGGGTCCTGCTAAATCATTCCCAAGAACAAATTGGATTCCTGGAACTGACACTCTGTCAATCACTCCCACTATTATGTCCCCAGTCTTGAGTTGGCACTCTGACCTGATCTTATATTGGGGAATGCTAAATTTCTATCCATCTATCCCACAAATTGCTACACTCTCAGGTAACAGATCAGAAAGGGTGCAAATTCGTTCATCTCTCACTATCAGCGACTAGTTACGTCCTGTATCTTCTTGTCCTTCTCCCTCTGTTCTTTCTGAGTAAACTTTACCCACAGAGGCAAATTCTTTACAGAGATCAGGTACTAATTCCATACCTAGCCCCTGTTTAGGCTGTGCACATTCCTTCAGCTCCTCGGCTCTTCTTGGGATTTCCTTTACTACCTTCACTAATGCCACTGGCTTAGCTTCTTTTAGCACATCTTTGCTCACATACCTTTCCTTAACCTACTTCTCGGTAGTGAAAACACATTTTCCCTGTGCCCTTCTGAAACCACCGGCATTCTAATTTTTGTGTTCCAGTCCATTACAGTGAAAACACCTGAGGCCTTTCACCTCCTATCCACCCTCTTGGACTTCTTTAACCTGTGGCAAAACCTTACCAGTGCTCTCTACTCTTGGTTTCGTAGTGAAGGATCTCCCTTTCTCCCAACTTCTATTCCTCACAGGATGAAATTCTGGCCGGAAGCTTTTTTTTGCACCATCATCTGCTAATTCTGCTACCCTTCTCACTTTCTGAACTTTCTGTTTCTCCATGTGATTTCTTACCATCTCTGGAAGTGAATTTTTAAACTCCTCCAGCAGAATAATCTCTCTTAGAGCCTCAAAGGTCCTACCTATCTTTAAAGCATGCACCCATCGATCAAAATGACCAAGTTTAATTCTTTCCAACTCAACGTAAGTCTGACCTGGTTCCTTCTTTGTGTTTCTGAAACCCTGTCTATATGCCTCTGGTACCAATTCATAAGCACTTAACATACCCTGTTTGACCTCTTCATAATCTCTTGACCCCTCATCTGACAGCACAGCAAATACCTCACTAGTTCTGTCTACCAGTTTAGTCTGAATGAGCAGAAGCCATAAATCCTTGGACTATTCCATCTGCCAAGCAAATTTTCCAAATGAAATAAAGAAGGCTTCAAAATGTGGCAGAGTCTTGACATATTTATATATATATATATATATATATATATATATATCACTACCTTCTCTTTTGATTTCCATCCTGTTACCTTGACTTTGCTGACTAAATTGCAACTTATCAACCTCTCTCCCTTTCTTTCTTACTCTCTCTCTCTTTCTTTTCTCTGCTCAGCTAAGAACCATTTTTCTCTTTCTCTCTCTTTTTCCTCTCTCTTTTCTCTCTATTTCTATTTCCCTCTTCTCTCTCTCTTTCTCCTCTCTCTCCTTCTCTTTCTCTTTCCCTTTGTTTGTCTTCTAACTCTATTTTCATCAATTATAATTAAATTTTTCCACCTCTACTGCACTTGTCAATTTCTCTAACACAACTTAAGTGTATGAGTAATTCTCTTACAATTTCAGCTTTACATTAATCCTTGGTTAAACCTAAATCTAACTTCTTTGCTAATTCCAGACGTATGGCCTTATTCTTTCATTCTAAGCTTTCTTGGCAAATTTGAGAATAATCTTCAAATCCCAGAACTTCTTTAGCAATTTTAAGAGCCATTTCTCTCATTTTCAATTTAATCAACCACAAGTCATCAAAATTAAACAAATGGTCTCACCTACGTTTTATTTAAAAATCTATGAGACTAACCTGCAAGTGTTTAAATTTACTGGGCTTTCTCGTACCCCAACTCTATTCAAATCTATCCAAATCTCAGACTGGATCTGTCCAAACCTGTTCAAACCACAAATCCAAGACCCAAACTGTTCAAATCCTGGCGAAGAGCCCCCAAACTGTTCAAATTCCGGACGAGCCCCCAAACTGTTACAACATGGGGTAAACCCCTCTGCTAATTTAAGCCAGCATCACAGAAAAGATTCACCTTTGTGCTGTAATCTGTTAAAATTCAAGAGGCAAAGAACTATCCCAAAAGCCACTCATTAAAGTAAATGTTAACAACCTTTTTTTAAAAGTCTAACAGAGAATATTAACTAACAATTATTTACAACTTCACCCTCTACAATACTGACCTGATAAAAATCCCGATTACAATTTACAAAACTAAAGTCAGCTTTGCCGAGTGTCCTCTGTAAGTTTTCTTTTGTCGATTCTCTTTCCTGGTTGATTTGGTGTTTTTTCTGTGCAAACTCTTTCACCAATCAGGTACCTCTCAGAGAGGTCTTACTAGCAGCCTACATCTGTTGGTCTTTTGGCAGTTCTCGTTGCTGCTTTGGCTGACTGTTCAAAATGTCTGATATTTATTCCCCAAAACATTGGATTGTTTCAGTGGTTTTAATATTATCAAAATACTAAATTCAAACTAGTTTGGAGTTTGGTACCTTAGGGCATAATTTAAATTGATTTGCCGAATTTGAAATTTGTTTTTGTCTCATAGCAACCCAGATACTGCTAGCTGTTTGACCAAATGTTGCATTGTTACTTTGTTCAGAACACTTTGTGCTGTGTCAACTTGAGCTTTTCAACTCTCTTAAAGATACAATACACCTCTACACCTTCATAACAAAATTGTGTGTGCACTCTGCTGCTCCATCCAGAGCAGGATGATTTTTTTAAATTTAGGATCCCTACAATGTGGAAACAGGCCATTGGGCCCAATAAGTCCACACTGACCCGCTAAGTAATAACCTACCCAGACCCATTCCCCTACCCTAATTACTCTCCATGTACCCCTGACTAATGTACCTAACCCATACATCCCTGAACACTATGAGCAATTTAGTATGGCCAATTCACCCAACCTGCACATCTTTGGAACGTGGGAGGAAACCGGATCATCTGGATGAAACCTGTGCAGACATTGGAAGAATGTGCAAACTCCACAGACAGTCACCCAAGGCTGAAATTGAACCCGTGTCTCTGGCGCTGTGAGGCACCAGTGCTAACCACTGAGCCACCGAGCACTGTTAGTGTGTTTTACCCAGTTTATTCCCGTGAAATTTGAATATTCTGAACAAAACATTGTATGTTTTCAAGAAGGAGGTAGATAGAGCTCTTGTGGCTATAGGGGTCAAGATAATATGTGGTGAGGAGGTAGGGTTAGGTTATGGAGCTTGATGATCAGCCTTGATCACGATGAGTTGTGAAGCAGGCTTGAGGGGTTAAATGCCTACTGATGCTCCCATCTTCTATGTTTTTTGATCCTATGTTCTACGCATGATTTTTCCAATGAGTGCTCACTCAATATTTGACAGTAAAACGTTTCAAGAACCATATTGACTAGTGACCCCATGTCAAAAACTTGGACACTTTTGTGCTTTTTATTGTGTGGACCTCAACTGAACACTCATCGACCTGCTGCTGTCTTTGAAACTAGCTGCAGTAACCATGCCAGTATTTTCTCCATATATCTTTCTCCAAATGCCTTGTCAAGTTGATTGTCCTTGTAGATTTGGTACTTTGTGTTCACAAATAGACAATGTCATGTATGTTATGATTCCAGTTGATGTTAATATCAGTCAAGATATATACCAAAATGAAACCAGGCCTGTTTAATCCAACCTTTGATTGTTTAATCCTGGAGGTCAGCTACTGAATGCATTCACCCGAGACTACCAATGCACTTACTGCAAAAAGAACAAAACATTAATTAAACAAGAAATGAAATTAATAACAATATACAAGACCAAAAGGAAGATTGGAACGATTTCATCACAAGCATCAGAAAAAAATTCAAACTATCATCCATTGACTCCTACAAGATCGTTGCAAACACCTAAGCTGTCAGTGAAGAATTGCCACTATCTCTATGCTAAGGTTTCTAGTTCAGATTCAGTTTGGGACAGCTGCAATTCGTTCTTTACAGTTAATCTATGTGCAGTTACCATATGATTTTTCTCCAACCAGTGTCATGTCTTAAGACCCTGACAACAAACTGCAAATAATTCCATCATTTACCAGGATGCTGCCTGGATTGGAGGATATGTCTTATCAAGGAAGGTTAAGGGAGCTAGGGCTTTTCTCATTGGAGCGAAGAAGGGTGAGAGCCGGCTTGATAGAGGTGTACAAGATAATGAAGGGCATAGATAGAGTGAATAGTCAAAGACTTTTTCTCAGGGCAGAAATGGCTATCACAAGGGGGCATAATTTTAAGGAGATTAGAGGAAGATTTAGGGGAAATGTCAGAGGTTCGTCTGACAGAGAGTGATGGGTGTGTGTAATGCACTGCCAGTGGTGGTAGTAGAGTCAGATACATTAGGGATATTCAAGCAACTCTTGAATAGGCACATGGATGATAGTAAATTGAAGGGTATGTAGGTTAATTTGATCTAAGATAAAAGGTTGGCACAACATCAAGAGCCAAAGGGCCTGTACTGTACTATACTGTTCTATGTTTTATGTTCTATAATTACTCTTAACTTCAGATGAAACTCACAAGAGGTTCTGAAACTTAGCTGCCCATCTACTTTGCCTACATTCACACAGTCTGACTAACTTTATGGATCATTCTATTTTATTGTGTCATTGGTCCACTCTGTCCAGCCAACAGCACTTTTTATTATAACCCTCTACCCTTTTTTTAAATGTTGTTAAAGTTGTTTTTTAACAGTTAAACTGCTAAAATACACTTTCACTCCTCAAGATTAGGTTGTAAACCCTAATTAAAATACACGTGAACCAAACAGACTTCTAACCACTACAACCCCAAGTTCCTAAATTAAATGCTAAAAGTTACTCATCATATCTTCTCTTCCTCAACATACAGGGTTCATCACATACAATAGATAATTGAAACTTAAAATTATACACTGTTCTTAATATTCTCCTGCAAAAAAATGAAAAGTATCTTTAAGAGGTATTTTTATTTTTCCAAGACAATCCCCTCCAAACTATTTCTATCTTACCAATGTAGATTTTATTCTAGTAATAAGAATATAGTTACACAAGAACTTGTCATAAAAACACATTCTGTACAAGCTTGTTTTAATTGTAGCATTTGTGTTCCTCCACATTGCATCTACTATAACATTGTTTCTTGCTACTGCGTGAATGATTTTAAAATTGTATAGTTGTTACATTAAATACCAGTGAACCTCTCATTTTATCAGTAGGATACTATGGCTTTAAGAGATGTATTTTGTCCTTTTTTTCAAATGAAGAACAGTTGAGACTGACTGCTCTAAGCCAATGAAGTATGGGAAATTTACCATAGTCAATTCACCTGACCTGCACATCTTTGGACTTTGGGAGGGAACTGGAACACCCGGAGGAAATCCACGCAGACACGGGGAGAATATGCAAACTCCACACAGACAGTCACCCGAGGCTGGAATTGAACCTGTGTCCCTGGTGCTGTGAGGCAGCAGTGTTAATCACTGAGCCACTGTGCCGCCCATAACTTTCAGTAGCTATGGGGGTCTGGAAGCTCCTATACATCTCTTCCTGTTATAACAAAATGCATGTTATCTCTCTCTCTCTCAAAGTTTTCTGATTAGATTCACTACGGTGTAGAAACAAGCCCTTTGGCCCAACAAGTCCACACCAACACTCTGAAGAGTAAGTTTTCTCTGTTCTCTTGATGTTCTTTCTCCCTGGACTACAGAATTGCATGTGAGACAATTTATTTCACTGAACTTGCCTTTGTCAAGGGTGCATTTATGGGATGTTACTATATTTGAACAGTTGCTGTTTAATAGTTAAATAATCTTTAAATTTTCCAATAGAGTTAAGTTATTCCAATTCTTTCTTTTGACCAATCAAATTGTATCCAAAGCACAATGCCTTACACTTGCCTTTAAAAATAAGGAAAAGTTGGGGTCTAGGTTACCTTCTTAATAGATTTTGAGGCAGTTGGATCTGGTTCATAAAAACAGTCATTCAACAAAACAGTTTCAAACTCTTGGTGTGAAACTTTGTAGGAGAGTTAATGGATTATGGTACATACAAGTAACAATCTGCAGAGTTGTTATATACAGTATATCGACTTCAAAATATTGTACAGCCAACATTAATTTAAATGTGTGAGTGGACTAACATTTCCAGTACCAATTTTGCCATAAATTTACACAAAGGCTCTGCCTCAAGAAATCCTTTGGGATTTTCTTTAATTGTTAAGAGATACTGATTCCCATTTCTGTTTTCAGATCATGGTCCTACACAATTGTTTAAGATTCAGTTAAATGATTTTTCAAAAGCTAGTATTGGAATTTAGGTGGCAGGTTTATTTCACCATTGAGTTTTTCCCCACTAACTAACACGAATTTTATGTCAAGCAAAATTTAATCATGTTTTTATGCAACGCCAGTCAGTAAAAATGTTTTGTTATTTTAGCCAGCTTTTTCCTAATGTCTAAGTGAACTCTCGTCAGCCACTCATAACCAGGTGAAACTATTACCTAATGGACTGCTGTCTAATCATCTTCATCTGACAATGAGGTGATCTATGTCCTCATTCATACTTTGCCTCATAAATAAATACACTCTGGCATGATTCTAAATCAATTTCTGTGCAGGCTGATGATACAGTTTTCTCAACTCAGCATCCACCTGTTAATTCTCTATTAAAGAAGATGAGCTAAACTGTCATCCGCATTATCCTTTTTATTTAAGTTATCCAGAATAGTTTCAGATAACTGAATTTCCACATCAGCTCCCTTTTGTGCAGATTTTCCCATCCAATTCAAAGGTCTTGAGACCTAGTCATAATATAGGAAACAATCCAGAATGTTCTTTTATTCTACTCAGTCTTTTCAACACTTTAAGTGAGGCTAATATTTTGAAACCAGACTGGTCATTCCCCAAGATAAAACCAAATCCTTCTGTCGGAATTGTTGCACTACTCCAACTAACAACTTTCCCACTTGCTAAGTCATTGTCTACCTAACTCTATGCTTTGATTTTGATTTTATTGTCATGTGTATTTTACAATAAAAATCCAATAAAATACAGTGAAAAGCTTTCATTTGATGCCATGAAACAACACCATGTTAAATCAGTTAAGAATATGGAAAAAAAAGGAAATAAAGCTTGAAGAGAGTCGATCAGTCCTGAACCTAAATAACAGAACTAGTTTCTAACGCTTTGTGTATACCCTTCACAAATCCTGCTGGAAACTAAATTTTATCCCAAGCCAGCATTAGCTTGCTCGAGTGTCTCTTTGTATCATTATTGATTTACCTCCTTGATTAGAAATGTAAGGGAATACTTCTCTATATACAGAATCTTCAAACCTTCCAAGAATGAGTATTTTTTTTGGAGAAATATACTAATCTCTATCCCTTTCAGATCAATATTCAGAACTTCCAGAAGTCTGATTCACTTCAGCAATAATCAGGGGAAACAGGCCCTTCAGCCCAACAAGTCCACACCAACCTGCCAAAGCGCAACCCACCCAGACCCATTCCCCTACATTTACCCCTTCACCTAACACTATGGGCAATTTAGCATAGCCAATTCACCTAACCTGCACATTTTTGGATTGTGGGAGGAAACCGGAGCACCCGGAGGAAACCCACACAGACAGGGGGAGAATGTGCAAACTCCACACAGTCTATCTGAATGGCCTTCTGATAAACTGGTGTACAATTTCATGGCTTTACTTATCAGGAACTCTGTAGCATTCAGATCCAAATGGCCACGTCAACTTTTTAGTTATCTTTCCAAATGATGTGAAATATTTTTCAACTCCATCCTCTGTAAATTTAGGCTCTAAACAAAATTTGTGTTCAGACCACATTTCTCATTGGAATCGGAATTATCCACTAAACTGTTATTTCCTCTTTCTTTCTTTATTCTAAGCTTTTGTCTAGCCAAGTTATGTTGCCTGAGTTTTATTTTTCTCTTACTCTGGAGTCCAAACTTTTTACAATTCCATTTCCTATCACATTGCTTTTTCTTTTCTTCATTCCTCTCATTTGCCATTCAAGTCTTCGTATTTCAATTTCCCTTTTTTATTCTCTTCTCATTCCATTTTTTCGTCTAATTTGCCTCCTTTTCTCCTTTCTTCTCTTTTACTCCAACTCAATGTTTAAAAAGAAAAATTCTATGGTAATTTTAACTAATTCTGGCAGTGACGTATCACTTCCACGTTTCTGTCCTTTAAATTCCAAATGATGTGTGACCATTTTAGTCACATGACCTTCAGGACCCTTTTGCTTCTATGCCTACCCTCAATTTATCTGCTCACTCTCTTAAGTTCCTCTTAGTAAAATAATTTTATTTTTCCACTGTTATACCTTCTATTCCTAGAACAATCTTAGCAATAGTCAAAGCCATTTTGAAACAATTCACAGAAATATCTGTTTCTATACCCAGTAATTCCAAAATTCTCACCTTTTTAAGAATTCACAGATTCTTCTTAAATTCAAGGAGTTTTGATCCTGCAAGAGCCGCTACTTTGATAAGATTCCAGCTGGTGTTCTTACTGGGCAGGTTAAGTTCCAGAGAAAAAAACAGGCTCATTATATCTTAACTTGAAAAGACAATGGAGTAACTGAAGAGTGTATTTTTAACACAAAGAATAGATGTTTATTAAATAAGAAAAAAAATCATGAACTATATAAAATGACAGCTTGAAAAGATTTTACTAAAGACATCAGAAAAGGATTTGAAGCACATTATCCTTTTACCTCAATAAGGTTCTTACTCAAAACATAGTGAAGATTTACCACTATCTTCATATTAGGTCCCTTTGCTCTGATTCAGGCTGTACCAGCTGTAATCAATTTCCTTTCAGCACGTTTCTACGCAGTCACTACATATTTTCTCCCTAATTCAGTGTATTTCGCTGAAACGAACAGAAAACCTAACTCTGTTACTTGCAAGATAATAATGGCTTTTTTTAACCTCTCCAGCTTTTTGATAATGCGCTAACATGGCAAAAAAAACCCTTCCCCCAAATTATTCAAGTGCAGATTGTAAACCTTCATCAAAACCTTCATATAATGCCCTATCCCGAGACAAGGTCCCTCACGTTATTTCAGCTCCAAATATGATACCCCCTCCAGATAAGATACACTAAATTGTCAAGCTCCTTGGCGAGGCTGCGTGAACTGGCACCCATTTTTTATTCATCTGCATCCGCACCCCCCCCCCCCCCCCCCAGATTAGTCATAAAAATGTCAGACTAAAAAAGGATATGTTTTCTTGTTGATGGCTTTCTCCCAAACCAAATAAACTTTCTCCCAAACCAAAGGAACAAATTTAATGAAGCTTTCTCAAGTTAACAAAAGGGTGAGTCTGTTCATTATGAAACATGGGAAGAAAAGATAATACAATTCACATTCTCATAGATTAGAAGTGAGAGGTGAGTCTTAAAATAATGTAAAAATATATACGGATCAATCTCTGAGATCCATGAAGAATAGATAATGGGATATTGCAGCCAATGAATTGAATAATGCTACTATACTGGCATTGGTAGTTGAGGACCAATGTTAAGATTTTGGATTTTCAAGTTAGCTGGATTTCTTATGCCTAGTTTCCTTTTGGTGGTGGCTAGCTTGCAGCATTCAGAATGAGAGAATGTCTTCTCCCATCTACCTGCAGTGCAGGTGTATTTAATGGGCGTCCTCAAGCTGTGATCTTCACAACCTACTAGAATACTAACATACACAGCCCACAGTTGATTTTTAGTTTTCAGTTTTCATATATTCCTGGAAGGGTAAAAACACAAACATATCTTTCACCTTATATCCCCTATTTAGAGTATACAACACACAGGAGATTGTTTCCTGCTGAAAGGTGGTAATTAGATTCCCTGTCTGTCTTCAAAGAATCTCTTCTTTGAAGCTTCCAAGACCTCTACTGGCATTCTAGGGTCTCCTTTGCGGCTGTGGATAATCCACACAAATTTTCCAGACACTATATGACTCTATGACTGTAAAACTAAACTGTATTGCTCAGAATTTGTATTACCAGTTTTTATTTGGCTCTGTGTGTTCTATTTAAAATAAAAGCACATGTTGAAATTAAAAATTCAATTTGTCTGAAGATAATCTGGTGTTATGGTATGTTGTCATGACAAAACACGAGTAAACAAAACAGACTTCTAACCTTGTTGACATAACTGCTCCCTGCTCTTTGATAAACCTCTAAAAATGCCTTTGCCTGCTTAACACAGAATATACAGAATTTAATTCGGAATTAAATTTATTCATTAATGGTTGACCTAAGCAGCGGTTATTAATTCTGAATATTCCAAGACATATGCCACCATATTCATAATTATTGTTGCTTGCCAGGCTCAGCTGACGATGAACTTTAGCAATGCTAGCAACTTTCTGTGAATCAAATCACACACAAATCTATCCTTTAATGATCTCTCTTCAAATACTACAAAATAAAATTGGATGGACATCTTTTTCAAAACCATGAGAAACTTTCCAATATTGTGACTGGACAATAGATCTATTGTCACCAGCTGATAGCATTCCACAATCTCCCATGGTTTGAGACTGCAATGTTGCTCACACTTAAATACCTGACAGTGATGTGGCTTTTGGCTTAGCAGGAGAAAGCAAATTCTTGTGTGTTTCACACACTTCTGGGTCTGCTTTGATCAGAAATATTGCTGTTTTCACTTCCATCACTGTGTTATTGACGGCCATGTTATCAGGAACATCCCGGATTTCATTTCACTCCCCACATGCTGAATTTTGATCAAAATTGTATTCTCCCAGTTTCACAATAATATATGTCAAAGCAAACATCTTTTAAGGTTAGTCGACTCACTTAGAGTCATAGAGCTATAAAGATGTACAGCATGGAAACAGACCCTTTGGTCCAACCTGTCCATGCCAACCAGATATCCCAACCTAATCTAGTCCCACCTGCCAGCACCCAGCCCGTATCCCTCTAAACCCTTCCTATTCATATACCCATTCAGACACATTTTAAATGCTGCAATTGTACCAGAGTCCACCACTTCCTCTGGCAGCTCATTCCATACATGCACCATCCTCTGAATGAAAAAGCTGCCCCTTACGTCCCATTTGTATCTTTCCCCTCTCACCTTAAACCTGTGCCCACTAGTTCTGGACTCTCCCACCCCAGGGAAAAGACTTTGTCTGTTTATCCTATCCATGCCCCTTGTGATTTTATAAACCTCTATGAGGTCTCTTTTATATCTTTCCCCTTTCACCCTAAATCTATGCCCTCTAGTTCTGGACTCCCCGACCCCAGGGATAAGACTTTGTCTATTTATCCTATCCATGCCCCTCATGATTATATAAATATCAATGAGGACACCCCTCAGCCTTCGATGCTCCAGTGAAAACAGCCCCAGCCTATTCAGCCTCTCCCTATAGCTCAAATCCTTCAATCCTGGCAACATCCTTGTAAATCTTTTTTGAACCCTTCCAAGTTTCACAATATCTTTCCAATAGGAAGGAGACCAGAATTGCATACAATATTCCAACAGTGGCCTCACCAATGTCCTGGACAGCTACAACATGACCGCCCAACCCCTGTACTCAATACTCTGGCCAATAAAGGAAAGCATACCAAACTATCCTATCTACCTGTGACTGTCCTTGTGTAATCAGCACTTCCATGAAGTCCAGATTAGAAACTCAGTAAAAAGAAAACTTCCCAAATCCTCCACTGCCTTCCTGGAGGTTTACCAGCTCAAAGTTGTTCAGCTGAGGACATCCACAATTTCACCTCATCACCAAATGTAATATCTTTGTAGGATAGACAAAAACAAGGTGCAGCACCTGGGAAGTCAACATCAAACTAAAACCCACTTATTCTGGTATATAAATACATACAAGTGGCCACAACAGATTGTACTTATTCTCTGTTTTTGTTACTATTATCAGTTACCACTGTCCTAGCCTCATTGTACCAAAAACTATTCTTCTGGATCCTAGATACCCTCAACCTTCTGACCTGATGTCCTGCATCAAAGTCATAATATGTATATATTTTCTGTATTTTTGATTGTGGTTTGAAATGATAACAAGATTGTTTTAATGTCAAGAATCATGGAAGAAACTGCTGCACGTTTAAAAATAAGTTATTGAAACTCATTGCAAGTTGTGTTCCCAGTGTTACTTTACAATCAAGGGAGAAGGGTTTAAAATGTGGCATGGCAGCGGAATGCGTGTATACAGAATGAAATTTGACTGGAAAGAAGTAGCTGTTGGTTTGTGCAGTTATGACCAGTCATGGATATAAAAGTTTGCCGGCCTGATGACAACTCTCTCAATTGGTTCCTGGTTGGCTGAACAGCTTGTGTGTCTGAACGATACAGTGTGAAGCCTTCAGACCACTGGAAGTTTCTCTCTCTACGTTAAAGTTCCCTGTATTTTAAAGAAAGCCAGTTATTTTCTCCCATTAGTTGTGATAAGCTGTTGCCTTTAACCAGTAACTAATAGATTTTGCAGTGAGTGTACCAATTGCCTATGCCTTTTGCAAAGAAGTGACATGAATAAGGAGGAAATAGATTGAAGGAAAGGAGGTCCTGGCATGCAAGTGAATCATCTCAGCGAATCCTATGGATTAATTCTACGGAACTGAGGTTCTCAGCTTTCTCCCTCCACCCATAAAACCAATACTTGTTGTTTGTCTGAGTCTGTTTGTGTATTTAGAAGGGAGTTAGAGTTTTTACCAGTACATTAACATGTTGATAGCTGTGATTAGAGTCATAGAGTCATAGAGCTGTACAGCATGGAAACAGATCCTTCGGTCTAACTCATCCATGCCAACCAGATATCCTAACTTAATCTAATCCCATCTGCCAGTACTTGGCCCTTGTCCCTCTAAGCCCTTCCTATTTATTAAGGAGCATCGCTCCGAAAGCTAGTGTGCTTCCAATTAAACCTGTTGGACAATAACCTGGTGTTGTGTGATTTCTAACTTTGTACACCCCAGTCCAACACCGGCATCTCCAAATCATGACTTCCTATTTATATTACCCATCCAGATGCCTTTTAAATGTTGCAATTGTACTAGCCTCCACCACTTCCTCTGGCAGCTCGTTCCATACACGCACCACCCTTTGCATTAAAAGTTGCCCCTGAGGTGCCTTTTAAATCTTTCCCCTCTCACCCGAAGCCCATGCCCTCTAGTTCTAGACTCCCATACCCTGGGGAAAAGACTTTGTCTCTTTGCCCTATCCATGCCTCTCGTGATTTTATAAACCTCAATAAGGTCACCCCTCAGCCTCCGACGCTCCAGGGACAATAGCCCCAGCCTGTTCAGCCTCTCCCTGTAGCTCAAATCCTCCAACCCTGGCAACATCCTTCTAAATCTTTTCTGAACCCTTTCAAGCTTTGCAACATCCTTTCGATAGGAAGGAGACCAGAATTGCATGCAATATTCCAAAAGTGGCTTACCAAAGTCCTGTACAGCTGCAACATGACCTTATTCCTCTCAACTCCTGTACTCAATACTCTGACCAATGTAGGAAAGCATACCAAAGGACTTCTTCACTATCCTATCTACTTGCCGCTCTACTTTCAAGGAGCTATGAACCTGCACTCCAAAGTCTATTTGTTCAGCAATAATCCCAAGGACCTTACCATTAAGTGTATAAGTCCTGCTAAGATTTGCTTTCCCAAAATGCAGCACCTCACATTTATATAAATTAAACTCCATCTGCCACTACTCAGCCCATTGGCCCATCTGATCAAGATCCCGTTGTAATCTGAAGTAACCTTCTTCGCTGTCCACTACACCTCCAATCTTGGTGTCATCTGCAAACTTATTAACTATACCTCCTTTGTTCACATCCAAATCGTTTATATAAATGATGAAAAGTAGTGGACCCAGCACTGATTTTTGTGGCACTCCACTGGTCACAGGCCTCCAGTCTGTAAAACAACCCTCCATTACCATCTTCTGTCTTCTACCTTTAAGCCAGGTCTATATCCAAATGCCTAGTTCTCCCTGTCTCCCAATGGGAACCTTGTCAAGCGCCTTACTGAAGTCCACATAGATCACATCGACCGTTCTGCCCTAATCAATGCTCAGTCTTCGTCAGTCCTCTCCCCAGCTATCAGGGCCACATCACACTCCGAACCCCAAAAGAAGTATCAGCATCGACTTGCTCCTATCAGAGATTTCTAACTAAAGTTGCTTATACATTCCCATGGATTGATTTATTTAGCTCTCAAGTGTGCTTGAAATAAATGGATTTATATTTATTCTTGATCATCCTTCAACATGAAGATGATTGCATTCTTTAAGGATTGAATTCTGCTATTCTCAGCTGGTCTGGCCTCCACGTGACTCCAGAGCCACAACAATGTGGTTGATTCTTAGTTGTCCTCTGAAATGGTTTGGCAAACCACTTAGTTCAAGGCTAGTTTGGAAGAGCAACAACTGCTGCCTTTTCCAGCAATGTCCAAATCCTACAAATGAATAAGAAAATAAAATCCAAGATATTCGGTGAGGTTCTAATGTGTACTGCAAAGACCCAGTGTACATCTAAAAGATTAGATTAGATTACATTACAGTAATCTAGTGTACATTACATTAGTGTGGAAACAGGCCCTTCAGCCCAACAAGTCCACACCGACCTGCAACCCACCCATACCCCTACATTTACCCCTTACCTAACACACCAAGGGCAATTTAGCACGGCCAATTCACCTGACCTGCACATCTTTGGACTGTGGGAGGAAACCGGAGCACCCGGAGGAAACCCACGCAGACACGGGGAGAACATGCAAACTCCACACAGTCAGTCGCCTGAGGCGGGAAATGAACCCGGGTCTCTGGTGCTGTGAGGCAGTAGTGCTAATCACTTCGCCACCACGCCGCCCACTGGAAATAGGACAAGCTATTACACATGATTCAGTTTCAGAAGAGATGGTGTATCCAGATTTATTCCCCTCATACTTTCTCTATGCTTCTGATATGTGTTTGTTTTTGAAGGAAATTGTGACATTTTATAATTTGATTGTTCCAGCACAGAGACCCTGAATGTTTTCTCCCAGATTTCAAGATCAATATCGAAACACTTTAGTTTAACCTTCATATTGCCCTTGAGGTATTTCATTTGACCAACATGAGTGCACACTCCAGATTCAAGCTGTCCATTGAAGATTTGCTTCAGTAAAAGACTTGTCGGCATCCTGGCTACATAACCAGTCTAACAGAGTTGTGACTGCTCCAATATAATGTGAAGGCTTGGCAAGCCTTCTTGGGCACACGCCTCAGAGTCTGATATTTTATCCTGCCATCTGATCTTTAGAAGTTTCTGAAGACAGTTCAAGTGAAAGTAATTGAGCTTCTTGGCATTGGTACACAGACTAAGTCTCACATGCACAGAGCAGAGAGAGCAGACTGTCTGCTGAAGAATACACATGCTTTGGTAATTCTCCTTTTTGTCTTGTATTCTCATCAACGTAGTGAGCCAGACAGAGTGTGCTGCTGAGATAAGTGTGTTTATCAACTGCTGACAAGTTCTGGTTATGAGCTAAACATTGGACCTAGGAATGTAATGTGAGCTTGTTAAGTATTTATGCATAAAGGTACACTTGCTAGAAATTTTATCCACAAACACATTAAGCTTACTGAATGTAGTAAAGCTAACAGAGAGAAAATAATTAATTCTTTATTGAACAGTTAATGTTCTCAAAGTTACAAAATTATCTGAAACTGCTTATTCCCTCTGATTTTTTTTCTTCAAGATATACTAACGTTCAGAATAACTTGGCACACTATTTTGAAATTTTCACTTCATATACCAAACCAACATTATAATTTCAAGATGGTCATTGTATAGCCTATGTAACAGCTGCAATTCTCAAAATCTTATTACTTGTTTATAATCCTTTAACTTAGATGATATGTTTTGTTCAGACCTTAACCGCCAAGTAGGACAGTTTGGCCAAAAATTGTTTTTTGAGTCAAGTGGATCACAGCAGTGTCAGGTGGGAGTTGAGCCAGCAGACTACAGATTTTGCGGAGGAACTAAGTCAAGACAAGAAACTCCATATGTCAAAATATGTTCAGGGAAATGTCAGTCCAGGAAGCTAGTCATTTCAAATATCTCCTCACATTCAGATGATGAATAACTGGCAAACTGGAAGAAACTCTGACTGAACTCTCAGCCCTGAATTCACTTAAATGTTTGATGCCTCCATACTAAGTATGGTGAGTTGCTATCTGGCATTTACTGTAAAGTTAACCAGTTAATTAACAGATGGTCAGGAATGTAGCAACAAGTGTAATCCATTTAAGTCCACAGTCTTGCTCCGTCATTCAGTGCAACCCAGTATTGAGAGTACTGTAAAAGCAAATTACTGCGGATGCTGGAATCTGAAACCAAAAGAGAAAATGCTGGAAAATCTCAGCAGGTCTGGCATCATCTGTAAGGAGAGAAAAGAGCTGATGTTTCAAGTCTAACTGACCCTTTGTCAAAGCTAAAAAAAAAAGGGAGAAATAGGGAGGGATTTATACTAGGCTGAGAGAAGGTGAATCATTGCTCCAGAAGCAAAGGTAGCATTAAAGAGGTGATAATGACAGTGTATAGTGAGATTATAGGGAGATTAGGAGCTGTGAATGACCAAGGCTGAAGCTGGTGCTATGTAACAAAATATGGGAGGGGGGATGTGGGGGATGGGTGAAGCAGAGGGAAAATGGAAAACAGGTGAGAAGGGTAGCAAAGTGGGAAGAGGAGAGGAAAAAGGTGATGAGAGAGTGGAGAGCGAGAGAAAGAGAGATAATCAAGAAATAAGAGGTACAGAACAATGAAAAAAATATTTAAAAAATAAACAAAATAAATGAAATAAAATTACAGAGCAGAATGAAAACAGAGGGGTCGAGATAGGATAATCATCTGAAGTTGTTGAATTCAGTGTTGAGCCCGGCAGGCTGTAACGTGCCTAGTCAGAAGATGAGATTCTGTACCTCCAGTTTGCTCTGAGCTTCACTAGAACATTGCAGCAGGTCAAGGACAGACATGTGGGCATGTTTTCAACACACAATCCTGCTCCCATGCCCATTTTATTTTATTTATCCTTTTTTTATATTTTTTTCACTGTTCTGTACCTCTTATTTCTTGATTGTCTCTCTTTCTCTCGCACCCCACTCTCTCAGCACCTTTTTCCTCTCCTCTTCCCACTTTGCTACCCTTCTCCCCTGTTTTCCATTTTCCCTCTGATTCACCCATCCCCCCCCATATTTTGTCACATAGCAGTAGCTTCAGCCTTGGTCATTCACAGTTCCTAATCTCCCTATAATCTCTCTATGCACTGTCATTATCACCTCTTTATTGCTACCTTTGCTTCTGGACCTATGACTCACCTTCTCTCAGCCTAGTATAAATACCTCTCTATTTCTCCCTTTTCTTTAGCTTTGACATAGGATCAGTTAGACTCGAAATGTCAGCTCTTTTCTCTCCTTACAGATGCTGCCAGACCTGCTGAGATTTTCCAGCATTTTCTCTTCCGAGAGTACAATGTATTGTTGTGGTCTCCTTATCTAAGTAGGAAAATTTTTGCAAAGGAGCAAGTTCAGAGGAAGATCAAAATATTGACTCCTGGGACAAAGGGGTCATTTTATAATTAAGATTTGAGTGGGTTTGCCATATGCTCATTGACCAAGAATGAAAAGGGTGGAGAAACTCAGCAGGTCTAACAGCATCTGTGGACAGCGAAACAGATTTAACATTTCAAGTCAGTTATATCAGTTGTCTCTCTCCATGATGCTTCCAGAACTGTTGAGTTCCTCTAATATTACCTGTGTTTCTTTCAGGTTTACAGCATCGGTGGTATTTTCCTTTTACCTTTATAATCAGTTGGCATTTTTGAAGGTGATTGAATTTGTAGAGAACTTGACAAGTAGAAACTGAGAGTAAATGCTGCTGTTTCCCAATTTGTCAGGGAGGGGCTCAGAGACGGGGTAATTCTAGAACTAACGGTTTTAGAGATAGTTGCAAAGAGGTAACATTATTGGACTAATTTCCCAAAAGTCCAGGTTAATGGTCTGACAACCTGAATTCAAGTCCCACTATAGCAGCTAGGGAAATTTATGTTTAATTAACAAGGTCTATTCTCTGTAAGGTAGCAAGCTAGTCTCAGTAATGGTGACCACCAATCAGCATTAAACAAATGGTCCCATTTGGTTCACCAATGTCCTTTCGGGAAGGGAATCTGCATCCTTACCTGGTCTGGCATACGTGACTTCAGATCAACAGTAATGTTATTACCTGTTAACTGTTCTCTGAAGTGGCCAAACAGGGCACATAACACAAAGGCGACTAACCAAAGAAATGAATGCTGGCCTTGCCAGCAACACCTAGTCTCTGACCTGCTGTCATCTCCATGCTATTTAAACAGTCAATGCAGTTCATTTTCTGGTCATGATGGGAGGGGAATTCATCCGTGGCAATTCCAGTGAATGTTAAAGGGAAATGGTAAGATGCACGTTTTCCTAGAACAGAACTCCCAATGTTCCTGCAACCATTAGATGCAAAAGCATGACCAGATTCATAACGGAACTAACAAGTTAGAATTTTTATATTTTATCAGTAACTTCAATGCATTTGAATCTTCTGCCATTTGAGGGCGCTCATCTACAAGACATTCACAGAACTGAATAAAAATGTTAGTGTTGCAAAGGCCAGGCATGAGGTTCACTTTCTTTCTCTTGTAGGCGCTGTACTCACCTATTAACCTATTGAATGCTCCTTTTGCATTGCGTCAAAACTAAATGTCAGAATTCTTTTGTAGGTGGAGTTAGTCTTTGTGGAAGGGAGAAATGAAGACAGGAATGAAGGGAAAGGAATGGAGGAAGAAAAGTATAAGGAATGAAGGTATATTTATAATACCTTTCACAACTTCAGAACACTCCAAAGCACCACATAGACAATAAAGTACAGTTGACTGTGGTCACAGTTGTGGTATAAGAAAGACAGCAGCCAGCGTGCTCACAGCAAATCTCAAACAGCTGTGGGATCATGCCCAGATAATCGGCTTTAGGAAATAAAAAGGGGAGATGCTGGAGAAACTCAGTGTGTCTGGCAGTGTCTGTGGAGTTAGTAACAGAGTTTACATTTCCAGCCCAGTACGACTCCTTCAGAACTGGTATATATTTTTATTTCAGATTTCTGGCATACACAATATTTTATTTTTATATTAAGCTGTTGTAGACATTGATTGAAGGATTATTAAGGTTACGTCTTTAGTCACGTTTGAAAACTCCAACCTTGTCAGTGAATAATGATACAATAAACAAATGTGTTGAATCCTAAGTACTTAACTTCATTCAGCCAGACAGGGATCACTTAATCTTATCCTAACCAGTTGATTAGATTACTTAAGTGTGGAACCAGGCCCTTCGGCCCAACAAGTCCACACCGACCCGCCGAAGCGCAACCCACCCATTCCCCTACATTTACCCCTTACCTAACACTACGGGCAATTTAGCATGGCCAATTCACCTGACCTGCACATCTTTGGACTGTGGGAGGAAACCGGAGCACCCAGAGGAAACCCACGCAGACACGGGGAGAACGTGCAAACTCAACACAGTCAGTCGCCTGAGGTGGGAATTGAACCCGGGTCTCTGGTGCTGTGAGGCAGCAGTGCTAACCACTGTGCCACCGTGCCACCGTTGCATGACACTGTAATCTTTTGGTATAAATTCTGTGTCTTATGATCCCACTCCGCAGCTACCTGATGAAGGAGCAGCACTCCGAAAGCTAGTGCTTCCAAGTAAACCTGTTGGACTATAACCTGGTGTTGTGTGATTTTGAACTTTGTCCAACACCGGCTCCGCCACATTATCCTAACTTGGTATTGTTTACTATAGCCATTATTTGTTTATTACATCCCCACTCTCCCTTCTATCTTCTAACCAGTTACTCCTTTATGATTCCCAAGGCCTTTCTGGAAGGTTCTTTGAAAATTACCATCAGTAATGTAAACTGTTCTTCACATTTGTAACTCAAGGTAGTTGCTTGGGGTAGTCAGGTGTCATGGATAAAGTAGTTAATCCTGATCTCTTAAGACCCAATTGTCCACCTTTTTCCAGAAACTGGGCTACAAAAGAACATTATTCAATGACAGTGATAAGCACTGACCTTCATATTAATATTTCAGCCACCATGTATCACATAAACCTTAATCTAATACAAAGCATTGCTTTGCACATGAGCCATTTGGATTCTGCAAAGAACTACCACCGCGTGGTTATCAAAAATGACACCTTAATCTCGAAGGGAGCTTGTTGTTGTTAATGCAGTATGGTATAGTATAGTATAGTACAGCTTTAAGCGACATGCTCATGTTATCATCACTTTATTGTAGCCAGTGAACTGAGGGCATAAAGGTTTCATTTCCCATCTTTACCGGGACCACATGAAGAACGACTCACTGGGACAAGTGTTCTTCAGTTTGTAATCGAATAACTTTGCACTTGGCCAGACACCCAAGTAACCCAAGCTGTAATGTATGTAGATATCAGCAGTAATAAATTGTTAAATCCTTCCGTATCATCTTGTCATGTTTCATTTTAATGTTACATGAGCTAATGTAAGTGTTTTCTTATCAGGTGTAAATACTTGGTGGAGACAAAGGTCACACCATATACGGCAGATCACGTAGCACTCAATAAAAGACATTCATTCTCTCCAGTTGAATTGCCTTTGCCACAGGAAAAATAATGGCATTTTCCTTTGCAAATGCAGTTTATGTGATTGTTTGATGTACAGTGTAGACTCCCTCTATCAACATGACATACACCCAGCTTTGATAGTGCTGCTTATTCAGACTCCCAGTTGTCCTAAGGGTGACTCTATAGAATGGCTGAGGAGCGTGATACGAGTAATAGGATCTGGACTTTTATGAGGCAACGTATGTGCATGTTTTTTCATCTAAATAACTCCAGACATGTTAACAACATCATCCCATTAATGCTCCAGACAGGCTTCCTCCCATCCTAGAGTTGAAAAATGTGGTACTAGAAAAACGCAGCAGGCCAGGCAGCATCCGAGGAGCAGGAGATTCGACGTTTCGGGCATAAGCCCTCATTCCTGAAGAAGGGCTTATGCCCAAAACATCAATTCTCCTGCTCCTCGGATGCTGTCTGGCCTGCTGTGTCTTTCCAGCACCACATTTTTCAACTCTGGTACTCTAGCATCTGCAGTCCTCACTTTCTCCCAGTTGACCTTCCTCCCATCCTACTTCATTTAACTCCATCTTCATGGTATTTAAAAAATAAATTTTGATGTCTTTCCTGTACTTATCCAGCTTTCCCCTGTACTCAGCGATGCTTTTCACCTGAACTATTCCACTTGATAGTGAGTGCTACATTCTAATCAATTTTAAGTGTCTTACTTTCTTATTGAGATCTCCTGTGAACCAGTAGATGGCTCTGTTACCTTCCAGAATGTTGTTAGTTTAAATATCTACAAGGTGTTTGGTAGTGAGAAAAATGTAACAGTCCTGATTAGTGGATATTAGTTAGTGCAATAATAATGTAAATGTCTTTACTCCCTGTCCAGGCAAAGTAGAGACTGTCATACATCTCCTTCTGAAATGTGCCTTCTCGAGAGCGATGCAGTGGTTTTTGTCAAGGTTTGTCCCGAGCAGCTATATGACGTGGGATTCTGTGCTCTACGGTCTGTTCCTCGGGATGCACACAGAGTCAAACTTTGACTGCGCGTGGAGCACCATCAGGAGCAAAGAGTGAAAAACGCTCTTTGGTCTGCCTGAAAAAAAGGAATTGACCTCGATCAAGTGTTGCAGACTGGCACATTCCAAAATCCAGAACCATGAGCTGAGGGATGCACTAAAGCTTGAGGCAGTTGCTGCCAAGGCACAGTGGGGAAAGATGACAGTCTAAGGTCTTTTGGCCAAAATATAATGTGGGGTCCGTTCAGTTATCAGACCCTCCTAGTGCTTTAAGCATGTATAAATAGTATCAAGTAAGAAATAGCTTGGAGTTTTTTGAACTGTTGAGAGAGTCAAACTCCAACATTTGTTTGTTCTTGATATGCTTAGACCTGTACAGAACCAAAATGCTTTAGTGACTGCACATGTATATATAGAAGTAGATTCTTGAAATTATCCAATCACCTTCATGTAAGTGAAGGGGAGAGGGAAACAACAAGGATGGTGCAGTGGCTTGCTGGTTAGCACTGCTGCCTCAGAGCGCCAGGGACCCAGGTTTGATTCCAGCCTCGGGCGACTGTCTGTGTGGAGTTTGCACATTCCCCTGTGTCTGTGAGGGTTTACTCCTGCAGTCCAAAGATGTGCTGGTTAGGTGAATTGGTTGAGCTAAATTGTCTAGCACAATCCCAGGACACTAATCCTGGGATGTGCAGATTAGGCAGGATTATGAGGATTGTCTGGGGGAGCTGGATCTGGTTGGGATGCTTTTCGGAGGGTCTGTACTAACCTGATGGGTCTCTTTCTGCACTCCATTCTTGAGAGGGGAGAAAACTGAAGGGGTTAATTGAGTTGGAGCAATAGCTGTACGGGAGGATGCTTTCCTCTTAAGCAAATATCCTCTTCCACATTTAGGTTGTTCTGTTTCTGACAACTCTGCTCTGGAGAACAAGACCCATGTAACCTATCTTGTTGGGACAGAATTGAGCTGTTACATTATTAATGTTATTGCTGGTAACAAAGACTTCTTTTATCAACTCTTGACATTTGGTATAGCTACAATAAAACAGTGAAATAATTTTATTTGTTTTCAGTGAATAACTAAATATATTTGACCTGCCAACGCAAAGAAGGTCTGGATCTTCTGCCAGAGATGTAACAGTAAAATTAAACCAGAATGCGCTGGATATTTTCTCAAGTTTGCCAAGGCCACATTGTGCCCAAATTTCCTTATCATCTATGCAAATGAAAATCTCCAATTAGTAAACATCATTAACTGGAATTAATTATTGACTGGGACATGGCCAATGTCGTTTCTACATTACTACATTGAAATAAATTAAACTGCAAATCTCTGCCACTAACAGCTGCAGCTGGCAAACAGGCCTCTCAGTGGATTTAATCGTCTGCAGGTCACAGGTCTCATGTACCAAGAGCAGGCCAATTGACTGAATTTGAACTCATTTAAACTGAATTTAAAGTACTTGTAGCATCAGTCTGTGAGGCAGACCTTGACGAGGTTTGTTTAGCTGAAGCTGAAGGTTAGTCATGATGGATTAATTCAATCACTGTTGCCTGTGCAAATCCAATTCTGAACACAATACGTTGATCCTCTTTGATTGGACACAATGAGGAAAAGCTTCTTTGTCACCCTCATGGCACTGTTGGTTTGTGGTTGAGGACTGACTTCTTGAGACTAGAAGATGTTTGATGTTCCTCAGGATTCAAGAAGCTCAAACACAAGTGATAGCAATGTACGTCATTTGCATTTTAGTTTCTGCAATCGTTTTCCAACAATGCTGCCAAATGGTATTGATTTGTCAGCAAAACACACCATGCACATTCCAGCTCACACTCATTTCTGTGTTCTAAATCCCAAGTATTTGCTGATAGAATCAGCAAGTTATAGAGCAGTTACAGCATAGAAAGAGGTCAGTCATGATTTTCTATAAGAGCTATTCAGTTTTCCCATTCCCCTATCTCTACTTTGTAATCCTGGTTATTTTTCCTCAGACTATTAGTCAGTTTCCTTTTGAAAGCTGTGATTGAATCTGCTTCCCCTTTACTCTCAGCAAGTGCATTCTGGATCCTAATCACTTGCTATATGAAGTTTTCCCTGATGTCACTGCTGTCTCTTTTTCCCAATCACCTGAAATCTTTGTCCCCTAGTTCTGACCTTCCTGTCAATGGGAATAGTTTCTCCCTCTTGACTCTATCCAAACTCGCATGATTTTGAAGACCTCTATCAAATCTCTTCTCAAATTTTTCTGTTATCAAGGCCAATGGTGACATTATATCTTTCAAGAACAACTCTTAGACCTAAACTTTTAAATTGATATAAAATGTCATTTTTCAAAATGGTGGCATATGGACAGACAGCTTGGTATCTTTGTGTTTGTTCAGCTTCCATTATTTCTAGAACTGATCGAAGAACCATTATATGCAGGGATTTCAATTTAATCTTTAAAATGGGCAGAAAAGCATAGTTTTTTTTTGATAATGGCAACAAGTAAGGGTTCCAGCATGATTGACATCTCTGTATTATTTGAAACAATGACACATTAAACTTACATAGCAGCCATTTTGGGTTTTGAACTGTATGAATTTGGCTGAGAACTGTTATTTATGTGCAGTAACTCCAAAAAATACTCTGACAGAAATCATCAGAGAGAGTTTTTGGCCAAGGGAACACAAACAGAAAGGTACTTAGAAAATAACATTGTTCTGCTGAAAGTGTTTATGTAATTTGCAAGTTCCACAACTGGAAATTGTCTCTCTCTCTCTCTGACCCCCAAAACCTTGTGGCCTGCTGAGTCCACCTATAAAGATAAATACTGACTAATAAACTATATAAGCCATCACAGCTGCTGAAAATGATTTTAAATTTTGAACCTCTTCATTTCAAAAAAGACAAAACTTCATGATGCAACAGATCTGCAACAATCTATTTTTTTCAAATTTCTAAATATAATTTACCCTTCCCTACTTTTAATCTTTGTACATGTGTTATAATTAGAACTTTGGCTTTGTAACAAAATAACCTTTAACTTGTTTAGGAGTGAAATTTTGCGGCAAGTTATTGGTGCCCAGAATTGGATGTAATAATCAAGTTAAGTCCAATCACTGTATTGTAAAGAATCACCATAACCTCATTGTTTTTGTATGTATGCCTCTGTTTATACAACTTATGATTCTATATGCCTTACTTGACATATCTTTAACCTGATTTGTGCAAATATAATCCTGCATATCTCAGATACCACAACCATTTTGGAATTGTGACCTTTATTATGCATTGTCTTCTTTTATAGTTCCTATCAAAATGTAACACTTTACACTGCATTAAATTTCATGTCATGTCCATCAGCCTAGGTATATCATTGTCCTGTTCACAACTCACAATATTTCCGAAGTTGTGTCGTCAGCATGTTTGAAATCATGCCCTGTCAACTCAAGTCTAAGTCATTAATATAAATCAAGGAAAGCACGGAAGCTCATACTTATCTCTGGTGTCCACCACAATTATTCTTCCTTCAGGTTGCAGAGTAACTGTTTTCCACTACTTTCTCTTTCCTGTCACTCTGCCAACTTCATATCTAAGATGCTACTATATCCTTCATTCCAAGGACTTCAATGTTGTTGACGAACCTGTTATGTGACATCTTATCAGACGTGTTTTGAGGCTCATGTAGACCAAATGAAGTGCATTGTCTTCAACAACCCTTTCAGTTACAGTATCAAACGTTTTAAGCAATTTAGTTTAACCCAGTTTGCTCTTAACAAATGCCTGCTGGTTAATTAATTTGCATTTGACTAAAAGACTGTTAGTTTTGTTATGCATTATTTTTGCTAAAAACTCTCTCACCACTGAAAGAAAAATAACTGATCTGCAGTTGCTGTGTTTATCTTTACACCCTATTTTGAACATGATCATAACTGAAATAACTGCACAGAGGCCAGTATCCCATCACCAAGAAACCCTTTATTCACATGTGCATCATACATGGACTCTGATCAGCCAGCTCAGAGCCAGTCCCTAGATTGAGGAGAATCTTTAAACTTCCTGTTTATATCTGGATTAGTGGTGCTGGAAGAGCACAGCAGTTCAGGCAGCATCCAAGTAGCTTCGAAATCGACGTGTCGGGCAAAAGCCCTGATGAAGAGCTTTTGCCCGAAACGTCGATTTCGAAGCTACTTGGATGCTGCCTGAACTGCTGTGCTCTTCCAGCACCACTAATCCAGAATCTGGTTTCCAGCATCTGCAGTCATTGTTTTTACCTTCCTGTTTATATCTGTCAGCCAGGACTCTGTGACCGGTCCAGATTAACAACCCCTACCAAAGATTTTATAGTCAGTGAGATCCACCTGGCCCTCATTCCAGTTGCTACATTAACATTCGCAAATGTTTAGTCCTCTGACACCATCCTGTGACAGAGGAGGATTCAAGGTTGCTGGCCAGTAGCTCTGCAGTTTCCATCCTTATTTCCCTTAACTTCCTTAGTTCTGATTTGGTCCTGATGAACTTGCCAACTTAAAATACACTCATCCTATATAAGACCTTGTGGATGCTGGTAATCTGAGATAAGTAGAGAAAATATTTAAAACATTCAACACATCAAGCAGCATCTGTGGAGAGGTAATATAAAGTTAACATCTCAGCCCTTTATAATGCTCTCTTTTATTAACTATTAATTTATCAATGCCTCAACTACTCTCTCTTTCACAATGACATTCACATTTAATAAAAATAGATGTAAATTAACCACTTGATACCTCAAGTACTTCTGTGTCCATGTGTAAATCCCCTTTTTGATTCATTAGCCTCAAATTCTCTTTCCATTGTCTCCCTAATATGTATCTATACTACAGATGACTTCTTGAAAGATCTTTTGTCAGCTATCAGTTTCATCTCATATTTTCTCTTTGCATCTTACTTTCTTTTTAACTTCTTCCCTAACCCATGCATACCCCACTAAATAGCTGATTTGACCATGATGGTGTGGGTTTGAATCTTACTGAACTGCTCAGTGGAACAATAACTCTCATCTGTATTCAAAACCGTTTCATGAATGTTTCAGGTTTTAAAGCCAAATTTTGGACTTAATCGAAATCGCTCTTGAGCTGAATACATATTTTGCAATCACTCCTCTTCAGACATTATTAATTTGCCATTTCTCTCTGCGCAAGACTTGATCTATAATAGACTACTTCCTAATTAGTTCATTGATTTACTGATCCAGGAAATCATATTTCATGAACACTGCCTGCACAGTAAGAATGAAAATTTGGTTTGCCCAAACTTCGCACAAATTAAAATTCCCATTATTTATACATTGCCCTTATTGCATGCAAGCCCAACCTTTTGATATTTACAGGTCCATTGTTAGTGGACCTGTAAAATACACACATTATTGTTTGCTGGTGGGTCCTTGTTGTTTATGAGGTCCACCCGAATTAATTCACTTTGTGGTTTTCTAAGCTATGATTGTTTTGATCAGATCGTTCATTGTCAGGCTACCTAATACCTACTAACCCCACCACCACTCCCCAATCGTCACACCTCTCTAAATGTTCCCATTCCAACATTTAGTATTAACATAGTTCCTAAGCTTGCTCATGCTACAAACACATATCTATAACGTCTTTTGATTAAACCAATTTATTTCCATCTATGCTATTAATTCAAAAGCAGAAATTGCTGGCAAAATCTCAGGAGGTCTGGCAGTTTTGTGGAGAGAAAGCACAGTTAATGTTTTGGGCCAGGTGACCTTTCCTCAGTTTCTATAGGATGTGGTGCTAATCCACCTTGTTGAGTTACCATGTAAGGTGCACTGACCCACCATACAAAGCTCATTGATGAGGCAACTTGGGCAGAGAACATGACACTGAGGAATTCCTGTAACAATGTCCTTGGTGTCAGATGATGAGCTTGCAACAATCATGACTACTTCCCTTAGTACTGGGTGTTTGATTTTTTTTTTGCTGTGGTCCCAGTTGATGATATGGGAGTAGTGTGTTGGGAATGGAGGTATAAATAAAAAAGCCTTTGCAAGCCTATGGCCTACTGATATTACACACATAGCATGGGATCCATCAACCAACATTTGACTTCAAGCAGAGAATAATTGACATTAATTGGCTTTTTGTGACTGCCAGAGAGATAGCCAATGCTGGTGCTCTCTTGCCACGGGCTAACCAAACATATCATTTTTACCCTCCATCTTACCACTCTCCACCTTACCAGTAATGGTCAGATTCTGCTCCAGTAGAGTCCAGTATGGAACAGATACAACAAAAGATGAAATGGATTTAATTTGGCAAATGCCATTTTTCATTCCATGAATTTTATTCTTGTGAAAATGTCTTCCACAGACAATCTGCAGTTTTTAAATTCTTCCCTGTGATTATTTTTAATTCATCTCCAACTGTGCTCGGAAAGAATAATGAAACTAATCAACTTAAATTTGAAGCAAAGTCCAAAGCCCTGATTAATCTCACTCACATCAGCAATGAAGCTGCAAGTTAGAATCATCACTTTCATTATGTGTATAATTCACAACAATGCTAACTAGCGAGCACTCAGTTGAATTTATAAACAGACAAAATTGTTAGCTAGGAAAAGAGTCATTGGCAAAAACAGAAATTGCTGGAAAAACCTAACAGATCTGACAGCAGCTGTGGAGAGAAATCAGAATTAACGTTTCACTTTCAGTGACCTACCTTCTGTAGAAGCAGGCCCATTCAGCCCATCCAGTCCACACCAACCCTCTGAAGAGCATTCCACCAAGATCAACCCCCAAATTTAACATGATCAATCCATCTAACTTGCACATCTTTCGACTTTGGGAGGAAACTGGAGCACCCAGAGGAAACCCACAAAGACACAGGGAGAACATGCAAACTCCACACAGACAATCACCCGAGGGTGGAATCAAGCCCAGATGCCTAGTGACTGTGAGGCAGCAATGCTAACCACTGAGCAACCATGCCACCCAATATGCCATGGAGCAGCATCTAATATCGACTTTGCTCTTAATTTTGTATTATACTTTATCAATTATGTGCTTTCTGAATAGAGTGAAGTCTGCAATAGATACTTAGAACTTTATCTGATTTTATCTCTACGCCTCGTGAAGTCTGTCTATGGAGGATGTTGAGTGGATTTGCATGGAGTGTGTAAGGGCAAAAGATAGTTGTTGGGAAGTCATGGATTGGCATGAGTTAGCACCAAGTTGGCACTGGGGCTATACAAAGCAATGGGGATGAATTAGAGTCATGGGTTAGCATAGATTGGCATTTATGCAGAATGGAATATGTGGCCATATTAAAGGGTGTGAGGTGGGATGGGTTGGGCATGGATGGGCATATAGAGTGCTTATGTGGAGAAGATCTATGACGGGTGAGGTCTAGAATGCCTTATTGTTTCTACTATAAATGGGACATAGTCCCAAAGTGCTGCGGTGAGCATTTTAAACAGCCTGGCTTGACATCAGGCAGCCCCTGTGGCTGCATCTACTCTGTATCCAGTGGAAGAAGGACCCGCTCTGGTTTGCACTGACCAGCCCCTCCTCTCACCTCACCTCACAACCCAAACCACACACACCCCTCCCACCTACCCAATCAACAGAATGAAAATTAGCTTTGTGACGGTTTTCCTGGGTCAGGTCAAGTCAGGTGAGGTTTGGAGAGTTGTCAAAATTTCTGAAGACTGTGTACCCAGTTTGGAAGTGAAAATTCAGATATTGGCTGTGATATTGAAGACAATTCCTAATGTGGTGTTTCAAATGATCACGTGATAAATTGCATCTCTTGTGATTTGTCTAGTATCTCCCTGACTAACAGACATTAGGTCAATAGACTTGTAGTTCCTTGGCTCTGATTTGTCAGTTTTTATTAAAAGTAGCCAACTTGAAGCTAACTTGAAGTTTAAGGGATAGATTCCTGACTCTCCACTTACTAAATATACAGGAAAAAGGCTGACAGAGGCCTCTTCATCCTAGGCTGGATAACATCCAGAACCACAGTCCTGTTATTTGGAGTTTTCCTAAAATGATATTAAGATTAAATTAATAATTCTATTCAATAATGATATGAAGACAACATCTTAATGTAAAAAAGCTTTGCCATCAAAGGTCAGACTTTAAAAATTTGAATTTATATTAATTTCTATGTAGCACATTTTCAAGTTTTATTTCCAGAACTTCGGGCTGAGTTAAGAGTAGACTGAGATGATTCCTCTATTAGGTTTGCAAATGAGATGAAATTGGATGCTCTTGATTTAGTTCCTAGTGTTCACAAATTAGCTGCATAAAAATTGTCCTTAATTTGGCTCTAATTGGAATGTTATAGTAATGGTAATCATTTAAAAATGATTTTGTAGCTTTGTGTTCATTGTCTAGGACTGAAGAGAAGTCATTCTTTACACTTACAGGCACTGGCAATCCGCCACATATGTCAATGGAATAAATCTTTCTTCAAACTGAAAAAGTAAACACATTTGCCCTTCTGCAAACTGCCAATGACCTATCAGAGTTGTGATTTCAGGAAACAGTGATGGGAATAAATTAACAAGCTGTTTATTTTATAAACTGTAAAGGATATTACTTCACATTGAAACACTCTCTATCTCTCAATGCCATGGTTTCACTTTGTTCCTATTTCAGTACCTATATACTCCATTCAACATCGATTGAATGGGCTGATAACTGCACTTTGCCTGATTGTTCATTCTCTGTTTTGTGATCTTTGAACTAAATAACTTCCCAACGTTATTAAACTTTCATGACAAGAATTTTTAGAAGCAGGATAATAAAGAAATCACCGTAAGCAATCACTATCTGCTTCACATTGTCAATCTTGAGCACAATCTTTCAGCTATTTTGTCTCAGCTAACATCATTTTGAGCTAGCTTTATCCAAACAAAACCAAATTACCACCCCCTCTACCTTACCCCCCTTCCTTCAAGATCATCTATAATATCAAATAATGTGTTGTCAATACCATCTCCCTATAACAAACGGGAAAAAATGGGGGGTGAAGGGAGTGAATTTAATATTAAGTATATAACACAAAGCCCCCAGTCCACGAGGTATGCATTCACTGCTTTTGTTAATTATTATGGTATCAGTGTCCCATTGTGGAGATGGCCTAAAGTTAAGGGTCTGAAAGTGCAAATTGGGCTGACATAAAATTTGCTGTGTGTGTTTCCCAGGTATTGGGAAACCTGATACTAAAAGATAGAAGTGTGTTTCTAGGTGCCATAAGGCAACTGCTTTTTCCAGCACAGTCCTTATGATGCAGAAACATATAGCCACCCCCCATGTCCTTTTGCACCAAATGCGGCTTCCCATTCTACCTGACCAGGATGAGCAATCTCCCAATTGGGTGGCACGGTGGCTCAGTGGTTAGCACTGCTGTCTCACAGTACCAAAGTTCCAGGTTTGATTCCAGCCTTGGGCAACTGTCTGTCTGGAGTTTGTGCATTCTCCCCATGTCTGCTGGGTTTCCTCTGGCTGCTCCGGCTTCCTCCCATAGTCCAAAGATGTGCCGATCAGGTGAATTGGCCTTGCTAAATTGTCCATAGTTTTTGGGGCTTTAGTCAGAGGGAAATGGGTCTGGGTGGGGTACTCTTCGGGGGGTCGGTGTGGACTTGTTGGGCCGAAGGGCCTGTTTCCACACTGTAGGGAATCTAATCTAATGGTACACTTACCATTCCTTCAGTGTTCAATTTCTCCTATTTGATAAGCTATTCTTTCTTCTCTCACCCTCCTAGCCCCAACTGCCAGCATTCATTCTTCCATTTTGCCTGAAATCTTTCCCCACAAAACTCTTTCTACGTGGCCTCACGCTGCCTGCTCAGAGGCCAGATAATCAATTTGCCTGCCTGCCAAGTGAGAATTGGAACAAAAAGGTTATTATGAGTTTCTGTCAAATTTAATTTATCTCTGGTGTTAGCAATCTCTCTGTCTGCCTTCAACTTCTTCACACAGTGTCATAAATACCAAGCTCTGTAATTTTTAAAGATTTGTTCAGCAGATGTGAGTACCCCTGTCAAGGTCATCCCAATTGCCCTTTAAAGGTCATAACGGACTCCCTTTTGAACAGTTGCAGTCCATGTTACATGGATGACCAGAGTACTGTTTCAGAGAATAGTCCAGGAATCAACCCAATTACAGTGAAGGAGAAGTTATATACTTCCAAGAGAGGATGGTATATGACTAGGAGAGGAACTTGGAGAAGGTGTTGATCTCAGCCATCTGTTCTTGTGGGCAGGTTGCAAAGGTGTTGTCAAAGATACCTTGCTAAGTTCTTATAGTGCATTGTGTACATGGTACATGATACAGTAAGTCTGGACTGTTCAAGGTGATATCCAGAATGTTGGGGGAGTTCAGTAATGGTAATGCTGTGTTATGTAAAGGAAAATGGTTAGATTTCTCTTTTGCTTGAGATGGACACTTGGTGTGACAGAAATGCTACTTCTCACATAAGAAGTTGTTCTGGTATTGAGGCATGTGCACACAGACTGCTTCAATAACTGAAGTGTTGCAAATGGTTCTGAACACTGAAATCACCCACAAAATTCCCCTTCATAAAATTGGTGTGTTACTGGCCTGAGACTCTGATTAAACTCAGCCTACCCACCATATTGTTTGCAGACAATCTTGGCTGATGAAACAACTGATTAAAATTTGTGCTTTCAATGCCAACATGTTGGAAAACTCCAAGTTATAAAGTTGCTGATTAAGGAGGGTAAATCAATCAATTTACCATGCCTACTACTGGGCAGTCTGTACAGCATAGTCAGATTGGTGTAGGTGGAGAAACTTGCAATGTGGTCTGCTCAGCTCACCCACATTTTAAATGATTACTGTAACATGACTATTGCTGTTCCTGAAATTAATTCAAAGATTTTTCTTTAAATGTCATACATTTTTAATGAGTTAGTTGGTAATGAAACAGTATCAGCAGCAACCAAAACTGCTTCCTTTGATCATTATTTTCGTAAGTGTGAAGATGAATAAAATGTAATGAAAAATGCGAAATAATCTGCAAGTCTGGAAAATGTAATAAGGACAAGCAACTGATGAAGGAACAAATTGTATCTAGGAGACTGTCTGAAGGAAGTAGTTTCCTATAGGAGGAATGAGTTTTAGCTAATTTAAGGCAGATCACCTGATAATTAATGTAATAGAAACTGTCTTTTCCACATTCCATTAGTACAATGATCAGAAGAAAATGGATGGACAATTATCAAGTGGAACTTTAAGTTTGTGTCTAGTTTTGAAATAAATCTGCTTATCTTTTAGTTATTTATTGAACTAGTAATATATTTATATATCTCAGCGATTAAATGATATAAAGTCCTAATAAAGTATTCACACTTGTGTTACTCTGATCATTCTTATCTTTCTGAGGTTGGATTTCTGGACATTAACAGGTAAATACCTAGGTTTTGCTTGTTATGGAGATGGATGAGGATGCATAATCAAATTTAGTAAGTAACTTACTTCAGCAACAGCCCCTGGATTCTTGAGTCTTACAAGGAGGAAAATTTACAATTATCATCACAATTAATGAAAGGAGCTGAGTGTATTCTGCTCAACAGCAAGGGAATAGTGGTCATGTATTGAAATACATATCACAGTGGAGCAGGCAGGAAGCAGACAGAACAAAGAATGAACATGATTCAAAGTGAATATTATCTAAGAAAGCAGATGCCCCAGAGTCAAGTATTTGGCCATAGTGGAAGACAATGAATCAGGAAACATAGGCTGAACAGTGATTAGATTACCTACAGTGTGGAAACAGGCCCTTCGGCCCAACAAGTCTACACCGACCCTCCGAAGAGAAATCCACTCCCCTATATTTACCCCTGACTAATCCACCTAACACTACGGGCAACTTAGCATGGCCAATTCGCCTGTGGGAGGAAACCGGAGCACCCAGAGGAAACCCACGCAGACCTTGGGAAGAATGTGCAAACTCCACACAGACAGTTGCCAAGGCAGGAATTGAACCCAGGTCCCTGGCGCTGTGAAGCAGCAGCGCTAACCATTGAGCCACCGTGTTGCCTCATGATGCTATGATTGAATTATATCAACTAGATTATGACATCTACAAAGACAATCAGCCGATCTTAAATTTATTTTACCACAAACTTGTGTCTTTTTTTAAGTCATCCAACTTATTCTGCACCTTCTGACTATAGAGTTTCTTCAATTTCATCATTGTTATCTCTGGGTCTTTTAAGCCATGCAGTCCCATGCCAGTAACTTAATATAATCAACAAGAAAGAAATGGTTGGTGGACAGGATATCATATCCCTGCACTTTATAACTCTGAATAACATCCCACTGGAGTGGTTAGTAATTTCTGCAACTTCGGATTCTGCAGACAGACCATCTGCACAACTGCATATATGCATATGCAAAGCAGTGCCCTCCTATGTTTGATTTATGAAGTATGCATGGAAAAACACCAGTCTAACTCTTGGGTCAAAGGTGCTTGTTTGAGGTTTGTGCAGCACCTTGTCCAATGGCTGTGTCAACGTGGACGACCTACAGATTTTTTGAAAGGGAACTTAACAACTTCCATCTTTACTGTTTGTGGTACATTCTAGAAATTTCATGGAATGACAGAATTATGAAAGAGGAGTCCTCCCAAGACAAATCTCCAAAGCATGTTTGCGCCTATGAGGGAGAAGTGACACCTTTGACTTGGGCATGTTCACAGGATAGAGGACAACTGGATATCCAAGAAGTTTCCGTGTGGTGAAATTCCAGAGCCAAAAAATTGGAGTGATGTTCAAAGCTCCAGTTCAAGCATGCTTTCACATCTGGTAGGATGGCTTTAAACATCATTTTTGCATTTGGAAAACATTGATGAATGACAAAAGGAAATGTATATTATTAATATCTTCCTATTCACAATGGAGTTTAGGAATGTAACTGTGGGTGCATTTATGATACAGTCTGTTGTTTTCATTTGCAATCACTGTTGTGAATAGTTTTCTCACTGAACATTGTGAGGATATGATTTCTGGTCCACTCAGAAAACAGGCACTGTTCAAAGAAGAATATTACAGGAGGGGATTAAGTGGGCTAGTGCATGCCACCATGCCGCTCAGTAACTACAGTAGCTTAGCAACTGGCACTGACACTTTGAAAGTACCAACCCACAATTAAATCTGATAACCACTTCATTTTTCAGCTGTAGCAGAACATGCCTCTCAGAGATTTGGCTCTACAGTCATCAGTAAAAGTGCAGCTTTTGAGACTCCCTGACCACAAATGAATTCTATTTGCTACAAATCTTGCATACATGGAAGAATTGTGTCACTGCCACCTCTGATGGCATGTTGTCTCATTTGTAATGTTGAAGATAGTCCTTCCCTACAATAAACCTGCTCAGTGAAGTAGCAGAATTAGTTTCTGTACAATAAAAGCAGCATTCTGATTAGCGGTAGAAGCATGTTGACTAAATATTGTGCGTTGAGTAATTGAACTAAGAACCAAAAAGAAAGGAAAGGATAATTTGTAGCTTTACAGCAGTTTTTATGGCTTCAGAAGTATGTGTCAAATTTCATTCCAGCTAGTTTTTTAAATGAGTTATAACTTTAACACAATAGGCAAATACAGCAATGTTGCAAAGCCAAACAAACAGTGATGGAATAAGTGAAATCATAAGATGTTCTAATGATGATATTTGGAGGATAAACACTGTCCCAGAATATTGGAAGGAGTCTCCTGCTGGCTTGAGCTGTGGGAGCTTTTGTGGCCAGTGAAAAGGGAATATCAAGCTTCACTTTAACTTGTCATCTGCCATTGGCATTTCCAACAATGTACAAATAATTTGTACAAAATTTAACATATAACCTTCTGGTGCAGAGGCAAGTGCTATTATTTGAGAGGAAGCTAACAGCAAAATTTCTTGTATTTTAATTTGCTTAGTAATTGCTCAGAAAATATTTCATGATCATTTGCATAAATGAAAGACAGAGTTAGTAACCCAACAACACTCTTCAACATGAACATTTCAAATCCCTTTTTTGCTCTGACTTTGCTAATGGGTTATAAATTTCTTTTGACATATTCATTTCTCTTTTCTTCAAGAGAGAAATAAATCTCTTCTTCTAAGGTTTGTCTGTTTTTATGGTGAGGTATTAAAGGACTTGAAATTATACCCTAATATGAGTCAGTGTGAAAATTATTCATAACACTGATTTCAATTCAAAACATAATACTGTACCATAAATGGACCCACAGTTACATTCCTGTACTCCCTTACAAATGAGAAAATGGTTATAATGAACAGTAATCTTTTTTGTTACCTTTTCCAGCAAAATACTATCGAATCATAGAAGCTTGAGTGTTGCTGTAAAAAGACACATATTGTCAAAGCTTTTTGTCTTGCACTCATCAGGATAATTTGCAAAACTATCAATTTAAGGAGACAACTGAATTTTCATGATGAGTGCAAACTAAAAAGCTTCAATAAAAACGGTCTTTTTATCAGCAATACTCAAGTTCTGCTCTACCAACCAACTAATCATTGAAGCATAAAATAGCACAGCTCAGCAGAAGGCCATTTAGCCTCTCTGACTCTGGGTCCTTTGAAGTGCATTTCAGTCAGTCACATATCGCTACTCTTCCAAAGTCCCTATAATGTTTTCTCTTCCTGTATTTAACTATTACCCTTTTAAGGGTTACTACTGATATATGCCCTCCACCATGTTTGCCAGTAAATTCTGAGCTTTACAGCTCATTGCTTGAAAAGGGTTCCTCTTATCTCCTCTCTGATTTTTTTGCCAATCACCTTACATCTGTGCTTTCTGATTATTGATCCATAAACCACTGAAAGTCAATTTCCCTCCACAGCCTTGATGAAAGATCTCCTGCCTTCAGAGGGGATCATAAGCTCAGGTTGACTGGATGGCTAGTTTGTAAAACAGAAAATGGCAACAGCCTGGGTTCAATTCATGGACCAGTTGAGGTTCCCACGAAGGACTGAAATTCTCAGTCTCCCTCTGAGCTACATTGACCCTCAGATTAAACTACTACTAATCATCCTTCTATAATGAGAGAGCAGCCTTATGTTCTGGTTAAGAGAAAGACAGGACATGTAGCTCAATGTTCCAGAATTTAGATAGTTCAAGTATGATAGAGAGAGGTGTAAAAGGGGTGGGGAGTTGCATTAATAATTAAGGAGACGTCATAGTTGTACTAAGAGTGGACATCTTGGAGGGCTCATCCACTGAGGTCACAAGGTTAGAACTTAGATTAGATTCCTTACAGAGTGGAAACAGGCCCTTCGGCCCAACAAATCCACATTGACCTGCCGAAGCGCAACCCACCCAGATCCATTCCCCTACATTTACCCCTTCATCTAACACTACAGGCAATTTAGCATGGACAATTCACCTAACGTGCACATTTTTGGACTGTGGGAGGAAACCGGAGCACCTGGAGGAAACCCATGCAGACACGGGGAGAATGTACAAATTCCACACAGACAGTTGCCTGAGGCAGGAATTGAACCTGGATCTCTGGCGCTGTGAGGCAACAGTGCTAACCACTCTGTCACTGTGCCGCCCACTTAGTTGCAATCGCTGTGATGAGGTTATACTATAGGCCTCCCAATAGCCAAAGGAACAGATATGTAAGCAGATCATGGAACGATATCAAAATAACAGGATTATGGTAGTGGGCAATTTTAATTTCCCCAATATTAACTGGGACTCACTTAGTGCCTGGGGCTTAGACAGAGTAGAATGTGTTAAGTGTATTGAGGAGGGATTCTTGAAACAATATATAGATAGTCCAACTAGGGAATGACTTTATTTTGGGGAATGCGTCTGGCGAGGTGATTGAATTTTCAGTGGGGGAACATTTTGGGAACAATGATCATAATTCCACTAGTTTTAAGATGGCAATGGAAAAGGATAAGAGTGAAAGTGCTAAATTGGGGGAAGGCTAATTATAAGAGTATTAGGCAGGAACTGCAAAAATTGCATCGGGGGCTGCTGTTTGAAGATAAATCTACATCTGAAATGTGGGGGTCTTTTAAAAACCAATTGACCAGTGTTCAGGACCAGCATACTCCTGTGAGGATGGAAGCTAAGGATTGCAAGATTTGGGAACCTTGCATAATGAGAGATATTGTAAGTTTAGTGATAAAGAAAAAGGAAGCGTATGTAAGGTTTAGAAAACAGAAATCAAACAAGGTCTGTGAGGAGTGGAAAGAAAGCAGGTAAGAACTTAAAAAAAAAAGGAATTGGGAGGTGCTAGAAGTGACCATGAATTGTTCTTCACAAGTAGGATTAAGGAAAATCTCAAGATATTCTATATGAACATTAGAACTGAGCGGGGAATAGGGAAAGGATAAGTCCACTCAAGAACAAAGGAGGGAATTAATGTGTGAAGAATGTGAATGATATCCTTAATGAGTACTTCATATCAATATTCACTAAGGAGAAAGATATGGATGATGGTTTAGAGAGGGTTTGTTGATACTCTAAGCCATGTCAACATTAAGAAGAAGGCAGTGTTGGGTCTTTTAAAAAAAAATTAGGGTAGATAAGACCCCAGGTCCTGACGGGGTCTATCCCAGGATACTGAAGGAGGCAAGAGAGGAGATTGCTGAGGTCTTGACAGAAATCTTTGTATCCCCTTTAGCCACAGATGAGCTCCCAGGAGACTGGAGAATAGTCAGTGTGGTTCTTTTCTTCAGGAAAGGCAACAGGGATTATCCAAGAAATTACAGGCTGGCGGGTGTTACATCAGTGGGAGGGAAATTATTCAAGATGATTCTTAGGGACACGATTCCCTTATTATAGAGTGACAGAGACATAGAGATGTACAGCATGGAAACAGACCCTTTGGTCCAACCCCTCCATGCCAACCAGATATCCCAACCCAATCTAGACCCATCTGCCAGCACCCAGCCCATATACCTCCAAACCCTTCCTATTCATAAACCCATTCAAATGCCTCTTAAATGTTGCAATTATACCAGCCTCCACCACATCTTCTGGCAGTTCATTCCATACACGTACCACCCTCTGCGTGAAAAAATTGCCCCTTAGGTCTCTTTTATATCTTTCCCCTCTCACCCTAAACCTATGTCCTCTAGTTCTGGACTCCCCAACCCCAGGGAAATACTTTGCCTATTTACCCTATGCATGCCCCTCATAATTTTGTAAACCTCTATAAAGTCACCCCTCAGCCTCCGACGCTCCAGGGAAAACAACCCCAGCCTGTTCAGCCTCTCCCTATAGCTCAAATACTCCAACCCTGGCAACATCCTTGTAAATCTTTTCTGAACCTTTTCAAGTTTCGCAACATCTTTCTGATAGGAAGGAGACCAGAATTGCATGCAATATTCCAACAATGGCCTAACCAATGTCCTGTACAGCCGCATCATGACCTCCCAACTCCTGTACTCAATACTATGACCAATAAAAGAAAGCATACCAAATGCCCTCTTCACTATCCTATCTACCTGCGACTCCACTTTCAAGGAGCTATAAACCTGCACTCCAAGTTCTCTTTGTTCAGCAACACTCCCTAGGACCTTACCATTAAGTTGATAAGTCCTGCTAAGATTTGCTTTCCCAAAGTGCAGCACCTTGCATTTATCTGAATTAAACTCCATCTGCTACTTCTTAGCCCATTGGCCCATCTGATCAAGATCCTGCTGTAATCTGTGGTAACCCTCTTCAGAGTCCACTATACCTCCAATTTTGGTGTCATCTGCAAACTTACTAACTGTGCCTCTTATGCTTGCATCCAAATCATTTATGTAAATGACAAAAAGTAGAGGACCCAGCACCGATCCTTGTGGCACACCACTGGTCACAGTATTGGATTTATTAGGAATAGAGAGCCTGACTTTGTCTGACAAACTTGACTAAATATTTTTGAGGAAGTGATGATGGTAACAGATGAGGGTAGGGCAGTGGACATTAGCTACCTTGACTTTCTTAAACCATTTGACAAAGTCTCTCATGGTAGGCTGATCCAGAAGATCAAGTCTCATCGACTTCACGGTGAGTTGACAAGTTGGATACAAAATTGGCTTTAGAAGTCAGAGCAGTTGTGGAGTGATTTGTTTTTCTGACTGGAGGTCTGTAACTAGTGGTGTTCCACAAGAATCAGTGCTGGGATGAAAATGTTGGTGGTCTGATTAGTATGTTAGCAGACAACACAAAAAATTGATGGATTTGTGGATAGTAAGGAAGCAAATCAAAGGATGCAGCAGGATATAGATCAGCTAGAAAGTTGGACAGAGAAATGACAGATCAAATTTAATCTGGACAAGTGTGAGGTGATGCATTTTGGAAGGTCAAATACAAAACAAAAATATGAAATACATTAGGAGTGTTGAGCATTGATTGAGATCTTGCAGTATAAGTCTATATCTCCCTGAAATTGGCAACACAATTGGATAAGGTGTTGAAAAAGATAAATGGTATGCTTCCCTTCATCAGCATTGAGTATAAAAATTGGGAAGTTCTGATGCAACTGTATAAGACTTTGGTCAGGCCACATTTTGAACACTATCTGCAGTTCTGGTAATGCGAAGGTTTTGGAGAGGATGCAGAAGAGGTTTATCAGGATGTTGCCTGGATTGGAGTGTATTAGCTATAAAGTGGGATTGTCTTCTACACTCCCAAACATAATCTTAGCTCTTCTGTCCATCAACGCAACTGTAATGCCTCATCTCAGGAAACATTCTTGAAAGTTTCTTGTGCACCATCTACAAAATCTTCACACCTGTCTAAAACATGAGGTTTTTATGTAAGGTAATACTGAACTAATGGATAGGATGTTCCTTTTCATAGAGGTAATGGGCCAATCAGTGGAATCAGCAGATAATCAGGTAGCTTGACATGGCGAAGAAACCTGCTCCTTTCTCACTACAGTGGGGCAATTAAGTTTGAGCCTATGGAGCATATTCCCAACCCAACAAGGCCATTAAGTGGTCAATTAACATTAAAGGCATCAACCTACCATTGACCTGATTATTTGGGATCAATGGGGGCAGAAGATAGTTACTGGAAGCAACTCATTGCTTTTGCCTCAGCTCCAATGCTTGTTTCTGTGGCAGCAATCGTTTTGGTAATATGGAATCTGGGAGACAACAGGAAAGGTGGAGACACAGTTTACGATATCTTCCTGCTGCTTCCTATGTCTTTGTTATATTGTGGATGGATAAAATCTTGGAAGAATAAGGAGTGAACAGTCAGTATCGAATACTGATTTGGGCCCATAACCAGCCAGTTTGGACTTTGCCAGTATTTTTATTGCTTTCTCTTAAACATTGTTTTGAGAATGTGTTATCTGAAAGTTTGTAATATAATTGATTGGACATAATTATATATGTGAACATTTTTGAAAGAAAACTTTGCAAAGCAGAGAATGTTGACTACAACAGCAACAAAATTGCATTTGCAAGGAATAGGATGTCTTAATGGAGACATCCAGTCTACAATACTTTCAAAGAGAGTTCAAATGACCCAGTTTATGGATGTAATGAAACTACTGAAATTGAACACAGTCAGAGAGTCTGAGATAACTTGCCTGAGGAGTAACATCTTTGTTCTCTTTCTTTCTCTGAAACTCTTATCAAAGTGTGAGAATTGAAAGCCACTAGAAGAAACCATTTCACTGCCTCGACTTTCCATATGATAGAGTACAAAATGCCAGTTGCTAAAGAATATAACTGGAGCCAATAGTTGCAAAATTCCGGAAACATTTATTTATATGCTGACAGATTCAAACTCAATTATCACAATTTCAATCATTATTAATTATAGGCATGCATTAATCCATAGTTAATATCCACTATCTGCATGAACTAAATGACATTTAAGATAAAACTAATAAGGCAAAACCTCCAGCACTCAACTGGGCACGTGGGAGTTTGCTCCATTCTCCACAACCTGGCCATCATGAGAATATTGTTCAAGCAACCAGGTCTTTGTACCAACCTCACGACGTGGACTGGTGGAGGTATCCAGGAGTAATCATCATGGACAGACTCTGTCAGTGTTTTGTCAGCCTCAGATTCCCTTAAAAAAAATCTTCTGATCACCTTTAATCCAAAACTCTCCACCTTCCACTGTCTCTTTTCAAAATCCTCACAGCAACACCTTGGTCAAAAGTGGAGGTGATGGTATAGTGGTGATGTTACTGCACTAGTAATCCAGTATCCCAGACTAATATTCTGGAAACATGAGTTTGAATCGCACCATGACAAATGGTCAGATTTAAACTCAATAAAAGAATCTGGAATTAAAAAAAACTCATCTTATGGCATCAACATAACTACAATTGGATTAGATTAGATTCCCTACACTATGGAAACAGGCCCTTCGGCCCAACAAGTCCACACTGATCCTCCAAAGAGTAACCCACCCAGACCCATTTCCCTCTGACTAATGCACCTAACACTATGGGCAATTTAGCATGGCCAGTTCACCTAACCTGCACATCTTTGGACTGTTGGAGGAAACCGGAGCACCCAGAGGAAACCCACGCAGACATGGGAAGAATGTGCAAACTCCACACAGACAGTCGCCCGATGCTTGAATCAAACCTGGGTCTCTGGTGCTGTGAGGCAGGTTTGAGTTTTGTTAACACAAAGCTCTGGTTCACTAATCCCACTGTAGGGAAGGAAATCAGCCAACTTTACTTGGCCATTCTACAGAAAGACAGAAATGTGCTTGACTCTTAGACTCTTACCTGCCCTCTGGGAATTAGGAATAGGCGACAAATGCTGGGCTAGACAGCAATGCCCTTATCCCAGAAATGAATAAAAAGAAACATTGGTTACTAACTTGATACCAAAGCATATATGATATTCCGCTGACAAAACCAAACATTCTCGGTATCCTTTTGATTCTTTTCCAGGGTTTCACCTAGCAGTGTCCTGGAGAAATTCCTTCAATCCCTGGTCATTCCAAGATACTATTGGAAGATTGGCAACCCCAGATTGAAAGCTCAGTACCAACAACAGAATGCATTTTATCAATAAATTTAGACACTCAGTAATGGTAGCAGAGTGGTTGCATTATTCCGGAGGCCTGATCTGGAGACATGAGTTCAAATCTCACCAAAGCAATGGAGAAATTAAATTTGATTAATTAAATAATTCTGGAATAAAAAGCTATTATCAGCAACAATGACCTTAAAATGATTACATTGTTGGGAACAAAAATACATGGGGGTTTACTGTTATCATTTCAGTTAGAAAATTTATTGTGAGTCTTAACTGCCTTCTGAAATGGATGAGTAAAGTGGTACCAAACTACCAACAGAGGTGACAATAACTGATATATAGTCAATATTGCCATTAGATCTCATCAAGGATCTAGGCGGTTAACTGGTAGTCATCATCTAACTGGTTCATTCATAATGGCCATGCCTTTACCAATCAGAGTTCATGAGCCAAACATCCAATCAGCATTGTCCTTTCATGCATTAAAAATTTTATGTGCCTCCTACATTGGTGTTTGTTGTCAATTGTCTTGTTGCATGCAAGACAAAAAGCTTCAACAAAATGTGCCTTTTTAGCAATACTTAAACACCATATTGTTTACTCAATAAAAACTTTCTAGTTAAACCAGAAATGTGGCTATCCTCATCCATATTACCACGCAAGGAGACCCACTTATGCACACAGTAGTGAGCAGTGGTATGGTGAGTAGTAGTGGGATGTTTGCATTGAACCGCAGATTAGTGAGATTACTGACCAGAGGTCACTGTTGTAAACTAAGAAAACTCAAACTAAAAGCCTTCTGCAGTGATTGGAATGAGGTCAGCCATGTGGACTACATAGAATATGAGTTCCCTAATTGTGGCTGTTAATCTGGTCCAAACAGGGAGCCCTGGCTCTGAGGGAGCTGGATTAGTGTTGGGGACTCTCTATGTGTAAATAAAGTGTGACTTGTGGATGGGATACCAGCCTCCGTAGAGCTAATTTCACTTAAAAAAACCCATAATCTTGCAGCTATTACAATACCCTTGAGGCAACTCCTTAAGAGTCACAAGTGTGGGGTGGTAAATCATTATCAAGAGAACGCCTTTCTGAAGATTAAAGAAATGCTCACGTCTACAGCAGGCTTAGTGCATGAAAATATTTCCTTACTATTGACAAGAACAGCTGATATTGCAGCTACCAGTTTAGGAGAAGTGTGGTTCCAGTAGCAAACAGATGGAGTGGGAGTGCAGTCTGTTATGCTTCAAGAGCATTTTCCGATATAGAAATACAGTATTCTGTGAGTGGGAAGGCAGCTGGCTTAGCTGCTTAAGCTGGTGAGAGATTTTCAATAGTCATTGAAAAAGATCACAAATCTTTAATCTCTCTGAAGGATCTTGGAGAAAGTCTCCACAGGTACAATGATTTTGACTTCACCTCTTGAGATTCATTTTAAAAAAGTCTACAGAGGGGGAAACTAAAGGTGATAGCATGTGTGCTCTCCTGTCACTTCACAACCTTACCAATCGTGATGTAGGCTTTGTGCAAGAAATCAAACCACACATGGTCCACAGCAGCACAATGACTAGCAAGTCACAATTGACTTAGCCAGATTCATTAAAAACATAAAGAAACATCAAGAATGTACCACTACCCACCAATAAGTGTCCAGTGGTTCGATCATGGAAAACATATTTCAAACTCAGGCATCATTTTATCATCGTGGATGACGAATGATTGATCATCCCAGATTTACTTCAAGAAAACATCTTTGGGAAACAGCAACAAGAATTGGGAATCACCAAGTTCTGGACCACAGGTTGGTCAGCTTCTGGAATCTCCAGGAACATTGAGAATATAACTGTCACTGGTCAGCCTCATGCTATCTACGTCCCAGAACAAAGAAGTCTTTCAATGCTCTCTAAATCCCTCACCAAATTTTGGGAATGTGTCAGGATGCATTTGTTTCCTCTTGATGGAAGTTTTAGTTCATTGTTTCTTCCAATGAATTGTGGCAAATAAATTGCTAATAACAACCATGGAAGCAATTATTTGAGTCTTACATGAAAGGTTTCCAACATGTGGCACTCTGAAGTGTTTTATTTTTTCAAAAAAACAAATTAGTGCTTCAGCAACTCCACGACCATTTCTGGGCATGTCACAAGCTCTTTGCATTATCCATTATCTACTGTGGAGGCTGAACATTCATTCAAAATGGTCAAGTCACTCTTGAAGAACAAATGTGACCTTACACAGCACTGTTAAATTACAGATCTGCCACTCTTGAATATGGCACCACCAAGGTTAATTGTGCTTTTAGAGACAAACTCTCATGTGTTTTATGATGTGAAACAATTCAGAAGAGATTACTGATGGACAGGAACCTAGACTTAAAGAAAGCACTGGAAACAGTAGGCTTGATGGAACTAGTAGCCAATTAAGCTCAACAGCTAAGCTTGAGCTTGAGGGTTCACAAAATGGCAGCTGAGAGATGAACACCAACACTGACTCAAAACTGTTGTTAGTGTGGAGAAACAGATCACATAGCAACAAACTGCTGGCAAAGTAAAACTGTATGCAGAAACTGCAGCAAAAAAAGGACACATTGAACAGACATGTTTGATGAAGGAACATGAACAACATACAGCACAAATACAGAAACCAAAGAGTGAGGAAAAAAATCTACATGATACAAAAAGGGCATGAGAAACACCCAGACTTTCAGTCTGAAGAAGGATTGGTATTAAATATAGTGGCCATTGGTGGAGACACCAGCCAATACTGGGTCACTCCTTTAATGAATAGCAACCTGGTAAGAATAGAGGTGGACATTGGAGCTACAGTTTCACTGATACCTGGAAGCTGGTAGCATAAGTAGCTGAGTCATAGCTGAGTTCATCCAGAGACCCAGGAATTCTCCCTATGTCTGCGTGAAAGTTCACATTCTACAAAGAATGGTTTAAATTCTTCTATTGCACTAAAACCAATTTGCATTGAAGAAATACATGTCACAGCAGAACTGACTGTATTTGGTAAGTTTGGTGGACTATCACTTTAAGAGCCTGATCATATGATGCAATGGTAATGTCATTGGCCATTTTGCACGAGATACAGCTTAGTGTAACCTTGCTATCTGTAGAGTAAATATCCCCATAATAAAGTTCCTGCTGTTTAACGATTCAGCCTCCTGGTCCTCTTGGAACTTGACAATAACGTGTGTCATACTCATGTAATATAAAAATAGTTGCAGAAATGCAATAAACATCATATTGTTTATTCACTAACATTCTCCTAGTTGGATCAGAAAGGTGTCTATCCTCTCTATGGCATTACAGGCTGCAAGGAACAACACCCACACAACAACTACTGGTACAGGTTGACATGCAAAACCTTGTGGCATACAACTTTGAATTGTATGTGAAGTACATGCCAATGATGAATAGGTTCACAGTTTCCAGGTCCAGCAGATCATACATGCAGGTCTGACACGGTTCACAGGAATGTTGCACTATTGTCCTGTGAAGGTGGCAGACCTAAACTGCCAAGTAATTGACTGCGGTATGTCTGCAAATCTACCTCATGTCGATTTGGTCATTAATATTCTGCTCTGTCACTTGTCCATGGAGTCTGTTTTTGTGTGTTTACCTTTGATTTTCATTAACTACATTTATTGATGAAACTCCTCTTGCTGCTTGCATCCCGACCCCTCACCTTCACAAAAATGTAAAATTAATTTTGAATTTATACAAATACTGAAACAACATTTGTCCATTCTGCAGCTGCTTTCCTTTATATGTAGGTGTTCCTGTAATTTAGACTGGCAAGCTGTTTTTTCTTTTTCTCTCATTAGACTCGCTACCTCCACAAGGCCAAAGCTGCACGAGCTGTTATGAATAATTATTCAAATGAGTTGACAGTGAAGATTGGAAACAGTACATTCACTCTGCGGCTGGCTATCTCTGCTTTCACAATGCAAACAGAAGCCTTTAATCTTTTTCTATGTGATTGAAGATCTTTATATCCTGCTATATATAATGTTTGTGCCAGAGACAGTATTAACCTTGTGATGCATTTACTGTCTGTGCTACAATTTCTGTTATATCAGATTCACATCACTTAACAGTAATTGTAACTTTCTTGGAGAGAGCTATGTATTTATTGTATAGGTACATATGTGGGCAGAACTGTTTTCCGATAGTTAAAATTGACATGTTGACAAAATAATCAATTCGACATGCATGCGTGAGGCATCCATAGGAAGAGAAACAGAGTTAATATTAAATATATTTTGTTTGGATCAGATGGGATACAACAATTTAAAAATATCAAACCAGACCCTAAGCCAGCACCAACTTGCCCATTTCTGAGTTTTTAATGGAGAAAAGGGGTGAACCAATCTACTCTGGGGGGTAGTTGTTCATTGAAATATAATGATCATTTTGTTCAGCGTGGTACAGTGCTCAATCATAAGCAACACTGATTAGCACTAGGGACCTAGGAACCTGATTCCAGCCTCGGGTAACTACCTGTACGGAGTTTGCACCTTTTCCCTGTGTCTGTGTGGGTTTCCTCTAGGATCTCTAGTTTCCTCCCACAATCCAAAAATATGCAGGTTAGGTTGATCGGCCATGCTAAATTGTGCCCAAGCCACATGTGGCGACTGGTCAAAGAAGTAGGATTTCAGAACGTCTAAAGGAGGAAGGACAGGTTAAGAGGTTCTGGGCAGGAAATTAGAGAGTTTTCCACTAATGGTGTGGCTTTCATGACCATGGTAAAACAAATCTGCTTACCAAGGCAGGTGAGTTTTTAAGGAACCACTGCCAATAGATGTAGATGTAGATGTAGATGTAGATGTATGGGTGGGTTACGCTTCGGCGGGGCGGTGTGGACTTGTTGGGCCGAAGGGCCTGTTTCCACACTGTAAGTAATCTAATCTAATCTAAAAAAAAAATACTATTTTGATGAATTCAGACGGACTAAATAGCTATTTACCCTCATAATTATCTTGCCAAATATTTGTTACCTTCCAAATTGCACCTTATTCTATTTTAGTATGAATTTTATACTCACAATTTATAGTCCTGTTGTTTTGTCTATTTTAAATTTATGTGATAAACTTTCCTTGTTTCAATAGTGCAGCAAGAACAGTCTGCAGGAAACATGACTTAACCAGAGTTCTGACCCAAGTTAGGTTTTCAGTCATCAGGAGATGACTTGTAGCACAGTGCTGGTGTCCCTGGGTTCAATTTCTACCTACTCCAGATGTGTGTAATAACATTACTGAACAAGTTGATTAAAGTCACTCTGGAGATGATCTCAGAGAAGTCTCACAAGTTGTTATGCAATATTCATTGAATCACATTTAAAATTCAGTGCTAACATTTTTAATGTAAAAAAATATTAACAAATAGACTTATCCAATTTCAAAAATGGCATCATGAGTTGAACGTGGCAATTAAACATATTTTAATATGCATGTTTTGGTTAATTACTGAGTGATGCAATAGACAATAGACAACAGGTGCAGGAGTAGGCCATTCTGCCCTTCGAGCTACATAGGGACCTAGCTATATAGCTACATTCTATTTGTTTAATATGATTTGAAAGCGTGCACTTCAGCAACTAAAATCGTATAAAATAATAGATATTTTGGGACAAATTAGAACCAACCTAAGAGTTTTAAAAAGCTGAGGCCACATGCTCACAAGAAGAGAGACAATTATTTGGGAAATAAATATGTTTACTGATTTTAAGAAAAGGCAAAAACAAATCTTGGGGGTTGTGGGAAATCTGCTATGTTAACAGACTATAACAATGGCCTCCATGAACCAAATGGATTGCCCTTTCTTATGTTCTGAAACTATAATTAATAGACTGGTAAACATGTACAATTTATTTTGCTTTCGTCAATGTTATCATTTTGACCAGCTGGTTATTTGGCCTCCTTGAAAAACATAATTAATTTCAATCTATGCAATTATGCCCTTTTTGTGACTGGACACTTCTGTAATTTCAGAACAAATTTCATAACTTTAATATTTGCAGCTCCTCTTTGTATACCTGATGCTATCATTCGGTAGAGTTTGGGCTCACCAGCACATTCCTGAACCGAATTAGGGATCGGGAATAAATGCTGGTTTAGCCAAAAATGCTCATCTTCCATAAAAGAATTAAAAAAAAGGATTATTTAAAATAGCATGATTGTACACTTTTTTCAAAACAGCAACATTAGGAAAGCAGTTTATCCATTAAAATCAGCATCACTTATTTGGAAAGTGCTGAGATTTGGAGATTTAGATACATCTATATTATACAGCAATGAAGAGATAGAAACTGACACATACAGATGTGTGTCACTTGCATTAAATTGAGTCAACAGATACAAATGTGAGGTAATGTTTATTACAGGAAAGCACAAAGCAATGACATGTCAAAAACTACAGATATTATGAAATGTACATTTCCCAAAGATAAGTAACTTCTTCCTTCGCTCCTTGTCTTGTAAAAAGTGCATATGTTTATCAGGTAGAAATATTGTGTCATCACAATAAATGGGAAGTTTTCAAAGATTAATTTCTTTGTATGAAATTTCACACTTGTACTTTAATATTTAAATCCAAATCCAAACTATCCACTCATGAATCATCTGAGATAAAGTGGTCAATCCCTAAAAATAACAATAGTTTTATTTAGTCAACTGCAGCATGTGTTGAAGGGATGTCCATATTACACTACTTCTGGCAACCAAAATATGATCTCCAGGCCCATACTATGTTGATGGAGAACTGCAAGGAAGTAACAATCATGCAGCACTGGCTGAGCGCAGGATCACCAAGTGTGGTATTGCAGGTTCGCTAATTGTGTTGGATGGAGACAAATGTGCAAAAGGTGCAGGAAATGTTTTGTGGTGTGAACAATGCCACTGAAGTCACACAAGACCATACCCATATGCAAGGTTTACTAGTTTTTAAAAGTTTGGAAGAGGAGTTAATTTAAAGTAGAACTATGATTGTCTAAGTTTGGATATGTCAGTTTTGATATTAATGATTTTACATTAAAATGGAACTACGAATAGCCTGCCAATTCACCACATGTTAATAAATTCAACTGAAACTTTTCCAGAAAAAGTAGCGCACAGTGCAGGTAGTTGTCACATAAGAATTCCTTTGTAAGCCACAAAGTCTGCTTTGACTAGACATAAGAAGGCATTGAAATCGATGAAGTTGGATAAGAATGCAAATGGAATACAGCAATGATTGAACAATTAAAATGTTATGAATGTTGCTTACAATGTGTCCTTAAAGGTAAAATGTTAACCAGCATTTAAATACAGTGTGGGGGAATCTTCCCAGTCATTGAATGATGTGGGAAATGGAGAGGAAGTTTATAGAATCACTTGAGATCGGGCAGTAAAGAGATGACTGATATCCATTTTCCTTTCAAGTGCTGAACATGGTGATGAGATTCTCACTAGTGAATGGCAAGAGGCTTGTTTACACATATCAGCATGCATTAATATTCTTAGTATTTTGCTATCTTGCCTTATTAATATTTAGTTTTCCATTTCTCCTGTCTGCTAGGTAGAAACCAGATGGTGACAATTCCCAACATGAAAATTAGAGCAGTAACCTAACGACTTGCTGCTTGTTCCTCTGACCCTCCATCTTGAACACTAGGCACCAACATCTCATCTCACAGCAACTGCATGGATCCTACAGGATCTCCTTGGTCCCCATCAGCAAAGTGAGGCACCAATTTCCGTTCTGTGACCTGGGTCAACTGAAAGGAACAGTACCTGGCAGCTGTAGACTGACAGTGCTTGACCAGGTGCATGGCTGGACTTTAAAGATGGAACCAAGGCCACAAACCTTGGGAGGTGCCAGCAGTGACCAGTATTTCCACTTTTGGCAAGTAGGAAAATGATGAGCAAGTTGCCATTGGGGTTGTTGCATAGGTAACAGGGTGAATTTGGGAAGCTTGCTAAGGCTCACAGAGAGAAGACCTCCATGAAACTCACCAAAACCATCACTTAGCTGATTTCTGATAAAATTCAGTCTCATGTATTAGGAGAGCAGCTGCCCCAGTATTAATTCAGCACTTGACTGAGTACACTTTGGCAAATTGGGATAAATTACTTGCCATTGGAAAAATGCCCAGTAGCTGGACTCAGAATTGATGTCTCGGGGATTATGGATGGTTATCAAAGTCAATGATTAAGTACCCAAGACATTCCTGTTGGAGTTACTTAAGAGAGAATCATTGGCCAACTATTGTTAGCAACTTCATCAATAACCTTACTAATGTTATAAGATTAGGAGTGAAGCTACTCAGAAATGAGTCTATAGTGGTCCGTTGTTTTGGAGCTCCTCACTAATGAAGTCACCCATGCTAGACTAAAACAGTTCTCTCAAAAGTATTCAGGGTTGAGTTAGCAAGTGAAATGGCAATGTTTGAATCTGGTATGGTCATTCATCTTACTCTGATCTTTAACAATCACACTATTATTGAATTTCTTACCATTAACATCTTAGGATTTACCATTGGCCAGATGGACTTCTGAGTCAGCCATCATGACTAAAAAAGCACTGCAGAGGCTGGGGATTTTATGACAGATAGCTCACCTCCTTTCATCACATACATATTATTTCTTTGGATGAGTTTAACGCAACAATACTTAACCAGCTCAGCTCCATACAGGACAGAGGAATCTGACTGGTCTACAATGTTACAATGTGACTGCAGTATGTGTAACCTTCTGGATGTACCATAGCATGCAGCATGAGTACTTTGACAATGTTGTTGCACAACATCTACAATCAAGAACAAAAGCAGTAATATTCTGGGAACACCATCAGTTTGAATTTCCCCTCAAAGTCATACACCATCCTGACTTGGACATATATCAATTACTGTTCCATCATCATTGCTGAGTTAAAATTTTACCATAAAACTGTACATGAGCACAGTCACAATGGCCAATGTATTTTGCCAGCTTACTTAGGTACTCATCAGCTTCTGAAATGGCCTTTGTTTGGCCCATGTATACTGAAGGATGCCATTATGGAAATGAATTAAAGTAACCATATGGAAAGACTGACCAGAAGATCACAAAGGGACTGATTTCTGCTTATATGTTCCACCTGGTATTTTGATGGATAGCTGCTGATCTAACAGTGATCTCTTGAATAGGAGCAAATAGGTTGCTGCTGAAGATTCTGAATGCCACTTAAAACAATGCACACCATTCACTTTTTATTTGTTGTCATATATTGAAAAAGGACCTTTGAAAAACAGGGGGGCATTTTATTTCTGCAACTGTTTGTGAAAACTTAACAAATGTCCTATTGTCAGCTTTAACAGAATTCCAGTAATTCTCTGAAGACATTCCTTAAAAAAGTGTTGCATAACATTAACTTATTGCTCACTGTTTAAGTGTCACCAGGAGAAAGGGAATGCAAGATCATGGAATTCCTGCAAGGGCTCCCACTTGGCCTGTGTGGGGAAGTTCAAGGAGGACATGAAGTCAGATAGATATATAAGAACAGTATGGACAGGAAGATGATATGGACTCTTTTCTCACTGATGGTACAATGAGTCCCCTCCTCTTCTGGACTTCCAGTGCTATGTCCTATAATCTGTGCACTATCTCTCCCAGACATCCTGAAATATTCCACATTATGTTAGGCAGTACATTTTACAACTTCACTGTATATAAAACCAATATGTAGAAATCATATATTTTAGTTCCCACTCTTTAAAATTTTCTAAAACAGGTCTTAAATCCTTTAGTTTCTGAGACAAAAGGAACTTGCAGTTATTCAACATATCTAATATAATTCAACACCTCAGCGTTTCACAGGAGCATGATAAAACATTTCAGAGCAGGTCAAATAGGCTTTAAAGAAAGTTTTAAAGGAGAAAAGTAAGATTGAGAAACATTCTAGAGCTGAGGGCTAAGGCTGTTCAAATAATAAAGATTGAAATAACTGTGAATGCTGGAAATCTGAAACAAAACAGAAATTGCTGGAAATGCTCAGCAGGTCTGGCAGAGCTGAGGAAGGGTCACTGAACCTGAAACATTAACTCAAATTTCTCTCCACAGATGCTGCCAGACCTGCTCAGCTTTTCCAGCAACTTCTATTTTGTTTCTGTTCAAAATATAGCTGCCAGTGATGAAACAATTACACTCAGGAATATTCAAGAGGATGCAATTTAAGGGACATAGAGATCTTGAAGGGTTGTGGGGCTGGAGGAGATTACAGATACAATGAGGGGAAAATTCATAGGGGGGATTTGAAAACAAAGATGAGAATTTTAAAATCAAGGTGTTGCTTTTATGGAAACTACTATAGTTAATTGAGGTCAAGGGGTATTAGATGAACAAAATCTAGGGTTAGCCAGGGGTCAGAGGTATGAATGGTATCAATAAGCCAAAAGCTGGTTCTCGAAAGACATTTATTGGCTGGTATTTGTTCCTATCACAAAGAGAGAACAAAGTGGTTTGCAGCATCCAGCAGAATGAAGCACTTAAAACTACATCAATTGACAAAACCCACATTTACATCATGCACTTGCTCAGAGTCAAGTACTCTATAATATTTAGAAGATGATATCATTGAGTAAATACTGTTTAATATACAAGTTAGTATTGATGCATGTGTACAAATATGTATTGAATAGTAAAGGCCAACCAGGTACAATTAAGTGATCAAATATGGAGAATGCTGGAGAAACTCAATAGGTCTAGCAGCATCTGTAGAGAGAGAAACAGGGTTAATGCTTCGGGTTCAGTTTCAGAACCATTCTGAAGAAGTCATGAAATATTAACTCTGTTTTTCTGACTACAAATGCGACAAGACTTGCAGAGTTTATCCAGCATTCTCTGTGTGTGCATCAGATTTCCAGTCTGCAGTGTTTTGATTTTTAGTCAGTGAACAATTGACCTATGGTCGTCAGCATTTGTGTCAGGATACAAACATTCGGAGTCCTGCCTTTATAGAGATGTTATGATATTCACAACAATTAGGGTAATATTAATATTTAAAACAATGTAAGTGGTCATGGATAGTTTGCAAGAATGAAGGTTGGACTAAAATAACTCATGGTGCTCATCATTGTACCCTCATATAAAACATGAGGCCATGCACTCCAACTGTAGATTGCAAGCAGAGGCAAAAGAGCAAACTTATTAAAGTGGTGTTGCCAAAGCAGGGCATAAACAAGTGACTGCAGGTTGAATATCCAAAGGTTTTGATCCCACAACAATTAAAGCAAACAATGTCCCGTGACTGATATCAACATAGAAGATGTTTCAGGTGAAGATACTGGTTTGAAATTCTGCAGGGATTCTCCAAGTCTACCAATAGAATTCAGGTTGGAGACCAGCTGCGTCTCCTATGAAATTTCAGGGCCATGATGTTTTAATAATGAATGAAAGAAAGGCTTGGTTTTATATCACACTTTTCACTACAGCTGAATGCTTCAAAGTGCTTTGTAGCCAATCAAGTACTTTTGAAGTCCAGTCACCATTGTAATGAAGCCAATTGGCAAACTGTAAGCTCCCACAAATAACAAGGTAATAATGATCAGATAATGTCTTTTGTGATGTTGAGGCATAAACATTGGCCAGGGTACCAGGGATAGCTCCATAGCTCTTCTTCAATATAGAACTTTTAAATCTGTCTAAGCTAGATGGAGCCTTGATTTAATGTCTCATCTGAAAGATGGCACCTTCCAACAGTGGAGCATCCCTTCAATGCTATACTGAAATGTTGGCCTTGGTTTTTGTGCTTAAGCTCTGGAGTGGGAATTGTAACAGAAACATTATTACTTCGAAGAACACTATCAACAAAGCCACAGTTGAGACTCATACATGTATGAAACTGACCAGACTAAATCGAACACCCACCATTTCCACATTATCATTTATGGAATCTATGAGAACTGGGTCAATGAATTGTCCACATTGCTGCAAGTGGAAAATGCAGGATATATTAAGCTCTCAGTACAAATACATAAACAGCATATGCACTTCCACCACATATGTTGCAGCAATGCATGATTTACAACATAGTAATGTTCAGTTGCTTGATGTGTCACAGCCTGCCGTTTATTTTATTGTGTAGCTAACAGTCAGTTCTACCAACGCTAAGAAAAGATACATATTTTGTAATGGAACAAATCAAAAGCATGATAAATGACTGGAAATTCTATAATTAAACACAAATTTAATGAAAAGTACCTAATCATAGTATCAATGCAACTAAGACAAGGACCAGGCAAAAGTATCCCTCACATATCTGTCTACTTGCCTGAGTTTTTGGTTTTCTGTTGTCACTTAAATGCATGTACTTGGATGTGAAGTGAAAAGCAAGGCAATGGATGATGCAAACTGACTGCTGCATACTCTTTTGCGAATGTCTAGAAGTTACATGTACCATAAGTACTGGTTGATTACATTACAACCTTTGTCAAGACAATAGTTCACCTCAGTCACGGGTTCTCTACTGACTTTGAGTCTCACGATGCCTTGCCTTCTGACATGTTCAGGAAGCTAACTTTAGTGTGTTACATTTGATTCCTGGAATAATTAGATTTGCAATAATGTGCCTCCATTTACAATTCCAGGTTGGTTTCTTTTTCAGTTGCTGCTGAATTATCATTTAACTTACAATTGTTTGCTCCAGCAATTCAATGAAGAAGAATATTTGGACAATTCTATTGTGGCTTTCCTGCATTAGGTCTTGCCCTTCAACCTTAGCATTACTTCCATGTGGAATACATTTCCAATTTCTTTAAAAGATCCCAAAAAGAAACACTTGCATATTACTTATGCAGGCCTTTAATAAGTTATTCTCAATGCTTAATAAGCCCTTAGCAAGTGTTCCCACTTTTACGAACTCTCAATATATCCATTTCAGACTGGAAAGTCAATTTTAACCAATATGAATAATCGGAGAAAATTATGTAGTGTTTTCCCTGTAGTTCAAACATATTTTACACACATTAAAAATCCAGTCAATGCTTTGAATTTAAAATTTGCATTATTTCTACTTACAAGGTATCATCTCTTTAAAATATCACTGGCAGTTCCAGAATAGAAAAATACTACATAAGTTTTCTTCTGCACCCAAGAGTTTTATGTATCTGTAACAGTATGTATCTTCTAGTTTGGTAATTGTTTCAGATACAAAGCCACTGTAAACCAACTGAAAAAAAATGTAATTGTCCTTTCAAAGCAGAAGGCTTCTGCAAAAGGCCTACCCATTCTAATTATAATGAAGTATACAACTGAATAGAACTGAACCGTAAAACCTCAGCTGCCAGGATTGGCCATTCCCCTTTCATTATACAAGCTACTTCTAATTACTTTCCATTGTATTTACAGAAACATTTTGCAGCGTACTAGCTTCTGAAAAGCTTTCTTAAAGTCTTCATTGAATATTGTGTAAATAAGAGGATTGATTAAAGAATTGAGGTAACCTAGCCATGTCAAAAAATCAGTCATCTCTGGAGAAATATAGCAGGAGTCACAGACATTCACGATGAGTTCTTTTAGAAAGAAAGGTAACCAGCATATTACAAATGCTCCCAGAATCAAGCCCAAAGTGGTTGCTGCCTTTCTTTCTCTTGTGCCAGAGATTTTGTTTCTCTTCCACAATTTTTCTTGTTGGCAAGTGCTGGGGTTGAGACTTCGAGCTGTGATGTGGATTTTGTCTCCATCTTCAATTGTAGAAGGGTCTGAAATGGACTTTTCAGATATGCACAGTGTCGAAGGTGTCCTGGGGCTTCTGACAGTAATGCTGGGCATCTTGCCATTTACATCCTCGTTGATGTGCTTGCTTGCACTCCTTTTGTGATAAAGCGTTTTAGCTGCTCGATATATTTTATAGTACAGAATGAGGATCAAACCCAAGGGAATATAAAATGCTCCAAATGTAGAATAGATTGTGTAGACAAGATGCTCATGCTTAATAAGACACTCATCCTCCTTATTATTTCCTTGGTGTCTCCAAAACAAAGGAGGCATTGATATAAAGATGGAAATAACCCATACAACTGTGATCATTATTCCAGCACGTTTAGGTGTCCTCTTCTGTGCATATTCCACAGCATCAGTTATAGCCCTATACCTGTCTAGGGCAATTGCAGCCAGGTGAAGAATAGAGCATGTGCAACATGTAATGTCAACACTTAACCAGATGTTGCAGACAACCTGACCCATCACCCATGTCTCCTTTACAGTGTAAATAATATTGAAGGGCATCACAAGGACGGCAACAAGTAAATCTGTAACAGCGAGGGAGCATATTAAATAGTTTGCTGGGTGGTGAAGCTTTCTTGTTACAATAATTGCACTTATCACCAGTGAATTAATAAGTGTGGTCATGATCGTTAGGACTGAGAGTGAAAGCGATATCAGCACTTTGGAAGTTTTCCCCTTTGTCAGCTCTTCGATTGTAAAGTTGGTGTAAGTTTCGTTTTCTAAATCCATTTTGTTCATTTAGATGAGGGGTTCTGATGGAATTCATACAATCTGCAAATGAACACAATATCGTTTAAGGTAAGAAATGGTTTCAATTCCACGGAACCAGAGTTATAAATAAAAATATCAAAAACTGTCAAACCCCCAGACATTGTAACTAACATATAATGTTGCAATGCCTCAATTCCAGCATGAAATCTTACAAGATGGTAGACCAGGGCATTGAGTTGACCCAGTCGTAGTTAGTTATGACTTTGACCTATCAAGCTATCCACAAGGGCCCTACATTTCCTTAAAAATTACTTTTAAATAGTTTCGTGAATGTTTTGATGGATAATTAAAACATACTATCATAATATCATTGTTTTGCTTCTGCATCATGTTAGTCGTCTTACTCAATAGAATTGCAGATGTACAGTTTTGTAAAAGTAAGATAACAATGTAGAACTTAGCCCTGAATTTCTTTGATTTCAAATTAAAAATTACACAGTTCGCTAGATGACGAGTTGTGAGCTATGGTGGGAAAGTGGAATTGACATAAAAATATTTGCCATCAAACTTATTGCATAGTGGAACAAGCTTAAGAGACTTTATAGCCTTCAGCAGTTCCTATTTCCTTTGTTCTAATCTTACAAATATGTTTCCGGAGGCAATTCAATGTCTTTTAATTGCAGCTATAATGTTACAGGTGTTGAAACTGACATGCCAGCTCTACCAAGAACTCTTTGTGTGCAATGAGGGAATAATTCTTTAAAAGCATTCTGCAGCTGCCTGACTACCAGGATTCTGTCTGGAAGCAAAGTAAATGGTCAGTAAGCGATTTTATCGTCAATTTGCAACAAACCATTTGCCAGCATCCTGCAATCATTTTTACACCATTGAGACAACCTAGGGGTCAACTGAGCCTGACCAACTGGCAGAAGGACAAATTGCTAGCCCTTTAGGAGGTAAAATACATGAGGGCCACACTCCTGGATTCCATTAAGTTGAATAGCCACATCAGCCATACTGTCATCTGGAGGTATCATTAGCTGATTCCTAAATTGTGCATGCATAGGACTCATTAACCAAATGGAATAAAGTAAGAATACTCCATGAGGGCAGACAGGGGTAGCATGTCATTGTACACTTCTTTTGATTTCAGACCAATCTGGCCACCATCATAGACTTCAACCTTTTAACACATTGCTCACACAACTAATACTTGAAACTGCAACTGTGGACAAGGATATTCACATCAAATCCAACAAACAGCAACCATCTTCCATAATCACAAAATGCCTTCTGCAAACCTAAGATCACTCTACACCTACACATCTTCCATTTCACCTTTGCCATTGCCATGTTTTGAAATGTTCTGGGAAATTGTGATTTCTTGTTTTTCTTTATGTGCATTATAGTTAATCAGGAAACAGGTGAATCAGTAAGTTCGGGTTTATTTGCACAAGTGAGGATTTCATTTAAAGTCCTGTAGTGATACACATTAGGGTGCAAAGAAATAAGTAAGGAAGGTTATACTATTACATTTCATCAGTAGATGAAGATGGCTGACTGGGTATGCCCTCCAAATGCAGCATTCCATGGCATTTCCTGATAGGCCGCTTGAAGCTGCTGTGTGAGGACAAGGCCTGGTTTGCACCACAGATGAGCCAGGTATCGTCAGAATGGAATGTCTTCCTTTATACTCAGTGGTGATTATTCAGTTAGCATCTTTAGTGCTATGTGTGCCATTGTGGTACACTGTACCTTGGGGAATTCAGCCATTCTATAGAAATCCTTTGCTTAATAACTCTGCGGATAGGGAGTGGTGCCCACATGGAGGACTAAAGCTGTTCTATGGAAGACGGTATGCTACATATATGAAAGTGACACCAAGGTGACCCATACATGTGATAACTCACAGTGAGAGGCCATTGCATGCCTGAAATAAATCTGAGTACGGTTTGGAAGGTGAAAGAAGTGGATGCAAAATGGATTTCCTTGAAACCGCGATAGTGAAATCAAGTGAAAACATTGTATGCAAAAAAGTGAAAAAATTGCTTTGCAGTACTGCCATTGTATTTATAGAAACTCTCTGCAGTGTACTAGTTTCTGAAAGTTTTTCTTAAAATCTTCATTAAAGAGTGTGGAAGTAAGAAATTTTTAAAGAAATGAGATAATCAGAACTGTTATGTAACAGTTCATACTAACTTTCTGGACAGTATTAATTCCCAATATATTAATGGATGGGAAATTGGCAATTGGTATTTCCATTGATCCTGAAAGGGGAGATGGTATTTATCCCTCTATATGGAGATCAATAATTGCTTGACCCTCAACATTTAGCCCCTAGCCATACAAAAATAAAATATCTGTCTTATGTGAACATGTTTAAGGAATAATGTATGGAGAGGTTGCATTGCATTAGAGAGGCTGTGATATTGTGGCAGAGTGATGTTACATGTTGCAGTCAGACCTGCAGTCAAACTTTGCATCAGTTGTGGCATTGCCTCAGGCCTTCACAATTGCATCAGCTCTGCACTTTAATGCGAGGGGGGTGTTGAGAGATAAGTGGGAGGGGGGGAATGGGGATGGGGCTGGGGGGGAAGGTAGCTGGGAATGTGATAGGTAGATGAAGGTGGGAGGGAGAAGATGATAGGTGGTAGAGGAGGGTGGAATGGAGAGGTGGAAAGGAAGATGGACAGGTCAAGAGGGCAGTGCTGAGTTGGAGGCTTGGGACTGGCAATAAGGTGGGGGAGGGGAAATTAGGAAACTGGTGAAATCCACATTGATGCCATGTGGTTGGAGGGTCCCAAGGTGCAAGATGAGGTGTTCTTCCTCAAGGCATCAGGTGGTTAGACTTTGGCTATGGAGGAGGCCCAGGACCTGCATGTCCTTGGTGGAGTGGGAGGGGAATTAAAGTGCTTGACCACGGGGCGGCGAGAGTGGTTGGTGCAGGTGTCCCAGAGATGTTCTCTAAATGATCCGCAAGTTGGCATCCTATCTCCCTCATTCCTGATGAAGGACTTATGCCTGAAACATAGATTCTCCTGCTCTTCAGATGCTGCCTGACCTGCTGTGCTTTTCCAGCACCACACTCTCGACCATGTTTCATTTTAAGGTTTGGTTCACTCAGTACAAGTACCCAGTGAAAACATATGTGCTATTAATCTATATGTGTTCAATTCAGCTATGTCCAGCTTCCTTAATGTTTTATCTAGTGTCAATTTTGAAACTGTTTCTCAATAGATATGGCAAGATGGAATTTAGGAGGTTCATCTCATTGAACAGAGTCAAAGGAGTCAACAAAACTGGAATTAAGTTTTCATGGATCACTGTGAAAGCCATGCAGACTGTAATAGATTTAACTACATGAACTTGCTTTCAACAGTTTCATTAAAGGTTATGTCTGTTAGGAGGAGCAGTGCTAAACATGTGATGAATAGCATACATAATAGGAAAGCGACCAGTTGCACAAAGTCTTGTTGCAAAAGCATGTTCATGGGAAGTATTCAATGATCTATGAAACTACACTGTTGTTAAAATAGTCAAGGTGAATTATTTTACATTTGGAAAACCTGTCCTATTCTGCTTCATTTTGACAAAATAATTTTGAAAGTGCAGTTTTTCTGCAAATTATAAAAAGAACTGAACATGTTTTGAATGGTAGTGAAATTTTTGTCATCCAGAATACCTTAAGAATTTGTAATCATCTTAAGCCAGAAGACCTGAGTGAATGATTCATCTCAATCTCCTTCTGAATTCTCCATTATCCCAGATGTGAGTCTCCAAGCAATTCAGTTTAGATTAGATACAGTGTGGAAACAGGCCCTTCGGCCCAACAAGTCCACACCAACCGCCAAAGAGCAACCCATCCAGACCTCATTCTCCTACATTTACCCCTTCACCTAACACTATGGGCAATTTAGCTCGGCCAATTCACCTAACCTGCACATTTTTGGACTGTGGGAGGAAACCCACGCAGACACGGGGAGAATGTGTAAACTCCACACAGTCAGTCACCTGGGGTGGTAATTGAACCCGGGTCTCTGGCACTGTGAGGCAGCAGTGCTAATCACTGTGCCACCGTGCCACCCTATTTACTCCAATGGATATCAAGAAATGGGTGCACAGTTTGAATACAATTAAGCATTGCAGCTTTGACAACATCCCAGCTGTAATGCGAGAGACATATCTTCCAATAAAAGCTACACTGCTTGCAAACGCATTTAAATGCAACTTCAACACTGGCATTTATTCAAAATAGGTATGTCATTATCACAAAGAGCAGGACAGGTTCAACCAGTCAATTATTGTCTCATCAGTTTACTCTCAATCATCATCGAAGTGATTGAAGCGATCACCAATGGTGCCATTTAGTGCCACTTATTTAGAAATAATTGCAGTGGGAATGATTAACCTTAACACTAAGGTAGCATTTGATGATACATGACATCAAAGAAGCCTAGTAAAATAAATACTCTCTATAGGCTAGAGCCACGCTGAGCACAAAAGGAAAAATGATTGTGTTTTTGGAAGTCCATCTTCTCTGGATATTGCTTCAGGAGTTCCTCATTGCAGTGTCCTTGGTACATTCATCTTCAACTGCTTCTTCAATGGCCTTCCCTCCATCATAAGTTCAGAGTGAGGATGGTCGCTAATGATTGCACAACACTTTCAGCACCATGCGCAACTCTGTAACTCCTCGGACACTCAAGCAATCTGTGTCTGTATGTAGCAAGACTTGGACAAGATTAATGCTTGGTTGATAAATAGCAAATAGCATTCATGCCATACAAATGCCACGTAATGACTATCTCCAAAAAAAAATGAGAATCTAATCCTTTCCTCTTGTCATTGTGACATTTCAATTTCTGAATCCCTCACTATCGGCATCCTGAGAATTATCACTAATAATGAAAGAAAGTAGACTAGCCTTACAAATATTGGCTGCAAAAGCAAGTCAGAAGTTGGGAATTCTGCTGTGAGTGACACCTTCTGAGTCCCCAAAGTCTATCCACAATCTACAAGATACAAGTTAGGAGTAAGCTGGAATGCTCCCCACTTTCCGACAGCTCCAATAGCACTCAAGAAGCACGACCCTTGGACAAGACAGGCTGTTTGAGTGGCAAACCAGCCACAAACTTCAACCTTCACTCCATTCACCACTAATACACAATGGCAGCAGTGCATACCGCCTACAAGATACACTGCAGTAACTCACGAAGCATCCTTCAACAGCACTTTGCAAACCCATGAACTCTATCACCAGAAGGACAAGGACAGCTGATGTATGTGAACAACACTACAAGTTCGTCTCCAAGTTAGAGATGATCCTGAGTTGGAATTATGTCACTATTCCTTCACAATCATTGGGTCCGAATCCTGGTACTCACTTCCTCACAGCACATGGTCTGCAGCAGATCAAGAACAAGAGCAGATCAAAACCACTTTCTTGAAGGCAATTAGGGATGGCAATAAATGCTGGCCTTGTAAGTGTTGCCTGCATCCCATGAATGGATTAAAAAAAACCTTTCGACTTAACAGCTGCTACGCATTTATAGTTACCTTGCGCTGTGTGCACTTTGAATTGAGCACTGCTAATGCTGTCTGACCTTGATATTAACCAACACACACACAGAATAAACAGGCAGGAAAGTGTCAGGGTGAGGGGTTCACCACTTAAATATGCATAAGTTGTCCCCAGCCAGTTATGTGCCTATTACCTTCTTGACATGGATGGATTCCAATGCAACCAGATGTCCCACTACGCAGGACCCCTTATTAACCTGTTTAAATTGGCTTCCCACAGTATGATTGTTACTGTATACATTCCCAGGGATTTGTCAAACCCAGCAATGAAAGGGAGATGGAAACTGCCAGTTCCAATCAGTAAATGGCTTTTCCAGTACTCTTTGAAGTCAGTGCACTCCCAGATACTCAGTCCTGCAAGGCTTAGCTTTGCTCATTGACATCCACAGCCTCTCTTATTCTGCAGCCTCCAGGGCCCTCTCCCTTTCTGCAGTGCTGATGTCTTTCCCCCTCCTCCACAGTAGCTTCAATGTTCTCCCTCTGTCTCCCTTTAGTCCTAAAGACACCCCTCCACTCAATTCTATCTCAGCTCTTGTAGTCCTGACACATTTCTCTCCCAGCCAATCTGCGATTTATTCTTCCTGATAGTTTGAGATTGTCCCTGATTGTGGCCTCTTTTTCTTCTATCAATTCGGTTGCTAATTTGATCATTCATTGAACCTGCTGAAAAACTCACCAAAAAGCTTTGCATTCCTGACCTTGTTTAGCCCTCTAGTTGTTTGATTTGTTTCCATACCCTGTTCACCTTCCTGAAATATCAGGCTATGTGATGCTAACGCAAACTCCAATATCAAAATGACAAAAAGCTACTTATATTCTGGAATGGCTTTACTACTGAGGCTGAGGGAGAAAACTAAGTCAATTTGGTAATATAAATTCTCAAAGTAGTCGTCTAAAGGTGGATTTTTTGACAAGCACACAGCAGGTGGTAGTGCCTCTGTTCAGGAGCTATATGCATCGATGCACAAATTAATTGAACTTACTTGAAAAAACATTGTCAGCTCATTAATTTTTTTTCCCTCCACATTCCCCAGACAAGACTAATGATGCTCAGTTTCGAGGAAAGGTCATCTCGAATGGAATCTTCCAGGCCTTTTGGGAATGAGCTGGTAATTGGGAGATATGAAAAAAATGTTGCATCGGCAGGAGAACATGATCGGCCTCTGCCACCATGCCATATTGCCCGCAATAGGAAAGTTGGTGACTCTGTCAAGACCTTAAAGGGTCACAGAGATGGCCAATGAAGGACCACTTCCCATTTCCACTAGCATTTTGTCCTCATTGGGAGAGTGAGTGACTGCTGGGTGAAACCTGATGATTCTATAAGAATTTTACATTACTAAAGGAGGTCATTTGACCCATCCTGTCTATACTAGCTCTTGAAAGAGCTATCCAGCTAGTCCCACTCTCCAACCATATCTCCATAACACTCTAACTCCATCACTTTCACACTCATTTCCAGGTCCCTTCTGAAACCTCCTTTGGAAACCACCTCCACTACTCTCCCAAGCAGCCGATTCCTTATCCTAACAACTCTCTGAGTAAACATGTGTCTCCTCATCCAAATCATTTATGTAAATAACAAAATGTAGAGGACTCAGCACCAATCCTTGCGGAACTCCACTGGTCACAGGCCTCCAGTCTGAAAAACAACCCTCCACTACCACCCTCTGTCATCTACCGTTGAGCCAGTCTTTTCTTGTAAGTAAAATCCTTCTTTCCTGGTATCATTCTACTAATCTCCTTTGAACGCTCTTCAGAGCTTTAACATCCTACCTTGAATAAAGCAGCTAGAACTGAACTTGGCAACCTTCCAGCAGATACCAACGTGTGGGCTTTTCAGAACGTGCACTTCATAGCTCACTGAGGGCCCTGTTGACAGCATTGATCACCTTGTGGCATTGGCGCCAGCAGTGTTTAATGTCCTCCCCATTTTCATTTCTGAGGCCTGCTTGCCTGGGAACTGTGTGCCCCAACCCAATTTACTTGACTTTAAGAATGCCTGATCATTGAGGCATCCTCTCCCTGGAGCTGCAGCCTCAGCATTGGCTGAACTCTGATTAGTCTGGCAGCTGTGGGGACAGCTCGCAGTCTTTAACTAGATAGCTTCCCCACTGGTGGCCTCTGGTATCATGTTACTGCTGGTTGAACTAACGTTACCTCCTATCTTTGGTCCCAACAGAGGATTTTCCCTGTTCCTTGCAAACCTCTGCACATTAAGTCTGTTTATCTCTCCACAAATGCTGCCCAACCATCTGTGTATTTCCATCATATTCTACTTTACCGTCTGATTTAAGGTACATGATCAGCACAGCCTAACTGAATAATTAAACAGGCTTAATGAGCTGAACAGAGTTGAGAGTGTTGTGCTGGAAAAGCACAGCAGGTCAGACAGCATCCGAGGAGCAGGAAAATAAGCCCTTCAACAGGAGGGCTCAGGGGTGGAGAGATAAATGGGAGGGGTGGGGCTGGGGGAAAGGTAGCTGGGAGTGCGATAGGTGGATGGAGGTGAGGGTAATGATGATAGGTTGGAGGGGAGGGTGGAGTGGATGGGCACAAGAAAGATAAACAGATAGGACAGGTCATGAGAGCGGTGCTGAGTTGGAAGGTTGGAACTGGAATAAGATGGGGGAAGGAAAATGAGGAAACAGATGAAGTCCACATTGATGCCATGGGGTTGGATGGAAGGAAGGAAATGCATGGCAGGAAATGAGGCATTCTTCCTCCAGGCGTCCGGTGGTTAGGGAGTGCCAATGGAGGAGGCCCAGGACCTGCATGTCTTTGGCGAAGTGGGAGGGGGAGTTGAAGTGTTCGGCCATGGAGCGGTGTCCTGGAGATGCTCTGCATCCTTGACTTGAATCTCTAGCATCTGCAGTCCCCACTTTCACCTTAATGAGCTGTATAGTCTACTCCTGTTTCATGCTTTTATCCCCCAGCATTCAAAGAAGCATTTGCTCCTGGTGGTTTTCTAGTGTGGGATGGGAGGATCATAGAGGGAGGGGAAGGAACTGTCATGTGTTACACACATAAAGTGGATTAGACTTGGTGGACAGAAGAATTGGTAGAAAGGACATTGGGCAGTATTGCCAAAGAACTTGTTATATTTTGCAGCTGCTTCTTCATTGTCAACTCCAAAAAGACTTCAGGCACTCTCAGCATCTTAGTTTACATAAATTCAGCTGTCGGCTTTCATCCTAAAGAGGGTGCTTAATTGTTCTTTCCCATGATCCACAATCTGCAGGGCCTAATCAGTGATTCGTCATCAATCCTATTTGCCAGCAAATACTTAGGTTTACAAGTAAATCGTGACAGTGACCCACAAATTATTTAAACAAAAAATAAATTGAATGCATGACCATTTGGCTGCCAACAATTGTGATTCTACAGCTTTGCGTAGTGATTCATTGCTCAGCTGTGTGTTAATTGCACCATATTCAACCTTGAGGAAAACAGATTTACTACACAACATATTTCAGTGGCCGTGTTCAAATCGAAAGGAATTTAGCTCTGACTTAACCCGAAATGGAATCCCACATCACTCCCCTGCATCCTCATCATAGCAGCAGGTTGGAAAGCTATGGGCACATGGGGATATAGAATTGGGTTCAAAGGTAGGGGGAAGGTGTCATGCTATCACCCAACCATATCCACTGGAATTGTTTCAGCAGCTTGCTGGAGGAGGAAGCTCCAGAAATATCAACATCCTCGATGATACAGGATACCAGTACATTAATGCAAATGATAAGGCTGAAGCATTTGCAACAATTTTCAGCCAGAGTGGATGATCCATCTTGGTCTCATTTAGAAACTTCACACATGCATGTTTTAAGCCAATTCACTTCACTCCATATGTTATCAAGAAACAGCTAGAGGCACTCAATACTACAACAGCTCTGGGCCCTAACAACATTCAGGCAATAGTACTGAAGACTTTCCCTCCAGAACTTGTCATGCCCTTAGCCAAGCTGTTCCAGTACATCAACAACACTGGCAACTACCTGACAATAACCTACTCACTGCCACTCAGTTTGGATTCTGCCAGGGCCACTCAGTTCTTGACCACATTTCAGCCTTCGTTCAAGCATGATAAAGATGCTGAATTCCAGAGGCGAGGTGAGAGTGACAGCCCTCGCCATCAAGTCTGCATTCAACCAAATGTGGCATCAAGGAACCCTAGCAAAACTGGAATCAATGGGAATTAAGGGGAAACTCTCCACTGTTTGAAAAGCTCCTGATGTGGAGGTGCTGGTGTCGGACTGGGGTGGACAAAATCAGAAGTCACACGACACCAGGTTATAGTCCACAAAGTTTATTTAAAGTCACAAGCTTTCAGAGCACTGCTCCTTCGTCATGTATGTTGAGCCACATGTAGGCCAGACCAGGTAAGGATGGTAATTTCTTCTCTTAAAAGACATTAGTGAACCAGTTGGGTTTTTCCAACCTTCAACATTGGGTTCATGGTCATCATTAGACTCTTAATTCTGGATTCTTATTGAATTGAAATTCCACCATTTGTCATGACAGGATTCAAACCCACATCACTAGAACATTACCTGGGTCTCTGGATTAACAGTCCAGTGATAATACTACTAGGTCATCACTTTCCCCACAATAAGACATGCCTGCTTTTGTCCTCAAGTTCTCTTGCTATGAAGGCCAGCACACAATTTGCCTTCTTTACTGCCTGCTGCACCTGCATGCTTAGCTTCACTGACTGATGTACTACGACACCTCGGTTTCATTGCATCTCCCCCCTTCCCAATCTACTACCATCCACACAATAACCAACCTTCCAGCTTTTACTGCCAAAGTGGATAACCTCATATTTATCTACATTATACTCCATCTGCCATACATTTGTTCACCCACTCAACATGTCCAAGTCACACTGAAACATCTCTGCACCATTCACCCTTCCACCCAACCTTGTGCAATCTACAAACAAAGTAACACAAGTGAATTGAATTTATTGTCACACATACTGAGGCACAGTGAAAAGCTTTGTCTTGCAAGTAATATAGACAGATCACAGTTAAGTAGCATAGGTGGTAAATAATAGGTAAACAGCAGCAAAAACGAAAACACAAGTACAGACGAATGTAAAGCGTGTGTTAAGATTCCAACAAACAGCCTTCCTAACTATCCAACCCAAACTTTGGATCCATTACATGGATGCCACCTTTGTCATCACAAAACGGAACAAATTAGAGGAAACCTACATCACCATCAACAATACCCTTACTGCTTAAAATTCACAAAAGAAGAGGAGAACAATAACAAACTCCCATTCCTAGACACCACAGTAGAGCGAACAGTCAATGACGCAATTCAAACCAGCGTCTATAGGAAAACAACACACACTGACCAAATACTTAACTACAGTAACAACACCCACAAATGGCGATGCATCAGGACATTATTTCAATGAGCCACAACACACTGCAACACAGAGGAACTATGAAGAGCAGAAGAAAACTACCTCTACAGCGTATTCAAGAATGGTTACCTAATAAACACAGTCCACCTATTTCTCAACAACAAACCCAAACAAGCAGACCAATGCATCCAGAAACTCTAGCCACACATTACCTTACATCAAAGACATCTCGGAATTGACTTCCAGACTACTCAGACCTCTTGGCATAATGGTAGCCCACAAACCTACCAACACACATTAACAGTGGCTAATGAACCTAAAAGATCCTTTGCAAGCAACCAGCAAAATAAATGTCATTTAGCCATCTGTATCACTGAAACACTACATTGGACAAACAGGCAGAAAACTAGCCACTAGGATACATGAACATCAAGTACCCTCAAAAAGACATGACCAGCTATCACTAGTATCCTTACAGATTGAGAAGGACACCACTTTGACTGGGACAACACATCCATCCTTGCACAAGGTAAACAGGGACATGCATGAGGACTTACAGAAGCATGGCATTCTAACCACATCTCCATCAATAAATACATCAATTTGGATCCCATCTATCATCCTCAAAGAAAAAAGAACCAGAAATGATATCACCTACCCTAAGAAACCAAGACACATAAATAGAAACATAACACTAGCGCTTCACTGGAGGCTTCCTGCTGATGTTACCTAGTATGGTGATGAAATGTCTGAAATTGAACCTTCCAGCTCAGCGAGCAAACTCACATCCAGGACTGTCAGAGCACCCAAAGTGAACTGAGTCAGTGTCAATTTGATGGACAAAAGTACAGGATCCACCAGTGGTAGAAGTGATGGCTTTCCATAGAGCATGGATGGGGAGGGGGGAGCATTCTGAGGGGGCAGAGGCAGATTTGGTCTATATTAGGGGAAGTGAGGGGGCAGGAGATAGTGGGGAGGAGCAGAACCATAGCAGGGAAGGTAGGGTTCAGGCAGTGTTGCTGGCAGTGTGGCATAGGAGTTGTCTCCTAGTGTATGAAGCGAAGCAGGGGCAAGACCAAAAGTTGGGCAAGGTGGGGAGAGTGAATCTGGAGCAATGGAAGTGGGGGTCCAACTCCCTGAGTTGGGGAAGGAGGTTGCCAGGTCTAAGGAATGTAAGTAAGATGAGTAATATTTCCTGAGTAACTGTCCATTTAATTTCACCAGCATCCTCTAAGTTCTTCAATTCAAATGGAAAATTTCACAGAAGTCCCAGCATTGAAGATTGGCTCTCAGTCTTCAAAACTTCAAACAGACCCTTTCTTCTCAACCTCTCCTCACAGAATAACCCCACCATCCCAGGAATAAATCTGCTGAAACTCTGCAGTTCTCCTTCTATCTTCCTTAAGCAAAGGGGCCAGAACTGTGTATATTACTCTAGGTGCAGTCTTGTCAGTGTTCAATGCAATTGATGCAAGACATCTGTTGCTTCCCTATTCAAATCCTCTTCTGTAAAAAGGCTAACATAACACTTGCCTTCCAAGTTGCTTTCTGCACCTGCATGCTAACTTACAGTGTCTTATGAGGTCCCTTTGAACCTTAACAATTTCCAATCTCTCACAATTTAAGAGACACTCTGCACCTCCTCAAAATGGATATCCCTGCATTAATCCACATTATATATAACGTGTTAGCCTGTCTAAATCCCCTTGGAGCTCTTTGTATCCTCCTCATAATTCACATTTCAACAAGATATTGTGTCACCTGCAAACTTACAAATATTATAAATTAGTCCTCACATCCAAATCATTGATATAGTTTGTAAACAACTGGAACCCAAATAGTGATCCTTACTGTATCCTGTGAATCATCCATTTATTCCTTGTTTTCTGTCTTTTATCCAATTCTCAATCCCACGCTTTTTAGTTTTATTTACTGACCTCCGGTTTGGGACTTTATCAAAAGCCTTCTGAAATCTAAATGCACCACATCCATTGGTTCCTCTTATCGACTCTGTTAGTAACATCCACAAAAAACTCTATCAGGTTTGTCAAATGTGATTTTTCCTTTCATTAGTCCATGTTCTTCTCTTCCCAGTCAAACAATTAATTTCTAAATTGTCTGGCATTCACATCCTTTACAATAGATCCTAATATTTTCCTTACTGCTGATATCAGTTAACAGGTCTGTAGCTCTCTGTTTCCTCTCTCCTTTTCTTAGTCAAACTTGCAATCTTCCAATCCGCAGGCAGTATTGTGAAATTAACAGAATTTTACAAGATGATTCCCGATCTGAGTTATGTCTACAGCCATCTCTTTTAATATCCAGGTCCCAGAGATTTGCCAACTTTCACTGCCACTCATTTCTCTAATGCTACTTTTCTTTACCAATAAGAATTTCTTCTATTGCCTCATTCTCACAGAGTCTTTGGATTTCAATTATGTCAGAAAAACCTCTTGTATCTTTCTCCGTGAATACAGACTCAAAGGACTTTTTTTAGTTTCTCTGCCATTTCTCGAATTCCCATTATAATTTTTTTTTGTTTATTTTTACTCTTAATGGACCCACATTTACATTTTCTAATATTTTCCTTTTTACATACCAGCGGAAACTTCTACTGATACTTTCTATTTCTCATTCTTGCTCATTTCCCACTTTGTTTATCAACTTATTGTACCTCCTTTGCTGAATTCTAAAATTCCCCCAAACTTGGGGGAACAATTTTCAGTCTCCTCCTTTAACTTAATTCTACCTTTAACTTGCTTTGCTAGCCCTTGCTCACTCACTTTTCATGTTATAATTTTGCTGTAATGTACATGTACATTTTAGAAAAGGTATCATTAACTCTTTAACTACAAACCATTGAAAAGTTAGATGGTAGATAGACAATGTATTTTTTCAAGCTACTGCAGCCAACTCCCTCCTCATACCTTTACAAATGCCCTTGTTAAATTTAAGCCCTGGTTTCAATCTGAACAACGTTTTTTTCAAACTTAATGGAAAATGTTATCATACATTGGTTATTAATCCCTGAAGCTTTTTATTTAACAAGGTGAACCTTTTTCAATGTACAATTCCAAATGAAAAATAGCCTGTGCTATGTTGATTCCTGAGTATGTTGCTCCAGAAAACCTCCCTCAAACATAGAGTTCTTCCTTCACAGTATTGGCCCTCATTAGATTCATCCAGTCTATCTGTGGGTTGAAGTAGAATAGGGGAGGTGATGGACTAGTGGTATTATTGCTACACTTTTAATCCAGAGACCCAGGTAATGTCATGGGGACCTGGGTTTGAGTCCTACCATAGCAGGTGGAATTTGAATTCAAGAGTAAATCTGGAATTAAGTGATAATAATGAAACTGTTGTCGATTGTCAGGGAAAAAAAAAATCTGCTTCACTAATGTACTTTAGAAGAGGAAACTGCAATCCTTACCAAGTCTGGATTACATGACTCCAGACCCACAGAATGTGGTTGACTCTTAACTGCCCTCTGGGCAATTAGTGGTGAGCATTAAATGATGGCCTAGCCAGCCACATCCCGAATTAATTTTCAAAAAAAGTTACCCATGATTACAGTCCCCTTGTTACCTACACCTTGAATGTCCTAAATTAAACTGTGCGCTACTGTTTGCTGGCCTGTATTTCACTTCCACAAATAATTGTAGCCGAAAGAACTACAGATGCTGTAAATCAGAAACAAAAATAGAAATTGCTGGAAAAGCTCAGCAGGTCTGGCAGCACCTGTGCAGAGAAATTAGAGTTAAGGTTTCGGGTCTGGTGACCCTTCCTCAGAACCGCCTTAATAATTGTAGCCCCTTGCTGTTTCTTAGCTGCACCAAAATAGATTCTACATTCTCTGTTTTTAACTGGAAGTCTCTCTCTCACTAATACACTGATCACATCTCCTATTACCCCACCTCCTTTTTACATATTTGCCTGACCTTCTTAAATGTTGATTGTCCTTTCGTATTCAGTTCCCAGTCTTGGTCATCTTGCAGACACTGTGTTTATGATGATAATTAAATTCTAGCCATTAAATTCTAATTGTGCTATCAATTCAACCACATTGTTGTGAACATAAACCGAGCAAATGTCATCCATCTAAAACTGCCTACCCTTTCGAAGCCGATTCCCTAATTAGATGATAATAAAATATTTACCTTTTCTTTGTTGCAGTGTTATTGTGCAAATGTTGCATTTGTGCTCTCACTTGTACATCTTGAATGTTGTTCATATCCATTAAAATGAAAGACCTTCAGATCAAGGGCAGTTTTAGCTGTCTGCATTCTCAATTCCTCTCTTACAATTGTTTCCACCTGTAGTATAAAAGGACAAACTGCGTTGAGTAAACTGCGTGTTTTCTTTGCCAAAGAAATGTTCATGCTACATGATACAGAAGGCTAAATGTTATCAACCATCTGAGTTTATTGATCAAAAATAAAAGGTGGATGACTCAGAGGCACACAAAGAATGAAAGATAATTTCTATTGCATTGAAACGAAACCTGGGCTCCATGATTCCACTGAGCAAATCTACTGAACTGACATATCCGCTGGTCTTGTACTGTCAAATAAAGTAATCTACTTTTCATGCATAATAGGACCTTCAGAGGCTTGTGTAACACGTAGCTAAGTAGTAAGCAGATATTTCCATCAGCTATAATCTGAGGAGAGAAAATCATGCTGTGTGCTACAGAAATATCCACAACTGTGTCAGCATGAAGCCTAAGACATTTTAACTACCTTGGACTAATTTGGCAACATTGATACTCACACCAGGCAGCACACTACCTATCTTGACATTTTAAGCAATGCTGTGGGCTGCTTTCCATTTGGATTAAGGAAGATGAAAGTTGGTAGCTGCAACTTTGGGTCCAGATGGAAAGGTAACCCAAGCAAAGGAGTAGGCAGTGCAGAGGCCATGCAGTGTGAAAGCAACTGAGGGAAAATAGTGCAGGCCTTAGACCTTGATGGGAAGTAGGTAGGGTATCAGAGAAGATGGTGGCACTTACCCTGGTGTACAGGTGAAGGTCAGTGACCTTCTTCCTACATTGCTATGCATTCCTCCAGATGGTTGAGACTGCAATTACCTGGTGGGAACCTCAGGCCAGGATGGCATGTTTTGGTGTTGTCGGCTCCACAGTTGGTCCTGGTGTTCATGGACATCCCACGTTGTAAAGATGGCAACAGCAACAGGGATACTGGTTTATACCAGCTATCCCAGCATGGCAAATGGTAGAATAGAACTGGAATTGCACAAGAGGCCCACCATAAGGATAGGGTAGCTAGTTAATGACTAAAATGGTGATGGGGTCAATATTTGGGGAACGCAATGGCTGGTGGCCATTTCTCTTTCTGTCAGACAAATGAACAGTGTTAAAATTGTGGCTTTCAATTTTCTCCTTTATTTAATGGCAGTTCTTAAAGAGCTTTTCCAGAAATGATTGATATAGGTTTTGAAATTATAAGCATTGTATCCACACAGTTAAATTATATAATCCAGGTAGGATTATATAATTTAACTCCTTATGTTAAGTCAGAACTTTTACATGAAAGTGTTGAATAAAATTGTTTATATCAGCAATGCAATATTGCTATCTACTAGATGTGCAATTACAATCATAATACAAATCTGAGCAGTTAATTAAAGAAGGATTTCTTCTCTGATAACTGGAGTTATGTTTTCATAAACACTTGAGGGTCTTGCCCTGCAATCCCTACTCAGTAAATACTCTGGCTGTGTTGGAATAACAGCTTTGACAATAGAGTTCTAATTAGTACACACATTAAGCTGCGTGAGATCATATAAAAGCAAAATACTGTGGATGCTGGAGATCTGAAATGAAACCAGAAAGTACTGGAAATATTCAGCAGGTCTAGCAGCATTTGTGGAAAGAGAAACAAAGTTAAAATTTAAAATCCAATATCACTTTTTATTTTTGTATGAGATTAAATAAGATTGTAAAAGACTTACTGTAACATCATACCACAAACAGAGAAACAATCATTAATACATTTCTGTGTATATTTGGTGCCTTTTAAACAAAATCATAAACAGGGTTAGTTTGCTCAGTTGGCTGGATGGTTGGCTATGATGCAGAGTGGTACCAACAGCGTGGGTTCAATTCCTGTACTGACTGAGGTGACCATGAAGGATTCCCCTTGCTTGAGGTGTAGCAAATTTCAGGTTAAATCGCCATCAGTCATCCCTCACTAATGTGCAAGCAGGCCTATGTTCTTGTAACACCATGGCAACTTTATCTGTAAGCTATAGGAGGGGCCATGGACAGGTGTTTATCTGCAATGCAAGCCTTTGTCATGATAAAAACTGTTTTTCCTACCCCAGGATGTTTGGTCACATGCTTCTCATGGTATTGAACTCAACTTTCTTTTTAGTTGTACAATTGCACATGGTTAAAAGGTCAATGCTGTTCTGTACTGCATCTACTGACAAAGTCAACATCCCCTACTCTAACAAAGGAATTAAAAGCCTATGGCCTTTGAAAAGCAGACACCAATCTGCATCTTCATTCCAATATCACCGCTAAATCACATTTTAGCACAGCTTCCTCAGAAGACTTTCAAAGGATTGTTTAAAGGAAAGAAATGGCTTTCAAGCTCCTCAACCACTGGCTAGCCAGTCAACCCTCCCCCAGAAAGGTATGTTAACTCCAGTTTGGCTCCTTCTTAAAAAGCAAGGGCTTGATAAACTGGTATGTTTGGGTTTAAGTCATTAATGAGTTACCAGACTCTTTATTCATTCCAATCCAATGAGTGAAATTTTCACAACCCCTAAACAATGCGGCCAATGGCAAATCAGTTGGGCATATATGGTGACAATGGGAAAAAAAATGCTTTTTGTGAGAAAGGTTTTCATAGAAGGTTTCAATGGCAAGAAGTCATGTTTTGGAGGTGCCAGTGTTGGACTGGGGTGTACAAAGTTAAAAATCACATAACACCAGATTATAGTCCGACAGGTTTATTTGGACATCTTCACAACCATCTGATGAAGGAGCAGCGCTCCAAAAGCTAGTGCTTCCAAATAAACCTGTTGGACTATAACCTGATGTTGTGTGATTTTTAACAATGACAAGAAGAGTAGTTGCTAGTGAATGGCAGAGGACATGTTTGTTTGCATTAACATTTTGTTATGACCTACTCTTGCCTCATTTCTATTCAGTTTGCTACTTTCCGAGATGCAGAGAGAAACTAGATTGTGCCAATACCCAACATGGAAGTCAGCGCAGGTGGCTAGTGGCTGCTGTTCATTGGCACTTTTTGCAGGAATCCACCTTGGCCAGTACTCACCAACATCTCACAGTGTGCCCCCATGGGTAGTGACTGCCTACTCCCTCCATCCACAAAAGTGCCAGTCTCACCTCGCCATCATGGTACAGCTTGCAGGAATCCACCTTGGCCAGTACTCACCAACATCTCACAGTGTGCCCCCATGGGTAGTGACTGCCTACTCCCTCCATCCACAAAAGTGCCAGTCTCACCTCGCCATCATGGTACAGCTTGGACTCACTCATAATACAGCTCACACTGTCAATGCTGCATTTTGAAGCTGACCAACATCTCACCTTCAATGCTGCTCCAAGGTCAAATTGTACATAGGGACAATCATCTCATGCATCAGAAAAGGATGTATCTCAAGCCTCTTGTCTTAGCATTCCCTCACTTTACAGCAGATTTAGATAAATGTGAGGTGCTGCATTTTGGAAAGGCAAACCAGGGCAGGACTAAAACACTTAATGGCAAGGTCTTGGGGAATGTTGCTGAATAAAGAGACCCTGGGGTGGAATTTCTTGAAAGTGAAATCTCAGGTAGACAGCAAAGTGAAAAAGGTGTTTAGTATGCTTTCCTTTATTGGTCGGTGATTTGAGTATAGGAGCTATGAGGTCAGGTTGCAGCTGTACAGGTCATTTGTTCGGCCACTTTAGGAATACTGCATGCAATTCTGCTCTCCCTGCTATAGGAAAGATATTGTGAAGCTTGAAAGAGTTCAGAAAAGATTTACAAGAATGTTCCCAGGATTGGAGAGTTTGGGCTACACAGAGAGGCCGAATAGGCTGGGGCTGTTTTCACTGGAGTTGTGGGGTAACCTTACAGAGTTTTATAAAATGATAAGGGGCAAGACAGGGTAAGTCTTTTCCATATGTTGGGATAGTCCAAAATGAGAGGGCATAGGTTTAAGTTGAGAGGAGAAAGATTCAAAAGGAACTTAAGGAGCAACATTTTCATGCAGAGAGTTTTGCATGTATGGATTAAGCTGCCAGAGGAAATGGTGGAGGCTGGCATAATTACATCATCTAACAAGCATACAGATGGGTACATGAATAGAAGGGTTTAGAGGGATATGGGCCAAATGGTGGCATATGGGACTAGATTAATTTAGGATATCTAGTCAGCATGGATGACTTGGACCAAAAGGTCTGTTTCAGGCTGTAGAGTTCTATGCCTCTACGACTCCTACTTGGATACTCACAGTATCTCTGACTTGCCTATTTGCCAGTTGTCATTTCATTCAAGACTTACAGACTCACAGTTGTTATGTCTACATTAAAGGCAAGGCAAGACATAAAGGCATGAAGCTTCTCAGGTTTGGCCTCAATGGTCAGTCAAGGGGCTGAATTTGTTGCTGAATGGCACTGTGTTACACCAATGGTACACCTGCACTATGTGCCAGCAGCGTATTTGGAAAACACACTGAATGTGCTTTGATCAAATGGCCATGTCTCAAAACCTAAGGGGAGTACTCCTTAGTCAGGTCAAGATGGACTGTCAACAGTTAAGGGATATTCACAACAGGAAGTAAAATTCATCGCCTGATCTCAGTCCAGGGGTTTCAACAGGTTGATGGGCTGGTGGGGGGTGCGGGGGAGGGGGCAGACTCAAGGATTCCATTTACTTACTTTTGGGGTGTGGGCCATGGTCAGTCCTGCAGCTTGAGTGTAACTAGTCTGGGGGGATTAACAGTAATTCAGTCAGAGAACTGCACAGTGGTCAGTCAAGAGTCTGATCAGTCATCAGTCAGAGCTATCTTTTCAATCTGTCAGGGTTCCGGGCATCTGAGAATTGAAAGGCAAAAGCAGTAATCAGCAATCACTGTTGTGATGGGAAAGTTGGGAAATGAAATGTTGGCATTGAAGGCAGTATTCTGGATTGTAGATGGGGCAATCACAGTGAAGGTGTCACCAACAGTGTTATCAAGCAGCACCTGCTCAGCGAGAACCAGCTCAGCGACGTCCAGCTTGGGTTCCGCCAGGACCACCCAGCTCCAGACCTCGTTGCAGCCTCGGTTCAAACCTGGGCAAGGAAGCTGGATACCAGAGGTGAACTGAGAGTGACAGCCCTTAACATTCAAGGCTGCATTTGTTGTGGAGAAAATGTAGAGAATCACCAGGAGATTCAGAGAGTTCTTCAAGAAGTAGGTCTTTTATGTGCAAACAAAAAACCATGACACTGAGAAAGCAGATTCTCGAATGCCCATGAACCTCAGAGTCCGTGGATTTTTATATTTTTTTTAATCATGTTTCTGTTAGCTTATCAGCATGTCCAACTATATTAATCAAAGTACCTCACTCCAGCTACACAATAAACCAGTGATGTTAGTTCCCATTATCTCTTTAGTTGTATATTCTATTTAATGTTATTCTAATATCATGGTTAGATATTTATTGCTGACTCTGCTACAGTGATCTTCCATCCCAGACTAACCTATCATGATAGATATTTAGCTATTCCATCTTTTACAATAGTCTCCTGTCTCAAGCCGACTCTACTAACTATTAATTAGATATTTTAATGTCATGTCCCAAATATTTATGGTCCCAATCCTGTCATAATAACACTTAACAGAGAAACTTGCTTTATTACTTGTGTTATCTCATCTCACCATCGTGACCTTTCAGCCTTAACCTTACTCTGCTAACTGGTGTAAGAGCACTCCACTATTCTTATCCCATCCTGCCTTCCACAGACCATAGATTGCCAGTGGTCTTCATGCTTTAACCCTTCCCGTGCTTTCATGTTCTTTATTTTCCACACATTCAACTGAGTGTGGCATCAACGAGCTCTAGTAAAACTGGAATCAATGGGTATCAGGGGGCATCTCCGAGGGCTAGAGTCATACCTAACACATAGGAAGATGTGTTAGAGGTTAGTTTGTAGAGGTTAGTCATCTTAGCTCCAGGATATCTCTGCAGGAATTCCTCAGGGCAGCATCCTGGGCCCAACCATCTTCCACTGCTCTGTCAATGACCTTCCCTTCCATCATAAGGTCAGAAGTGGGGATGTTCGCTGATGATTGCACAATGTTCAGCACCATTTGTGACTTCTCAGACACTGAAGCAATCCATGTTCAAATGTAACAAGATCTGTACAACATCCAAGCTGACAAGTGGCAACGAGCATTCGCACCACACAATGCCAGGTGACCATCACCAATAAGAGACCATCTAACCACTGCCTCTTGATATTCAATAGTGTTACTATCACTGAAATCCCACTATCAACATACTGAGGGTTAGCACTGAGCAGAAACTCAAATGGACTCATCACATGAACACTGGCTACAAGAGCAGGTCAGAGGCTTGGAATAACTGCATTAAGTAACTCACCTCCTGACTACCCAAAGCCTGTCCACCATCTATAAGGCACAAGTCAGGAGTGTAATGGATTATTCCTCAGTTACTTCGATGAGTGCAGTTCCAACAATGCTCGAGAAGCTTGACACTATCCATGACAAAACAGCACTACATCCACAGACATGCACTCTCACCACCATCAACGCTAAGTGGCAGCAGTGTGTACTGTCTACAAGATGCACTGCAGGAATTCACCAAAGATCCTCTGACAGCACCTTCCAAATCCACAACCACTTCCATCTGGAAGGAGAAGGGCAGGATGTACATGGAGACACACCATCTTCAAGTTCCCCTCCAAACCACTCACTGCCCTGACTTGGAAATATATTGCCATTCTTTCTCAGTTGATGGGTTGAAATCCTGGAATTCCCTCCCTAAGGGCATTGTCGGTCAGCCCACAGCAGGTGAACTGCAGCGGTTCAAGAAGGCAGCTCACCACCACCTTCTCAAAGGCAACTTGGGACAAGTAATAAATGCTGGCCGGCCAGCAATGCCCACATCCCACAAAGGAGTAAAAAAAAGCGTGAGGAAGCTTAAAGGGACATCACAAGTATTCACAAAATTCTGCATATGTATCTTATGCAGTGATCAACTATATTGAATAAAATCCTGGCCACATGTAATCTTCACCATGCCTTTGATCATTGCAAATTAATCCCCGTAATCTCTGTAAAGCAAAAATAGTTTCAGTTGACCTATGCATTCCACACTTCTCAAAATCAAGCTGCACAAGGTGCAGGAGCTGTTCTCCTCAGACTTAGCATTCCAATTTTTTTCACAATGTACCCTTACATGCAAAGCTGCCTTTCTTAGGTCACATGAGGGTTTGGGATTAGGGGAGAGGTTGGCATTGCTCCAACTACATTTATATCTCCTGCTCTCTGTGCACAACATGGTTTGTGCAGCATACATCAGAATAAGGTCTACTATGTTCAAGAGCGATGCTGGAAAAGCACAGCAGGTCAGGCAGCATCTGAGGAGCAGGAAAATCGACGTTTCGGGCAAAAGCCCTGCTCCTCGGATGCTGCCTGACCTGCTGTGCTTTTCTAGCACCACTCTAATCTAGATTCTGGTTTCCAGCATCTGCAATCCTTGTTTTTACTTACTATGTTCAAGGTTCATATAAAAGCATCACATATCTCAATGTCTGCAGGACAATGGTAAGCTGTCATTTATGTGTGCTTGTGACCTCCTGACTGATTACATTATTAAAGGAGCTAGGTGGTTTCTGTATTCCCAATATCAGCTCATTGGAGCCATCGTCAAAGGATTTAGGCACAACATCATTTTCGTGACTGCAGAACTGCAAATGGACTTGGAAAGTAATGAGGAACATTTTCATCTGGAAGCTCAGGACCAGCAGCAATTTCCAGTAGATGTTGAACACCTTCCAATACAATTTCCAGCAAAAGGCCTACTCATGATGCAGAGGAAGTGCAGAAAGTCCGCACTGCTCCCTGCCCATTCATGTATCTGTCTAGATAAGTCTTAACTGATGCGATCATGCCCTCCACTACCACCTCTGCTAGCAACAGGCTCCAGGCACCCACCACTCTCTGCATATCTATCTCCTTTAAACTTTTCCCCTATCACCCTGAACACATGACCCCCAGTAACTGAGCCCCCTACTGTGTGAAAAAGCCTCTTGCTATCCACCCTGTCTATACCTTTCATGATTTTGGAGACCTCAATCAGGTCTCCAAACCTGATCAACTGCCATCTTTCTAATGAAAATATTCAAAATCTACTCAATCTCTCTTCATAGCTAGCACCCTCATACCAGGCAACATCCTGATGAACCTCCTTTGCACCCTCTCCAAAGCATCCACATCCTTTTGGTAATGTGGTGACCCGAACAGTACATAGTATTCCAAATGTGACTAAACCAAAGTCCAATACAACTGCAAATTTTGCAGTTGCCAACTTTTGTACTCAATACTGTATCTAATGAAGGAAACCATGCTGTATGCCTTCTTGACCACTCTATCAACCTGCATTGCCTCCTTCAGGATACAATAGACCTGAACATCCAAATCTCTCTGTACCTTAATTTTCCCCAGGGCTTTTCCATTTACCGTATAGTTCGCTCTTGAATTGGACCTTCCAAAGTGCATCACCTTGCACGTGCCCAAATTGAACCCCATCTGCCATTTCTCTGCTCAACTCTCCAATCTATCTATATTCTGCTGTATCCTCTGACAGCCACCTTCACTATCTGCTACTCCACCAATCTTAGTGTCATCTGCAAATTTGATAATCAGACCACCTATACCTTCCTCCAGATCATTTATGTATCACAAACAACAGTGGTCCCAACACTGATCCCTATGAAACACCACTGGTCACAATTCTCTATTTTGAGGAACTCCCTACTCTGTCTCCTGCTGCCCAGCCAGTTCTTTATCCATCTAGTTAGAACACCCTGGACCCCATACAATTTCACTTTCTCCATCAGCCTACCGTGGGAAACCTTATCAAACGTCTTACTAAAGTCCCTGTATATGACATCTATAACCCTTCCCTCATCTATCAACTTTGTCACTTCCTCAAAGAATTCTATTAAGTTGGTAAAATATGACCTTACCTGCCCATGTTGCCTCTCACTGATAAGCCCATTTTCTTCCAAACATAAATACATCCTATCCCTCAGTATCTTCTCCAGCAGCTTCCCTATCACCGATGTCAGACTCACCAATCTATAATTACCTGGATTATCCCTGCTACCCTTCTTAAACAAAGGAACAACATTAGCAATTCTCAAGTTCTCTGGGACCTCACCCGTGTTCAAGGATGCTGCAAATATATCTGTTCAGGCCCCAACTATTTCCTCTCTCATTCCCTTAGTAACCTGGGATAGATCCCATCTGGACCTGGGGACTTGTCCATGTTAACGACTTTTAGAATATCCAACACTTCCTCCCTTTATGTCCCACTCCTCGGTGAATACCAATGCAAAGTACTAATTAAGAATCTCATCCATTTTCTCTGATTCCATGCATAACTTTCCTCATCTGTCCTTGAGTGGCCAACCCTTTCTCTAGTTACCCTTTTGCTCCTCATGTACAAATAAAAGGCCTTGGAATTTTTTTTAATCCTGTTTTCTGAAGATATTTCATGACCATTTTTAGCCCTCTTAATTCCTCATTTCAGATTGGTTCTACTTTCCCGATATTCTTCCAAAGCTTCTTTCAGTCACTTAGACTTTATCTATGCTTCCTTTTTCCTCTTAGCTAATCTCTCAATTTCACCTGTCATCCATGGTTCCCTAATCTTGTCATTTCTGTGCCTTATTTTCACAGGAACATGTCTCTCCTGCACTCTAATCAACTGCTCATAAATGTGGATTTACAGGGGAACCTCGATTATCCAAACGAGATGGGCGGGCAGTATTTTGTTTGGATAATTGATTATTCGGTTAAACAATTCAATGCCTTTCCTCTGGAGCCTGGAGTTTTCTATTAAGTCTGCTCCTTATTCAGACTAGGCAGCAGCACACCACTCATGAGCCTTGGCCCACCCCCAAACCCCATCCAACACCACCCCCTGCCCACCCCCAAACCCCATCCAACACCGCACAGGGCCTGCTCCCAAACCCCATCCCACACCGCCCCTGCCCGATCCCAAACCCCATCCAACACCACCCCCTGCCCAACCCCAAACCCCATCCAACACCGCCCCCTGCCCACCCCCAAACCCCATCCAACACCGCCCCCTGCCCACCCCCAAACCCCATCCCACACCGCACAGGGCCCGCCCCCAAACCCCATCCAACACTGCCCCCTGCCCGATCCCAAATCCCATCCCACACCACCCCTGCCCGATCCCAAACCCCACCCAACACCACCCCCTGCCCGATCCCAAACCCCATCCAACACCGCCCCCAAGCCCCATCCAACACCGCCCCCTGCCCAACCCCAAACCCCATCCAACACCGCCCCCTGCCCACCCCCAAACCCCATCCAACACCGCCCCCTGCCCACCCCCAAATCCCATCCCACACCGCACAGGGCCCGCCCCCAAACCCCATCCAACACTGCCCCCTGCCCGATCCCAAATCCCATCCCACACCGCCCCTGCCCGATCCCAAACCCCACCCAACACAACCCCCTGCCCGATCCCAAACCCCATCCAACACCGCCCCCAAGCCCCATCCAACACCGCCCCGCTGCCCGATCCCAAACCCCATCCAACACCGCCCCCAAGCCCCATCCAACACCGCCCCCCTGCCCGATCCCAAACCCCATCCAACACCGCCCCCAAGCCCCATCCAACACCGCCCCCTGCCCGACCCCAAACCCCATCCAACACCGCCCCCAAGCCCCATCCAACACCGCCCCCCTGCCCGATCCCAAACCCCATCCAACACCGCCCCCTGCCCGATCCCAAACCCCATCCAACACCGCCCCCTGCCCGATCCCAAACCCCATCCAACACCGCCCCCTGCCCGATCCCAAACCCCATCCAACACCGCCCCCAAGCCCCATCCAACACCGCCCCCTGCCCGATCCCAAACCCCATCCAACACCGCCCCCAAGCCCCATCCAACACCGCCCCCTGCCCGACCCCAAACCCCATCCAACACCGCCCCCTGCCCAACCCCAAACCCCATCCAACAGCACCCCCTGCCCGACCCCAAACCCCATCCAACACTGCCCCCTGCCCGATCCCAAACCCCATCCAACACCGCCCCCAAGCCCCATCCAACACCGACCCCTGCCCGACCCGAAACCCCATCAAACACCGCCCCCTGCCCGACCCCAAACCCCATCCAACACCGCCCCCTGCCTGACCCCAAACCCCATCCAACAGCACCCCCAGCCTGAACCCAAACCCCATCCAACACCGTACCCTGCCTGAACCCAAACCCCATCCAACACCTCCCTCTGCCCGATCGCAAACCCAATCCAACACCGCCCGCTGCCCAATCCCAAACCCCATCCAACACTGCCCCCTGCCCGATCCCAAACCCCAACCAACACCGCCCCCTGCCCGATACCAAACCCCTTCCAACACCATCACTCCCAAACCCCATCCAACACCGCACCCTGCCTGACCCGAAACCCCATCCAACACTGCCCCCTGCCCGATCCCAAACCCCAACCAAAACCGCCCCCTGCCTGATACCAAACCCCATCCAACACCACCCCCTGCCCGATCCCAAACCCCATCCAGCACCTCCCTCTGCCCGATCCCAAACCCCATCCAACACCGCCCCCTGCCCGATCCCAAACCCCATCCAACACCTCCCACTGCCCGATCCCAAACCCCATCCAACACCGCCCTCTGCCCAATCCCAAACGCCATCCAACACCGCCCCCTGCCCGATCCCAAACCCCTTCCAACACCTCCCAATCCCAAACCCCATCCAACACCGCACCCTGCCTGACCCCAAACCCCATCCAACATCGCCCCCTGCCCGATCCGAAACCCCATCCAACACCGCCCCCTGCCTGACCCCAAACCCCATCCAACACTGCCCCCTGCCCGACCCCAAATCCCATCCAACACCGCCCCCTGCCCGACCCCAAACCCCATCCAACACCACCCCCGCCCATCCCCAAACCCCATCCAACACCGCCCCCAAGCCCCATCCAACACCACCCCCTGCCCAAACCCAAACCCAATCCAACACTGCCCCTGCCCGATCCACAACCCCATCCAACACCGCCCACTGCCTGCCCCAATCCCCATCCAACACCACCCCGTTCCTGATCCCAAACCCCATTCAACATCTCCCTCTGCTCGATCCCAAACCCCATTCAACACCTCCCTCTGCCCGATCCCAAACCCCATTCAACATCTCCCTCTGCCCGATCCCAAACCCCATTCAACATCTCCCTCTGCCCGATCCCAAACCCCATTCAACATCTCCCTCTGCCCGATCCCAAAGCCTTCCAACACCGTCCCTGCCCGATCCCAAACCCCATCCAACACCACCCCCTGCCCACTCCCAAACCCCATCCAACACCGCCCCCTGCCCACCCCCAAACCCCATCCAACATCACCCCTTGCCCGATCCCAAACCCCATCCAGCACCTCCCACTGCCCGATCCCAAACCCCATCCAACACTGCCCCCTGCCCGATCCCAAACCCCATCCAACACCACCCCCTGCCTGACCCCAAACCCCATCCAACACCGCCCCCTGCCCGATCCCAAACCCCATCCAACACTGCCCCCTGCCCGATCCCAAACCCCAACCAACACCGCCCCCTGCCCGATACCAAACCCCTTCCAACACCATCACTCCCAAACCCCATCCAACACCGCACCCTGCCTGACCCGAAACCCCATCCAACACTGCCCCCTGCCCGATCCCAAACCCCAACCAAAACCGCCCCCTGCCTGATACCAAACCCCATCCAACACCACCCCCTGCCCGATCCCAAACCCCATCCAGCACCTCCCTCTGCCCGATCCCAAACCCCATCCAACACCGCCCCCTGCCCGATCCCAAACCCCATCCAACACCTCCCACTGCCCGATCCCAAACCCCATCCAACACCGCCCTCTGCCCAATCCCAAACGCCATCCAACACCGCCCCCTGCCCGATCCCAAACCCCTTCCAACACCTCCCAATCCCAAACCCCATCCAACACCGCACCCTGCCTGACCCCAAACCCCATCCAACATCGCCCCCTGCCCGATCCGAAACCCCATCCAACACCGCCCCCTGCCTGACCCCAAACCCCATCCAACACTGCCCCCTGCCCGACCCCAAATCCCATCCAACACCGCCCCCTGCCCGACCCCAAACCCCATCCAACACCACCCCCTGCCTGAACCCAAACCCCATCCAACACCGTACCCTGCCTGAACCCAAACCCCATCCAACACCTCCCTCTGCCCGATCGCAAACCCAATCCAACACCGCCCGCTGCCCAATCCTAAACCCCATCCAACAACACCCTCTGACCATCCCCAAACCCCATCCAACACCACCCCCTGTCCATCCCCAAACCCCATCCAACACCGCCCCCAAGCCCCATCCAACACCACCCCCTGCCCAAACCCAAACCCCATCCAACACTGCCCCTGCCCGATCCACAACCCCATCCAACACCGCCCCCTGCCTGCCCCAATCCCCATCCAACACCACCCCGTTCCTGATCCCAAACCCTATCCAACACCTCCCTCCGCCCGATCCCAAACCCCATCCAACACTGCCCCCTGCCTGAACCCAAACCCCATCCAACACCTCCCTCTGCCCGATCGCAAACCCAATCCAACACCGCCCGCTGCCCAATCCTAAACCCCATCCAACACCGCCCTCTGCCCATCCCCAAACCCCATCCAACACCACCCCCGCCCATCCCCAAACCCCATCCAACACCGCCCCCAAGCCCCATCCAACACCACCTCCTGCCCAAACCCAAACCCAATCCAACACTGCCCCTGCCCGATCCACAACCCCATCCAACACCGCCCACTGCCTGCCCCAATCCCCATCCAACACCACCCCGTTCCTGATCCCAAACCCCATTCAACATCTCCCTCTGCTCGATCCCAAACCCCATTCAACACCTCCCTCTGCCCGATCCCAAACCCCATTCAACATCTCCCTCTGCCCGATCCCAAACCCCATTCAACATCTCCCTCTGCCCGATCCCAAACCCCATTCAACATCTCCCTCTGCCCGATCCCAAAGCCTTCCAACACCGTCCCTGCCCGATCCCAAACCCCATCCAACACCACCCCCTGCCCACTCCCAAACCCCATCCAACACCGCCCCCTGCCCACCCCCAAACCCCATCCAACATCACCCCTTGCCCGATCCCAAACCCCATCCAGCACCTCCCACTGCCCGATCCCAAACCCCATCCAACACTGCCCCCTGCCCGATCCCAAACCCCATCCAACACCACCCCCTGCCTGACCCCAAACCCCATCCAACACCGCCCCCTGCCCGATCCCAAACCCCATCCAACACTGCCCCCTGCCCGATCCCAAACCCCAACCAACACCGCCCCCTGCCCGATACCAAACCCCTTCCAACACCATCACTCCCAAACCCCATCCAACACCGCACCCTGCCTGACCCGAAACCCCATCCAACACTGCCCCCTGCCCGATCCCAAACCCCAACCAAAACCGCCCCCTGCCTGATACCAAACCCCATCCAACACCACCCCCTGCCCGATCCCAAACCCCATCCAGCACCTCCCTCTGCCCGATCCCAAACCCCATCCAACACCGCCCCCTGCCCGATCCCAAACCCCATCCAACACCTCCCACTGCCCGATCCCAAACCCCATCCAACACCGCCCTCTGCCCAATCCCAAACGCCATCCAACACCGCCCCCTGCCCGATCCCAAACCCCTTCCAACACCTCCCAATCCCAAACCCCATCCAACACCGCACCCTGCCTGACCCCAAACCCCATCCAACATCGCCCCCTGCCCGATCCGAAACCCCATCCAACACCGCCCCCTGCCTGATCCCAAACCCCATCCAACACTGCCCCCTGCCCGACCCCAAAGCACGGCCAACACCTCCCTCTGCCCGATCCCAAACCCCTTCCAACACCGCACCCTGCCCAACCCCAACCCCATCCAACACCGCTCCTGCCTAATCCCAAACCCCATCCAACACCGCCCCCTGCCCGATCCCAAACCCCATCCAACACTAGCCCCTGCCCAATCCTAAACACCATCCAACACCACCCTTGCCTGACCCCAAACTGCCCATTACCGCCCCACCACCCCATTACCGCCCCCTGCCTGACCTCAAAACCTGGCCATCACCGCCCCCGCCTGACCCTAAATCCTGGCACCCGATCCGCCCACTTATCCAGTCCAACACCACACCCCCAACCCCAAATCCTGTCCAACACCACCCACCACCCACCCCCAACCCCATCCATCACCTCCCCCTGCCCACCCACAACCCCGTCCCCACCTGCCCTCCCAATCCCATCCAAAACCATCCCCCACCCCCAACACTACCCCCTGCACGATCCTGTCCCCTTCTCCAGGGCAAATGGACAGGACACCAACAGCATGACTGCCACTGCTGCTACTGCCTTTTGGAGGGTGAGTCTCCAAATAGCGCGCGCACACACACATGCATTGACAGGTTCCACCTTTGCCCTGTACAGGACAATGTTGGAGAGATTATCTGGGGGAAGGGGGTTTAGGGTACACACCTGTGTAGAACTCCAGGGAAAGTGTGGAGGGAGAGAAAGAGAGACAGAGAGGATGGGAGGTCAGTCATTTAGAGACAGTGCCTGCACTCCCATCAGTCCAGCACTGTTCTCAGCAGCACTTTTAATTACTGTAAACAAAAGACGCGATCAGTATTGGACACCTGTCTTTAATGTAATGCTTCTGTCGGGACCTCAAGATCTCATTCGGATAATCCGATTTTTGAAGAATTGGTATTGGGATAATCAAGGTTCCTCTGTACTTTCAAACAGCTGCTCCCAATTTACATTGCCCAGCTCCTGCCAAAGTTTGGTATAGATTAGATGCACAACAGTATGGAAACAGGCCCTTTGGCCCAACAAGTCCACACCAACCCTCCAAAAAGTAACCCACCCAAACCCATTCCCCTACCCTATATTTATCCCTGACTGATGCACCTAACACTATGGGCAATTTGGCATGGTCAATATCTTTGGATTGTGGGAGGAAACCAGAGTACCCGGAGGAAACCCACACAGACATGGGGAGAACATGGAAACTCCACACAGACAGTCACCCGAGGTGGGAATCAAACCTGGGTCTCGGGGTTGTGAGGCAGCAGTGCACTGAGCCACCATGCCGCCCCTCAATTTAGCACTCTTCCTTTAACACCACTTTCTTCTTTGTCCATGTGTATGCTGAAACTTACGGAGTTGTGATCACAAGCTTGACCATGTTAAAAATCCATTCATGACACTTGTAATGAGAGAGTAGTGCAGCGCTTGCTAATAAATCTTACTTATTGCTGAGACGTGGAGGTCTCGGCATGACCACATGAATGGCCATGGTTCGCTCCTGCTAATGTCAAGTACCACAGCGCCCATCTTTAACCTCTCTGCCCCTATTTTGGACTGATTTCACCTAAAATGACACAAGACATGGGATTGAGTGAAATGAAAGGGGTTGGTACCGCTGTTTGTGTGTATGGACATGGTATCCTAAGTCAATGAGAAGGAGGCAAAGGGGGTATGGTGAGCTAATGGCCTGGGGGAAAGACTGTGTGCGAACAATTGAGTGGAGATGTTGCATGCAATATTGCAAGAGGAAGACCATGAGCCTTAGTGGAAGGTAGAGGTAATGGGAGGAGGCAGGAGAAGATGGTGGCACTTACCATTGTGGAGCAAAGAGGATCATGGACCTTCTTCCAGTATGGCTGAATATTTCTCCAGACTGTGCAGACGACAGAAACTGGGATGGTGCCTTTTGGCCAGGCTCCGGTACCATGACTTTTACTGGTGGTTCTGAGGAAAAAGAATGGCCCTCCTGTCCATCTCTCCATCCACCAGGATTTCCATGTCCCTGTCAACAAAATGGATCCCAACCTGCATTTATTGGACATCTCTTGTGTAATTCTTCACATCCAGGAACTGTGAAGGGAAGTTCCTGGCTTTGAACTGGCACATAGCTGGACTTGAAAAATGATGCAAGTGACAGGGAATGCTGGAAGACTCTAGTAGCAGTGAGTACTTCCACTGCTGGTGAGCACAAGCCAGTATGATAACAGTACAGCGGAGGGGCAATGCATTCTTTATGAGGTGAACACTGTAAAATTTTATGAAAAAAACTCAGTGAAGTTCACAAATGGAGATATGCCCCAATGAATATGAACTTGCAATGTGTCTATAACATTCCGAAATATATTTACTTTAAAAAGTGTTTCCATTCCTTCACACTCCTCAACCTGTGCTCTTTCTACAGCTACCACCAATGTTTTCTATATTTCTTAAGTTCTTTACCCTGAAGTCAGTTCCATAAATTCCAATCACCATCTTTAAACGTCACCCAACATCAAATCTTAGAATGGAGGAGGTCATTTTCGCCATCAACATTTGGACAGCTCATCAGCTTATTAAAATCTGTTCAATACTTTTCCATTCATTTCAATGGGATACAAATCAAATCTGTTGTATATTGGGAGAGCAAATCACTCCTTGAATACTTTCAAGGGATGAAAATAAACATTACGCTCAGTTCTTACCTATTACAATGTAGAAGGAAGGCATTGTAGCCGATTGAATTCTGATCACACCATTCATTTGGACTTTCTGGATCAAGTTCAGGAAGAAAGGTATGGCTGCCCTAAGGTCCACACAAGCATACTCTTGTTCTAGTTCGTTCTAGTAGTCAATTTGCAACACCAATATACCAAAGACAAAATTCCAAAATGCATATTTTCCACTTTCTGAAGACGTTAACTGTGATTGAAAGACTATCCCTGGGCTTTAGGTCATCAAGTGCTTTATTGAGAAAGCCTCAACCTACTATTTCCTGGTTTCCTGTTAATTAACAGAAAGCTGTCTTGTCCTTAATCACCAATCACATTCCTTCCAATCAATTGCATGAAACGTTGCAGTAGCTGAGTGTTTACCCAGTTCAGTTAACCTCGTGTTGGAGACCAGGAAATTCATAGAAGAGTTCTACAATTGCAGTCAAAGAAATTTGTTACAAATCTAGCAAATTAATTAGACAGCGGGATGATTGGGTAATTCATAAATGGTAGTAGGCAAAATGTATCACATTTAGGTTGAGAATCCTTTTGCAATATACTTTCTTTCTCATTGGTAATGGAACAAAATGTTGGAAGTACAAATTAGACTGACAAAATAGTTACCAACTGCCAATGAATTGAATATTTCTGTTTATGACCCCTTTGGTTACAGTTGCTGCAAATTGAGTGATAATGTTTGCACATAAAAACGTTAATTTAATAGGAACAAATTCATTTCATGAAAATTGCATTGGAAGAGCTAGTCATGAATTAAATGATATGGTTAGCAAACTTTCATGCAGAGATTTTAACTCAGAGCTTAGTTTTGAACTTGTTGGAATCAGTTTAACTCTGCACAATTGGCAGAATGGATTTAGCTGCAAGTTACACATCTGTCATAAATTTGTTCCAAACTGTATGAATCCTTATTTAATCATACATATATAAATTATTCTAAGCGATGCTTTTGCATTTTTTATATTAATCCTTAATTTATACACCTGTTAACAACTCATTAACTAATAAAATATTTGTAACTATTTTCTTTCACAAGCCTTTTCAAGATTTTAGGCACTTCTATAGATCTTTGTGGCCTGGTTTTAATTCCAGGTTGTTTTTGGATGAGTCAGTAGCTACATGAGTTAGAATCCACAAATGCTGCAGAAATGAGCTGAGGATATTTAACTTATGGGACACATTTAAATCCTGTACCTCTCCATTGCAAAGACCCCATCAAATTGTCTACCTCTTCGTTATTTGCCTCAGCTTAACACCCACGAAAACCATCATCCATGTCTTTGTCGTCTCTCGATTCAACTATTCCAGTACTTGTCTCGCTGCCCTTGCATCCATCATCTCCCGTAAGCACATTTAAAATTCTGCCATCTAAGCCTCAATCATCTATCACTTCCATCCAGTATTAAATGTGGAAGTCATTGTTGCCGTTATGGTGAAAGTGTCAGCTGATACCCCTTTTGTATTGGAAGGTTATAACTTCAGCGCCACTTCAAAATTGAGGACAAAATCTATCTGGGAAAATGAAAAAGGATAGTTTACTTTGATAACACTGTACTCTAGGCCCCACCCCCTAGTCAATGGGAGATTGATGAGCAAATAGAAAGGAGATCACAGATAGCTGCAAGAATAATAGGTTGTAATACTAGGGGATTTTAACTTTCCAAACATCGACTGGGATTGCCATAGTGTTAAGGGCTTGGATGGAGAGAAATTTGTTAAGTATGTTCAGGAAGAATTGCTCATATAGTATGTAGGCATCCCGACTACAGAAGGTGCAAAACCTGACCTCCTCTGGGGAAAAAAGGCAGGGCAAGTGATGGAAGTGTTAGTAGGGGAGCACTTTGGAACCAGTAACCATAATTCCATGAGATTTAAAACAGTTATGGAAAAGGATTGATCTGCTCCACAAGTTAAATTGCAGCAAGGCCAATTTTGATGGTTTTGGACAGGAACTTTCTAAAGTTGTTAGGGGGAGGCTGTTTGCAGGCAAAGGGACATCTGGTAAGTGGGAGGTTTTCAAAAGTGAGTTAATGAGGGTTCAAGGCCAGCATGTTCCTGCTAAAGTCTGACAGGAGTAGGGAACCCTGGTTGAATAGAGTTATTGAGGCCTTGGTCTTGAAACAGAATGGAACACACAGCACGTATAGAAAGCTGGGATCAAGTGACTTCCTTGAGGAGGATAGATGATGTTGGAATACACTTAAGAGAGAAATCAGGAGGGCTAAAAGGGGACATGAGATAGCTTTGGCAGATAGGTTAAAGGAAAATCCAAAGAGATTCTACAAGTATATGAAGGGCGGGGAGAGGATGAGGATAAGGCCTCTTAAAGATCAACAAGGTCATCGGAGACACAAGAGATGGGTGAGATCCTAAATGAATATTTCTCATCAATATTTACCATCAAGAAAGGTATGGATGCGAGGGAACTTGGGGAAATAAATAGTGATGTCTTGAGGAGTGTCCACATAATGGAAGAGGAGTGCTAGAAATCTGAAAATGCATTAAAGTAGATAAATCCCTGGGACCTGATGAAGTGTATTCCAGGACTTTGTGGGAGGCTAGGGACTGTGGCACCCCTAATGGAGAGATTTGTATCATTAACAGCCAGGGTGAAGTGTCCAAAGGTGGAAGGGTGCTAATGTTGTGCTGTTATTTAAGACAGGCTGCAGAGAATGTGTGAGAATTACAGACCAATGAGCCTAATGTCTGTAATGGGTAGGATGTTAGAGGGGATTCTGAGAGACAGGATTTACAAGCATTTGGAGAGATAAGGACTTATTTGAGATAGTCAGCTTTGTGCATGGGAAATCATGTCTCACAAATTTGATTGAGTTGTTTGAAGGAGTGACCAAGAAAGTAGATGAGGGCAGTGTGGTAGACATTGTCCACATGGAGTCGAGAGTCGGCTGCTGGAAAAGCACAGCAGGTCAGGCAGCATCCGAGGAACAGGATAATCAACATTTCAGGCATAAACCTTTCATCAGGACTCTTGCCCGAAATGTCGATTCTCCTGCTCCTTGGATGCTGCCTGACCTGCTGTGCTTTTTCAGCACCACACTCTCAACTCTCATCCCCATCATCTGCAGTCCTCACATTCCCCATTGTCTAGATGGACTTTAGCAAGGTTTTTGACAAGGTACTGCATGGTACATTGTTACATATGGTTAAATCTCACAGGCCGAAGAGCGTAGCGTTGGAAATGCACAACTGATCAAACATCATCCGAGGAGCAGGAAAATTGACGTTTCGGGCATAAGCTCTTCATCAGGAATGAGGCTTGTGGGCCAAGGGAGCTGAGAGATAAATGGGGGTTGGGTGGGGCTGGGGGAAGGTAGCTGGGAATATGATAGGTAGACCAAAGTGGAGTGAAAGTGATAGATCAGTGAGGAGGGTGGAGCAGATAAGTGGGAAGGAAGATGGACAGGTAGAACAGGCTAAAGGGGCAGTGCCAAGTTGGAAAGTTGGAACTGGGAAAAGGTGAGGGGAGGGGAAATGAGGAAATTGGTGAAATCCACATTGATTGCGTGTGATTGGAGGGTCCCAAGGTGGAATATGAGGTGTACTTCCTCCAGGTGTCGGGTGGTTAGGGCTTGGCGATGAAGGAGGCCCAGGACCTGCATGTCCTTGGTGGAGTGGGAGGAAGAGTTAAAGTGTTCAGCCACAGGGCAATGGGGTTGGTTAGTGCAGATGTCCCAGAGATGTTCTCTGAAATGATTTGCAAGTTGGCGTCCTGTCTCCCCAATGTAGAGGAGACCACATTGTGGGCAATGGATACAGTAGGTGACATGTGTGGAAGTACAGGTAGATCTCTATCAGGTGTGGAAGGATCCTTTTTGACCTTGGATGGAGGTGAGGGGGGGGAGGTGTGGGTGCAGGGTTTGTACTTCCTATGATGGCCAGGGACAGTGCTGGTAGTGGAGGGTGGGTTGGTGGGGGGCGTGGACCTTACAAGAGAGTTGTGGAGGGTATTGTCTCTCCAAAATGCAGATAGGGGTGGAGATGGAAATATATCTCTGGTGGTGGGGTCTGTTTGTAGGTGGTGTAAGTGGTGGAGGATTATACGAGTTATCCAGAGGTTGGTGGGGTGGAAGGACCAGGGGGTTCTGTCATTATCAATGATGCCCTCTAGTGCATCTCATCCACTTCCCACACCTCTACCTTGAATCCCACCCCTCCAATTGCCACAACAGCAGAACCCTCCCGGTCCTCACCCTTCCTCACACTATCCCCCGATCCCCTCCCACCCCGCCCACCACCAACCTTTGGATACATTGCATCATCCTCTGCCATTTCTGCCACCTACAAACAAACTCCATCATCAGAGATGTATTTCCCTCTCCACCCTACCTGCAGTTCAGGGAGACTATAACATCTGCAACTCACTTGTCAGGTCCACACCCCCCATCAATCCACCCTCTACTCCTGGCACCATCACCTGCCACCACAACAAGTGCAAAACCTGTGCCCACACCTACCCCCTCACCTCCATCCAAGGCCCCAAAGGATCCTTCCACATTTGACAGAAATTTACCCGGTACTTCCACACACGTAATCTGCTATATCTGCTGCACACGATGTGGTCTCCTCTACATTTGGCAGACAGGACACCAATTTGTGGATCACTTCAGTGAACATCTCTGGGACACATGCACTAACCAACCCCACTGCCCTTTGGCTGAACACTTTAATTCCCCCTCCAACTCCGCTAAGAACATGCAGGTCCTGAGCCTCCTCTATTGCCAAAACGTAATCACCCAATGCCTGGAGGAAGAATGCCTCATTTTCTGCCTTGGGACCCTCCAACCACAGGGGATTAATGTGGATTTCACCAGTTTCCTCATTTCCCCACTCGCCACCTTACCCCAGTCCCAACCTTCCAGCTCAGCACTGTCTCTTGACCTATCCATCTTCCTTCCCACTTATTTGCTCCATCTTCCTCACTGACCTATCACTTTCCCTCCCACCTTAATCTACTTATCACATTCCCAGCTACCATCCCTGAGCCCACCTCACTCCCATTTATCTCTCAACCCTCTGGGCCAACAAGCCTCAGTCCTGATGAAGGGCTTATGCCCGAAATGTTGATTCTCCTGCTCCTCGGATGCTCTTTGACTGGTTGTGCTTTTCCTGCGCCACACTCTTCAACTCTGATCTATAGGATTTACAGTCCTCACTTTCTCTTAACTCTCATGGGACCCAGGGAGAGCTAGCCAATTGAATAAAAAAATTGGTTTGATGGTAGAAGACAGAGAATGGTGGTAGATGGTTGCTTTTCAGTCTGAAGGCCTGTGACCAGTGGTGTGCCACAGGAATTGGTGCTGGGTCCACTGTTATTCATCACTTAAACAAATGATTTAGGTGAGAATTTTGGAGGTACATTTTGTAAGTTTGCAGACGATACCAAGATTTGTGGTGTAATGGGCAATAAAGAAGGTTATCTGGGAATGCAGTGAGATCTTGAACAACTGAGCCAGTGGACTGAGGAATGGCAGATGGAGTTTAATTTGGAAAAATGCAAAGTGTTGCACTTTGGTAAGGCAAACCAGGGCAGGACTTACATAGTCAATGATAGGCCCCTGGGGAGTGTTATAGAACAAAGAGATCTAGAGGGACAGGTACAGAGCTCTTTGAAAATGGCGTCACAAGTAGACAGAGAGGTCAAGAAAGCTTTTGGCATGCTAGCTTTCCTTGGTCAGAGTTCTGAGTATAGGAATTGTTTTGTTGCAGCTGTACAAGATGTTGGTGAGGCCATATTTGGAGGACTGAGTGCAGGTTTGGTCGCCCTACTGTAGACAGGATATCATTGAACCAGAAAGACTGTCGAAAAGATTTTCTAGAATGCTACCTGAACCGGAAGTTTTGAGTTGTAAGGAAAGGTTGGATAGGCTGGAACTATTTTTCCCTGAGTGTTGGAGACTGAGGGGTGATGTTATAGAGATATATAAAATGATGAGAGGCATCGATAAGATGGATAGCGGACAGCTTTTCCCCATGGTAGGGAAGTCTAAAAGAAGAGGACAGAGTTTTAAGGTGACAGGGAGAGAAACAAATCAGTTTAGAGGGTCAACCTTTACACACAGAGGGTGGTGAGTCTCAGGAACAGGCTGCCAGGGGTAGTGGTGGAAGTGAGTACAATTTTGTTATTTAAGAAACATTCACACAGGTACATGGATGGGTTGGGTATGGAGGGATATGGACCAAACACAGGCAAATGGGACTAGTTTAAACTGTGAAAATTGGACAGCATGGGCATTTGGGGCTGAAGGACCTGTTTTGATGCTGTCGACATCTATGACACTATTACTCTATGAATACATAGACAAAGATGTAATGGTGAAAATAACCATGTGCTAATCATCATATATTGCTCTTAAAGAGTAAATCAAACAGCATCTTTTCCTGCGCAGTCAAAATGGAAAAGAAGAAGTTGCTATCTGAGTTGCCCTGCTTCTTGAGAAGTTGCATAACATATCACATCTTAAGCAAAAGCTTTAAACACATAAAATGGTACCTATTGTTGTGCAGTAAATTGTTATTTATTGGAGTGAAAGTGGGATTTTATTGGTGTGATAAGTCTTAACTATTGCCAAAGAATCTCTGTGCCACCATAAATATGTTTTATATGTGTGGAGAGAATTCCTTCAGATTTTAATTATAGCTGGAGAACATAACAAATGTGAACAAAGTAATTGTTAATAACTTTTTCACCATTTATTTTATCTCTTTTTCTAAATACCCATATTTCTCTCCCTTTGTTTTACTTTAAGTGTACAATTTGGCATTGAATAACTTAAAGATGTGCCTCAGGGCTGAACGGGACCAGCAACTTAATGTTCCAGGATACAAATGCTACAGGAAAGAAAGAAAGGGGGCACTTTTGATAAGGGATAACATTATGGCTATACTTAGGGGGGATAATCATGAGAATATGTCCACGGAAGTTACTTGGGTGGAACTGAGAAATAAGAAATGGATAATCACCTTATTGGGATTGTGCTATAGACCCTCTAATAGTCAGAGGGAAATTGAGAAATAAACTTGTCAGGAGATGTCAGTTGTCTGTAAGAATAACAGGTTGGTAATAGTAGGGGATTTTAACTTTCCAAACATAGACTGGGACTGCCATAGTGTTAAGGGTTTAGATGGAGTGGAATTTGCTCAATGTATACAAGAAAATTTTGAAGGTGCAAAACTTGACCTACTGTTGGGAAATAAGGCAGGGCAGGTGACTGAGGTGTCAATGGGGGAGCACTTTGGGGCCAGCGACTACAACTCTATTAGTTTTAAAATAACAATGGAAAAGGATAGACAGGATCTAAAAGTTAAAGTTCTAAATTGGCAGAAGACCAATTTTGACAGTATTAGGCAAGAACTTTCAAAAGTTGACTGGGGGCAGATGTTCGCAGGGAAAGGATGCCTTCAACAATGAGATAACAGAGTCCAGAGACACTATGCTCCTGTTAGGGTAAAAGACAAGGGTGGTAGGTGTAGGAAATGCTTGATGACTAGAGAAATTGAGGTTTTGGTCAAGAAAAAGAAGGAAGCGTATGTCAGGTATAGACAGCAGAAATTGAGAGAATCCTTAGAAGTGTATAAAGGAGTTTACTTTGGAGGGAAATTAGGAGGGCAAAAAAGGGGACATGAGATAGGTTTGGCAAATAGGATTAAGGAGAATCCAAAAGGATTTTATAAATGCATTAAGGAAAAGGGGTAACAAGGGAGAGAATAGGGTCCCTCAAAGATCAGCAAGAGAAGCCACAGAGGTGGGGGAGATACTAAATGAGTATTTTGCATCAGTGTTTACTGTTGAGAACGACACAAAAGACACAGAATGTGGGGAAAAAGATCTTGAAAAATGTACATAATACAGAGGAAGTGGTGCTGGATGTCTTGAAACACAGAAATGTGGAATATTCCCTGGGACCTGATCAGGTGTACCCTAGAACTCTGTGACAAGCAAGGGAAGTGGTTGCTGAGCTCCTTGCTGAGATATTTATATCATCAATAGTCACAGGTGAGGTGCCGGAAGACTGGAGGTTGACTAACGTGATGCCACTATTTAAGAAATATGTTAAGGAGAAGCCAGGGAACTGTAGACCAGTGATCCTGACATCAGTGGTGGGCACATTATTATAAGGAATCCTTAGGGACAGAATTTATATTTGGACAGGCAAGGATTGATTAGGGATAGTCAACATGGCTTTGTGCATGGGAAGTCATGTCTCACTAACTTGATGGAGGTTTTTGAAGAAGTAATAAAGAGGATTGATGAGGGCAGAGTAGTGGACATAACTTATATGGACGTCAGTAAGGCATTCAATAACGTTCCTCATGGTAGACTGGTAAGCAAGGTTAGATCACATGGAATAAAGACAGAACTAGCCATGTGGATACAGAACTGGCTTGAGGTAGAAGACAGAGGGTGGTGGTGGAGGGTTGCTTTTCAGACTGGAAGCCTGTGACCAGTGGAGTTCCACAAGGATTGCTGCTGGGTCCACTGCTTTTCCTCACTTACATAAATGATTTGGATGTGAACATGAGAGGTTTGTTTAATAGGTTTGCAGATGACCCAAAAATTGGAGGTGTAGTGGACAGTGAAAAAGGCTATCTGAGAGTACAATGGGATCTTGATCAGATGGGCCAATGGGCCGAGAAGTGGCAGATGAAGTTTAATTTCGATAAATTTGAGGTGCTGCATTTTGGAAAGGCAAAACAGTGCAGAACTTATACACTTTATGGTAAGGTCCTGGGGAGTGTTGGAGAGCAAAAAGACCTTGGAGTGCAGGTTCATAGCTCCTTGAAAGTGGAGTATCAGGTAAATAAGATAGTGAAGAAGGTGTTTGGTATGCTTTCTTTTATTGGTCAGTGTATTGTGTACAGGAGGTGGGAGGTCATTGGTTCAGCCACTTTTGGAATATTGTGTCCAATATTGGTCTCCCTCCAATAGGAAGGATGTTGTGAAACTTGAAATGGTTTAGAAAAGATTTTTAAGGATATTGCCAGGGTTGGATGGTATGAGCCAAAGGGAGATGCTGAATAGTTGGGACAGTTTTCTCTGAAGCGTCAAAGGCTGAGGGGGTCACCTTATAGAGGTGCATAAAATCATGAGGGGCATGGATAGGGTAAATAGTCAAGGTCTTTTCCCCGAGGTTTGGGGGGGAGGGGTTGGTGGGGAACGAGAACTAGAAGGCGTAGGTTTAGGGTGAGAGGGGAAAGACCTTAAAGGGACCTAAGGGACAACATTTTCACACAGAGGGTGGTATGTGTTTGGCTCAAGCTGCCAGAGGAAGTCATGGAGGTTGGTATGATTACAACATTTAACAGGCATCTGGATGGGTATACGAATAGGAAGGGTTTAGAGATATATGGGCTGGGTGCTGGCAATTGGGATTAGATTAATTTAGGATGTCTGGTCAGCATGGACGAGTTGCACTAAAGGATCTATTTCCGTGCTATACATCTCTATGACTCTGTGATTCTATGAGCACTTCCCAGTTCAAATACTGTGTTGCTAATTAATAATTCATTAATATAATTGGTTGAGGAAACACTGTCCAATTACTCATCAACATGCAATTAATTTCAAAATGTGAGAATACTAAATGTCCAGCAGCAATCATTCATTGTTGATTACAAAATCAGGGTCCACATGAACTTCAGCAAGCAAAGGTTCACATTTTGCAAGAGTTAATCATTGCTACATCGTTCAAATAAACTTGAGCAATTAGACTTTTGAACAAATAAATATTATGAGCCATTTTATTTTGATTATTTTCAGAGCACTATTTCAGTATAACTCGCCCTCTTGAAATTTTATTCAAATCTCTTGCAATCAACTGCATGCAAATTATTCTTAAATGCTATGATTTTGTTTTGCTCTGCCTAATCCTTTGCTCCTATATCCCTATTTAAAAGCAGTGACCAGGGCTTCCCAGCCTATTCCCCAGAATTTGGATTCTTTAAGAAATTGAGTAATGATTACTTTAGTGCTGCAAGTTACAAATGTTTAAGACTTCAATTGCTGCAATTTTTGCACCACCTTTGGAGCAATACTCACTGCTTACTGATGCTGCAACTTTGTGTTGCACAAACAGGAATTTAAGATCAGGAGTATGCAGTTCAGCATATTAGGCCTGCTTTGCCATTCAGTTACACCATGGCTAATCATTTACTTCAATGCCATTTTCTTGCATTATCTCCATATCCTTTGGTGTCATTAGTTTCCAGAAATCTATCAATTTCTGTTTTAACCTTACTGAGCTTCCACAGCCACTGGGGAAGGAGAATTTCAAAGATTCGACATCCTTTGAGTGAAGAACTCCGTCCTCATCACAGTCTTTAATGGCCTAGCCCTTAACCTAATAAGATTATGTTGCCTGGTTTTAGATGCACCAGCCAGGGGAAACATCTTATTTATATTCACCCTGTCACATCCTGCAAGAATTTTGTAAGTTTCAATGAGATTACCCCTCATTGTATGAAACTCTAGAGAATACATACTCACTCTCCTCAATCTCTCTTCACAAAAACAATCCCATTTATCCCAGGTATTAATCTAGTGAACCTCTGTCACAAAAATGTCAAGTGCATCACTCCTTAGTTAAGGCAATCAAACTGAAAATAATACTTTTGTGATGTCTCACTAAAGCTCTATACAACTGCACCAAGACATATTCATTCCCGTACTCAACTCACTTTGTGATAAAAGTCATTGTTGTGTCAGACAGAACCTGATAGAGTTAAGTCACATAAAAAGATAAACTCTGTACATCAGGATATAAAAGACTGTTTTGTGGAAGAACTAAACCATTTCTGTGCACTTCTGAAGCATTCCACATATGTTCACCAGAGAGTATATGATGCTTCAGTGAGTGTTGTTGGTGCTAACAGCATATAGCTAAAGTCGTGATCTGTATTTAATCTTACATTATCTCACAAGAGACTATTATATATCCCAAATGCATTGTAACTAGCTATATATTATGTCATAAAACTAATGACTATTCATCAGGATTCATCCTACCTTCCTCCAAAGAATACTTTCTCCACATGGCATCAGTAGCTGAGACTGATCACACATGAAGGATTGGTGATAATGAATATACCCAATGCACCCCAAATGGTTTCAGTGGAAACCAATGCAGGCAAGATTCTGGCAATGGAGAGAAAATCTGCCTGCTATATAAAAATGCCAACAATTCCATTTGCTACATCTACGTTTAGTGATTCATGAACAAGCATAACAAGCCCCTTTAGACACCCATACTTCCCAACCTCTCTTCATTGAAGGAATTGTCTTTCTTTCTATTTTTTTCCTCTATCAAAGTGAATACCTTCACATTTATTCACATTATATTCCACCTGCCATGATCTAATTTATCCACTAAGCCTGTTCACATCCTCCTAATAATATACTTTTCTGCCCATTTTGGTGACATCAGCAAATCTGGAATTATTACAATTGGTTCCCACTTACAACTTTTTTAAACAACCACATATTTTTCTTACCATCCTGTCTAGAGATCAGTATCACCTCTGGAGCAGATGGAACTTGACCCTGGGCCTCTGGAGTATCAATCCACCACAAGAGCCCCTTTGGTTCCCATTTACACATCACTGGTATAGATTGAAATATTTATGGATCTAGCACTGATCCTTGTGGTTCACATCTGCTAATGGCCTGCCTTCTTGAGAATGATTCTTTTACTTCTATTTAGGCTACAGTCTAATGATCTATTAATCAATTATGAATCCATACTTCTATATTTCTCCAAATTGCATGCATTCTAATTTTATTTAGTAACTTTCGAGGTGAATGTTATCAAAAGCCTTCTAAAATTTTCAATAGACCATGTTTACTGGTTTTATTTTATTAATGCTACAAGTAATACAGTCCTATCAGTTTTAGTCGACCTTGCACAGGTTGAAATGCAATTTATTTCAACCACAAAATAAAGTTCCACTCCATTCTTCTACTTGCCTATTTTATTTTACATTCACAATGTCAGCAGTTGCTCCAACTTCCCTATATCCAGTCACCTGTATAATTTTAAATTTCAAAGTAAATGTTACTTCTTTCGTCAAGAAAGGGTGCAACGATAAAGTTACTACAGCAGGTTTATCAGCTCAACCTTAGTGATGAGATTGCTTTTAGAAGTGTTAATTTGAGACCAAATTGACAATCACTTAGGCTGAATGTGGATTAATTAAGGAAAGGCAGCATGGATTTGTAGAACAAATTGCGTTTATCTAATTTGATTGGATTTTCAATGAAATAATAAGGACAAGGAATAAAAAATACAGCCGCAACATTGATATAAATAGTCTTCATAACAGGAAAGATGCTGGAGGTGAATAGTTGTTTGCCAGAATTCCTCAAAGGTCATTGTTGTGGTTCTGTTCGCCGAGCTGGGAATTTGTGTTGCAGACGTTTCGTCCCCTGTCTAGGTGACATCCTCAGTGCTTGGGAGCCTCCGGTGAAGCGCTTCTGTGATCTTTCCTCCGGCATTTGTAGTGGTTTGAATCTGCCGCTTCCGGTTGTCAGTTCCAGCTGTCCATTGCAGTGGTCGGTATATTGGGTCCAGGTCGATGTGCTTATTGATTGTATCTGTGAATGAGTGCCATGCCTCCAGGAATTCCCTAGCTGTTCTCTGTTTGGCTTGTCCTATAATAGTAGTGTTGTCCCAGTCGAATTCATGTTGCTTGTCATCTGCATGTGTGGCTACTAAGGATAGCTGGTCATGTCGTTTCGTGGCTAGTTGGTGTTCATGGATGCGGATCGTTAGCTGTCTTCCTGTTTGTCCTATGTAGTGTTTTGTGCTGTACTTGCATGGGATTTTGTACACTACATTGGTTTTGCTCATGCTGGGTATTGGGTCCTTCGTTCTGGTGAGTTGTTGTCTGAGAGTGGCTGTTGGTTTGTGTGCTGTTATGAGTCCTAGTGGTTGCAGTAGTCTGGCTGTCAGTTCAGAAATGCTCTTGATGTATGGCTAGTCCTTTGGGTTGCGGCATGTCCTCGTTCCGTTGTCTTTCCCTTAGGCATCTGTTGATGAAATTGCGCTGGTATCTGTTTTTGGCGAATACATTGTATAGGTGTTCTTCTTCCTCTTTTTGCAGTTCTGGTGTGCTGCAGTGTGTTGTGGCCCTTTTGAACAGTGTCTAGATGTAACTTCTTTTGTGTGTGTTGGGGTGGTTGCTTTCGTAGTTCAGGACTTGGTCTGTGTGTGTGGCTTTCCTGTAAACCTTTGTGGTGAATTCTCCGTTCGGTGTTCTCTGTACCATCACGTCTAGGAATGGGAGTTGGTTGTCCTTTTCTTCCTCTCTAGTGAATCGGATTCCAGTGAGAGTGGCGTTGATGATCTGGTGTGTGTTCTCTATTTCTGTGTTTTTAATAATTACAAAGGTGTCATCCACATATCTGATCCAGAGTTTGGGTTGAATTTGTGGTAAGACTGTTCTAATCTTTGCATTACCGCTTCTGCTATGAGTCCAGAGATGGGTGAGCCCATGGGTGTTGATTTGTTCATATATTTGGTTGTTGAATGTGAAGTGTGTTGTGAGACACAGGTCCAGTGCTTTGAATATGCCGTCTTTGTTGATAGGTTCACCGTCCTGTTGTCTGTTCTGTATGTCCAGCAGGTTGGCTATTGTTTCTCTGGCTAGGGTTTTGTTGATAGAGGTGAACAGTACCGTTACATCAAATGAGACCATGGTTTCTTCCTTGTCTATGTGTATATCTCTGATGAACTCTGGGTCAGATATGTGGATGACACCTTTGTAATCATTAAAAACACAGAAATAGGGAACATACATCGGATCATCAATGCCATACTCATAGGAATCTGATTCACTAGAGAGGAAGAAAAGGACAACCAACTCCCATTCCTAGATGTGATGGTACAGAGAACACCGAACGGAGAATTCACCACAAAGATATACAGGAAAGCCACACACACAGACCAAGTCCTGAACTACAAAAACAACCACCCAACACACACAAAAGAAGTTGCATCAAGACACTATTCAAAAGGGCCACAACACACTGCAGTACACCAGAACTGCAAAAAGAGGAAGAAGAACACCTATACAATGTATTCACAAAAAACGGATACCCGTGCAATTTCATCAACAGATGCCTGAGGGAAAGACAACGGAACGAGGACATGCCGCAACCCAAAGGACTAGCCACACTACCATACATCAGGAGCATTTCTGAACTGACAGCCAGACTACTACGACCACTAGGACTCATAACAGCACACAAACCAACAGCCACTCTCAGACAACAACTCACCAGAACGAAGGACCCGATACCCAGCATGAGCAAAACCAATGTAGTGTACAAAATCCCATGCAAGGACTGCACAAAACACTACATAGGACAAACAGGAAGACAGTTAACGATCTGCATCCATGAACACCAACTAGCCACGAAACGACACGACCAGCTATCCTTAGTAGTCACACACGCAGATGACAAACAACATGAATTCGACTGGGACAAGACTATTATTATAGGACAAGCCAAACAGAGAACAGCCAGGGAATTCCTAGAGGCATGGCACTCATCCACAGATTCAATCAATAAGCACATCGACCTGGACCCAATATACCAACCACTGCACCGGTCAGCTGGAACTGACAACCGGAAGCGGCAGATTCAAACCACTACAAATGCCGGAGGAAAGATCACAGAAGCACTTCACAGGAGGCTCCCAAGCACTGAAGATGTCACCTAGACAGGGGACGAAACGTCTGCAACACAAATTCCCAGCTCAGCGAACAGAACCACAACAACGAGCACCCGAGCTACAAATCTTCTCACAAACTTTGAAATCCGCAAAGGTCAGCATTAGGGCCACTGCTTTTCATGGTCCTGGATGTGCAGGGCACAATTTGAAAATTTGCAGATGACAAAAAATTTTAAGTATCAGAATCTGTGAAGAGGACAGTGATGGATCGAGAACAAAGGACACTGATGGAATGGGCAGATTTGTGACAGATGACATTTGATTAAGACAAGTATGAAATGATACATTTTGCTATGAAAAATGGGGGAAAACAAATGAAACACAGGAAACAATTCAAAAAGCATTAGGAACAGATTGTTCTGGGGCTATGTGTGTCCAAATCTTTACAGGTGGCAGATTAAGGAGAAAACGCAGTGAGAAGACAGACAGATTCCAGAGGACTAGACGGCAGCCAATTTCATCAAGAAGGGAGAAAGGAATAAACCAGGAAACTATAGGCCAGCCAGTCTAATCTCAGTCATGGAGAAACTATTGGAAGCAATTCAGAGGGATGGGATTAATCTACACTTGGAGGCAGGGATAAATCAAAAGCAATCAGTACAGTTTTGCTAAGGGGAGGCTCAGGGTTGCATGGTGACTCAGTGGTTAGCACAGTGCTAGGGACCTGGGTTCAATTCCAGCCTCAGGCGACTGTCTGTGTGGAGTTTGCATATTAGAGTAGAGTAGATTAGATTCCCTACAGCGTGGAAACAGGCCCCTCGGCCCAACAAGTCCATACCGACCCTCCAAAGAGTAATCCACCTAGACCAGTTTTCCTCTGATTAATGCAGCTAACACTATGGGCAATTTAGCATGGCCAATTCATCTGACCTGCACATCTTTGGACTGTGGGAGGAAACCGGAGCACTCTGAGAAAACTCACACAGACACAGGGAGAATGTGCAAACTCCACACAGACAGTCACCCGAGGCTGGTATTGAACCTGGGACCTTGGTGCTGTGAGACAGCAGTGCTAACCACTCTGCCCATTATTGTATGAATGACCTTGATTCCTCCCACAATCCAAAGATGTCCAGGTTAGGTGAATTGGCCATGCTAAATTACCCATAGTGTTCAGGGATGTGTTAGTTAGGGGTAAATGTAGAGTAATAAGGTTGGGGAATGGATTTGGATGGTATACTTTTCGAATGGTCAGTGTGGACTTGTTGGGCTAAAGGGTCTATTTCCACACTGTAAGGATTCTAAGTCTATGCAACTTGATTTAACCTTTTAAAGCCGTAACCAGGTTCCTATATAAGGACAATGTACTAGACATAGTCCACTGGGACATCAGTCTCATATGGGAGATTTGTAGAGAAGACCCTATGAGATGCAAGGAAGTTTAGCTACTTAGATCCAAAATTGGTGATGGTGTTATTATGATGGGAAACCTGTCCAGTAGGGTTCCAAAGTGTTCAATGTTGAGGCCCTTGCTGTTTTTGGTATATAAAATGATTTAATGTAGGAGAGTTGATCAGTAACTTCATGGAAGGTATGAAAATTGGGGGGGCTGGTAGACACAGAGGAGGATAGCCTTGAGATTGCAGGATATAGACAAGCTGGTCAGATGGGTGGATCCGTGGCAAATAGAATTCACTCCACGTAACTGTGAGGTGATGCACTTGGACTGGACAAAGAAGATAAGGGAATACCTGATAAATGGAAGGACCCTGGTGAGAATTGAAGATCAGAAGAACCTTGGTGTGTATGATGATTAGTCTCTTAAGGTAGTGGGATAGGTAGATAAAGTGGTTAACGCAGATGGAATATTTGCTGTTATTAGGCAAAGCATAGAGTTAAGGAGCAGTGAGGTTATGCTGGAACTGTATAAAAAGTTGGTTAGGCCACATCTGGAGTATGGTATGCAGTTCTGAAATCCACATAACAGAAGAATGTCATTCAATCTTATGTTGATGGTGGGCAAATTATTGGAGAGGATTCTGAGAGACAGGATTTATGATTATTTGGAAAAGCATAGTTTTGATTAGAGTTAGTCAGCATGGCTTTAGGAGGGGCAGGTCATTCCTCATAAAGCTTATTGAATTTTTTGAGGATGTGAGAAAACACATTGATGAAGGTAGAGCAGTGGCTGTGATGTACTTGGATTTTAGCAAGATGTTTGATAAGGTTCCCTATGGCAGGCTCATTCAGAAAGTAAGGAGGCATGGGATTCAGAGAAATCTGGCTGTCTGGTACAGAATTGGCTGATCCGTAGAAGACAGAGGATGGTGGTAGATGGAAAGTATTCAGCTTGGAGCTTGGTGACCAGTGGTGTTCCACAAGGATCTATTCTGGGACCTCTGTTCTTTGTAATTTTTAAAAATGACTTGGATGTGGAAGTGAAAGGGTGGGTTAGTAAGTTTGCCGATGACATGAAGTTTGGTGAAGTTGTGGATAATATTGAGGGTTGTTGAAGGTTGCGACAAGACATTGACAGGATGCAGAGCTGGACTGAGAAGTGACAGATGGAGTTCAACCTAGAAAAAATGTGAAGTGATTCACTTTGGAAGGTTGAATTTGAATGCAGATTACAGGGTTAAAGACAGGATTCTTGGTAGTGTGGAGGAACAGAGGGATCTTGGGGTCCACGTCCATAGATCCCTCAAAGTTGACACCCAAGTTGATAGGGTTGCTAAGAAGGCATATGGTGTGTTGGCTTTCATTAGCAGGGGATTTAAGAGCCACACGGTTATGCTGCAGTCCTATAAAGCCCTGGTTAGACCACACTTGGAATATTGTGTTCAGTTCTGATCACCCCATTGTAGGAAGGATGTGGAAGCTTGAGAGAGAGTGTAGAGGAGATTTACCATGAAGCTGGTCTGGAGGGTGTGTTTTATGAAGAAAGGTTGAGGAGCTAGGGCTTTTTTAATTGGAGCAAAGAAGGATGAAAGGTAACTTGTTAGAGGTGTACAGGATGATAAGAGGCATAAATAGTGTGGATAGCCAGAGATTTTTTTCCAGGGTAAAAGTAGCTATCACGAGGAGGCATGATTTTAAAGCAATTGGAGGAAGGTTTAGGGGAGATGTCAGACATAGGTTCGTTCCACAGAGAGTGGTGGGTGCATGGAATGCACTACCAGCAATGGTAGTAGAGTAAAATACATTAGGACATTTACGCGACTCTTGGATAGGCACATGGACAATAGTAAAATGAAGGGTGTGTAGGTTAGTTTGATCTTAGAGTAGATTCAAAGGTTGGCACAACATCAAGGGCTGAAGGGCCTGTACTGTGCTGTACTTTGCTTTGTTCTATGTTCTAATGTAAAAGTAAGAGAACTGTGGATGCTGGCAATCTGAAACAAAAACAGAAATTGCTGGAAAATCTCAGCACATCAGGCAGCATCTGTGGAGATAAGTCACAGCTAATGTTTCAGGTCCAGTGGCCCTTCTTCAGAACTAGCTATCAAAAAGATGGTTTTTATACAGAAGATGGGATGGAGGGAAGTTGGGTGAGATAGAGCCCAAAGAGAGGGAAAAACAATTGAACAGACATGGGAGTAGTTAAAAGTCAGTGGTCTGGGAGAATGAACAGCTGGTAATTGGGGCAATGGGTAGCAGCCTGTGTAATGACAGAGTCTCATGGGTGAAGGTGGGGAAAAGCAGGGGAAGCCTGCTCAAGCCCTAAAGTTATTGAACTCTAAAGTCCAGAAGGCTGCGGGTTTCCCAAGTGGAAAGTAAATCAGGCTAAATCTAACAAACATAAATGCTGTTCTGCATCTTCTTGTTAAATAACAACGTGAGTGAAATAAGCTGTTATTAATTTAAAAATCGTCCAGCAACTTCAAGGGATTAGAGGTAAGTGAGAGTTGTGAACACTCCAGAACTTGCTGAACAATTTCCTTCACTGCACCATTTACTTCGCACAAATTATATCTCACCTTACCCCACCTATTATTTTAGTAACTTGCTGATTTTGCACAGCAATTGCCCATTCAATTTGTCACAGAAAGATAATTCTTGACATTATCCATGCAAATGTATTTAAACACTATGATCATTGTTAATGTGCCATTTAACCTCTCCAGTTCAATAAATTAACAACTCAAACTGTGGATTCTCATCCCTTCTGATGTTGTTTAAAGATTAAATGAGTCTCAAATTTTAAACCTAGTTAGTTTTTGCTTACTGTTCCTTTCTTCTCTGTAGCTTCATCCAATCTTCCTTTCCCTGCCTTTCTTTCTCATGCGATACTTTAATCTATTTCTCAGACATTCCTTTTTCTTTCCTCAATTCATAATTCTTGTTGGTTTAGGTGATCTCCGAAATGCCTCCAATGCCTTTGCTATCACTATCAGATCACGATAACAGTGAGTCACAGAGCAAGAACTTTCAAGCTGAAGGGTACTAAAACAGGTCGAATTAACAGGGCATGCTCCAACAAGATATGACTTTAGATTTTAATATTCTTAAACAATGTAAGTATATACTTCTGAAATATGCTAAATTGGTAATGTAATGGTCATTGCATTTACCTTTCAGAAGCAATAATTTTGATAGGTGTGTAAAAATGTTCCAATAGTGTTGGGCAAATTTATTAAATTAAATAAATGGAGATGAATCACATAACTCAAAATTACTCAAAGTTATTAAACTTATATTCCAATTTGACAACCTCTTAAAATTGCCAGCACCTTATAAAAAAAGTGCTCTTTATCTACTATTAAAAATAGCAGATTAAAGATTATTTTATTAAAGGTTTTAAAAGGACTCCTTGAATTAGACTATCATTGTTCCACCCACATGACTATAAATACGGTCATCCTTAAAATTGTCGGGTTTTTTTAATCATTTTAGCAATTCATTAAAATCCACCTCCACTACATCCTCAACCCCTAACACTGAGATCATCATTTCCCAATTAAGCTTCTGCATCTGCCAAGTTCTGATAAATTAATGCTGTATTTTTTCCTCACCATCCCTCTCTAGTCAATGTATAATATTTATCAGTGCCAGGATTTCCCACTACCATGGATTAGCTCACTGCGAATTTTTTAAAATAATACATGTAAGACAATGAATTCATCATCATGCTAAAGTCATGCCAAAAAAAGCCACAGTTACTCTGATATACAAAAACAAAACACACACCCAATTATAGAGAATGTTCTCATTAAAATATAAAGCTGTACATGCACTGTTTAAAAACAAAAGTTAATTTAATACAAAACAAAAAAATACTGCAAATGTTGTACATATAGCATAAGAAGAAAAAATACTGGAAAAACTCAGGAGGTCAGACAGCATCTGTGGGAAGAGACACATTTAATGTTTCAGATCATTAACCTTTTGTCAGGTCATCTGTAAATGAGATACATTTGCTCATAAAATCTGTCTTGATTCTTGTGAATCATTACTAAATTAATATGATTTGTTAAATTGTAAGACAACTGAAAAGGGGTAAAGGTCAAATGTATTAGCTGTCAAAAGGTTAAAGAAAGCTTCCATTTTCAGACCATTAATGACTTATAAGCATCTAGTTGGCTATTAAAATTGATCTCAATGTTTTCTTAAAATAGCTAACATTTTCTTCCTAGTCCTGCTGGTAAGATTTAGCTAGAATTTGGGGTACAAAGGAGCAGAACGTGTCTTGAAGATATACTCCATTCTGTTCCCATCTTCTTTTGCTTCATTCTAAATCCAGTTTCTGTATCCCATGTCCAGCCATGCACAATGTAATATTCAGAAGATGCAAGCCAGGGAATAAAACTTCCAGCATATTTCTAACAGTACGAGCTGAGAATAAATCAAGTTGAAGACATAGCTTTGACATTCAGCATTGCTGGAGAGGCAGAGGAGGGAGCTTTTGTATTCTCCTTAATTTAATTTACGAAGAGTAAATTAAGAGGAAATTGATGAGATTGGCTGCAATGCTGGTCTTGCCTCCTGTCTGATTTTACTGAAAACAACAGTATGTAATATTGAGCAGAGAGGAAATGTGAGTTACACATAACTGCATGAGTCTCCAGTCTGCTGACTTTCACTACAATTTCCCAAGTCACTTTAGCAGTGTTCAGCAATCCTAATTCAGTATGTTTCAGTTAGTAAAATTAAATAATGTATTGCAACTTTCTTATACACATTCCCTTAGATTTTTCTACTATTCTCCAGTCTTCTCTTATTAATTTTATTTCCCCAAATGTTTCTCATCCACAATGCCTCACAACAGGAATGATATTTTGATGCTTGCTTGGAAACATTCAATCATCTACATGATGATCACCAAAACCCAAGGGTCCACCAACTCCTACATTATTAATCATTTCTCAGACATGGCCAAATGCTCAGTCTAATATTGATGCTGCTGCATCACTGCTTCCCACATGAAGAACAAATTGCTTATTATCTCCATAAAATTGCTGTTCTTTCACCCTTTTCTTTCAATTGTTTATGATCTGTCCACTTTAACTCTAGGATATTGAAATCATCTATGATTATCACGTTGTGATTCCCTGCAGGCTCTCTCACTTGTTGGAACAGCTGACATCTACCTCTTCACTCTCTGTTAGATGTGGTTTGGAGCTGTCAATTACTATTCTGTTGTCCTCATATTATTACTAATTTCTACCCAAATTGTTTCTGTCACTTCTTCTGCTATTACTTTTAACTTTTTGCATACTACTATTGACATTGCAAACCTCTTCAAACAAGAAATTCATCAACTACTAATACAGTGTGCCATTGATGTTTCTAACATAGATGCAGTTCATATGAATAACTGTTTCTTATTGTCTATTTAAAAAAACACTAAATATCCCTGTAAACGATTTTGTACATTACACATTTATAGGGCTTTGACACACTTGTTTCTGTGTATTCATTTTATTTCTATCCTCAAAGAATTCAAAAAGCTTTCAGACTCAGTTTTGAACAACAAGCTGGCAGTTAGTGGTGTTGATGGTAGCCACGATGTGGAGGAGCCGATGTTCCAAATAAACCTTTTCGACTATAACCTGGTGTAGTGTGATTTTTAACTTTGTACAACAAGTGGTAGTTTAATGTCATACATCGTGATTCCTTTTAAACCCTTCTTCAATTCAAGATTAATAAAAAAAAGTAAGCACTTTCTCACAGCTGTACTTTTCTCTTTTGTGAGATGTCCAAGAACTAATAATCTTCATAATTCAAATTCAATTCAAAATATTCTATTTCATGCAAACACTGTCTGATCTCTTAACATTGTGATTTCAATATTTGTTGCCAAAAGCTGCCATTTCCACCACCTCCAGAGGGATGCCACTACATTCCCCTTCCCTCCCTTGTCAGACTTCCACAGCGACTGTTCCTTCCAGGAAAATCTAACTCAATCATCTTCCACTCCCACATCTCATACTCCCACTGCGCTTTCCCATGCAATCATGGAAGGTGAAATACCCACCCGTTCACTTCTTCCCTCCTCAATATCCAAGGCTCCAGACACACCTCTGCATTGGGGAGATGAAATGCAGATTTGGTGACCACTTTGCAGAAAGTAAAAGTGACCCTGAGCATCCGGTTACCTGCCACTTCAATACACCATCAGGCTCTTGGGCCTGCTGCTGCACTCCAGAGAAGCTGAGTGCAAACTGGACAAATCTCATTTTCTACTTTGGGATTTTACAGCCTTCTGTACTCAATATCAAGGTCAATAGTTTTTAGAACCTGAACTCCATCCTTTATGCCTTTTAACCACCCCTCCACCCCTGGTCCAGTCATGATGTGGGCTGCTTTCAGCACAACCAACCCATTTTCACCGACTTATAGTCCCCATTATCAATTTTTTTTCATTCTCCCTGGCTTACCATTGTCCATCCCTTTGTCTGCCCAATTCTCTCTCTCTCTCTCTCTCTCTCTCTGTGTTCTCTCTCACTACCTATTTGCTTGCTCCTTTTCTCCACCCATTGCCTTCAGCAGATATACCACCTTTTCCAAGCTACTATCTGTTCTGAAGAAGGGTCACTGGACCCAAAATGTTACCTCTGTTTTCCCCCCACAGATGCTGCCAGAATTACTGAGATTCTTCAGCAATTTCTACTTTTGTTTCAGATCTCCAGCATTCCGCAGGCTTGTTTTATTTTAGTATTTAAGAACTGATTTGTTTTATCAGCAACCATTTACTCACATCAATCATTTCAGATTTGCAATCTTTTGTACCATTTTTGATAGATGAGAGAATCAAATGAGGTGCAGCCAGACAAGTGAAGCTGAGTCTATAATAAGATCATCCATGTTCTTTTTGAATGGTGGGGCTGGCTGCAGGGTACTCCAGCTCCTAAATCCTATTTTTCTATTTCCTCATTCAGCAACTTGCATCTGGATCATTGTGAACAAGATCCATTCAAGAGTTTTTCATTTTTATGTCAAATCAAGCAATAGTTTCCCTCAGTTTTCTGATAGTTTTTATCAAACATCAGGATACAAGGTGAGAATCCCTCTATTACAGTGTGTACACCAAATGAAGCGTGCAACATTTGCACAGACCCTCACCCTGTTTACATTCACCTTTGGGAAGAGTTTTCCCAGGTTTGAAGAAAGGGACGGCACGGTGGGTCAGTGGTTAGCACTGCTGCCTTACAGCGCCAGAGATCCATTCTCCCCATGTCTGTGTGGGTTTCCTCCGGGTGCTCTGGTTTCCTCCCACAGTCCAAAGATGTGCAGGTCAGGTGAATTGATCATGTGGTGATCCTCCTGTGGTGTTAGGTGGGAGGGTAAATGTAGGGGAATGGGTCTGGGTGGGTTGCTCTTCGGAAGGTCAGTGTGGACTTGTTGGGCTGAAGGGCCTGTTTCCACGCTAAGTAATCTAATCTTTAAAAAAAAGCTCTGTTTCCCTGTCCACAGATGCTACAGACCTGCTGAATATTTCCAGTATTTTCTGTTTTTATTTGTGTTTCCTCAGTCACTGGTTAATTCCTCAAATGTTCTATCTCCATGGATGACAAAAATGGGAAGAATATTATCCCACACAGTATCTCTGCACTGGACAACAAATGACAGAGATAAATTCTAATATTGGAAATATTTGCAGCTCAGGTTGCCAATGGAATGATGGCACTCCCAATGGAATGATGAAGCAAAGCAGAGGAAAAGCTAACACGTTTTAATAACAGCGAAACAACATCCGGCCAGCTCCAAACCAAACAGACATAGAGGCAAATAAAAGGTTTTTGAGGTTGGTTTTGATAAATGCAAAAAAGTGACACACTGAAGTAAATGATAAAAGATTTTTTTTTTTGTAAAATAAAATCAGATATCTAGCTTATTTACTCTTTGACGACCCACTCAAAAAACAGACAGACAGTCTGTTATGAAACTGGATGGGCACTTCATCTCTGCTGTGTCTGTGGAAACCGTTGCCATAGAATTATTTTTAGTTTGCATGTGATGCACTTAGTTGACTTGTAGACAAATGCCTTCAGCCATAAATAGTCACTGATAAAACCACATTAAACCACAGTAATGAGCAAGAATGAATATATTTTAAGAATTTTATTAAAAAAGAGTGAAGCATAATGACATTGGCATTTAATTAACAGCCCGAGCCTTGGGAAGCAGTTTCGTTTGCTAATTGTTTAGCGAACAAGAAGTCTTGGAAACCGGAGTGTGCCTTATCAAAAATCAAAAAAAAACAAGCTTTGATAATAATCACTTCATTCAGAAGAAATGAGATGGGAAATTCTCATTTAATGTGCAATGCATTTTGGTATCCAGTCACACTTTTTGAAAGCTTCCTAATGAATTTTCTATAAATTGCACACATGCAGTCACAAATTGTAGCTCTTTGGTAGGTCAACAATAGAGAACAGAAGGAGAACCCTGATTGAGGAGGGGAGGAACTGTGGGAGGAAAGGGTAGTGAGAAGTGGGGATGAGAAGAGGAGGTGAGATTGAGTGAGAGAAAGTGGGTAATTAAAAACAGGAAGGGGAGAGAATGGAAGGTTAGCAATGAGGCAGGGAATAAATGATAGTGAAAGGCCTAAGAGTCAGATAAAATCTTGGAACAGGAACAGTGAATGGGTAGAAAAATGTGAGGTGGAGAAAGAGGATAATGGAAACAAGGAGAGAGGAGGTGGATCTGTGTATTTGATGGAAAGGTATGGAAGAGAGAGAATAGAAAGTTAAGTGTGATAAAATATTGAAGGTTAGGGGAAGAATAATGAAGATGTGGTATTGGCCATAGAGTGAAACAACCTTTCCACATAACCTTACTGGTTTGAAAGATTTAAGTAATGGAATGCCACAAAGATCAGTCCAAGGAGTTCCATTATGTACCATCTGTATTAATGACTTGAAGGAGTGACAGAGAGTAATGTATCCAAACTTGCTGAAGATACAAAAGTAGGTGGAAGGGAATGTGATGAGGATATAAGGAAGCTGCAAGGGGATGTAGATAGGTTGAATGAGTGGGCATTAATTTAGCAAATATGTTAAATGTAGGAAATGTGAGGTCATGCACTTTGGTAAGAGAATGGAGAGAGACTCAAAAAAAAGTGCAGCACACAGTGATCTGGGTGTTCTTGAATATGAAACCAAAATGTGAGGACGCAGGTGCAACAATTAATGAAGCCAAATGGAATGCTGGCCTTTATTGCTCAGGGTTGAAGTTTACCAACTGGGAAGCCTTGTTACAATTGTACACGGTAATGGTGAGGCTGCCCCTTGAGTGCTGTGTACAGTGTTGGTCCCTGATTTTAAGAAAGGGTGTTCAGACACTGGAGGCACTTCAAAAGGGATTCACAAGGAAGGGATGAAGGAGATGATTAATTAGGAACAGCTAAATAGGTTAAGCCTTTATTCATTAGTGTTTATAAAGATAAGGATGATTTTTTCAAAACATATAAGAGTTCTTGACATGATAGATATTAACATAGTGTTTTCACTAGTGGGAGAAACTCAAACTAGGCGACATAGTTACAGAAAATGTTCATTCATTTAAAACTAAGATGTGGAGAGATGTAATTTCTCAGGGTATATGGAGAGTCTGGAATTGTCTATCCAAGAGACTTATGAAGTCTAGATCACGAACAGTAATAAAATAGGAGATAGATAGACTTTTGAAATATTGAGGACTTGGTGGCTATGAGAAGCTGGTATGAAAGAGGAGTGAAGGCCTGGAGCAGATGAGACATGCTATTGTAGAATGCAGGGGCAATCTTGAAGAGACAGATGTCCCACTCCTTGCTCCTATTTCTTATGTTCGTATTTGCTCCTAGTCATGGGGCAACAATTGCAATTGTCCTTGGGCTGGAGGCTTTGACAGGTGAAGAAATATAGACAAAAATGGCTCACAGAGGGAGGAAGAGAAGGCCTCCCAGCATGAGACCTCATGCTCCCGCCAGAGAGCACTTTCCATACACACACTTCAACCAGGGTTTTGCCATCCAACGCTGCTTCAAAGAAGTTAATATGGTCCAAGAGAGAGGACTTCATAGTTTTCTTGCTAAACAGAGAGAATAGGTGGATTGAGCACTTGTCTTTGCCAAAACAGCAGGCTTTTCTATGGAATTGGGAACTATTGACTGCAAGGGTTACCATTCACTTAATGTGCAGTTAATGTGGAACCAGGTCCAGCACATCATGCTGCTGAATGCCTGTTATCCTTATCACAGTCATGATGCTTTCACCTTGAAATCATCTTCGAGATGCTACATCAAGCCAGGAGGTGATTGCTCAGCAATGAGGGTCAGCACATCAGGCAAATTATTTAGTTGCACAACCGTATAATATGTGGACAGCGCTGATTACAATGAGAGCCATATTGCAATGAGGAACATCATTAATCAGATCATCAGGATGTTGAAGCATTTCCATAGCCTAGGCCATTCCAGGGCATCTTTCCAGTATTCACTGGATTGTGTATTCCAGTTTCATGTTCCATGTAGTGGTCTGCACATCCTCCACAAACTGGCAGCCATAAGAGCACAGCCTTTCCTGCCCTAGCTGCAGTGTCCATCTCACGTATGGATAAAGATGAAGAGGAGGAGCCACATGGTCCTACTCTGTTGAGAACACAAGTCCATAGGTGTAGGATTAGACTCTGGTTCTCTTGAAGAAATTGCTAGACTATGAGAACCTAAAAGTGCCCTTGAGCCTGGTGCCCACAGACTGGATGGCAGTATTCTGTGATTGTACAGGACCAGGCTGGGTGTACATGGCAGTGAGCCTAGATTTAATGACCTCAGTCTGAGCTTCCGCTGCACCGTACAGATGACGGGTGGTTTCTGCCTGTGTTGCAAAGGAAGCTGAGATACTAGGCACCAAATCCTGCTTCATAATCAGATCTATATGTGCTGTCATGAGGTTTATCACTTCTTCCAGACAGGATCAAAAGAGCTGTAAGCTCTCTACAGGAATCTGTGCCAAGGTAAAGCTGGTTACCTAGGGCCTCTTGACACTCACAACATGCTCTATGCCAGGCTCCTCTGTGTGCATTGTCAGCAGAATTCATTGTCTGTATCCCAGCCCCACTGAAGGCCTCATGTGTACCCTCTGTAACAGAGTGCAAGTACAACCTCTGGGTTCCTGGCACATGCATTCTCTTCTTTCCCTAGCACTGATGCTGGGTGATTCAAAGCATGCAAATTCCATTTCTATTCTATCATCTCAAGTAGGTGCAATGGCTGCATCTCAGCCAGTGGCTGCAGAAATCAGATTGAATCACAATTTCTTCCTCTAGACCATCACCCTTAGGCACTACTGACTGACTGACCAGGCTATAAAGCTTGGATGTCTGCAAGCAGAAATACACAAAGGGAGGAATGGAATGAGGAAAAGGAGGAGCTGATTTGTGGGCGGCACGGTGGCACAGTGGTTAGCACTGTTGCCTCACAGTGCCAAAGACCCGGGTTCAATTCCCGCCTCAGGCGACTCTCTGTGTGGAGTTTGCACATTCTCCCTGTGTCTGCGTGGGTTTCTTTTGGGTGTTCCGGTTTCCACCCCCAGTCCAAAAATGTGCAGGTTAGGTGAATTGGCCAAGTTAAATTGCCCGTAGTGGTAGGTGAAGGGGTAAATGTAGGGGAATGGGTCTGGGTGGGTTGCGCTTTGGCGGGTTGGTGTGGACTTGTTAGGCCGAAGGGCCTGTTTCCACACTGTAAGTAATCTAATCATAAATAGGAGGTGTGTGATTACATCTACTGCAGATCGTCAGAGTGGATTGCAGGATGAGGGTGAAATGAGATTTGACAAGATGGTTGTGGCAGGAACACCGCATCGCCTTTATTGGTTTAATAACATTGTTGGCCATGGCCTTGGTAGTGGCCAGTCCAATTATTCCCAACACTCGCCTCTTGGGACCCAGCACACCTGCTTCACCACAGTTTACTGCTGTCTACCACTAGCCATCTTATACTACAAAACAGAGGGAACTTTATCAGTGAATGTGTTTGAGTATTGTGCCCGCCACAGTAGAATAGCTGGCAGCCAGCAGAAACTGAGATGTGAATTTGTGGCCTGCAGCAGTGTTAAGTGTCTGACACTCTGCTGGAATATTTTGTCTTTTAGTTATGGCACCAAAGGTGGGTGAGTAAAAGGGATGTGGTGATTTGAGCAGACAATGATGCTAGTGGAGTAATTGCTGGGAGTTGATGTGGAAACATCCATTGCCCTTCACCATTCATGCGAAGTCATTAAACTTCTTGCAGCACTGCATTCATATTTTTAGCGGCAAACTGGTAGCATTGATTTATAAGTTGGTTGGAAAAGCTGTTGGCCTGATAGAAGAGAACCTCTCTCTTCCTATCAACAAACATCCAGATATCTGAGCACACACTCTCTTCCCTGTCAAACCATCTCAGATCTTTATTGAAGGTCGTCCAGTGAGACCCAAGCTGCTGTGAGAATGGAGACTCCTTTATGAAGCATTTTCTGATATTAAGTAACACAGATTAGCTATAAGGATCACTGGACATGAAACATTAACTCCATATTTTCTTCACAGGCAGTGCTAGACCTGCTGAGTTCCTCAAGCAATTTCTAATATTGCTGTTTTAGCTATAAGTGGTGTTGGTCTCAAATGATATTGACTTTCCTGCAGAGGCATGCAATCAATGAAAATTTCACTTAGCAAATCTGAGAAACTGAACCTCTAAACCTGTTTCGGAGGCTGTCTTGACTTACTTTGCTGAAACCCACCCTCCCTCCTGAAGGGTGTCTCCCTGAATTAACTTGAGAACTACACTCCCCCCACCAAGATGGATGGCAACAACAGTCACTCATCAAGCAGTGAGTCTCAGGCTCAGCCTCTAACTATTGGTGAACACCCTCGGGTAAATATTTCCACCTTGGTAGCCCTCCCCAACAATCCCATTGACTTTAAATTTCCCCATGTCCCTACCCAACCCATCAGTCAAAATTTTCACCTGCCCACATGGCTGTTTTATGAAACACATGCAGTGTGTTTGGAGCATTTGCAGTCGGTACAGGGTGCAGGTATAACACTGACATAGCTTATTGCCATACAGCAACTTATCCACCCTCTTGACTGATGACTGCTGACAACTATGGTAAGCTGCTTGGCTTTGCCTCTACATTAAAAGGCAAATCAAGAGTTTAAGGTGCAGCTGGAGGGTTCAAACTGCCAAAAGAGCATCAAAGTAGGCACAAAGTGTGTGAGTGCTAAGAAAGTGGCTGGTCACTTCTGACAGGCAGATGGTCCCATTCATAACCAGATTCCTGTCCCTGTGAGCAAAGTCTCCTTGCAGCATTTCAATGAAATGTGCCAATACTCTCAGTGTCTAGTTTCTCTGTAGGATACTACGCATTACTGAGGTAAGATTAGGTGAGCAAATTTGCACAGTGGCAGCTCTCATCCCTCTCAAGAGAAAATCTCACCTTGATATCCAGGTGTTTGTTGGAAAATGTGAGCTTTTGGTCTTGACATCAAGAAGGGCCTCTCCCAATATTTTGCTTCATTTTCCTAATTTCCTGCATTACCCACATTGTTCACAGGCTGGGAAGATCCTGCCCTTAGTAACAAAAAAAAATGAGACCACTACCTAATGTAGATGGGCACTTTGGCCACCTATTTAACTGTGGAGGTTAAAATTGCAGGTAGCCAAAACGGAGGAAGTTCTGACTGGGTGAATTAATCTACTCCATTTTATCAGTCCACTCATCCAGTTTTCTCTGGGCAGCTGGCATTACATTAAAGTTCAACTCGTGTGAACTCAGTTTTCAGCTTTAGAGCTCCTTCACCCAGTTGCAATCTTAATGTTGATAAATGCTACTTTGAAGTGATAATACGATGTTAAAAGAATATAAATAGCATGGATACTTGATCATATACATTCCTTGATGTTGAGAAACTTTGGAACATTGTACCATGAAAATGAACTATCCTTCAATACTACCAGAAACACTGTGGGAAATGAAATGCTGGCAAGAATGTATGAGTCAAGATTAACTTTCAATGTTTTCAACAGTTGCCTATTTTGTAATTGAGTAATATTCACAGTAAGGTGATGATTAAGCAAGAGTGTGAGAGACAAGGAAGTAAATGAAGCCACTATCTGTGTTATACGATGTGAATTAGCGAGTGTTCTCTAATAGACCTTGCTAACTGTTGTGAGGTTGTTAAATATGGATGGACAATCATGAGAAAGTAGCAGCATTCCTGCTTCAGGTTCAGGTCATAGAGTCACAGAGATGTACAGCATGGAAACACACCCTTCGGTTCAACTTGTCCATGCCGACCTGATATCCCAATCTAATCTAGTCCCACCTGCCAGCACCTGGCCCATTTCTCTCTAAGCCCTTCCTATTCATATACCCATCCAAATGCCTTTTAAATGTTGCAATTGTACCAGCCTCCATTACTTCCTCTGGCAGCTCATTCCATACATATACCACCCTCTGCGTGAAAAAGTTGTCCCTTAGATCTCTCTTATATCTTTGCCCTCTCACCCTGAACCTACGCCCTCTAGTTCTGGATTCCCCAACCCAAGGAAAAGATTTTGTCTATTTATCCTATCCATGCCCCTCATGATTTTATAAACTCTATAAGGTCACCCCTCAGCCTCCGACACTCCAGACAAAATAACCCCAGTCTATTCAGCCTCTCCCTATAGCTCAAATCTTCCAACCCTGTCAACATCCTTGTAAATCTTTTCTGAACCTTTCAAGTTTCATAACATCCTTATGATAGGAAGGAGACCAGAATTGCATGCAATATTACAAAAGTAGCCAAACAAAGTCCTGTACAGCCACAACATGACCTCCTAACTTCTACTCAATGCTCTGACTATTAAAGGAAAGCACACCACATGTCTTCTTCACTATCCTATCTACCTGCGACTCTACTTTCAGGGAGCTATGAACATGCACTCCAAGGTCTCTTTGTTGAGCAGCAATCCCTTCACCTTGCCATTAAGTGGATCAGTCCTGCTAAGATTCGCTTTCCCAAAAATGCAGCACCTTGCATTGATCTGAATTAGACTCCATCTGCCAGTCCTCAGCCCATTAGCCCATCTGATCAAGATCCTGTGGTCGAAAGCTCTACAGCTGGGGAATGGGTCTCAGTGCATCCAACTTGGGAAGTTTTGAGAACACAGTCAGAAAGCTTTATAAATATCAGCAAGGGGTCTGGTCACTCATTGTTCAGGGCTACCCATCCAAGTCAAGGGCTGGACCATGTTCAGTCCTGAGAGTCAAGGGGAGTTTACCATGGGTTGATGATGGGGAACTCAGCTGAGGGGTATGGAGAAAGAATGGTGTTTCACTGAGGGGATTACAGTATTGAAGGGTGACAGCTCAAGATGCAAAAGTGTTGAGACGATAGAGTGTTGAAGGGAAAGGGGCAATATGGGGGTGGGGGAATTACCGATTATAAGCAATGCATTGGCTTTGAGAGGTGGTGGAGGGGAGAGGAATGGGGGTTGGAGGAGACAATGGATCTGACATGTTTAACTGATATGCCTGGGACAAGGGAGTGGGAAGGTGAAGACTTTGATTGACGGTTTGGGTGGGGACATGGGGAAATTTAAAGTCAATGGGATTGCTCGGGAGGGCTACCAAGGAGGAAATATTTACACATGGGTGTTCACCAATAGTTAGGGCTGAGCCTGAGACTCACTGCTTGATGAATGACTGCTGTTGCCATCCATCATGCTGTAGATGACATGGATAACAGAGATGAAAATGACAGTGACCACATCCAGGGTGAGTGGAGTAAATGTTTCTTTTTGTGAAGGAGGGGATCTCAATTCCAAGCAATGTGAGATCCTCCAAAGGGCAACAATATTACACAGTCACCCAGAAACTGAACCTGAAACCCATATCTGAGCATAACATACTTTGTGAACCTTAGACATTAACCAAATGTGTGTAGCCCAAATCCTTACCCTAGGCTCTTCTGATCACATCATACAACATCATACCTTAGCCATCAAACATTGTGCAGCACTGAGGATGGCTATACTTTTGTACCTTCAATATTACAAATAGACACCAGTCACACACAGCTGATAAAGAAAACTGAAAATATTCATGAAGGTGATAATGTATGTACAGTGATATGTCATCTCTGACATGTATGGGTCCTCAGAAGGTCGTCTTCTTTTTTCCCCCACCATTTCATCTCAGCGTAGTCAATGGTTCACAGATGGTGTGGAGGGTGCCTGCCGACAATGGAGCTCATTGTGTGTGGAGGTTTGGTCCAAAGATATGCCACTTAGGTCAATTGGCTATGCTTAAAATTGCCCCTAATATCCAGGAATGTGTAGAGTAGGTGTTTAGCCATGGTAAATGCGGGTTATGGGAAATGGCCGTAGGGTTGAGTTTGGTGGGATGTTCTTCAGCAGGTTGGTGCAGACCTGATGAGCCAAACGGTGTCTTTCTGCGCTGCAGGGAATCTATGATTCTGTAACCTTGGGTGTGCTTGTGTCTTGAGAGCCCAGACATACTGAATGTATCCTGTCCAGAGGCAGGTGCACCCTCTTCACCTTGAACTTCCAAAATCTGACACAGGCAAATTGGAGCTGGAAGGCCTAGGCACCAGAAAAGTGTCCTGAGGGGAGAGTTCTGTAGGGGGGGGGGTATTTCATGTAGTTCCTCCATCAGCTGGGTACCTGCTGTCATTGCCCTGTTTCTTTGTGAGGAAGAAGCATCTAGAATAGCAGTTGAAATATAAGGAACAGAATTTGACCTTTAAGACATGGCGCCCACTCCAATATTCAACATGGTTACAACATTTGCCTTAACACCAAACTTCAACTCTCTACCCATATCCCTTGACACCTTAGCTTCTAGAAATCTATCCATTTCTGTTTTAAATATAGTCAATCACGTAGCCTCTAGAGTCGTCTGTGGTAGAGGCTTCCACAGGTTCACCACCCTCTGAGTGAAGAAATTTCTTCTCCTCTCAATCTGAAATGGCCTGTGAGGCTGAAAACCCTTATTCTAAATTCTTCAGATGGGGAAGCGTAATCCCCTCAACCAGGCGATCCAGCCCAATCAGAATTTTATATATGTCAATGAAATCCCCTCTTATTCTTCTCAACTTGTATAAAAAAACAGGCAAGGATGACCAATTCCCTCCTCATACAACAAACCTGTCAGCCCAGAAATCAGGCTAGTGCACCTTTGCTGCTGTCCTTCATGACAATTTTTTTTTATTCGGTAAGGAGACTATAAGGGCCATGTCTCATTATTTTTTGTGTTTTTTTTTAAGCTGGGGACTGAAATGAGAAAGAGCTGTTTTAAAACCAATGCTTGAAAGGGTTGCTGCATGTTTGAAAAAGCAAATAACGCAACACCCATTGTCAGCATCACATAAACAAGCAATAATTGAAATTTGAAATTTGATGCCGAGGGAGGTGTACAGCTTTTTCTGGCAACAAGAAGTTGATTGGTCTATAGACTAGTTATCAATGACAGAGATCTATTTACCTGCCAATGACTGTATGGTTGGTTATCAGGTAACTGAACAGTTTGGAGCTGGGTACAAATTACAGAGAGCGAGAAGTGTACAGCTCTTCCCCAGATCAGGAGCAGTTTTCCTGTTCTCTGCAATCAAAACTCACTGCAAATCTGACAAAAAAAAATCATCCTCCTGTAGCATTTGTTATAATCTATGACAATAGATTATGAAGCTCCTATTGCCAACTCTTGACCGGGTGCACATGGCCTTTTAAAGATGCCATTCCCTGGGGATCTTAAAATATCCCGGTAGTGGCAAATTCTTCTGCCTATGTTGAATGGAAGGATTGAGCTGGCATTAGATGAGAGGGGCACGATGTGTCAAATTTGAGGCTTTAGCACATGAAAAGATGCCATGCCTTGTGTAGAAAAACTCTTCATGAAATTCAGCAAAAATAATACTGCCAATTTCCGGCAAAACTCAGCCCTTTGAAGCAGAATTAATTTTAAGCCAGACCTGAGCAGTGGGTTATGGAAGTTTTCCCACCAGATGAAATCCAGTCAGGGTGGACAAAGAAGCTGAGAGGTCAACCAGGAACTTTCCTTTACAGGTCAAAAAAAGATTAGGAGTGTTCCCCTGTACCTAAGAAAAGGAGTTATGGTTTCACCTGCCTCGGGCCACCCTACTTCCCATCTTTGGGATCCTCTGGAAACCTCTTCATCACGAGTATCGGAAAGCCAACTGGTGACCAAGAGGGTTCAGCAGCCTGTACCTTTTCTGCCTTCATTCCCCTGTGAGAACTAGGATAGGGCATTTAAATTTGACACAGGGTAAAATTTATTCATCATGGATTCAAAAATCTTCTGCTGTCACCAAACCCATACCTTGGCAGATGAGATTGTCCTCTGAGAAGAGATTGATGAGGCTGCACCGTATTGTCTTGCATTTCAAAGATAGAGGGGCAGTCTCATACAAACTTTAACAATTTATAAAATGTTAGGCAGAAGAAATGGAAAAAGGATGCTCCCTCTGGTTGTGGCGTCTAGGACTAGGGGACACGGTGTCAGAAAAAAGGTCAAGCCATTTGGACTGAGGCAAAAGTAGCCTTGTCACTCAGAGGTTTGTGAATCTGTGGAATTCTTTTTCCCAAAGGACTGCGAAAATTCAAAACTTGCATAAATTCAAAATAGGAGAAAGTGAGGACTGCAGATGTTGGAGATCAGAGCTGAAAAATGTGTTGCTGGAAAAGCGCAGCAGGTCAGGCAGCATCCAAGGAGTAGGCGAAGCAACATTTCAGGCATAAGCCCTTCTTCAGGAATGAGGAATGTGTGCCAAGCAGACTAAGATAAAAGGTAGGGAGGAGGGACTGGGGGGAGGGGCGTTGGGAATGCGATAGGTGGAAGGAGGTTAAGGTGAAGGTGATAGGCCAGAGAGGGGGGTGGGGGCGGAGAGGTCAGGAAGAAGATTGCAGGTCAAGAAGGCGGTGCTGAGTCCGAGGGTTGGGACTGAGATAAGGTTGTGGGAGGGGAAATGAGGAAGCTGGAGAAATCTGCATTCATCCCTTGTGGTTGGAGGGTTTCTAAGCGGAAGATGAGATGCTCTTCCGCAACACGACGCCCGGAGGAAGAGCACTTCATCTTTGGCCTAGGAACCCTCCAACCACAAGGGATGAATGTAGATTTCTCCAGCTTCCTCATTTCCCCTCCCCCCACCTTATCTCAGTCCCAACCCTCGGACTCAGTACCACCTTCTTGATCTATAATCTTCTTCCCGACCTCTCTGCCCCCACCCCTCTCCGGCCTATCACCCTCACCTTAACCTCCTTCCACCTATCGCATTCCCAACGCCCTTCCCCCAAGTCCCTCCTCCCTACTTTTTATCTTAGCCTGCTTGGCACACCTTCCTCATTCCTGAAGAAGGGCTTATGCCCGAAACGTCGATTCTCCTGCTCCTTGGATGCTGCCTGACCTGCTGCGCCTTTCCAGCAACACATTGTTCAGCTAAATTCAAAATAGGAATTAACAGAGTTCTAGCGACTGATAGTATCAAGTGATATGAGGATAGGGTGGGACTATGGTGCTGATATCATAGGTCAACAATGATCTAGAAAGACATTCAAGGGGCTGTATGGCCTACTCTGGTCCAATTGTCTCTATGTCACAATCAGCTGAGAAATTAATTCAGCAAGGGGTTTCAGTTCCAACCTTTCAGCTCAGCACTGTCCCCATGACCTGCCCTACCTGCCTATCTTCCTTTCCACCTTTCCATTCCACCCTCCTCTCTGACCTATCACCTTCATCCCCACCCCCGTTCACCCATTGTACTCTCTGCTACCTTCCCCCATCCTTCTCTCTGACCTATCACCTCCATCCCCACCCCCATTCACCTATTGTACTCTATGCTACTTTCTCCTCAACCGCACCCCCCCCCCCCCCATCTCATTTATCTCTCCACCCCGCAGGGCTCCCTGCCACTATTCCTGATGAAGGGCTTTTACTCAAAATGTCGATTTTCCAATTCCTTGGATGCTGCCTGACCTGCTGTGCTTTTCCAGCACCACTCTAATCCAGACTCAGGTTTCCAGCATCTGCAGTCCTCATGTTTACCTAAGGGTTTTCCTAACACTGTGACATAAAATTTACTCCACGTAAATGTCAGTCTGCAAAAGTAGTCACTGAATTGCTTCTTTTGGGAGTGAATTATACTCGCAGGCATTCTAAAGATCAAGCCATGAACAAAAAGAATCTTTAGTTAAGTTCCTGAAAATTTCATATTGTATAGTTATGTCAGTTTTGACAAAAACACCAAAAGGAATTCAATTTTATTTTCCTTATTCATGTTCAAATGCAATTTCAAAATTTCAACGGTCTTGTCAGTGGCCCTCTGCTCACCACAACATTTCAGCAGCCACTGTTTTACTTCAGTATTGCTGACAGAAGAGATATGCTGTCACAGCTTTTTGCTTTGCTTTCATCAGGAAGGAATTGCAAGAATACCAAATCTCAAAGGGAACAACAATTTATCCTGCATGAGAAGAGGATAGCAAGTGGTTATTGGTTAGCAAGTGAACTGTAATTGATCAAGGCAGTAACATAAAGAATTCAACAGGGATTGGCTGTACCTCATGATTTGTTTAATTATAAAGGTGCAATAAAGGCCATATTCTTAGCGTGTGCAATGAGAAGGGTTCTGCATGTTTATGTGTAGATTCTATCACCTGTAAGTGAACTGTACCACAAATTCAATTGATAATCTTAAATTGATTGTTATTCTTACAATTGGGATTGTTTGGGAAGTGTTTTAGATAGAGGATCTGGATTGATATTGATTGGATCTGGATAGAGGATCTTGGTATAGAGGGAAGGTTTTATGAGGAAAGGCTGAGGGGCTTGAGGCTGTTTTCATTGGAGAGACGGAGGTTGATAGGTGACTTAATTGAGACATAAGATAATCAGAGGGTTAACTGAGGTGGACAGTGAGAGCCTTTTTCCTCAGGTGGTGATGGCTAGCACGAGGGAACATAGCTTAAAATTGAGGGGTGATAGATATAGGACAGATGTCAGAGGTAGCTTCTTTACTCAGGGAGAAGAAGGGCGTGGATCGGCCTGCCTACAACAGTAGTAAACTCGCCACCTTTAAGGGCATTTAAATGGTCATTGGATAGACATATGGATGAAAATGGAATAGTGTAGGTTAGATGGGCTTCAGATTGGTTTCTCAGGCCAGCGCAACATCGAGGGCCGAAGGGTCTGTACTGTGCTGTAATGTTCTATGCTCTATATTCTTCACTTTTGCTGAAAAAAAATCATCGTTTTCAAGGATTTTAAGGCTTTCCAACATATGGTGCTCCCACATTGAACAAGTTGTTAGTCTACACCCTGCATTAGGGATACAGTAGCACTCCTTTATGAGGAGTTCCAGAATGGTATGGCATTAAGTACATCTGTGTAACTTGTTTCTTGTGGCTGCCATTAGAATGATCAGTCAGGTGATGATGTGAAATAGTGAGCTTGTATTTGCAATGAAGTAACACCTTTGTGACATCAGAAGCAGTATAAAGGGTAACTCCAGGCTGACTGTGCTTGGCATGGTCCCTATCTGGGCTTTAAAAAGGTGTTGGTGCTGATCAGGTATTCCAGGATGCTCTGGCAATGGAGTGTGCTTTTGCCAATAGTGAATGGTGGGCTGTCATAGAGTCATGGTGCACAGCTAATGAGCTGAGATACAGAGAACTGAATGAGAACTTACAAAGAGAAGCCTCCCATGAAACTCCTTGGAAATTGATACTTTGCTGCGTTCAGGCAAAACTCAACCCATTATTTCTGTTTCTCTCTCTATAAATGCAACTAGCACAAGTGAATATTTGCAATACTTTATATTTTGATTTCAGATCTTCAACAGTTACAGTATTTTGCTCATTTTATCCTATTAGCATTCAAATTGGAGAGGTCTCGGGTAACCTTATATTTGCTGTAGTAAACATCCCTTTGGGTGAGGAATATCTGGCATCTCACTCTCCTAATGATCACCATAGAAATAGACTTCAGTCTCAACTGTTTTATTTTAATTTCCTTTCATTTGCCTCAGCAAAAAAAGCTGTCTATGCCGAGATTCAGCGGAAGTTCAATTAATGATTTCTGTTTACTTTTCCTATTAACATCTAACCACTTATACTCCGAGGGAATGTACAAGTTCAACATAATTTAAGATGAATATATTCCTTTAAATGGACACTTTTTAAAAATGGAACATTATAATGAAGCTCACTTGAAACATGCAATTTCTCCTGACCTAAAATGAATCATGTAATAGAGATAAAAATAACCCGCAAATGCCAGAAAACTGAAATGAAAAGCTTAAAAGCCCAGTCAGGACAAAAGAAATGTTAAGGACATCTTTCAATTGTTGGAGGTATCTGCACTATGCATGACAATAGAACTGAAAAGGAATGAAGACAACCAATAATGGAGATCTGAAACAAAAAAGAATATCTACATAAAATGTTTTCAGAATTCTAATTTGAAAAGCGAAGAGGAAGATTTTCAGGTAAAAATCTCACTTTTCTGAGTTCTAGCAGCGGGGTGGTAGTCAGCCAATTTCAGAGGTGCTGCATGGCTAATACTATAATGGCCAGCATGCTTTATGTCTCATCCCATTCCAAATTCCAAAGTTGGAGAATTTAGGACAAAAGAGGAAGGTGACAGTGCCATAAATGGCACACATTGGGCATCTGATATGGGGGGCATCAGGGAAGAGAGAAGAAATGTAGGAGGTTGTGACAGCTAGAACTGGAAACTATGAAAGTGACTGGAGATAATGGGCTGGTTTTTACAGACCCATGTCTGTGCATTTCAAGTCTGGGCAAGCTGGGTCAGGAATTCCTCCCAGATGGGTGTATAAGCTTTCTGCCTTGAGTCGATTAAGGTTATATCCAGTGAAACACCACCATGGAGAAGTTGGGTTTTGGTTGGGCGAATGACCAACATTTCAGGTAGAGAATGGCTTGGGAATATTAAAATCAAGACAAATGACTTCTTACTTAGCTGTCCACGTTGCTGTTTCCCAATTCCTAATGATAACTCATCTCTTTAGGATTGATAGATAAATAAAATATTGCAGATAGAGTCATAGAGATGTACAACATGAAAACAGACCCTTCGGTCCAACTCATTGATGCTGGGGATCTGAAATAAAACAGAAAAGTTCTCAAGGAAGAAAAGTCATATAGCACTCAAAGCATTAACTCTGGGCTGAATTTTACCAAAAATAAGTTGTGTAAATTTCAGGGAGTTTCATGGAAGACTTCTCCCCATGAGCTCTAGTGAGTTATCTCACACTATTATCTGTGACTTGCCTCAATATCTATGCACCACATCACTATGGGTGGCACAGTGGCACAGTGGTTAGCACTGCTACCTCACAGCGCCAGAGACCCAGGTTCAATTCCCACATCAGGCAACTGTCTATGTGGAGTTTGCACATTCTCCCCGTGTTTGCATGGGTTTCCCTGGGTGCTCCGGTTTCCTCCCACAGTCCAGAGATATGTGGCTTAGAAGAATTTGCCATGCTAAATTGCACGTAGTGTTAGGTGTAGGGGAATGGGTCTGGATGGGTTGCTCTTCAGAGAGTTGGTATGGACTTGTTGGGCCAAAGAGCCTGTTTCCACACTGTAAGTAGTCTAACCTATGGTACCCCACTCATGCGTTGTGACTTTGCCAGCAGCTGAAGTACTTTCCAGAATTCTTAGCACTGGAATCATGTTTAGAACACTGCTCTGCGCAGGTCAATTGTAGTCAGTCAGTGGTTGCCCTTTACAGTGTTACTGTAGGAGGGGTATGACAAAGAGGTTGCAGATGCACCTTCCAGGAGAAGCAACCATTTACCTGTACTTCTTTCAATCAAGCCTACTTTGTTTACTGCAACGTGGTTTCCTGTACCACGGGGAGACAAAATGATAACTGGGGTAAGCTTTGTGGAACACCTACATTGTATCTGTAAAAGTAACTCTAAGCCTCCAGTTGCCTGTCAGTTCAACATATCACTGTATTCCCATACCAACATTTCTGTCTCAGTACTGCTGCAGTGCTCAAGTGAAGCTCAATACAAGCTAGAGGGACATCACCTTATCTTTCACCTAGGTACCCGACAGCCTTCAAGACGCGACATTGAATTGAATAATTTCAGAATGTAAACACCCTCCTTTATGTTTGCTAGTCATCCTCACAGCCCTAGGTTCTGTTTTCCATGTGTTTTTCTCTGCACAGCCAACTCACTTTTAACCATTCATACTTCTCATTGACACCATACTTAGCATTTATCTCCCTTGTGGTTTATCATCTGCAATCTCTTTGTTTGCTTCTCCTTTTTCACTATCTCTCTCTTCGCACCAGGTCCATGTATTCTATTCACTCCTTCCCCACCCCACATCATCAGCATAAATACCACCCTTTCCCAGCTGCTTTTAGTTCTCATGGAGGTTCACTGGAGTCAAAACGTCAACTCTGTTTCTTGTTCCACAGATGCTGCCCTACTTGCTGAGTTTTGCCAGCACATTCCGGTATGTATTGGATGGAATCTTCCCAGCCCATGGACAGTGAGGGCATTGGTGACTTAGTTGGAAAAATATGGCAGGTTTGGAAGAAGTTAGACATATGCCTGACTCACTTACAATGCACATCTTCCTTGGCTAATGAATCAAGGTCCCTCTATGTTGAACAACACTTAGAGGAAACACTGAGGATGGCAAGGATGCAGAATGTTTTCTGGGTGGGAGATTTCAACCTCCATTACCTAGTGTGGCTCAGTAGGAGCACTACTGATCAAGCTGGTTAACTCCTAAAGGACATAGCTGCAAGACTGGTTCTGTGGCTTGGTGAAGAATAGAAATGGGTTCAGTCCATCAATCTACAAGTCATCTGTTATTATCGGCAACATATCTCAGGAGTCAGTGCCAGGTACTCTAGAAGCTACATGATGCCCATATTCTTGAGAACTCTTATGTATCTGTTTTCTTTCAGGAGCTGAATACCTTACAGGATGGTAAGAGGATGATCCTCTGCAACCATTCCTGATGAGTCTATTGCACAGACTCCCTTGCTGAAGCTGAGCATAGACACAACACAGCCCATTCTTCTACCTTCGTCAGACATGGAGGAGAAATCAGGAAGATGAGGTTCTGATGCTTAGATCAATTTGAGAGCCCTTGCAGTATAGTTCAGTTAGGGTTTACTGCATAATTCTTACATGCTATGCCATAAACAACTAGAGCAGGTGAAGAGGGGATATAATGGGTGTTGAAGAACTGGCAAGTGGCAGCAGTCTTCTGAGGGAAAGAGGAGGATATTGAGCATGTGTTATATTACTTTGATATTATGGTAGAACACTGCAGCAATGAGCACCAAGCTTGACAGGATTTAGTTGACAGCCAGATCCAATAGATGTGAGCTGATTGTCGTGATCACTCATTGACTTTAAAGTTGTTATTGCTTCAAGGCAAGCGGGAGCAAATGCTCATTTTCTTCACTTTTGTTATTGTTGAATGAAAATTAACATTTTTAATTGTGTGTAGTCTTTCCAACATGTGCTTCTTCTACATAGTGAACAATAAGAAGATGTCATGCTACGTTGGGCATTAGGGAAAGAGTAGCAGTCCCTTACATAGGTTTCTAAGAAAATGAGAAAAGACAATCTGTATAGCTCGATTCATATAGCTGCAGTTAAAATTTGTTGATCAGGTTATGTTGCAAAATAGCAATACATTTATGAATGTTCATTTAAATTTGCAATGAAGTGTGAGCCTTGCCACCTACATGAATTATTCTTTTTATGTTCCACTCCCATTTTGTACACTGTGAATGGCAACTCCTGGCTAGTAGTGCTAAATGATGCATGGTTGAGCTTTAAGGAGCGTTGCTCCGAAAGCTAGTGCTTCCAATTAAACCTGTTGGACTATAACCTGGTGTTGTGTGATTTATAACTTTGAGTTTTAGAAGTCACACAGGTACTGGGAATCCCAGGAGTTCCTGGCTGTTTTGAGTACATTTACTGTTTCTGCGTGCATGATAACATGAGCAATGTCCCTCGCTATTAAAGAGAGCTGCGGAGAAAAGCATCAGACAATTCAGAGCACAGGGAGAGATGTCCTTCGTGAGATTCCCCAAAACTGACAGTTGGCAAATTTCTAGTGAAATTCAGCCCATACCTACCATTGGTCATTAAGCAATGTACTTACAATGACTAGAAGTTAGCAATTGAAATTATGTGATAATTGGAATCATTTAGCAAATTTTAAAAATTCACACACATCACAGTTTTTCTGCTGCAAGCAAGCATTTGCTAATTAATTTGGCAATTAATTTGGGTAGTTAACCTGCTATTTAAGTATGCGTTGTCTGTATTCTGTGCAAATTTAAACATTTCAAGTAGTATTAGTTTCCTTCTTTCTGCAATTAAAAAAAGATATGTGAAAGATTCTAAAAATGTGAATGTTGACTTGATGTAAAGTTTTGTCACATTGTCAGGAAGACAATTGCAAGTTTTCTCAGTTGAAGTTTATGGTGTTAAAACCATAATTCTGTAGGATTTACAAATATACATAAATGCAGACTTATCCGCTACATATTCATAGCAAGTTCTGTTTCAATTTCAGAGTTCCAGTTTTCTATTATTTATTTCTTTTGGTAAAACCGTGAATGATATAATATAATCAGGCTATTGGTTTTTGAATGGGAACACAGAGTTAAATATTCCCATGGGTAATATGACTCACTCATGAATATAATACTTGAGACTGAAGCTTTCAAATGAATCATTAAATGCTATTAATGCTTTATTTAAAGCAGTTTTATTTAGTTTTGCGATTTGGCTCACAGCAAGTTAGAGGTTACAACATTTTATGAGTGGATTTATGTATTCTAATATACAAAGTATATTACTAAGCTGCTAAAGCAGGATTGTGAGATCTGTCTGCTTAAAGCTTCATTCAAATTTCTGTGAATCCAGAGGTCACTTAAAGATGCTACTGCAAAAGGATAATTCAGATTGAGAAGTACTTGTTAAATTCATAATTATTTCTCCTCATCCTGAATCGGGGTAACTGCCTCCCACTATCTTTTTGTTTTCTACATTTGGCACGCTGCAATTTAATGTATCGAGCTAGATACTGGGATGACAAAGTAAAATGTGTCATTAAATCTTATGTTTACATTTAAAATGCAAAATTAATTTTTAAGTTATAATTAAAATACACAGGGACATTTTAGCTACTTATCTGCTCTTTGTTCTGACATTCTTATATTCTTCAGCTGAGAAAAATCTAATCATCCATCAAACTTTTATGGCTGTAATTCAGACCTGCAATACTTGGTACATCTACAATTCTGATTCACTAACAACACTAATGTGACTGTATTAGCCGTGCCAATGCTTATGAATTTGTGCTGATTTATTGATTTTTCAACATTAATTGCAGACAGATTGAAACATATTTCTCTGTTTTCCTTTTACTTATCCCTGACAATCACATCTCATAAATTATTATTTCAGAATTATTGAAAAATTGGTATTACTGGAAAATATTCACTAATTAAGTGTGATTTGATTCAGGGATTTCTACGACATAATGAAGTAGCATACACATTGACAACTAGTTTTATTGAATTCAGAAGCACATCCAAAACTTTCTGAAGTTCTGTGATACAAATGCAAATCTTTGGATTGCTGTGAAAGTAAGCAGGACCTAGAGAGATTTTATTAAATACAAGCTTTTTAAATTTCATTTTTATATTTGAAATTCTTATTCTTTGCAATAAATAACAATGTTTAGGTGGAAGCCATCAGTTCTAGAAATGAAATATCTTCCTACCTAACCCATACATGTCAGATCTCAGCAGCCTAATGATTTTTGGCAAAAGCACAAGTCTCAAGTAGCATGCAGCTCCTTGTATTCTGCTCTTAGAAAAGGTTTTCACCCCCCCCCCCCCCCCCCACCCCACCCCCCACCCCCCCACTGTACCAGTGTGACACATCATCTCCAAGAACAAATATTCTCATCGCTATACAGTGAGGCTGACAATTTAATACAAGTTAGGGCAGAATTATTGGCAGTTTCGCATTGATGCCTACCAGGAATAATATTAATTGAAGTTTTTGCACGTTTGATCCTTGTAACCAAAAGAAACCATATACTTTATTTCTATCATTTTAAATTCAATCTGACACCCCAAGAAACAGGTTGTTTACTTAGTTACATGGTATACAGGACCACCTAGTGCTTAAAGTCCAGAAATAGCCAATTTTCCCAATAGTCAAGATTAGAGTGGTGCTGGAAAAGCGCAGCAGGTCAGGCCACATCCGAGGAGCAGGAAAATTGGTGTTTCAGGCAAAAGCCCTTCATTAGGGATTTTCATGGTCCATGTGGTGTTTCATCTCTACACTGTCTCCTTCCTTTCTTAATCTAACTCCATCAAGAAATCTTTCAATTTCTTTGTCCCTCATGCTTATTGAGTGGGAGTTGGTTAGCTAAGTTGACTGGACAGCAGGCTTGTGATGTTAACAACGTGAGTTCTATTTGCACAGCAGCTGAGGTTACTATGAAGGACTCGGCTACTCAATCTCTCCTTTGCCTGAGGCATGGAGATCTTTGGGTTAAACCAGTGGTCATTTCTGCCTGATGATAAAACTATGACAACTTTACCTTTTACACGATTGAGTTTCCTCTAAATGCATTTATGCTATTTACTCCAGCTACTTCATGTGGTGTGAGTTCCATATTCCCTCTTAGAGTCATAGAGTCATAGAGATGTACAGCGTGGAAACAGACCCTTTGGTCCAACCCATCCATGCCAACCAAATATCCCAACCCAATCTAGTCCCACCTGCCAGCACCCGGCCGATATCCCTCCAAACCCTTCCTATTCATAAACCCATCCAAATACCTCTTAAATATTGCAATTGTACCAGCCTCCACCACATCCTCTGGCTGCTCATTCCATACACATACCAACCTCTGCGTGAAAAAGTTGCCCCTTAGGTCTCTTTTATATCTTTCCCCTCTCACCCTAAACCTATGTCCTCTAGTTCTGGACTCCCCAACTTCAGGGAAAAGACTTTGCCTATTTATCCTATCCATGCCCCTCATAATTTTGTAAACCTCTATAAGGTCACCCCTCAGCCTCCGACGCTCCAGGGAAAACAGCCCCAGCCTGTTCAGCCTCTCCATATAGCTCAGATCCTCCAACCCTGGCAACATCCTTATAAATCTTTTCTGAACCCTTTCAAGTTTCACATCTTTCCGATAGGAAGGAGACCAGAATTGCACGCAATATTCCAACAGTGGCCTAACCAATATCCTGTACAGCTGCAACATGACCTCCCAATTCCTGGACTCAATACTCTGACCAATAAAGGAAAGCATACTAAACGCCTTCTTCCCTATCCTATCTACCTGCGACTCCACTTTCAAGGAGCTATGAACCTGCACTCCAAGGTCTCTTTGTTCAGCAACACTCCCTAGGACCTTACCATGAAGTGTATAAGTCCTGCTAAGATTTGCTTTCCCAAAATGCAGCACCTCGCATTGACCATCTTATGCTATAGCACCTCCTTGCCTGAAAATGGAAACACCCCTCTGTCCACCACATTAACTCCCTTTATTAATCTTAAAGGTAATCATCAGCTCACCCTTCAATCTTCTCTCTACAAGTCCCAACCTATTCAATCTCTCCTGGCATAACCACTCTGTTTTGTTGTTATGGCAAATTCTAGCAATATTTTTGTGTATCCTATCCAGTGGCCCAAATACTGTTATGACATGGAGATCAGAATTGTTCAGTGATCTAAATGAGGTCCAACCAATGTCTGATATAAAGTTAATGTTGCTGCTCTGTGGGTTTCAACTCTACTTTGGGAATTAATACTACTAATATTTGTCAATTTATTAATTGTGTGTCAATACCTCTATTGATGTATGTATACCTTCTCCCAAATCTCTTTGTTGCTCTGCCCAAGTTAGGCACTTATTTTCTCCAAGGAATACACAACTTCCATATTCTCACCATGCTTACTGACAATTCAGTTAATTTTCCATTATCCACCCATTCTGCAAGTTTACTAATGGCTTCCTGTAGTTTGCTTTGACGCTGGTCTTCAGCAAAACTCACCAGTTCTATTTCATACACAAATTTTGTAACTATATTTCCGATTGCAAAATCCAATTTGTTTATATAAAACTGTGAACAATACTGGTTCCAGGCCTCTGTTGAACACCAATTCCTACCTTTCAACTGCCCTTTAATCCTAAATAAAATATTGCAGATGCTGGAAATCTAAAATAAAACCAAAGATGGTCAAAGTACTCAAACGTTAGCAGCATGAGTGGAGACAGAAACAGAGAGCTGAATCTTCCCCTCCCTTAAATGGTGAAAGAGGAGGTAAGAAGGAGAAATGGTAAGAAGGGGAAATAATTGGGTAAGCTGGCCCTGGAGTGTGTGTTCCCCTTTCACCACAGGTGCAATTAAGCTCTGGGAGAAGAGGTCCCTGGGTGACTTTCTAGATTTGTCAATAATTTGGCCTTTAAGTGGTCACCTCTGATTACGGGCCCCTCTACTGTATAGGAAAGGTGACTAGCTTCCTTAATTGGGAAGCCAGGGTGACCAGCCAACATAAGACAAAGAACTGTTGATGCTGGAGATCATAATAGGAACATAAATTGCCAGAGAAAGTTCTGGCAGGATCTGTGGGAAGAAAGCAGAGTTAATGTTTCAGAACTCAGATCTTGCCTGCCAAATTTGAGAACTACAATCACCCTAGTCTTGGGACAATCAGAGATGTAGATGGAGTGTAAGAGGGTGGTCACTGAATGTTAACCACCCTGCCATTGGTTCTGACCGTCCTAAGATCCCTTTCCCTTTTGACTTCCAGCCTGCAAGAAGCTAAAAAAAATGATTTAACCGCCTCAGTGCATGATCTCTTCTGGGGGGCTTGAGGAGTTAATCCTTAGAAGAGTATAAAGGCAGTAGGAGTATACTTAAGAGGGAAATCAGGAGGGCAAAAGGGGGATATGAGACAGCTTTGGCAAATAGGGTGAAGGAGAATCCAAAGTGATTTTATAAATACATTCAGGACAAAAGGGTAACCAGTGTGAGAATAGGGACCCTCAAAGATCAGCAAGGTGACCTTTGTGTGGAGCTGCAGGAGATGGGGGATATACTAAATGCGTAATTTGCGTCAGTGTTTACTGTGGAGTAGGAAATTGAAGATATAGAACATGGGGAAATAGATGGTGACATCTTGGAAAATGTCCATATTACAGAGGAGGAAGTGCTGGATGTCTTGAAACACAAGAGTGGATAAATCCTCAGGACCTGTTCAGGTGTATGCTAGAACTCTGTGGGAAGCTAGGGAAGTGATTGCTGGTCCTCTTGCTGAGATATTTGTATCATCGATAGTCACAGGTGAGGTGCCGGAAGACTGAAGGTTGGCTAATGTGGCGCCATTGTTTAAGAAAGGTGGTAAGGAAAAGCCAGGGAATTACAGACTGGTTAGCATGACATTGATGAGCAAGTGTTGAGAGTGTGGTGCTGGAAAAGCACAGGAAGGTCAGGCAGCATCCGAGGAGCATGAAAATCGACGTTTCAGGCCGGATCCCTTCATCAGGAATCTGCTAGAACTGCTGTGCTTTTCCAGCAACACATTCTCAGCTCTGATCTCCAGTATCTGCAGACTTCACTGTCTCCTAATTGATGAGCAAGTTGTTGGAGGGAATCCTAAGGGACAGGATTTAAATGTATTTGGAAAGGCAAGGACTGATTAGGGATAGTCAGTATGGCTTTGTGCTTGGGAAAACATGTCTCCTGAACTTGATTGAGTGTTTTTGAAGAAATAATAAAGAGGATTGATGAGGGCAGAGCAGTAGACCTGATCTATATGAACTTCAGTAAGGCATTCAACAAGGTTCCCCATGGGAGACTGGTTAGCATGGTTAGAGCTCATGAAATACAGGGAGAACTAGCAATTTGAATGCAGAACTGGCTCAAAGGTAGACAACAAATCATGGTGGTGGAGGGTTATTTTTCAGACTGGAGGCCAGTGACCAGTGGAGTGCCACAAGGATCGGTGCTGGGTCCTCTGCTTATCGTCATTTATATAAATGATTTAGATGTGAGCACAGGAGATAGGGTTAGTAAGTTTACATATGACACCAAAATTGGAGATGCAGTGGACAGCGAAGACGATTACAACAGGATCTTGATTACATGGGCCAATGGGTTAAGGAGTGGCAGGTGGAGTTTAATTTAGACAAATGTGAGGTGCTGCATTTGGAAAAGCAAATCAGAGAAGCACATATACACTTAATGTCAAGGCCCTGGGGAGTGTTGCTGATCAAAGAGACCTTGGAATGCAAATTCACAGTTCCTTGAAAGTAGAGTCGCACTATATAGGACAGTAAAGAAGGCATTCGGTATGCTTTCCTTTATTGGTCAGAGCCTTGAGTATAGGATTTGGGAGTTCATGTTGCGGCTGTACAGGACATTTGTTAGGCCACTTTGGAAATATTGTGCAATTCTGGTCTCCAACCTATCGGAAGGATTTTGTGAAACTTGACAGGGTTCAGAAAAGATGTACAAGGATGTTGCCAGGATTGGAGGACTTGAGCTATAGGGAGAGGCTGAATAGGCTGGGGCTGTTTTCCCTGGAGTGTTGGAGGCTGAGGGGTGACTTTATAGAGGCTTATAAAATAATGAGGGGCATTCATAGGATATCTTTCCCCGGGGTGTTTGCGGGGGGGGAGGTGGGTGGGGGTGGAGGTAGTGCGGAGTCCAGATTTAGAGGGCATAGGCTTAGGGTCAGAAGGGAAAGATATAAAAAGAAACCTAAGGGGCAACGTTTTCATACAGAGGATGGTGCATGTGTGGAGTGAGTTACCAGACAAAGCGGTGGAGGCTGGCACAATTTCAGCATTTAAAAGGCATCTGGATAGGTATATGAACAGGAAGGGTTCCGATGGATATGGGCCAAGTTCTGGTAAATGGGAGCAGATTAGTTTAGAATATCTGGTTGGCATGGCCGAGTTGGACTGAAGAATCTGCTTCCATGCTATATTTCTCTATGACTCTATGACTTCAATACCCAAAAGCTGCTAGACTGTGGTTGACCAGCAGCTTAAGACAACCCGACACACTAATGTCAAAATGCCGAATTGGGTGAAAAACATGCCAACGTGCTCTATAATGTCCTGATGGATGAGTGATACAATGACATCTCTCACCATCTGAGGTGACACATTCGTTGCCATCTATAATGCTCACCCCTACACTTAGAAAACAAATCAATCTTCAGGTGATCTGGAAACAGATAACCTTTCATTAAAACTTCTTTGCTGATAAAAAGTTACACATGCATCTGAAAGATGAACTCTGCTACTTTAATCCCTGCTTTTTGTTTTCTGTTAGTCCATTCAGCTACTTGCTTCCAAATCCACCTCTTCTGACATTAGTCACAAACCTACTTTACAGTACTTTACTGAAACAATTTTGGAAATCCAAATACATTCAATCTGTTGCATTACTCATATCAACACATCCTGATACTTTTCCAAAGAATTCAAAAAGTTTGGTCAAGCATGACATCCCCTTTTAGAAACTGCACTGGTTATTCATTAAAACATTCCTGAAACAACAGGACACCCATTCGTCTTCACCTACTTGTTTAAATATTTCTCCACACATATTTTTAAAAAGGGGGAAAGTGAGGACTGCAGATGTTGGAGATCAGAGTCGAAGCATGTGGTGTTAGAAAAGCACAGCTGGTCAGGCAGCAACCAAGGAGCAGGAGAATCAGTCAGGAATGAGGGGGTGGCCCAAGGGTGCTGAGAGAAATGGGAGGGGGTGTGGGGCTGGGGTGAAAGTAGCTGGGAATGCGATAGGTAGATGAAGATGGAGGGAGGGATGGTGATGGGTCAGAGAGGAGGGTGGAGCAGATAGAATGGGTGGAAGATGGACAGGTGGGATACGTCAAGAGGGTGGTGCCAAGTTGAAAGTTTGGATCTTGGATAAGGTGGGGGGATGGGAAATGAGGAAATTGGTGAAATCCATATTGATCTCATGTGGTTGGAGGGTCCCAAGTTGGAAGATGAGGCGTTCTTCCACCAGGCGTCTGTTTGTAAAGGTTTCGTGGTGGAGGATGCCCAGGACCTGCATGTCCTTGGCGGACTGGACATCCAACTTCAACAGAATCTTTCTCATGCAGAATTTTGAAATGACATTTGAACAATTAAATGATTTAGATTAACTTAGCATACCCTGTCATACCATGAGAATCATGAAGGGATGTGCTCTTTGAAATAACTCCACTGAGGCTGGTATCTTATCACTATACTCACACATGGAAGGTCTTTGACTCTGGCACAGACTTGTCAGAGTCAGCATCCAGACTGACAGAATCTCTGGCACTCCTTTTGTTATCTGTCAGCAAGGGTTCCTTGATTTGACCAGATACACAGTCCCAATCATGGAACTCATATTCTTAGCAATTTTTGAGAAGATTTGTAGCTCAAGAACTCATATTCTAGCTGACCTTGTTACAATCATACATTCTTCTTAAGTATCACTTCATGCTAGTTGCTTCCCAAGAATTATCTTGACACAAAATGTCAATATCCTGAGTGTTAACTTCAAAATCCAATCCTGATGAAGGGCTCTGGCCCGAAACATCAATTCTCCTCCTCCTTGAAAGCTGCCAGACCTGCTGTGCTTTTCCAGCACCACACTCTCGACTCAACATCTGACTCCGCAAAGGAAGCTCTTTTTACATGAGAATTGTTCTCATCAGTGCAAATTTAAAAAGGTGCACTTAAAAATAAGCAGAAAATGGCGTGTAGGGAAGGTTGAGAAATAGAAAAACGAAAGGATGTGCTCAATTCTGAATTTTACGCAAAATTGTGACTGAAAACAATTAATGAGGTCAATAAAACTATGATAAATGAAATGAAATGCTTTTCTCATGAAATATTTATAGCCATTCCAGTGTCAGAGTGCATGAACTAAAAGAAAACAAAATTAATTGGCTCAGAGTGACAGGAATTTGCCTGAACATGCTAGCAATCTAAGTATTAATATTATTTAAAATGTTAGTGGACACGCTTCAGCCCACATGGACAAATTAACATATATATTGCAACATGAAATAGGCATTGGTAATAGTCAAAGAGTGAAGAACTAGCAATCATCACTTTCCCCCAACCTTATTATCCTGACTACATAATCTTTTCACTGCTGCCTGCATTATTGTAAGTTAACAACAGCTCAGCAGGGACAAAACATGTTTCAAACTTCCAAACGTTCAAGTATTGAAATAAATGAGTACCTTGCTTGATCCTTCACAAAACAGGAGCTGGAAAATGGCTCAATTTTTCAAGCACAGTTACTATCCACTGTAATATTTTTTTTGGTATACAGTCACACAGGAATCCTAGAGTTCTTAGACTGTTGTTTAATGGGATTATAAATACAGTACATGTCAGCTGCTCACTTCACTGAAGGGGGCAATTTATGAAGCTTGTTTCATTTAGAATGACAAACCATAGTGCTGCCCTGGCTAGCATGTCAAAAGTCAAAACAGTAAAACTTGCCTGGCTCAAATGTTTAACGACAGATATCCTACAGAACTGTAGCTTTGAAATATACAGTCGTACATTCATAAAAGTTGTACAGCACAGAAACAGACCCTAGTCCATTAAGCTAGTCCCATTTGCCAATATTTGGACCATATGCCTCGAAATCCTTCCTATTCACATACCCATCCAGATGCTTTTTAAACATTTTAATTGTACCAGCCTCCATAAACACGCATCACCCTCTGCATGACAAAGTTGCCCGTTAAATCACTTTTATATCTTTTCCCTCTCACCTTAAACCTAAGCCCTCTAGTTTTGGACTCCCCTACATTGGGAAAAAGACTTTGGCTAGTGACCCTATCCATGCCACTCACAATTTTAGAAATCTCTCCAGGGTCATGACTCAACCTCTAATACTCCAGCCTATTCAGCCTCTCCCTATATCTCAAACTCTCTAAACCCCACAACACCCTTGTCGATCTTTTCGGCACCCTTTCAAGTTTAACAACGCCTTTCCAAAAGCAGAGAGATCAGAACCGAATGCAATATTCCTAGCCACAATCTGACCAGCCAATTCTTATACTCAATGCACTATATATTCATCACTTTTCAGGTTGACTGCTAATAAATTACTCATTTTTAAAAATGACAATAATAACTTGTATTTATATAGGACCTGTTTATCTAATAAATATCCCAGGACAGTTAACTGGAGTGTTAACAAACAAAATGCGATAGTTAGCCACATAAAGAAATGTTGGAGCAGATGACCAAAAGCACAGGCAAAGAAGTTGCATTTGAATACCTCAAAAGGGTGAAAAAGAGCACAGGGCATGCAGAACAGATGGACAGAACATATCACATATAAACACAGGAATAGGCCCTTCAGCCCACTTTATCTGTGCTGACCATGATGCCACTCTAAAATAATCCCATCTGCCTGCACATATCTCTCTATTTTCTGTTTAAAGTCATAGAGATGTACAGCATGGAAATAGACCCTTCGGTCCAACCCGTCCATGCCGAACAGATATCCCAACCCAATCGAGTCCCACATGCCAGCATCCAGCCCATATCCCTCCAAACCCTTCCTATTCAAATACCCAACCAAATGCATTTTAAATGTTGCAATTGTACCAGCTTCCACCACATTCTCTCGGAGCTCATTCGATACACGTCTGAGTGAAAAAGTTGCCCCTTAGGTCTCTTTTATATCTTTCCCCTCTCACCTTAAACCTATACCCTCTAGTTCAGGACTCCCCCACCCCAGGGAAAAGACTTTGTCTATTTACCCTATCCATGCCCCTCATAATTTTGTAAACCTTTATAAGGTCACCCCTCAGCCTCCGACGCTCCAGGGAAAACAGCATCAGCCGGTTCAGCCTCTCCCTATTGCTCAAATCCTCCAACCCTGGCAACATCCCTGTAAATCTTTTCTGAACCCTTTCAAGTTTCATAACATCTTTCCGAAAGGAAGGAGACCAGAACTGCACGCAACATTCCAACGGTGGCCTAACCAATGTCCTATACAGCCACAACAATACCTCCCAACTCCTGTACTCAATACTCTGACCAATAATAGATAGCATATCAAATGCCTTCTTCACTATTCTACCTACCTGCAACTCCACTTTCAAGGAGCTATGAACCTGCACTCCAAGTTCTCTTTGTTCAGCAACACTCTCTAGGAACTTACCATTAAGTGTATAAGTCCTGCTAAGATTTGCTTTCCCAAAATGCAGCACCTCGCATTTATCTGAATTAAACTCCATCTGCCACTTCTCAGCCTATTGGTCCATCTGATCAAGATTCTGTTGTAATCTGAGGTAACCCTCTTCACCTCCAATTTTGGTGTCATCTGCAAACTTGCTAACAGTACCTCTTGTGCTCTCAGAGAGTGAGGACTGCAGATGCTGGAGATCAGAGCAGAAACATGTGTTGCTGGAAAACAGGTCAGCAGCAGGTCAGGCAGCATCAAAGGAGCGGGAGAATCGACGTTTCGGGCATAAGCCCTTCTTCAGGAATGAGGAGGGTGTGCCAAGCAGGCTAAGATAAAAGGTAGGAAGGAGGGACTTGGGGGAGGGGCATTGGGAATGCGATAGGTGGAAGGAGGTTAAGGTGAGGGTGATAGGCCAGAGAGGGGGTGGGGGCAGAGAGGTCAGGAAGAAGATTGCAGGTCAAGAAGGCGGAGCTGAGTCAGAGGGTTGGGACTGAGAAAAGGTGGGGGGAGGGGAAATGAGAATGCTGGAGAAATCAGCATTCATCCCTTGTGGTTGGAGTGTTCCTAGGCGGAAGATGAGGCGCTCTTCCTCCAGGCGTCGTGCTGCCATGGTCTGGCGATGGAGGAGGCCAAGGACCTGCATGTTCTTGGTGGAGTGGGAGGGGGAGTTAAAGTGTTCAGCCACGGGGCAGTTGGGTTGGTTTATGCAGGCGTCCCAGAGGTTCTGAAACGTTCCGCAAGTAGGCGGCCTGTCTCCCCAATGTATAGGAGGCCACATCGGGTGCAGCGGATGCAGTAAATGATGTGTGTGGAGGTGCAGGTGAATTTGTGACAGATGTGGAAGGATCCCTTGGGGCCTTGGAGGGAAGTGAGGGGGGAGGTGTGGGCGCAAGTTTTGCATTTCTTGCGGTTGCAGGGGGAGGTGCCGGGAGTGGAGGTTGGGTTCGTGGGGGGTGTGGACCTGACGAGGGAGTCACGGAGGGAGTGGTCTTTCTGGAATGCTGATAGGGGAGGGGAGGGAAATATAGCCCTGGTGGTGTGATCTGTTTGGAGGTGGCGGAAATGTCGAAGGATGATACAATGTATCTGGAGGTTGGTGGGGTGGGAGGTGAGGACCAGTGGGGTTCTGTCCTGGTGGCGATTGGAGGGTCGGGGTTCAAGGGCGGAGGAGCGGGAAGTGGAGGAGATGCGGCGGAGAGCATCGTCAACCACGTCTGAGGGGAAATTGCGATCTTTGAAAAAGGAGGCTACCTGGGTTGTTCAGTATAGATCACATCTATGGCTCTGCCCACATCAATCCTCTTTGTTACTTCTTCAAAAAACTCAATCAAGTTTGTGAGACATGATTTCCCACGCACAAAGCCATGTTGATTATCCCTAATCAATCCTTGCCTTTCCAAATACATGTACATCCTGTCCCTCAGGATTCCCTCCAACAATTTGCCCACCACCGACGTCAGGCTCAAAGGTCTATAGTTCCCTGGCTTGTCTTTACTACCCTTCTTAAACAGTAGCACCACGTTAGCCAATTTCCAGTCTTTGGGCACCTTACTTGTGACTATCGATGATAAAAATATCTCAGTAAGAGGCCCAGAAATCACTTCTCTAGCTTCCCATGGAGTTCAAGGATACACCTGATCAGGTCCTGGAGATTTATCCACCTTTCTGCATTTCAAGACATCCGGCACTTCCTCCTCTGTAATATGGACATTTTGCAGGGTGTCACCATCTATTTCACTACTTTCTATATCTTCCATATCCTTTTCCACAGTAAATACTGATGCAAAATACTCGTTTAGTATCTTCCCTATTTTCTGCAGCTCCACACAAAGGCCACCTTGCTGATCTTTGAGGGGCCCTATTCTCTCCCCAGTTAGCCTTTTGTCCTTAATGTATTTGTAAAAACATTTTGGATTCTCCTTAATTCTATTTGCCAAAGCTCATGTCCCCTTTTTGCCCTCCTGATTTCCCTCTTAAGTATACTCCTACTGCCTTTATACTCATCAATGGATTCACTTGATCTAACCTGTTTATAATTTACATATGCTTCCTTCTTTTTCTTAACCAAACCCTCAATTCCTTTAGTCATCCAGCATTCCCTGTAACTACCAGCCTTTCCTTTCACCCTAACAGGTATATACTTTCTCTGGATTCTCGTTATCTAATTCCTGAAGGCTTCCCATTTTCCAGCCGTCCCTTTACCTGCAAACCTCTGCCCCCAGTCAGCTTTTGAAATTTCTTGCCTAATACTGTCAAAGTTGGCCTTTCTCCAATTTAGAACTTCAACTTTTAGATCTGGTCTATCCTTTTCCATCATTATTTTAAGTCTAATAGAACTGTGGTCACTGACCCCAAAATGCTCCCCCACTGACACCTCAGTCACCTGCCCTGCCTTATTTCCCAAGAGTAGGTCAAATTTTGCACCTTGTCTAGTAGGTACATCCACATACTGAACCTGAAAATGTTCTTGTACACACTTAACAAATTCCTCTCCATCTAAACCCTTAACACTATGGCAGTCCCAGTCTATGTTTGGAAAGTTAAAATCCCCTACCATAACCATCCAATTATTCTTACAGATAGCTGAGATCTCCTTACAGTTTGTTTCTCAATTTCCCTCTGACTATTAGGGGGTCTATAATATAATCCCAATAAGGTGGTCATCCCTTTCTTATTTCTCAGTTCCACCCAAATAAATTCCCTGGATGTATTTCCAGGAATATCCTCCCTCAGCTATCCCTTACGAAAAACGCCACTCCCCCTCCTCTCTTGCCTCCCTTCCTATCCTTCCTGTAGCATTTTTATCCTGGAACCAGCTGCCAGTTCTGTCCATCCCAGAACCATGTTTCTGTAATTGCTTTGATATCCCAGTCTCATGTTCCTAACCATGCCCTGAATTCATCTGCCTTCTCTGTTATGCCCCTTGCATTGAAATAAATGCAGTTTAATTTATTAGTCCTAACTTGGCCCTGATTGTTTGACTCACTTCTGTTCTCAACTGTATCAGTCTCAGATTGATCTCTTTCCTCACCATCTCCCTGGGTCCCACCCCCCTCCACCTCATTAGTTTAAGTCCTCCCGAGCAGCTCTAGCAAATTTCCCTGCTAGTATATTAGTCCCCTTCCAATTTAGGTGCGAACCTTTCTCTTGTACAGGTCACTTCTACCCCCAAACAGCTTCCAATGGTCCAAAAATGTGAATCCCTCTTCTATACACCAGCTCCTCAGCCATTCATTCATCTGCTCTATCCTCCTATTCCTGCCCTCACTTGCTCGTAGCATCAAGAGTAATCCACATATTACTACTCTCGAGGACCTCCTTTTTAAATTCCTGCCTAACTCTCTGTAATCTCCCTTCAGAATCACAACCTTTTCCCTGCCTATGTCATTGGTTCCAGTGTGGACAATGACCTCTTGCTAGCCTTTCTCCCCCTTGAGAACATTCTGCACCCTCTCTGAGACATCCTTGATCCTGGCACCAGGGAAGCAATACACCATTGTGATTTTTCGCTGCTGGCTACAGAAACGTCTGTCTGTACCTCTGACTAGAGAGTCCCCTCACACAATTGATCTCTTAGAACCCGACGTACGCCTCATTGCATTAGAGCTAGTCTCAATACCAGAAACTTGGCTGTTCATGCTGTGTTCCCCTGAGAATCCATCACCCCCTACATTTTCCAAAACAGCACACTTGTTTGAAATGGGTATAGCCACAGAAAGCTCCTGCACTAGCATCCTACCTTTCCTTGAGTTAGCCCATCTATGTGACTGTATCTGAGACCTTCCTATAACTGCCATCCATCACATACTGTTGCTGTTGCAAATTCCTCATTGCTTCTAACTGTCTCTCCAAACAATCCATTCGATCTGATAAGATTCGCAGCCAACAGCATTTATGGCAGATATAATCCACAGTAACCCTTCAACTCTCTTTAAACTCCCACATCTGACAAGAAGCACATATCACTCTACTATAGGCCATTTTTGCTCCTTCACAATCTACAGACATGGAAAATAACACTATCTTTTTCCTCTAAAAGACACTGCCCTGGGTTAAATTGATAGTTATGGCTTAAATTTTAAGTTTAATCAAGAGAAATATCTCAAAAAACATATAATCAAGAAAGAACCCACTCTACTCACTACTGCAGACGTTCTGTAGGTCACACTTAAAAACAATACACTTACCTGCTTCTGTGCTGTGAACTTCGCCCAAGCATTCCTCCAAGATCAACTGTGTATTTCACTGTTCGTTAATTTTCCCAGACGCACTCCAATGCCCAGCGATACATGAATTCAAACAGCAAAGGCAGTAACTGTGCAGATTCCCTGCTCTATCAGTTTCTTTCTCTCTCTCTCCTGCCCTGACCTCACCATGTGCTTCCTTTGTCTGTTCTTCTCCTTTTTGCTGTTGTTTTGACTTTTTTTTCCAAATTTCTAAAACAATGCACACTAATTGCTGCTCCTGGAATTCAAGGAAATCACCTCCAACACCTCAATAAAGGAGCAGCTGTTACAGCCAGAGATTTTTCCTGTCCTCCATCTTGTTTGCTTGTGTGTCTGTCACAAAAAAAGGAATAAAGGGCTGAGACTTACTATGTCATGTCGCAAAACCATCTCAGGATTTTCTTCTTGTGATGCAAAAATACCTATGTCAGAAAGTAGCCTAAACCATGTATTCTCAACGTCACACAAATGTCCTGAGGGATGAACAATGAGGAATCTTCCTCCCCACATCCTACTATCAGATGCTCACTGGCCATTATCACATTTAAACTTTTCCAATTTATTCATGCATAGAAAGAAATTAGGAAAAGAATATTGTTTAACAATAAAATGTAAATTTCAAGAATCTTTTCTAAAATTTATGTTCTGACTCTTTTATTGACTATCTTTTTCCAATAGCTGCATTAATGCACAGATCTCAGGAAGGCACTTTACCTCAAAGACAGCTAGATAACATCATGGCAAGTAATGCTTTAGTATGAGAGATCTCCACTTCACTCTCCAAACAGTAAACAAACACATCATCCATAAGGAATCAGTCAGTTAGAGAGTCAGCTTGTCAGCTAGTTAGCTACATATGGAATATAATAGTAATCTCAGTGAGCATATAGTGAACTGTATATGTAATTCTAAGATGTCATTTTTACATATTTAGCTGTTAATAAACTTGCAGATACCTGTCTCATTAGAAACCCTAGTCTCCATGGTATATATTACATGGACTAATGTACAGAAAACTATATCAAGTCACCGACTATTCTTTCCCTATCTTTACCTCTCTTTCTATACCTGACTGTACTCTAATTCATCTTCCTTCATAGTCATTCTCCTCTCTTTCTAAATCCTTAGATCAAATTGGTTAAGGTTGATGCCATTAACTCTGAAGTCCTTGATGTCTTGCTGCTCAGAAAAAATTGAACCAATTGGGAATTTCACAAGAGTACCAACTCCAGCAAGACCTACTGGAACAATCTCAACAACTTCATATATTTGCATAGCACTTATATCCCAAGGTTCTTCGTAGATTATAACATCAAGTAGATGTTCGGACTGAGAAAACCTTAACAAAAAAGTAAGATTTAAATACGTTAAGAAGGAAAGCAAGGTAGAAACAGGGAGAGGTGTAGGAAAATAATTCTCATGATTCAGGAAGCATGCAAGTGAAAGTTGGACCATAACTTGTGGCATGGTTGAGGAGAGCATGAGATGCGTACAAGTATCTCACAGGATTGCAACAGCAGAGAAGTAAACAGAGATCGGAAAGACTGAGGCTGTGCAGGGATATGAGCAGAAGGAAGAGAATTTTATCACCACTGTATTATCTGATAAGGGACAATGTAATTCTGCAAGTTCCGGAATGATAACTGAATGGGTGGTGCAAGTCAGATCGTGTTTTGTAAGAGTTTTGGAAGACTTCATGTTTATTGACAGTAGAATCTGTGAGACCAACCAGCTTTCTAGATGACAGGATTGTCCAGCATTGGGAAAGGAGCAGACTGAACCAGATCCAGATACAGATCGGAAGTAGTCACAGGGACTGCTGAGTGCTAAGATTGGGTGAGTTGCTGGAACTTCTTTTGAGTTGCATTTTTGAATAATAAACCCTTATCTCCTAAATAACTCATGGTGGCAGGTTTTGAGTTGCTAATTAAAATCTAATTGAAACCTATTCCATGATTATGGTAGTAGTATAACAAAACACAATCAATGTGAAAGTGATTCTTCATCTCTGCAAGGACGGCATGATAGTGACTCCTATAAAGACTGTAACAGATAGATAATTTGGTATAAGGTGAAGATGAGGTCAAATAGATTTTTCCCTCTTATTCGTTCCTTCACCATCTGCTGCAGACTCAATCTCGCAACTATATCCTTTAGAACTTGGCTAGCTTAATCAGTAGTGATGGTAACAAGCCACTCTTGACGATAGACATTGAAAAACACCACCCATACTACATTCTGTGCCCTTGCCACCCTAAGTGCTTTTTCCAATTGCTGTTCAATATTGATGAGTGCTGATTTATCAGTCGAGGTGTAGATGTGCATAATACTACTTCATGGGGTTTAAACACTTGGAGTAACTCCCTTCCAAGCGATTAAGACTATTGTGTTGCCACTTCTGGTTTCGTAAGGGAGGAATCTGAGACATTGTCTGTAAAGCATAATTCTGAGAATATGACAATGTCAGACTGTTACTTGACTGATTTGTAAGACAGCTCTCCTAGATTTTGCACAAGCCTGGAGGTGTTATTCAGGAGGATTTGGCAGTTTTGACAGGTCTGAGTGTGCTTTTGTTGTTGTTTCCAATATATTGGTCAATGACAGTTATCTAGGTAAAAACAATGACTGCAGATACTGGAAACCAGATTCTGGGTTAGTGGTGCTGGAAGAGCACAGCAGTTCAGGCAGCATCCAAGGAGCTTCGAAATTGACGTTTCGGGCAAAAGCCCTTCATCAGGAATAAAGGCAGTGAGCCTGAAGCTTGGAGAGATAAACTAGAGGAGGTTGGGGGTGGGGAGAAAGTAGCATAGAGTACAATAGGTGAGTGGGGAAGGGGATGAAGGTGATAGGTCAGGGAGGAGAGGGTGGAGTGGATAGGTGGAAAAGGAGATAGGCAGGTAGGACAAGTCTGGACAAGTTATGGGGACAGTGCTGAGCTGGAAGTTTGGAACTAGGGTGAGGTGGGGGAAGGGGAAATGAGGAAACTGTTGAAGTCCACATTGATGCCCTGGGGTTGAAGTGTTCTTCGAAGCTCCTTGGATGCTGCCTGAACTGCTGTGCTCTTCCAGCACCGCTAATCCAGAATGACAGTTATCTGTCTGGTTTCACTGATTTTCTTCATAGCAGCTTGATACTACTAAATGGCTTGCAAGACCATTTCAAAGGGCATTTAAGAGTGGACCACATTACTATGGATCTGGTGGCCCAAAAATACACAGATGACAGATACCTTTCCTCTAAATGAATCATTATTGAATTTTTTCATTAATCAACAATAGTTTCACAGTCATACAAACAAGGAGCAGGAATAAGCTGTCGGCCTATCAAGCCTGCTTTACTATTTAATATAATCATGACAGATCTGATTATAACCACAAATCCACATTCCCACCTATCCCTGATAAGCTTTACATTATCTCTATGTCACTGGATCCCTTTACAGTAATAATGCCATAATGCTAAGACTTAGGTCAAGAAATATGTATTTAAACTGCACACATAGCTTTCTTTTTCAACTCATCGTCAGAGATGGGCTGTTGTTCTGCTCACCAAAAAGGAAACAGCAAGGCATTTTAATAATTTGACAGATCTTATCTGGCCATTATGAGCATTTTCATCTCATCCAAAAATACATGAATCACTCACTGTGCATACAGCCCACCTTCCAATGAAAATTAAGATTTGAATTCAGCAATGGGTTGTGTTCAGGTTTTCTCAATGTGTGAGTCTTATTATGCCCCCATTCTCCCACCAGCAAAAATAGGATATCAGAAGTGGGGGTGGGATTTCTGGATCCAGGTTTCCATATCCATTTTGGACATATTTGGAACCTGCGCAAGTTGACAAAACTCTAAGCAAGGAGTGGTTTTGAATAATCAAATCGAGAGATAATGTCAGCATGGATAAGGGGTTCAGCAGCAGCCAAGTTATGCAACATCACAGAGATGGAAATAGACAATCTAAGTGATGGTGAATGGGATCGGCGTCTTACCTTAGAGACACAAAGGCTGAAAACGTTGGTTTCGGGTCAAACAATTGTCAGGGAGAGTTGATGTAGTCAGTAACTAGGAAATGGAATTCAGAGCGAAGACTAACAACAATGGATTCAGTCTTCCTAATGTTTATTTGGAGTAAACTTCTGCTCATTTGGTAATGGATGCCAGTGTAACAGCCAAATAATTTAGCACCAATGAAGGATTTGTTCTTAGATTAGATTACTTACAACGTGAAAACAGGCCCTTCGGCCCAACAAGTCCACACCGACCCGCAACCCACGCACACCCATTCCCCTACATTTACCCCTTCACCTAACACTACAGGCAATTTAGCATGGCCAGTTCATCTAACCTGCACATCCTTGGACTGTGGGAGGAAACCAGAGCACCTGGAGGAAAGCCACACAAACACAGGGAGAATGTGCAAACTCCACACAGTCAGTCGCCTGAGGCGGGCATTGAACCTAGGTCTCTGCTAACCACTGTGCCACCGTGCCACCCTTGAGAGGGGAATTGGTCAGATAGAGTTGTACCTAAATCATGATGGGACCAGAGTCTTGGTTAATCACAGAAAAGGTGCTGTGGAAAGGGCTTTAAACTAAATACTTGGTGGGGGGAGGAGAAAACAGTTACATGGAATGTTATGGAAAATATTAAAGGTGGGGTAAAGACTCACCAGAGTTTTTTAAGGTTTTGTAGAACAATTAATAGGACAGATAGTGTGGAAAAGGTCAGGAATCTAATTTCAAGTACAGCAGATGAGGAGACAACCAGGAGAAGGGGGGCAGTCAATGCAGAGTTGAGGATGTGGAACTTAAACGCATAGAGTCTACGGAATAAGGTGGATGAGCTTGTAGCGCAGTTGGCAGGTGTGAAATTGAGGGTATCATAGAGAAGTGACTGCAAGAGGATCAGGGCTAGGAAGTAAATATCTAAGCATATACATCATATCGAAAAGTCACACCGATGGGCAGAAGGAATGGGGTTGCCTTGTTAGTAAGAAATGAAATTAAATTGGTAGCAAGAGGTGATGCAGTCAGAAAGTGTAGAATCTGTGTGGGTAGAGTTGCGATGAATCATAAAGGAAAAAAAGACCCTGATGGGATTTGTGCACAGGCCTGCTAGCAGTAGTCAGGATGTGGCCAAGAAAAGAAATCAAGAGATAGAAAAGGCATGTAAGAAAAGTCACTATTACAATTATCCGGGGGACTTCAATATGCAGATGAACTGGGAAAATCAGATTGGTAGCAGATCTCAAGGAAATGAATTCGTGAAATGTCTACAAGGTGTTTTTTTTTAACAGCTTGTGGTACAGCCCACTAGGATATAGGCAATTCTGAATTTGGTGATGTATAATGAGGCTGACTTGATTAGGGAGCTTAAGGTGAAAGGTCCCAGAGTGGGCAGTGACTGTAATATGACGGAATTCACCCTGCAGTTTGAGATTGAGAAGTTGAAATCAGATGTAACGGTTTTGCAATTGAGTAAAGATAAATAAAGGACATGAGAGAGTAGCTGGCTAGAGTTGATAGGAAGGGCAGCTGAGTAGGGAAGGTAGTGGAGCAGCAATGACAAGAGTTTCTAGGATTAATTCGGGAGGCAAAGGAAATATTCATCCCTAAGGGGAGGATGAGGTAAGCACGGCTGACACGTGAAGTCAGGGACAGCATAGCAACAAAAGAAAAAGCATACAATGTGGTGAAGATTAGTGGGAAACCAGAGGTTTGGGAAGCCTTTTAAAACTAGCAGAGAATAACTTAAAAAAAACAATAAGGGGGCGGAGAAGATGAAATATGACAGTAAGTTAGTCAGTAATCTAAAAGAAGACTGCAAGAGATTTTTAAATTTCTAAAAGATAAGAGGGAGGCAAGAGTGGACATTGAATCATTGGAAAATGAGACTGGAGAAGTAGTAATGCAGAACAAAGAAATGGTGGAGGAACTGAATAGGTACTTTGCATCAGTTTTCACAGTGGAAGACACCAAGAGCATACCAGAACTTCAAAAGAGTCAGGTGAGTGCAGCGGCCATCACTAAGGATAAGATGCTGGGGAGATTGAAAAGTTTGATAAATCACTCAGAGCAGATGGGCTACACCCAGAGCTCTGAAGGAGATAGCTGAGGAGACAGCTGAGGAGACTGTAAAGACATTGGTGATGACCTTTCAGAAATCACTGGAGTCAGAGTGCTTTCCAGAGGACTGAAAAATAGCTGGTAGAACACCCCAATTAAGAAAGGAGGGAGACAGAAGACAGGAAACCATAGGCTGGTTAGCTAGATCTCGGTTGTTGGTAAGATATCAGAGTCCATTATTAAGGATCCGATTGCAGAATACTTGGAAGTGCATGGTTAAAAAAATGGGCTTTGACAAAGGGAGGTCATGCCTGAGAAATCTATTGGATTCTTTAGAGGAGATAACAAGCAAGTGAGACAAAGGAGAGCCAGTGGATATATCTGTTTGGATTTCCAGAAGGCCATTCACAAGGTTCTGCACAGGAGGCTACTAAACAAGCTACAAGCCCATTGTGCTCAGGGCAAGGGACTGGCATGAATAGAAGATTGGTGACTAGCAGAAGGTGGAGAGTAGGGATAAAGGGATCTTCTTCAGGATCGCAGCTGATGACTAGTGGAGACCTGCTGGGGTCTGTGTTAGGACCACAACTATTCACAACATGCATTCGCGATCTGTATGAAGAAACAGAGGGCATTTTGCAGATTTCAAAGTTTACAGATAACACAGGCAGGTGGAGATGAGGGTAGTTTTGAGGAAGTAGGAGGCTGCAGAAGGACTTCGCTATGCTAGAAGAGTGGGCAAAAGAAGTGAGAAATGAAATCGAATGTGGGAAAGTGTGGGATTATGCACTTTGGTAGGAAGATTATAGAGGCAGATGGGTTTCTAAATGAGGAAAGGCTTTGAAAATCTGAAGTACAAAGGGTTCTTGGGAGTTCTAGTTCCGAATTCTCATAAGATTAACATACAAATGCAGTTGACAGTTAGGAAGGCAAATGCCATGTTACCATTTGTTTCAAGAAGGCTAGAATACAAAAAGTGAAGTGTACTGCTGAGACTGCTAAAGGAATTACATTTGGAATATTGTGAGCAATTTTGGGCTCAACATCTAAGGATGGATGTGCTGGCATTGGAGGGGGTCCAGAGGAGGTTTACATGAATACTCAGAGTTATGGATAGTGTGGCCATGGAGCAAATGTTTCTACTAAAAGGAGTGACTAGGACATGAGGGCACAGCCTCAGACTGAAGGGACAACTGTTTAGAACTGAGATGAGGAGGAATTTGTTCAGTCAAAGGGTGATGAATTTGTAGAACTCATTGCTGCAGAACGCTGTGGAGGCCAAGTCATTTAAGACCAAGATAGATGGTTCATGATTGGTAAGAGGTCGGAGGGTTACAGAGAAAAGGCAGGAGAATGGGGTAGAGAAACAGATCAGCCTTGAATGAATAGCAAAGCAGACTCTGTCAGCCAAATGATCAAATTCTGCTTCTATGCCTTATGGACTTATGGGTGTCATCATTATCTGAAAAATAGGGAAACCCAAAGAGAGATCCTATGTGTACAACAAAAGTAATTGTGCAAGAACAGAAAGCCATAGATATGTAGCTCTGCATGCAAGATAGTCAACAATGGAATCACCCAACTGCAAGATAAAGCTGTTGGAGGAGGATGTTTCAGTCAACTGGGCCAAAGACTGTTAGCAGATTGAGAAAGATTAGGAAGAATTGTTTATTTTGGTCTCAACCATACAGGATATCATTTGTGACTTTGATAAACGCTATTTTACTCCTGTTGGATGGGCAGAAACCTGAGTAAAGGGATTCAGAGGCTCGGTTACCTTCTAGTCCCTGTTTCACATTACCCTTCAAACATGGTGTTCCCACTGGCATTCAATTTAGCAACACATTCCAGCTTTTTTTTTAATTCATAACAGCTCACTCCACGATGCAAAAAGCCAATTTAATTCACAACCTTGTCAAACACCACAGATTCTGTCATCTGGAGAACAAGTGCACAGATTGTAAGGTTGCAGTAAGTACCAAAATCTGAATTCTAGTCCCAGCCAACCAATCAACTACACCTTGGAATTTAAGTCTATCAAACACTACATGCAAGGAGAAAATTGGAAAAAAGAAGTAGAACTGATTACTTCTAATGCTCCATGACTTGTTCTTCCAATCATGATTTCCTTGGATTTGAGATTCACAAGGCTGCATCAAGTACCAAACAGAGGAACACAAAACTGTGAAAGGGTCAATTGTGTTTCTTTGCAGCAGCTATTTCAATTTTTGGATAAAACTGAACAATCTAAAGAATAGCAAATTATGGGAAAAGTTACTGACTTACATGACGATTGCAGTCTTTCTGCTTATCTTCAAGGGTTCAATGGATCAGTCTTAGAAACATCATATAAAATATTATAGGTGATGTCTGCATGCTCTACCTTGTCTCCAAGAAAGTTTTTGACCACCTAAGTAGCCTTGGAGGTGAATTTCCCCAACTATTTTTTTCCTGTTTTGTTTTGGGTGATTTTATGGTTATTTTGCTCTCCCAGGCCAGTACATGACAGATGGTTGCCTCCTGGCTATGTGGGCATGCAGATTGAGCTGCATCGTTGGGATGCTCCCAATGTTGTGGTTGTGTAGAATAGGATAGATGGTTCTTTCCTGTCTGTTAATATCATTTTTTGTCACTGGCTTCCTCCCCTCATAGGACTTTATAATTTGAAAACTGAGACCATTATATCACTAAAACTTCAAAGTGTGATTACATTTTCATTCATAATTTTCAAATATTTAGTGCACCACATTTCAGCTTGAACCATACATATCAGCTCTAGCACTAATTAAGAACAGGGAGGATCTTGTTGTGGAGTTTGGAACAAGCATGAGGCACTGTTGCCATTTGAAACTCCAGAAGGTCAAACTTCCTTCTCATCCCATAGAAAAAAAAGACCTGATGGTTCTGTTTTGTCTCTATTTTTCTTCCACGACCAGACTCAGGGAATAAGGTCTTTTATAGCAGACCACAGCTGAGACTGCAGGATACAGGAAAGAGGGATAGAAAGACCAGGAGGTGAGGAGCAGGAGTGCAATGGAAAGAGGTAAAGATCAGTGGCTAGAATAGAGTGGGGAATCAGAGGTTGGCAGGCAGATCAGAAGGTATGGTAGGATAGTCATGTTTGGTGATGGTGGGTAATTGGTGAAACAGGTAAGCTGGCTCCAGCAATTGGAAAGACACTTACCTCCTAGATCCAGTAGTCCTTGCTTCCCTTTATCCACTCAGCTTCCCTAGGCCCAGAAAATACAGCTACTCAGGGTAAAATTTAAAACAATAGCTACAGATAATTAATAATCAACCTGTTTGGAGATGTTATTACTCACTTTGGGCACAGGAGGACTTAAATCAAGGCTCCTGGATTGTAAATAGAGACATTACCACTGTGCAAATGACAGCAATATATGAAACGTACAGACTGATATGAATAGTTAAATGGCAATCCATCTCTTCGATATGGGTTAATTGCCTACCATCCCATTCCTACACAATCAAAATTGCACAGGAGCATTGGAGAGAATCAGACTTCAAAATGTTCCACTTAATCCAACCTAAACCTTCAGTTTTCAGAGATTAAAATGCTTGCAGTATGCACAGAAACACATTAATGTAGTCTCTGAGCTTCTGATCAAAGAATGGTTAATAGTTCAGCAGCACAGCCTTTCTTCATGCAGATAATCAGCCTTTCCAGGGCAAAACAAAATAACAGAGAAAAAGGAACAACAGGTGAAAGTCAAGAGTCAGGTGTACTCATTATTATCACAAAGACACAGTTAATGGGTTTAATAGCCTGTGAACAGTTTTTAAAAAAAGCTGGAATGAGGTGAAAAAGTCCTGGAAATCTCTTCCCAAGCTATTAAATCCATTATCTGTACGTTTTGATAGAAGTCACAATGCCTGACTTGACTTTCATCTACTGTTCACCCATCACCCTTTGTTAACACCCAAGTTACAAACCAAGTTAGCTCTCTTCCAATTTATAGTTCTGTGGTGAAGCATCTGTGAAAAATATAATGTGAATTTTCTGTCTATCGATGCCAATGAGTCTATTGTATGCCATTTCCAGCATTTTCTGACTTTGTTTTAGATGACTTTTCGCATGCGATATTTTCGTCCTTTCTGAAAATGTCTTTAAAAAAAACACATTAATTCTTCTCTGCTCCTCCAGCAATGAATTTAAGTTCTCAACTCCAGAAACGAAACCTCTTTTGAAAAGTGTGACATCTCCACATGCCACATCAGCCATCACTGTCACCTCTTGAGATACTGAAAATTAGTGGCAAACAGCCTACCAGTGTTGAATTGGAAACTGTCTGTGGGTTTCTGTCGTGTAGTGACTGAAAGGTTTGAATTTATACTGTGCAAGGGAGCTTAAAATTGACAGAGAAAAATGTATTTCATTTCAACAGTTTGAGTTATATTCAAACAACACCCAGGCATGAATGACCAGTGCATTAAATCATTCCACCCAATATTTACGTACATTTTGTCCCTTGCAACATTTTTAAATGGCAGGATATTAGAAATTGTTTCAATGGATTTTGCATTTTAAGTTTGCGAGATGTGAATGTTAAAGCTGCAAGATATTGAAATTTATCTATGCCCTGAGAAGACATTTATAGATTCATAGAGTCATACTGACTGGAAGCAGACCCTTCGGTCCAACTAGCTCATGCCGACCATAAACTAAACTAAACTAGTCCTCTTTGCCTGCGTTTAGCCCTCATTCCTCCAAACCTTTCCAATTCGTGCACTTATCCAAATGTCTTTTAAATGTTGTAACTGTACCTTCATCAACCATTTTCTCTGGCAGCTCATTCCATATACAAATCGCTCTATCTGAAAAACTCGCCTCTCGTGACCTTTTTAAAACTTTCTCCTCTCACCTTAAGAGTATGGCCCCTCAGTTTTGAACACTCCCACCCTCAGGAAAAGACCTTTGCTGTGCACTTTACCTATGCCCCTCATGATTTTATAAACCTGTATAAGGTCACCTTTCGATCTTTTATGTTCCAGTGAAAAAGTCCCAGCCTATCCAGCCTATTTTTATATCTCAAACCCTCCATTCCTGGCAACATCCTGGTAAATCACTTCTGAACCCTCTCCAGTTTAATAGTATTCTTCCTATTACAGGGTGACTACAACTGCACACAGTACTCCAAAAGAGGGCTCACCAACATCCTGTACAACCTTAACATGACATCTGAGTCCAATACTCAAAGGTCTGAGTAGTGAAGGCAAGTGTGCTGACCGATTTCTTGACCATCCTGTTTACCTTTGATGCAAATTTCAAAGAATTAGGTACCTCAACCCTTAGGTCTCTATGTTCTACAACACTGTCCAGGGCCCTAAGATTAACTCTATAAGTTCTGCTCTTTTTTGTTTTACCAAAATGCAGCACCTTGCATTTATCCAAATTAAACTCCATCTGCCATTCCTCAGCCCATTAAAGCAATTGATCAAAAAGATCTCTTTGTAATCTTAGATAACCTTCCTCATTGTCCAATAAACCACCAATTTTAGTGCCATCTACAGAGTTACTAACCTATCCTCCACATTCTCATCCGAATCATTTATATGGAGAAACTGAGGACTGCAGATGCTGGAGAGCCAGAGTCAAACGTGTGGTGCTGGAAAAGCACAGCAGGTCAGGCAGCATCCGAGGAGCAGGAGTGTTGATGTTTTGGGCATAAGCCCGTCAGCAGGAATGCGAAGGGGGAAGGGGGCTGAGAGGGATTTGGGGGGGGAGGTGGGACTGAGGGGAAGGTAGTTGGGATGGCAATAGGTGGATGCAAGTGGGGGTAATTATGATAGGTCAGTGGGGAGGGTGGAGCAGATAGTTGGGAAGGAAGATGGAAAGGTAGGACAGGTCAAAAGGGTGGTGCCGAGTTGGAGGGTTAGATGTGGGATGAGGTGGGGGGAGGGGAGGTTTGGAAACTGGTGAAGTCAATGTTGATGCTGTGTGATTGTAGGGTCGCAAGGTGGAGGATGAGGCATTCTTCCTCCAGTTGGTGGGTGGATTTGATTTGGCAGTGGAGGCAGGCCAGGACTTGCATGATGTTTGGGGAGTGTGAGGGGGAGTTGAAATGGTTGGTCACAACTTGGTGGTGTTGGTTGGTGCATGCAGAGCAGAGATGTTCCCTGAACTGCTCTGCGAGTTGATGTTCTGTCCCTCTGATGTAGAGGAGACCACATCGAGAGCTATGGATGTGGTAGATAAGGTAGGTAGGTGTGCAGGAAAATCTCCATTAGATTTGAAATTCTCCTATAGGGCCTTTGACTGAGGTGAGGGGGAAGGTGTGGGCGCAGATTTTACATTCGGTGCAGAGATTTGGGAGTGGAAGGTGAGGGCTGGGGTGGTGGTGGAGGGTGGGGGGGGGGGGGGGGTTGTGGTCCTATTCTTGTTGCAGTTGCAGGGGTGGTGTTCAAGGGGTGGTGTATGGAAAGTGGAGGAGATGTGCTGGAGAGCATTGTTAATCATGTGAGAGGGGAAATTGCGGTCCTTGAAGTAGGAGGCCATCTGGGATATCCTGGAGTTGAATTGTTCCTCCTGTGAGCAGATACAGCGGAGGCAGGGGAATTAGGAGTAAGGAATCATGTTTTTACAGGAGATGGGGTGGGGGAAGTTTAATCAAGTAGTAGCTGTGGGAGTCAGTGGGTTTGAAATAGATGTCAGTGTTGAGTCACTCTCTGGAGACTGAGAGGAGAGGTCCAGGAAGGAGAGGGAGGTGTCTGAGATAGAGTCATAGAGTCATAGAGATGTACAGCATGGAAACAGACCCTTCAGTCCAACCCGTCCATATTGACCAGATATCCCAACCCAATCTAGTCCCACCTGCCAGCACCCAGCCCATATCCCTCCAAACACTTCCTATTCATATACCCTTCCAAATGCCTCTTAAATGTTGCAACTGTACCAGCCTCCACCACTTCCTCTGGCAGCTCATTCCATACACATACCACCCTCTGTGTGAAAAAGTTGCCCATTAGGTCTCTTTTATATCTTTCCCCTCTCACCTTAAACCTATGCCCTCTAGTTCTGGACGACCCGACCCCAGGGTCTATTTACCCTATCCATGCCCCTCATAATTTTGTAAACCTCTATAAGGTCACCCCTCAGCCTCCGACGCTCCAGGGAAAATAATTCCAGCCTGTTTAGCCTCTCCCTGTAGCTCAAATCCTCTAATCCTGGCAACATCCTTGTAAATCTTTTCTGTTCCCTTTCAAATTTCACACCATCTTTCCATTAGGAAGGAGACCAGAATTGCATGCAATATTCCAACAGTAGCCTAACCAATATCCTGTACAGCCGCAACATGACCTCCAACTCCTGTACTCAGTATGGTCCATGTGAACATGAGGTCAGGGTAGAAGGTACTGCTGAAGTTGATGAACTGTTCAACCTTCTCATGGGAGCATGAGGTGGTACTGAGTCATCAGTATAGCAGAGGAAAAGGTGGGGGATGGTGCTGGTTAACTCTGGAAGGGGGACTGTTCCACAGAGGTAGGCATAGCTGGGGCCCATGCGGGTATCTACAGCTACCCCTCTGGTTTGATGGAAGTGGTAGGATTTGAAGGAGAAGTTGTTGAGGGTGCAGAACTGGTCCTTATAGTGATCTTAATGTGGTCTCCTCGACATCGGGGCGACAGAACGCCAACTCATAAAGCAGTTCAGGAAACATCTCTGGTCCACACGCACCAACCCCCACTTTCAACTCCCCTTCCCACTCCCCCAATGTCATGCAAGTCCTGGCCTGCCTCCACTGCCAAATCAAATCCACCTGCCAACTGGAGGAAGAACACCTCATCTTCCATCTCTGAACTCTCCAACCACACAGCATCAACATTGAACTTATCAGTTTCCAAATTTTCCTTCCCTCCACCTCATCCCAGATACAACCCTCCAACTTAGCACCACTCTATTGAACGGTCCTACTTCCCATCTTCCTTCCTGCCTATCTGCTCTACCCTCCCCACTGACTATCACAATTACCTCCCACCTGCATCCACCCATTGCCTTCCCACCTACCTTCCTCCTAGTGCCATCCCCATTCCCGTATTTATCTCTCAGCCCCCTTACCCCTCCACATTCCTGTTGCAGGCCTTATGCCCAAAACATCGACCGTCCTGCTCCTTGGATGCTGCCTGACCTGCTGTGCTTTTCCAGCACCATAAATCAGTTATATAAATGACAAACAAAAGTGGACCCAATATTAACTGTATGGAACACTGCTGGTCACAGGCCTCCAGTCTAAAAAACGGCCCTCTACCACCACTCTCTGTCTCCTAACATCAAATCAATTTTGTATCCAACCGGTGAGCTCACCCTGAATCCCATGTGATTAAACTTTACTAATTAGTCTATCATGTTGAATCTTGTCAAAGGCTTTATTAAAGTTCATGTAAAAACATCTACCATTCTGTCCTCAACAATCATTTTCGTTACTTCCTCAGAACATTCAATCAAGTTTATGGGATATGATTTCCCTCTCACAAAACCATGCTGACTACCCCTAATGAGTCCTTGTCCCTCAAGTGCATGGAAATCCTATCTTTCAGAATCCCTTTCAATAATTTATCCACCACCGATGTCAGGCTCACCGATCTATAGTTCCTAGGCTTCTCCTTTCAACCTTTCTTAAATAAAGGCACAGCATTAGCCACTGTACAGTCCTCCAACACATCAGATGATATAAATATTTCTGCTCGGAGAACCACATTTCTTCCCTAACTTCCCACCTTTCTGTTTTCTAAGACATCTTCTTCTGTAATGTGAACTGATTTTCAAAACATCAATATTTATTTGCCCAAGTTCTCTAGTCTCCATTTCTTTCTCCACAGTAAAATGTGATGTGAAATATTTATTTAGCATCTCTCTCATCTCCTGAGATTCAACACTGAGATGACCTCATTGATCTTTAAGGGGCCTTTTCTCTCACTAGATGCTCTTTTACCCTTAATGTACATATAGAATCTCTTTTGATTATCCTTAACTTTATCTGCCAAGGCTGTCTCATATCCCCTCTTTGCCCTCTTGATTTCCCCTTAAGAATGCCCTTACTTCCTTAAATTCTTGAAGAGATTAATTTGATCCCAGTTGTTTTATATCTAATAAATGATTCTTTCTTATTCTAGAATCTTAATATCTTCCATTTGTTATTCCCTACTCTTACTAGCCTTATCTTTCATTCTCAAGAGGAATATAATGTGTCTGAATTCTCATTATCACACTTCTGAAAGCCTCCCATTTGTCAGTCATCCCTTTAGCTGTGAAAGGTCTACTCCTATCAACTTTTGAAAGTTTTTATCCCATAGCATTAAAATTTGTCTTAGTCCAATTAAGGATTTTAACTTTTATGGAAGACTAATCCTTTTCCATAACTATTTTAAAACTAAGAGAGTTATGATGATGAGTGCCAAAGTGTTCACCTACAAATACTTCAGTCACTTGTCCTGCCTTACTTCCCAAGAGAAGGTTAAGTTTTGCTCTTTCTCTCATAAGTACATTTACATACTGATATAGAAAATATTCTTGGACAAATTTAACAAATTCCTCAGCATCCAAGCCTTTAACAGTTTGTCAGTTTTTATTCAGAGCACAATTCTTTAGGTTATCTCATTCTCTGACTTGCTGGTGTCTGCTTTTCTAAATAAATTACACTTTTCTGATTCAGAGCCATCCTCATCTGTCTTTCGATTTTAACTGCTACCTAGGAACACCGCAGTGACCTTCTCTATTAGTTTAAAAGCTGCCGAAATAGAATTAGCAAATCTCCCCGCCAGGATATTGGTCCCTTTCCAGTTCAAGTGAAATCCACTCCTTTTGAACAGGTCTCTTCTGCCCCAAAAGAGATTCCAATGACCCAAACATCTGAATCCTTGAACATTGCACATCTCCTCAGCCATTGATTTACTTGTCGATATTAGAGTGGTGCTGAAAAAGCACAGCAGGTCAGTCAGCATCCGAGGAGCAAGAAAATCGACGTTTCGGGCAGGAGCCCTTCATCAGGAATCATTAATGCAGTCGCCCTGTAATAAAGCAGAGGTTACTACCTTTGAGGTTCTGCTTTTTAGATTATATTCCCTGCAATATAGAAACAGGCCCTTCAGCCCAACAAGTCCACACCAACCCTCTGAGGAGTAATCCACCCAGATCCATTCCCCTACATTTATCCCTGACTAATGCATCTATCACTATGGGCAATTTAGCATGGCCAATTCACCTGGCCAGCTCATCTTTGGATCGTAGGAGGAAACCGGAGCATGTGGCTCAGTGGTTAGCACTGCTGCCTCACAACACCAGGGACCCAGGTTTGATTCCAGCTTCGAGCGACTGTCTGTGTGGAGTCTGCACATTCTCCCCATGTCTGTGTGGGTTTCCTCTGGGTACTCCGGTTTCCTCCCACAGTCCAAAGGTGTACAAGTTAGGTGGGTTGGCCATGTTAAATTGCCCATTGTGTTAGGAGTAAATATAGGATAGGGGAATAAGTCTGGGTGGGTTACTCTTCAGAGGGTTGGTGTGGACTTGTTGGGCTGAAGGGCCTGTTTCCATACTGTAGGGAATCTAATCTAATCCAGTCTCTGTGCCTCAGGCTAATTAGTTCTTCAGCTAGGTTTGAAATTGTTCTCTTCCTCTGTAGCACACTTTGGAAAAGCTCAAAACATGTAGATTAGATTAGATTACTTACAGTGTGGAAACAGGCCCTTCGGCCCAACAAGTCCACACCGACCCGCCGAAGCGCAACCCACCCATACCCCTACATTTACCCCTTACCTAACACTATGGGCAATTTAGCATGGCCAATTCACCTGACCTGCACATCTTTGGACTGTGGGAGGAAACCGGAGCACCCGGAGGAAACCCACGCAAACATGGGGAGAACATGCAAACTCCACACAGTCAGTCGCCTGAGGTGGGAATTGAACCCTGGTCTCTGGCGCTGTGAGGCAGCAGTGCTAACCACTGTGCCACCGTGCCGCCCACAACTAACCACGCGCCTATCCCGTTCCCTCTCCCAATTGCTGGCATGTTCTACAACTCATCCTGAAGCAGTAAAGCTGCTGGATTTATTGTGGCCAGCAGGATTAGGACCTGCTTTGAAAATAAATGGATCTTCCCAGCCACTCTTCTTGAAGAATACCACCACAACAGGATTAACTTTGCCATGCCTATGAACCTGAGAGTTCAAGAAGTAGAAGATTATAAAAAAGAGAACTTGCTTGATATAGCCCTTTTCAAGACCTCATTGCGTCTCAACGCCGTTTACAACTAATTACTTTCTTTTGAAGTGTAATTACTGCTGTATCACAGAAAGAAGCAGCTCACATGCACCCATAAGTGACCTCGATTTCACCAGGTCTCCAGGGATATTCTGGGCGGGGTGCAAAAATGCCAAATGAAGGCAATGGTTGGAGTGCTCATCATCTTCCTGTTATCATGGAACTTGTTTAACAGCAGGGAGTATGGTGGGCACCATTCCCACCCAGATGCCAATGGCACTGCTTGAGAGGCGAATTAAGAAACTTTTCAAGCTTCTGGTGACATTTTATTGATTCACATTAGAGGGAGACTGTAAGGTGAACCTTGGCACCCTCTTTTCCGCATTTATTGGGGGATCCACGAGGATCCCGCCTCAGCACAATGGCCTTCCGGTAGCATCAAACCCAACCGCTCCCCACCCCCCACCCCCCACCCCCCCATCACTCACCATGGCCCTCACCAATACACTCACACACACCCATCCCATCCCCAATTCTAACATGCCTTTGGCTCTGGCAACCCTGAAGCACGTTTGCTTGTTTCCTTCCAAAGACATTAGCCATTGCTGGTTCGTGCTGTGTGTACTCCTAAATGATCTGACTGATCACTAGCTCTTTGAGACTGGTTCTTTTCAATGGACTGGTTCCCTGGAAGCAGAATGCAGGTGGAGTGTCCCCAGCCAGCATGACTGAAGTGGGATTGCCCCAAGCTTTGTGGCTAATTGCTCTCTTGACAAAACGAAAACATTGATATCATGATATCATTTAAAGGATAAAGATTGGCTTGAATACCAGAGAGAACTCTCTTGCTCTTCTTTGTGCAGTGTTTGAAAGTACTTAAGAAGATAGAAATGGCCTCAACTTAATACCTCACCTGCAAGACAGCTATTCTGAAAATGCAGCACTGCATAAATACTGTACTGGAGGCTTGATTATTTACATAAGTTGGAAGCATGGGGCTCAGAGACCAGATGTCTACCTGTTAGACAATGACTTAAATAAAATAACTATGAAGTGAAAGGTATATCTGACACTTGTCTGAGATTCTCCATTGAAATGAATTAAACAGTCAGGTGCATTGATTATGTTGAGTTGTAAATCTAAGTTCCACTGCCTCCAACAAAGCCCTACACAAGAATTTAAGAACGAGTTACAATTACAAAGAGACACAAAGGAATTTATTGCATAGAAATAAACAGTTTGTCAATCTTGTTCATGGTGGCCGAAGGTGACCTACAAAATTCATTCCCACCTTTCAGCTCTTGGTCCAAGGTCTCACGGTTATAGCACTTCAAGTATATCATCAGATTTGTTTTTTTTTTACATACAAAGAGTTTCTGCTTCTACTGAGCTTTCAGACAGTGTGTTCCAAATTCTTACCATGCTTTGAGTGAAATAAATACTTCTCAATGCATTTTAAGCCCTTGACCAATGCATTAGGTTTACATTCACTGCTATCTGCTCAAGTAAATGGGTCTGTCTTATTTTATGTCATTACAAGAACACTTCACGTAATTCTGCTCATGCTGATACAGGGAGGTGATGATTTTAGAAAGGCAACAAAGGAGATTCTGAAGAATGCTGCCATGATTAGTAATCTATCTTTGAGGGAATACTGGGCAGGCTGGTGTCATTTTCATTGGCTGAGGAGAGTGTGTTATCTAAATGTAACACAAAGCAAAGTACATGGATTCTATTTACTTGAAGTTATCTGGGAGTTCATTTACTGCTAAACTAACACATTTGTACAATGTAATGTCTAGACACAGCCAGTACCTCAAGTGCTATGGCAGTAGAGAACCTGTGGCCTGTGGTCATTTGATAACATCCAGGTATTTGGTTCATTTACATCTTGAACTTTTAAAGGGGCATTATGCCAAGGGTAATAGCATACCATTCCTTTTTTAAACCAAAGATGGCATTCATATGCTATAATTAAAATAAAATAGTTGGTGAAAGCAAATGTGATTCTAAACGGAGAGTTGTAATATTTACAAGTGTAAGAATCCATCTTATCATTTCAGTGGCTTGAGCTCATTTTGAGACCTTCTTATGGTGGAACCTTCTGGAAGTATGGTCTTTGCTGTTGTCTTATTAATGTGTTGTTCGTTGCCCTGCTGTTCCATCATAATCTTATCATCACAGTGTGTTCTTTCGTTCATTCTTTTCCATATGCTGAACTCATTGTCAGAAATGATTTCAAAAGACCCTCAATTTGTCTACCACAGATGGGCTGAAGTGTTCCTTACCTGCCTGACAATAAGAAATTTGGAGAAATAATCAGTGACTAAATGAATTTGCCCCATCAAAAGTAAATAGATCAATGGAAATTTTAAACCAAATGATTTCTGGAATCTCAAGTGGGTATGGAGGTTCTGCACATTTTTGTAGCTGATCGCTCTGGCATGCCTCATACACATCAGCAAATTTTCTATTAGTCCATGGCCAGTATATCTTATCACATACTGGTCATCTCAACCAATATATGCTAAGCTGTCCTGGGTGGAGTTGCATTAATATGTCCTGGCAGATAATGCCAATAGAGATACTGAGTTCGTATATCATGTCAGGTCATCCTTCAATATAGTGCCTTAAGAAGTGAGTTGTTAACTATTTCTGATTGAAACTGGTTGGCCAAAATGGAAAGTATCAATTTTGAGCATATCTTCCACCTATTTGTCCAAGCTGTCAATTTGTAGATTCAGTGAAATGTCTGCATCCTTATTTGGATTTAGCAATCTGCTCAGCACATTTGAGGTAAGCATTTTGCTACCAAGTTTGGTGAGAGATGTTGAAGGCATAAGCAGTACTTTTACCAGATGTTGTGTGGTCCTCCTGGTACCTATATTTCCAGATCAGGCTGTAGTTCTGCCACTGCTGGTCCATTCATGTCTACCAGGTAAAGTATTAGTAACTTCCACTCTGATTGTTATAGTATCAATATAAAGGAATGACAACCCATTGAATGCAGTTCATTTAGCAATTTGCAGTTGTCAGTTGTACCATTGAGTTCCAATAATTCTTCAGAATTTGGATGATAAAATATTTGCACTAGCTCCCTTGTCAACTTTGGTCTTGAGTATATGTTTACCAGTTTCTTTTGACAAATGAGGTTGACGATGGGAAAAAAAACCTCCAGTTGGTTGACTTCACATAATGTGTTACATTCACAACATGAACAATTGTTCATCCTCTGTTCCATGATGCATCTTAACTCACAGAAATTGAGGAGCGTAGATGCTGAAGATCAGAGTCGAAGACTGTGGTGCTGGAAAAGAATCGCAGGTCAGGAAGCATTTGAGGAGCAGGAGAATCGACATTTCGGGGCATAAGCTATTCATCAGAAATTCCTGAAGAGTTTACACCCGAAATGTCGATTCCATCTCAACTTGGGTCTGTCTTCCAGTGAATTTAACATATCAGTTTACATTTACAAGGGTCCCTGATGTACTCCTTACTGCTGTTGTCAAGCTGCTGTGCCTGTCTTCAAAAGAACCGAAGGAGAGTCATGCCAGACTTGAAATATTATCTTTGTTTCTCTCTCCAAACTTGCTGTCAGACTTGCTGAGTTTCTGCAACATTTTTTGTGTTTGTGTCTATCTTCTATTCGGTTGTGTCCTGCTTTTCTCTCTGGCTTCATCCTTGTTTTTTTTGCATAGGTTGACGTGCTGGCCTTTTATACCACATTCCTGACAAATGCTGGACAGCTTTTCACTAAGTGGGACAGACTGCAATTGAGACAACATTTGCTTGCTTTTCTTGAGCTGGCTGCAACATAAATACTGTTTGTCGCACCTGGTGGTTGCAGGTGCTATTGTCCAACTGCAGCGGCTCCATACTTTCTGCCAACTTCAAGCAGTGAATCACCGATGTGAGCTTTCTTTGTCTTTTTTTATTCAGCTGTAGTATGTGGGTGTCGCTGACTCGGCCAGTATTTGTTGCCATCCATAGTTGTCTTTGAGAAGGTGGTAGTGAACTGCCAGTTCTACCACTGCAATCCATTGCTGTAGGTAGACCCACAATGCTGTTATGGAGAAAATTCCAGAATTTTGACCCAGCAACAGTGAAGGAACAGCAATATATTTTCAAGTTGAATTTTCTAAGAGGTCTTTTTGGAATGCTTTGAGAAGCATGATGCAATTGCCAACTCTATTCACTTCTGAGATAGTTCAGTCTCAAAACAAAGTCATATTTGTTGCCCTTGTTATAGCATCTGCTTATAAATTACCCATTGATACTATGGTCTTTGCCTCCAGGAAATCAATTCTAAGTAATAACTTCTAAAGTTAACTGGATATTTCTTGGCCTCTTCAGATATGAGTGAGGAATTGACTGTGTAACCCTCATTAGCAACTACTATAAGTATCTTCATAGAATGCTCAACTGGTTCTACAACTGCTTAGTTTATTATCCTTTATTTAAAGAGTTTGAACTTGGAAAATAAATCCATGTCTTTCCAATTCATGCTGAGGGATTTGATACTCATCCTTCTATGCTTTCCACATGGTACTAAATGTTCCTATTCTATTTTTTAGCTTGAAATGTACTTTAGGGTTTGTTCTGTTGGCCTTGCACTGTTCCTGAAAGCAGCCTATTTGAATTTAAAGTGCATCTTCTCTTTGTTCTGTCTAGGTTAATGCCTGTTATTCATTAAAATTTGAAATAGCCTTTAGAAATGGTAAGTTTGAATTCGTTAGCTGCTTACATGGACCTGACCAACTTGGAATTACTCACAGTTTGAATCGAAATGCCATTTCTTATGTTTTCTAAACAGTAGGAACTTCTCGTAACTGTTATATTTCATCCACCGCTGTTTCTCTTAGCTATCCAGCTTTTAAGGTTGGTACTTTACTTTTGAAAAAAAATAAAGAAAATCCAACTATGCACCATATAATAACATTGTTCCATTATCTATGTATCTATCTATGCATATTCTATTTCTTGAAGATCTCTATCATCTAAGCTTATATTAATTACCATCAAATTTCTACATTATTCTGTATGACCCATTGGAATAGAAAAAGATACCGCATGTGTCAAATGTGAAGGTTACTCAGCTATTATTTATCGCTGTGGTTTGTGTTGAAGAAGCACAAGGTCACAGGAGGCATCATTGTTAAAGACCTCAGGAACAAATTCCATTTCTCTACTGCACAAGTAATTAGTAGTTGCTGTTTGTTTGCAACAAGAGCAGAGATGCTGGGATTATGAAAACATCACTGGTAGTCACGGAACTTTGCAGTGCTTAAATTATGTGCAAGGAATGGAAACAGTGTTTAAAAGAAGGGAGTAAATAGCTTCTTTATGAGAACACTGAACACAACACTTTCCATTTGGCATTCCCTCAGGGTTGAGGATGAATTGTTTAGTTCACCTCCATAATTGTAACCACTTTCAGGAAAGGAGATGAATCTGACTGTGGAAATTACAGAGGCGCTTCCCTACTGTCCACCATGGGAAAGGTCATTGCAAGAATCCTCCTCAAATACTGGGAGGAGGTGGCTGAGGATCTCCTTCCTGAGTCTCAGTGTGACCACAACCTGCTGAGAGGCGCAACGGACATGATTTTTAGTGCATGACAAATCCAAGAAAAGTGCAGAGAATGCAGCAAAATGTTCCACATGGCCTTCTATCTCACAAAGACATTTCACCCTGTCAGCTAGAAGGGATTGTGAAACATACTCCTCTAATTCAGCTGCCAACAGAAATTCAACCTCATTCACTGGCTGCTTCACGATGACATGCAAGTGTCATCTGCACCAGCGTAACCACCACAGACCCAGTATGACCACAAACTAGGTTCAAGCAAAGCCTGGGTCATCACGCCAACACTCTTCTCCATCTTCCCCACTGCAACACTCTACCCTATCTCACTGCTGGAGTGGAGCTAACTAACATGACAAGTGAGAAACTATTCAACCTAAGTACAGCATGATCAGAATAGCTATGGCTGTGTGACAAAGGTTCGGATTTAGGTGCTGCAAGCTACAGGGGATATTTAAACAAGAACTAGCTAAGAACAAACAAATGGATGCCCAGAGGACTATGAGAGATATTAAGACTGATTGGAAGCAAGTCCCGAATAGTGAGTTTAAAATCTCATTAGAGATTTAATGCTGTAACAACCTAGCTGAAATAGATTTAGCTAATTTTAATCCAGTTTCCACTAATGGTGTCAATCCACCTCACTAACATCCTAGACTATTAAAGTCACAGCCTGTTATGCTCAAAATCATATTTAACAGTCAATATATCAAATTCTTGCCATGTCCCAACAGTGGGATAGATCCACCAGGCACTATGAAACAGGTCTGAGGGGCTGAATAACCAACGTTCATTCCTTTAGGGCACAGTGAGGTCAAAATTTTGGTTCTAGGTATACTTAACATTGATTCCAAGCACGTCAGAGTCGAATAGGTAAAAATAAGGGCAGAACATTTCTAGCTATGTGCTTTCTAACAATGAGAGGTGCAAGAGGGCAAAGGAATATTATCATCTCCTAGTTACCGTTCAGGTCACAGACCATCCTAACTGGAAATGTTCATTTTTTTTAATTCACTCATGGGATGTTGGTGCCACTGGCTGGGTCATCCTTAATTGCCCATCCTTAATTGTCTCTGAATTAAGTGACTTGCCGCGTCATTTCAGAGGGCAATACAGAGTCAACCACATTGCTGTGGGTCTGGAGTCACATGCAGATGGACCAGGTAAGGATATCGGATTTAAAGGGCATGGGTGAACTAAATGGGCTTTTACAATGGTTATATGGTTGCAATTAGACAAGATTTTAATTGCATTATCTGTCATGACTGGCTATCCTCAAAACTGACACTTAATCATTATTGGAAATTCAAACCTAGTAATTTTGCAGGAGTGCCTTCAGTACAAGGACTGCAATTATTCAAGAATCCAGCTCACAATCCCTTTCTCAAGGGAAACCTTGCCAAGGACACTTAAATCCCACAAGCACATTTATATAAAAAAGCTGTGCTTTACACAATGAGGTTGTATTGATCTTCCCCATCATCAATAAAGTCAGGGGTTGTGTTACAGCCACAAGTCTCCTATAATTACACACATAGAAGCCCAAAGTAAAACCAAGTCATTAACTAAATACACCTTAAAATGATCTACAACACCACTGAAAGTACCAATCAAAGTCCACTAAGTGTAAATAGCAAGGAGCAACCCAACTAGATAATCTGACGATGGTAGAAACTGAAGGATGAATGCTAATTATGACTAGACCAGTTAGTCTAACATTTATGGTGGGCACATTATTGGAGTCTATAACCAAGGATGGAGTAACTGGATACAAGTGGTGCCTCGGAATCCGAATTTAATTCATTTTAGGAGGCTGTTTGGATTGCGAAAAGTTTGGATTCCGAAACTATTTTCTCCATAAGAAATAATGGAAAGTGAATTAATCCGTTTCTGGACCCAAGAAAAAAACATTTTCAAGACAGTTTTAACTGCAAATGCGGATGATTAAGGTTAAAAAAATGAGTAAGTGACCTTAATATCAAGTAATAATAATAAAAACAAGAAATAAATGTACTAACATGAAAATAACTACATTTACCTTAGTGAGGAGTGCTAATGGTGCATGTGGAAGCTGGAGAGGAGGATGGAGGGAGAGGGTTTACTGCTTGGAAGGTGAGTCACCTTCCATAATAACATCAGGTAACTGTGCTTTTGCTGTTTGCTGTCTTTGTCTCTTCATTGTTGTAACACTAAGACCACTTGCAGAGGGCTGGGGCTCACTGGACTGGCTTTCTTTCGAGAACCACCTTTCCAAAATTGTCTGGTGTTGGCGACTTTTCTGAATTTTTCTAAAGTGGTCAATCACATTGTCATTGAACATGTTTATGCTCCTGTTGACCACTGCCTTGTTCGGATGCCACTTTTCAACAATGGCCTGTATTTTAGACCACAGGAAGCACAGTTCCTTAATTTCGGCACTGGAAATGTTCTCACTAGTTCCCTTTTCCTCCTCTGAAGCAATTTCCTCTGCCACTTCTTCTTGCTGCATCTTGTGGAGGTGCTGAAGTTTTTCTGTGGTGAGTTCATTCTTGTGATCCTCCACTAACTCCTCCACATCCTCTCCACTCACCTCCAAGCCCATGGACTTGCCCAGAGACACAATAACAGGCACAACGGGCGGTTCTTCGAAGCCTTCAAAGTCTCTCCCTGCAACACATTCAGGCCAGAGTTTCTTCCAGGCAGGGTTCATTGTCCCCAGAGACACTTCCCTCCATGCTTTGTCTATGATTCTTAAGCAATGGAGGATATTATAATGATCTTTCCAAAACTTTCTGAGGGTCAGTTTGGTCTTGTTTCTCAAAGCATCTCTGGAAAATAGCCTTGGTGTACAGTTTTTTGTAATTTGAGATAACTTGCTGGTCCATGGGCTGGATGAGAGGAGTGGTATTGGGGGGGCAAGAACATCACCTTGATGAAGCTATATTCGCCCACCAAATCTTCTTCCAAGCCTGGAGGATGAGCAGGAGCATTGTCCATCACAAGAAGAGCCTTCAGGGGTAGATTATTTTCCTCAAGATAAGCCTTCACAGAAGGGGCAAACTCTTCATGAATCCACTCAGTGAAGAACTGCCTGGTAACCCATGCTTTCATGTTTGCCCTCCACATCACATTAAGCTTGCTCTTCATAACATTGTTCTTTTTGAACACACGTGGATTCTCTGAGTGGTACACAAGCAAAGGCTTTATCTTGCAGTCTCCACTAGCATTACCACACAACAAGAGAGTAAGCCGGTCTTTCATCGGCTTATAGCCTGGTAAAGACTTCTCTTCCTGAGTTATATAGGTCCTCCTTGGCATCTTTTTCCAGGAGAGGCCGGTCTCATCACAATTGAACACCTGTTGTGCCACATACCCCTCAGTGTTCACAAACTCACTAAATTTCTTCACAAAATTTGCCGCTGCATCCACTTTCAAACTAGCAGCCTCTCCATGCATAATAACACTGGGGATCCCAGTTCTTTTCTTAAAGTTTTCAAACCACCTCCTACTAGCCTTAAACTCATCACTATCAGCACTACTTCCAGGCACGTCTTTTTTAAGGTCAGCGTACCTGGCTTTCTCACAAATTATGCCCTCAGAGATGGGATTACCAACCAACTGTTTTTCGTTTATCCACACTAAGAGGAGTTTTTCCACCTCCTCTATAAACTTCGAGCTCTTAGAGATCAGGGTCTTAACACCTTTTGCCACATCAGATGCTTTTATCACTTCTTTATTTTTCAGAACCGTACACACAGTCGATTTCGGCATCTCAAATATGGCAGCGAGATCAGACACAAGCATACTCTCTCATGCTTAGCGATAAGTTCTTTCTTCAACTCAATTGTCGTTCTCATAGACTTCCTCTTACTCTTATTGGCTTCACTGCTCTTCTTGGGTGCCATGGTGAAGGCACGAGGGTGACAATTAAAAAAAACAGCACAAATCAAGGTAAAAACACGAGGTAAACTAGTGATGGACACACTAGAGATGCTTTCACATCTGCTTCCGGGGACGAACTGAACAAACAATGTGTGACCTGAATGGTACATGGTGTTCGGATTCTGAAAATGTGTTCGGAATTTAGGGCAAAATTTTCTCAAAATAATTGTTCGGATTCTGATTTGTTCGAACAATAGGACGTTCAGATTCCGGGGTCACCACCGTACTTGGAAAATTTTCATTAAATCAGGGAGTGTCAGCATGGATTCATGACAGGTAGGTCATGCCTGACGCCCCACTAAATGTTTTTGAGAAGTGACTAGGATAGTGATCAGGGAACGTCAATGGATGTTATTTACATGGAATTTCAGAAAGCTTTTAATTAAGTCCAATGTAAGAGATTTAACTACAGTGGAAACGTTAGGAGCTGAGGGCAAATTACTGACGTGGCTGGGAAATTGAGTGGCAGGCGACAGAAAGTAGGGATAATGGATAGGTACACAAATTGGCAGGATGTGACCAATGGTGTCTCAGAAGGATCTGCGTTAGGGGCCATAATTACTCACTGCATTTATTAACAACTTGGATAATGCCATTGGCAGTCATACATCGAGATTTGCTGGTGACACAAAATTGTAGGTGGTCACATAAAATTACAAAAAGAAAATGATAGACAAGGTGAATGGGCAAAACTGTGGCAGATGGAGTTCAATGTAAGCAAGTGTGAGGTTATCCATTTTTGACCAATAGATCACCACATTTTCTCCATGGTATGAAGGTAAATAATGTGCATGTCCAAAGAGACTCAGGAGTTCAGGTTCACAGACCTTTAAAATGTCAGAAACAGGTCCAGAAAATAATCAAGAAATCAAATGGAATGCAGGGTTTTCTCTAGAGGACCAGAGTACAAGGGTGCAGAAGTTATGCTGCAGTTATACAAAATCCTGCTTAGACATCACTTGGAGCACTGTGAGCAGATCCAGGCACTAGACCTTCTGAAAGATATATTGTCCTTGGGAGGGAGTATGATGTCAGATTACAAGAACGATAGCTGACTGCAGAATTTAAGTTATGAAGATTGATTATACAAATTAGGACTGCTTTCTCTGGAATTTAGAAGATCAAGAAGTCAACTGGTCGCAGTCTTCTAGATGATAACGGAAAAGCCAAGTAGATAAAGATAAACTATTTCTACTGTTGGGCATTCTAGAACTAGGTGTCATAGTCTAAGCATCAGTGCCAGACCATTTAGGAGGGATGTTAGGAAGCACTTCTCCACACAAAAGGTGGTAGATGTTTGGAACTGTCTTCTACAGATGGCAGTGGATGCTGGACCAGCTGTTAATTTTAAATCTGAGGCAGGCACACTTTTGTTAAGTCAAGTTATTAAAAGAGATGGGCAAAAGGTAGATATGAAGACAAGTCACAGATCAGCCATGATCTCATTGAATGGTGGAACAGATTTGAGGGGCTGAATGGCCCACTTCTGTTCCTATGGCTCAAGAAGAACTTCCCAGCTCTTCTTTGAACAGTCCTTCGGGTTTTCTAAATACCACCCAGAGTCTCCCGTTTTGTGGCTTATCCAGAAGATAGCTGGTGTGATTTTCTCCTGATGCTGCATTGGAATGATACTCTAGATTATACGTTCAAAATGCAGGAGTGGAATTTGAACCCATGATCTTGTGATTCATAGATGACAGAGCAACTGCCAAGCCAACGTTGATATCTCCTTTCACCGCATCAATTAGTATTCTGACAACTAGTTATTATATGAACATTTACTATTGGACTTGTAATTGACAGTTTCTTTTTTACCAAGGAGTTGAATTTTGCTTTTATTGTGATTTAAGAAATGCATTAAACAATTTTCACACCACCAGAATATAAATTCACTCTAAAGCATTCCAAGGTCCTTACTTCATAAAATGGCTTGCTCCTCACAATTTATTTTCTTTGGTTGATTTGTGTTTACATTTAATTGTCCAATTATTGATCTACCCAGTACATGGTTTATAAGCAAAATCACGCAAGCAGCATGCTGTATGTTTGTACAAAGGACTGAATTGTCATTATTGTCTGACGGTTACACTGCAGTTTGTCCTTTTTGACTCCTATTCCCTCTATACGAGGAAGTGAATTTCCTACATTCTGCACTTTCAATGATGATCATGAAAAATCCATAACATTCAGCAACTCTTCACTGGTTGGAGTCATACCTGGAATCAAGGAAGTTGTCAAGGTGGTAGGAGGCTTCTCATTCTCAGCTTCTGGATATCTCCGCAGGAGTTCCTCACAGTAGAGTGCTTGGTCTTGCTATTGTCAACTGCTTCATCAATGATATTCCCTCCATCATGAATGTTAAAGAGAGCAGTCCCTTAAAAACTGAATTTTCATAGTGTTTACTATGTAACATGAGATTTAATTTGAAAGCTATTACAACAGTACTTCATTTTCTAAAGTTCTAACTATGAAAACAAAGGAAGGAATACAAAAAAAATCCAGAAGTCACAATTCCCTTTGAACTGGCATCAACAATTTATTTGGTACTAAATGCACCCCATATTGTTCTCCAAAAGAATGCTAAACTAACCCTCAGGTGTAAGAAGGCAAGGAGACAACAGTTATTCAATAAGATGAGTAGCTGTCCCATGGCCACTGGCCAAAAGGGTTCAGACAGTTGATTGACACAAAGAAAATAACCTGCCCCTAGAAATATAACAAGAAGGGTCAGGCCCAGAGGAAAGTTCTTCAACTCTTTAACCTTGTAGGCAGCAGACCTTGTAAGCAGCAGTTTTCATTGGACAAACCCCAACGGCCAGTCTTCATTGAGCAGATTTCATCTAGCCTTCTTCACCTGGCATATTGCAGATGGACTAGGAGAAGATAAGGAAGACCAAGGGCAGAGTTCCCTAACACCTCAGCTAGAGAGCAGATGCTTCCCCCACAGCTTTAACAAGACTAAGACATTCTGTGCTGACAACCTATTTGTCTCCTGATATCAGCGAATATCATGATTGTTGTCATGATTATATGCTTTCTTTATCTAACTAGTTAATGTTTCATATCTAAACTACTGCTTCCTACCAAAGTCAATAAGCAATCAGAAAATTACATACAAATCATCGACTGCCCATATTAGGTAACTGTGATCATGACCCCTGAAATTAACATTCAAATCAGGAGTGGGGGTGTTTGTGGAAGACTGCACAATGTTCAGCACAATTCATGACTCAGACACTGAAGCAGTCCATGTCAAACTGCAACAAGATCCGGAAAGTATGCAGGTCTGGACTGAAATGTGGCGAGTAACATACACTTCTTACAAATGCTAGGCAATGACCGACTCCAACAACAGATAATCTAACATCCATTATATTGAATGGTATCACCATCACTGAATCTCCTACTATCAGTATCCTGGGGTTGACCATTGTACAGAAACTGAACTGGATGAGCTACATAAATACTGTGGCTGCAAGAGCATATAGGAGGCTAGGAATCCACAGTGAATAACTCACCTCCTGGCTCCCCAAGGCACCAGTTAGAAGTGAAACAGAACACTTGCCTGGATAAGTACAGCTCCAACAACACTGAAAAAGCAGCCCACTTGGTTGAAACCACACCCACAAACATTCAGTCCCTCCACCGCCAATGCTCAGCAGCATGAATGTATAGATCATCTACAAGATATTCTAAAGAAATTCATCCAACCCTCTTAAGCAGTGTCTTCCAAACCCATGAATCACAATTCAGAAGGACAATGGCAGTAGATACATGGGTAATACCACCTCGTGAAAGTTCCCCTCCAAGCCACTCAGCATCTAGACCTATACGTATACTACTGCTCCTTCAGTGTCGCTGTATCCAAACCTGGAATTCCCTCCCTAACGGCATTGTGGCTCTACCCATACCAAATAGACTGTACAAATTCAAGAAATTAGCTCACCACCACCTTCTCAAGGGCAACTAGGAATGTGCAGCTAGCAATGCCTACATTCCAAGAGTGAATAAAAAAAATTAACAAGTTGTTATGTAATGAAAGTGATTGTTAGAGATTTTACAAAGGTAAATAATTTCAGAAACGTTCTTAAAATAAGTATTCAGTAGGACAGAATTTGAGTATTTCTGAAAAAGAAAGATATTTTTTTGAGGCGTTTTATCTTGCCCTTATCAGAACATCTGCAGAAAAGTGATGTAAAAGTAATAAAACATTTTTATAGTTAAGAGAATAGCGTGTTGTGTGTTGATATGTGGGTTCTGATTGGTAAAGTTGCTACCAAGGTGGTCAGTTATATGATGATTGACAGTTAACCATAAATTCTTTAAAAATTAAACCAGGCAGGTCAACTCTGATTGGTTAAGATATTGTCCTGAGGAATGTGCCAAAGATGGTTGTTAACCTATTTTGTTAATTTAAAACAGTTGCATTATTCTTTTTCTATTCTGCAATTAACAAACCTCTGCATCATAATATCACATTCACAATTGTTAACAGCATGGAAAGAAGGCATTTGGTCCATCATCCCTGCATGGTTCTGCCTTTTCCTGCCTGTTCCTTATACCTTGCATGTTATCTCTATAATATTAAACATCTAATGCCCTCGAGTGCCTCGATTGAACCTTCTTCCTGTAGCTGGCTCTGAAGAAGCTGCATCGGTGTAAATAAAGGGTGATTTGGGGACAGGATACTGGAATCTGTGAACTTATTTCATTTCCAGCATACTTCCGGGTACTGCATTCCAGACCCTAACTACTGTCTGTGTGTAAAAGTGTCTTTTTCCTCTTTGCTTCTCACCTCCTTTCTGAGTCTTCTGTATAAAGGCTGGTTCTCAATTGTATTTTCTACATGATGCCTGCACCCTTTTTCATCGCCATCTTAGTTTCTAACACCTTTCTCCCCAAGACATTCTAGAATTGTTTGCCCTACATTTTTCTTTTAACAGAATAAACCACAACTGTACCTGAGTCATCTCTTTTTCCAAGATAGCATTTTTTCACCTACTTTTTTTTCTGGACAACCTTTGGCTTCAGTTTCTCTGTAATTATTCCCCCATTAATTATTCTCACCATACATGTTTTTTGTTCTTCTCACCATAATCTTAAACCTTTTGATGTAATGGCTACTGCCCCCTACTGTTTCCTGCATTGAAATGTGACATTCTTGGCCCATCTCAGTCCTAAGAACAGGCCTAACAGTGCTACTTTACTTAACGGGCTAGACACATGCTGCCGTTGGAAATTCTACTCTATTATGTTTGCGCATCTCTAATTTCTTTGCAAGCTCATTCAACTAGTTGGGGTCTAAAGGCATTCCAAATAATGTAATTGTGCTCTTTTTGTTTTTGAGCTCACACTATAATGGTTTCTGTCCTCGAACCCTTGGAACACTCTCTTTCTCCAGCACTTCAATGCTCTCCTAAATAAGTAGCACCACCCTTTTCATCTCTCTTTTCTGAACACCTTGTATCCAGGAATATTTAACAGTCTGCTCTGCTCCTTTTTCAAACACATCTCTGTTATAGCCACAACATTTCAACTCCCCACTCATTCACACTCATGCACAGTAACCTTGGCTTAAAATGTTTTAACTTCGCCCTTAATCTGACTTCATGGATTAACTTATTATTCTCTGTTCTGGTGTTATCTGCCTGTCCTAGTATTTTGTACACCATGGTATTCCACTAGAGTATTCATTTGTGTTCCCATGTGCGTGTTGATTTAGCTTATAGTCCCTACCTAAAAGCACCAGCAAAATGCTTGCAGCGTCATGATAGAACACTACGAAGCTTCCAGTACAGACAAGTGTGGTATACTGCAAACCCAACTGACAATCTTAAATTGGTTGTCAGTGTAATTCTTAATACACACAAGGTTATTTAGTAAAGTTGCACAATCACAAAATCACATCTAATGTTGGTCTCGGGATTGGCCAGTATGGTCTGGTTGGGTACATCAGGACCCTGCTTATTGTGAACAACCAAAGGTGCATGTTGCTTGATACAATTTCCCAGCCTCTGGGATGTAAGGCCTAGCATCACACCATAAAACACATTATTAATTTGATAGGTAAAAGCCTTGTTTTATTTTGATTGCAGCGTCCTGTTGTTTTGTTACTTCATGGCTGCAGTATGAAACTGCTTGCTTCACCTGTTGCTTGGATTTTTGAGGTGCCTTACTCAAATTTGACATAGACTGGGCAGTTCTCAGTTCTGAAAATAGTAGCTTTATGCCCGTTCATGAGCTTGTGCAACATACAGCATGAAATTATTTGAGCAAGATAGCAACTGGCTTGTCCGATGCCTTTTGCAGAGCCCAATCTCAGCATCAACTTTGCATGGTGAGCAAATGCCGAAGGACCTATTCCTGACTGAATAAAATATCTGAACGCTATTCCCTGATTCATTCCTCAGGGCAAAGCTTTCACCAGTCAGAATGTGGAGGTGCCGGTGTTGGACTAGAGTGGACAAAGTTAAAAATCACACAACATCAGGTAATAGTTCAACAGGTTTATTTGAAAGTACAAGCTTTCAGAGTGCTGCTCCTTCATCAGATAGCTAGTGGGTCAGGATCATAGGACACAGAAATGTTCATAAAATAACTAAATGTCATACAACTGATGAGATGCATTGAACAAACCTAGATTGCTGTTAAGTCTTTAATCGCTTAGAATTCACACAACACCATGTAATAGTCCAACAGGTTTATTTGGAAGCACTAGCTTTCAGAGCACCGCTCCTTCATCAGGTGGTTTATCAGGACAACCACCTGATGAAGAAGCAGTACTTCGAAAGCTAGTGCTTCCAAATAAACCCGTTGGACTACAACCTGGTGTTGTGTGATTTTAACTTTGTCCAACATAGTCCATAGTCCATAGTCCAACACCGACACCTCCAAGTCATCACTCAGAATGGGGAAGCAGGTTTCAATTCGTTAATATGTAAATCCCAGACCTTCTTTCAAGTCACATTCCCAAGATAACTGAAGGCATTATAAAAAAAAGGTGACATCTCAACTCAGACAATGCATTAAAAAGGTGTGAGGTTAGAGTCTGTCTGGTTCTATTTCCAAAGTAGGAATTATAAAATATCATTTGGACTGACTCCCTTCAGGTTGTGTGCTTTTTGAACAAAATAGAATATATCTGCAAATAAATTCTGCAAATGAAAATTCACCCCAAAGATTTATATTGCTGCAGCAATCACAAGAGAGAGAAAGAAAGAGAGAGAGAGAATGAGAGAGCAAGAAAGAGAGAGAGAGAAAGAAAGAGAGAGAAAGAGAGAGAAAGAGAGAGAGGAATAACGAGAGAGAGAGAAAGAGAAAGCGAGAGAGAAATAAAGAAAGAGAGAGAGAAAGAGAGAGAACGAGAGAGAGAGAAACAAATAAAGAGAGGGGGAAAGAGCAAGAGAAATAAAGAGAGAGAGAGAAAGAGAGAGCGAGAGTGTGTGTGTGTTTGTGTGTGCTTGGTATAGTGTGTGCGTGAGTGTGACAGAATGTACACCTGTGAGAGGGTGTGCATGTAGGTGAGAATGTGAGTGTATATGTCTGATAGAGTGTGTGTATGAGAGAGGGTCTGCATGAATGTGAGAGTGTGATCAGATGTAAGAGTGTGTGTGTATGTGTGTGTGTGTGTGTGTGTGTGTGTGTGGGGGGTGGGGGGGGGTCACCTGTAGTGTGACATGAACCCAAGATCCTCATGGGTACCAAACTAAATTATCAGCCTCTGCTCAGACACTCTGCGTTGTTATGTGTCCCAAAGTCCGCCTGGGAGGACGGTCACCAGAAGATCTGAGGTCAAATAGCCTTGACAGCTGAAGTGTTCCCTGACTGTGCCCATATAAATCTTTGGGGTGAATTTGCTTTTGCTGAAATGTATTTGCAGATACATTCTATTTTGTTCAAAAAGCACACAACTCTGTAGGCAGTCATTCCATGTGACATTTTGTAATTCCTACTTTGGAAAAAGAACCAGCCTGGAAAACAGTCAGACTCTAACCTCACACCTTTAATGCACTATCTGAGCTGTCACCTTTGTTAAATAAAAGCTTAAGTTATCTCAAGGATGTGACTTGAAAGAAGTTCTGTGATTTACATATTAATGAATTGAAACCTGCTTCCCCATTCTAAGTGATTAAAGACTTAACAGCACACTAGGTTTGTTCAATACATCACATCAGTTGTATAACACTTTGATGTTTTACTGTAAGTTCTGTGTCCTGTGATCCTGCTCCATTAGTTATGTGATGAAGGAGCAGCACTCCAAAAGCTTGTACTTCCAAATAAACCTTTTGGACTATAATCTGGTGCTGTGTGATTTTTAATTTTGACTAATCAGAGATAACCTGCCTGGTTTAAATTTAAACATAGCTTGACAAATAACTGCCCATCATCATCTAACTAGCACATTCTACATGACAACACCTTAACTAAAGCCCACTTGCTAAGTAACAGACTCTGTTCTCACGCAGTATAAAGATTTTATTCCCCTTAACATTGGTATTCTTGATAACATCCTGATGAGTGCTAGATGAAAAGCTTTAAAAAAATGTACCTTTTCAACAAAACTTAACAAACACTAACTGCCCACTAGTATCTTAATTGTTAGCAAGTACAGTAAAGTCCATCCATGGGCAAAGCATAGTTTTCAATTTAAACAGACATTGAAATAAATCCAGATAAGATAGTAAAGATATTGAGCACAATAATCACTGTTGTATTAATATAAATAGCTATAATATCAATGACTGCAACTTAAGCCTTTTCACCCTCTTCATTTTATTTATGTTATTATATACAAATATTAACTATGTTATATTTATTTTAAAATCAGCTTTTAATTCTGTTTATTTTTTCTCATCTCCTTCTGGTTCTTGAGTCCCATTATCCATTTTGGAAGTTGTGCATAGATCAAAAATAAAACCTTTGTTTAGCTGGACTACAGATGTTGTTGCATTTGTCGGAAACTATGGATTGACTGTGTCACTCAAATCATTCCCTGATGACAGCATGATACACACTACTGGACATGCTGACTATTGGTGTCAGCTGTATAATCACGTATCAATAGGTTAATTCAACAGTAATTCTCCAAGGTTAATTCATAACGCCTTCAATATTGACCCCTTGAAACCAAATACCAATTAATCCTTCAATATACTTCACATCATACTATTTGGGCAGCTTTATTCAGATCATATTTAACAATTTATACAGGAAAGAACAGCAAAACTAACGTGCAGAACAGTTTATGGAGAATTATGGTTTGGTTTATATTTTATTCTGATAAAACATTAGAGCGCAATCAGTTTAGAACTGAAAGCTGAATGAGTTGGCTCATTGAATTGATCTTGAACTAGTAAAAGAAAGAAATAATAACATCTTTGAAGCAGAAATTGATGAAACACAACCTGGATTTAGATTGGGTGTAGGAATAAGAGAAGGATATTCAACCTTAGAATAATCATTGATAAATACCTAGAAGTAAACAAGAACATTTCCAAATGCTTCAGAGATTATTAAAAGACATTCAATCATATTAATGAGCAAAAACTAATTGATGTGTTACTGAAATCTGATACTGACATTTAAAATTGTGAGAATTTTTCCAGAGCTTATACGGGGATTAAATTATGATCACCATGTTAGAGGACTGGCAATCAGATATTGGAAGAAGTACAACAAGGTATGTACTGTCACCAATCTTCACACAGGATAAACATTTTGAAGACAAACACAAAACACATTTGTGGTACACTGATGAGACAGCACTATGTGCAGATTCAGAAGAGGACTACAAAATATAAACTAACAAGTAAAATGTAGAAGTATACAATGTAGTATGAAACTAATCAGACAAAAACACTTGCAGTCAAAAAGGAGTACAGTGGAAGAAACTAGAATGAAGATTGAAGTGGACAGCATTAGTGTGCAACATGGAGATAAAGAAAAGATCACCAAAGATGACAACTGCAGTGCTGAAGTCAGAAGGACTGGGATGGCTATAAATAATTGAGGGATGAATTTTTTTGTGGCTAAATGTCAATGTTTTGAGTTTGATCGAAGGTTTTGCTCAGTGAGGCTTAGAGAGCTTTCTCATTATGTAATACCAAATTCACCTCATTAACTACTTATCCAGCCCCTGCAACACCCCATTTATCTGACGCTAGCTCAATTTTACAACCCTCCATAGCTGGAAAAATGCACCGTTGACTGGCGACTCCAGAATGGGTATATGTCCTTGTTGTTGGCATAATCTTTAAAAGGCCATTATGCCCCAGTCAAAGCACTGTCAGACAGGAGCCACAGTACACAGTTTGCCTAGACATGGCAGAGGAGGGGAATTTGATACAACGTTTTGCAGATAGACACTGAAGATCTGTGTGGATGGAGTGTGTAGCATATGAGGGCCATCCTCTTTTGCAAGAAACTGCCAACGGAGGCCATGACACTAGACCCTGTCAGCCTGCTCCAAGGTCACCACCTGGATCGAGATGGTCTCTACTCTCTGGAGGAATGTCCATTCACGTCAATGACCTACTTGGATCCATCAGGCTAAATATAACCATCTGTTCTTTGCTAACTCATTCACCTTCACCTCTGCTACTATACCCATCTCTGACCAAGGCTCATAATCTATCAGAATCCCTTTTGCATGCAACATTCTTCTTTCACTTGCTTCACATCCCTTAACTCTATACACCATTAAACCTGCATGTCCTCTGCACTGCCTTCTCACTCAATCAGGACAACTCACCATTTTATCCCCATCTGCACTAGCACTAAAAGCTGGACTAGCCACTTTCATGTCTGTCAATATCTCCCTTATTCTCATTACAAGAAAACACAATCCACAATAATGCAGAAAGAGCCACGGCAGTTCAAGGATGCCCACATTTGGCTTCTCACCTCTTAGAAGGAGTGTATCCTGATCCTGACTGCATCAATCGACTGATTGACCATGTCCAAGTCCCTGGACTGGTATTGGATGCTGCCCTTGACTTACAGTACCAGGACTCCCCGACTGAGGATTATTTCCTTTGACTTGACTGAGTATTGCTGAAAACCATAACAAACCTACTGGCTTTGTGCCTATGCTCAAGGACATGGCACGGCAAAGCATTGCGAACTTTGGTAGATTTGGCAGAGGGGGCAAAGTGCAAGCCAAGCTAGGGATGCAGTGAGTATCCAGGTAGGCTCAAAGTAAGTGAGCACCATGCAGGCAAGCACTTGTTCCAATCTGCGAGCTGGGTATCTGTCCCTGTGCACGAAGTGTTCTTGCAGCAGCATTGCAATGTACCGAGGTGCAGCTTTAAAGGTCAGAAACGTATTGTAAATGGTTTGATACGCCATGATCAAGCAGAGAGGCTAGTAAGATATGTGCATGTGGAATGTGTGTGGTTGCTGCCCTTGGAACATGCCCTGATATTCTGTAGTACTCTAAGCACATTATTCGTCTATGTAGGTCCAAAATGGAGGTCCTTAGGAGCAAGCAGTGAGCTGAAGACACCAGGCACCTGCTCAGACTTCCATGTTGAGCTTCGCAGCATCAATTGCGTTCACGGCAGACAGTAAGAGAGGAGACTTCACGTTAATGAGGCAGGTACTCATCTAGAAATCTAGAACTCTGTAGGGAAATGTGATTTGTTACTGCTGGTGTCAAAACAGGTTCTACTCAACTTCTCATGTGATTCTCTCAGACATCTTGCTATAACTCACATTGTCCAAGTCCCTGTAAAATTCCACGTTTAATGGAGATAAATGATGTATTAATAACAAGAAAACTTGTAGCAAAACTTATAATGAAGAAAATAAAAACCGATAAGATGCTAGATTCGATTAGAAACCTGAACAATAAGTGAAAGAAAATAAACTGCTTTGAAATGTGGATGCGAAGACATTTGGCATCAATTCCATGCATAGATCATAAGACAATTGAAGATGTGTTTGAAATCATAGGAACAAAAAGAACTCTAAAACGTGACATCCGGAAAGGAAAATATCAATATTTCAGCCGTTATACAAGCGCTGAAAATCTGCAGAGATTTCATCTAGAGGGCAGCATGAAGGGCAACTAAAAATGGAGTCAACTGAGGTTTTGTGGGATGACAGACATCACAGAGTGATTGCAGATGAGTTGCTGTGGATTTGTAAGCATTGTGTGAGACAAACAAGCATGGCATTTGATGAGAGTAGATTGCCTGGTATGGGCTGCCACAAGCTGCAGCAGCAGATTACAGCTACAGTGTATCAACTTGCACATAATACAGATACCTGTGAATTTATAATACATTTTTGAATGTTGGGAAACCCATAGAACATTGAATATAGCTAATTGGTTAATACATTGATCTAAAATTTGACAGTGAGAATAGACACAAATTTCTTCTGTAGTACTCTAAGCACATTATTCGTCTATGTAGGTCCCAGTTCAGATTGCCATTTTTTTTAATCTGAAAGGCAAAGAAGAGCAGGGCTCAGCAAAACCACTGTACTTTTGACAATTAACGGACACAGCTGAAAGCTGACACCAAGCAGCCTATGCATAGTTTTTGTCTGAATGCAGACCTTCTAACTCTACAACTGAGGAACATGACATCAATGTGCATCAGTGCTGGAATTGTTGCTGTTTCTGTTTACGGTGCCTCATAACAGTAGCTATGCTGCTTCAATCTATGTGAACTACTTCAGGCTGCTTCATTCACATTCCTTCTAATATATATATATATTAGAAATGTTTCACCTAATCCATCAAGCTTTCCTGATTCAGATATGTTGCAGCTGTATATGCAATCACTATGGGTGGCACGCTGGCTCAGTGGTTAGCACTGTTGCCTCACAGCACCTGGGATCTGGGTTCAATTCCACTCTCAGGCAACTGTATGGGAGTTTACACGTTCTCCCTGTGTCTGCATGAGTTTCGTCCGGGTTCTCTGGTTTCCTCCCAGAGTCACAAAGATGTGCAGGTTAGGTGGATTGGCCATAATAAATGCAGGGTTACAGGGGTAGAGTAAGCTGGTGGGTCTGGGTGGAATGCTCTTCAGAGGATCAGTGTGGACTCAGTGGGCTGAATGGCCTGCTTCCACATTGTAGGGGTTCTGTGACTAACCCCTCCACCCTCCTATAGTTACATAATGCCTTGTGAGAGGCACAATATATTAACATCAGTCTGCCAATTCTTGATTTTGCACAGACAGATTTTCAGCAAAGCGGTGATTCCCCCATGCAGTTGTTGGACAATACCATGTTTAAACTGGATGTATACAATTCCGTCAAAACTCAAGAGGTTTGACACCATAAAGCAGCTGACTTGACTGGCACCACATCTGCAAACATCGACTCTCTTCACCATTGACACTCAGTAGCAGCAGTGTGCTCCGTTTATAAGACTCACTGCAGAAATTCCACTAAACTTCCTTAGACAGCAAACCTTAGATAGTACCTTCCAAACCCATAACCATTACCATCTAGAAGGATAAGGGCAGCAGATACTTGGAAACCCTACCACCTGCAAGTTCCCCTTTTGAGCCACTTCGCATTTTAACTTCCAAATATGTCCTTATTCCTTTAGTGTCAGTGGGCCAAAATCCTGGAATATCCTCCCTAATGGCATTGTGGGTCTGCCTACAGCACATGGACTACAGCAGTTCAAGAAGGTTGCTTGCCACCAACCTCTCAAGGGCAACTAGGGATGGCAACAATGGCTGACCAGCCTGCGATGCCCACATCCCGCAAGTGAATAAAAAAACAAGTATCCTGACTATAGCGCCCTATGCATCTATTTCCTGAGTTATCAGCAACATGCCAGCATTGACAAGGGGAGTCCTTCTTCAGTAAAAATGAGGAGCTGGGCACTGAACAAGGAGAAAGGAGGCTGGGTGTGGTGTTCCTATCAGAGAGTGCTTTCACAACTTGACAGGTAACTGCCAGTTTCTTGCAAGTTAGTTTAGTTGGCTTGCATTTTACTCACCTTCAGCTGGACTCCCCACAAAACTCCGGTCCTCAATGGATCCTCTGAGTAGCAACTTTATCACACACGGATTCCTGATGAAGAACACAAAGATCTGCAAGATCAGCAGCACCAGGAGCAACAAGAGCATTCACAGCAGCAGCTCCAGCTGCCTTCTTCTCTAAGAACATGTAACATCACTGGGCAAGAGGGGATGGATACTGAGATCCTCCTCCAAGGATCTGCAGTTTCCTTCAAGACCTACTTCTCATCAGACCAGATCGACATGCATTGCCAGTGGTCATTATGCTGTCGATGTTGTGGCCATTACGGAGACATGGATAGAGCATGGACAGGAATGGCTGTTGCAGGTTCCGGGATTCAGATGTTTCAGTAAGAACAGAGAAGATGGTAAAAGAGAGGGAGGTGTGGCATTGTTGATCAGGGACAATATTACAGTTGTAGAAAGGATGTTTGGGGACTCGTTAAGTGAGGTAGTATGGGCTGAGGTTAGAAACAGAAAAGGAGAAGTCACCATGCTGGGAGTTTTCTATAGGCCTCCGAATAGTCCCAGAGATGTAGAGGAAAGGATAGCAAAGATGATTCTCGATAGGAGTGAGAGAGGCAGGGTAGTTGTCATGGGGGACTTCAACTATCCAAATATTGACTGGGATCACTACAGTACGAGTACTATAGATGGGTCAGTTTTTGTCCAGTGTGTGCAGGAGGGATTCCTGACACAGTATGTAGACAGGCCTACAAGGAGCAAAGCCACTTTAGATTTAGTACTGGGTAACAAGCCTGGCCAGGTGTTAGATTTGGAAGTAGGAGATAGCAATCACAATTCTGTCAGGTTTACTTTAGTGATGGAAAGGGGTAGGTGTACTCCACCGAGCAAGAGTTACAGCTGGGGAAAGGAAGTTACGATGCAATTAGGAAAAATTTAGGAAGCGTAGAATGGGGAAGGAAACTGCAGGGGATGAGCACATGAAAAATGTGGAGCTTATTCAAGGAAAAGCTCCTGTGTGTCCTAGATAAGTATGTACCTGTCAGGCAGGGAGGAAGATATAGAACACGTGAGCTGTGGTTTACTAAGGAAATGGAATCATCCCTGGTCAAGAAGACGAAGAAAGCTTATGTTAGGATAAAATGTGAAAACTCAGTTAGGGCGCTTGAGGGTTACAAGGAAGTCAGGAAAGACCTAAAAAGAGAGCTCAGAAGAGCCAGAAGGGGACATGAGAAGTTGTTGGCAGATAGGATCAGGGTTAACCCTAAGGCTTTCCATAGGTATGTCAGGAATAAAAGAATGGCGAGAGTTAAATTAGGGCCAATCAAGGATAATAGTGGAAAGTTGTGTGTGGAGTCAGAGGAGAGAGGGGAAGCACTAAATAAATATTTTTCGACAGTGTTCACTATAGAAAATGAAAATGTTGGCGAGGAAGATACAGAGATACTTGCATCTAGACTAGAAGAGATTGAGGTTCACAAGGAAGAGGTATTGGAAATACTGCAGAGTGTGAAAATAGACAAGTCACCTGGGTCGGATGGGATCTATCCTAGGATCCTCTGGGAAGCAAGGGAAGAGATTTCCGAGCCTATGGCATTGATCCTCAAATCATCATTGTCTCCAGGAATAGTGCCTGAAGACTGGAGGGTAGCAAATGTGGTTCCCTTGTTCAAAAAGGGTAGTAGAGACAACCCTGGTAATTACAGACCAATGAGTCTCACTTCAGTTGTTGGTAAAATGTTGGAAAAGGTTATAAGAGATAGGATTTATAACCATCTAGAAAAGAATAATCTGATCAGGGACAGTCAGCACAGTTTTGTGAAGGGAAGGTCATGCCTAACAAATCTCATTGAGTTTTTTGACAAAGTGACCAAACAGGTAGATGAGAGTAAACCAGTTGATGTGGTGTATATAGATTTCAGCAAGGCATTTGATAAGGTTCCCCACAGTAGGCTATTATACAAAATGTGGAGGAATGAGATTGTGGGAGACATAGCAGTTTGGATCAGTAATTGGCTTGCTGAAAGAAAACAGAGGGTTGTAGTTGATGGAACATGTTCATCTTGGTGTCCAGTTACTAGCCGCATACCGCAAGGGTCGGTGTTGGGTCCACTGCTGTCGTCATTTTTATAAATGACATGGATGAGGGCTTAGAAGGGTGGGTTAGTAAATTTGCTGATGACACTAAGGTCGGTGGAGTTGTGGATCGTGACGAAGGATGTAGTAGGTTGTAAGACAGACATAGATAGGATGCAGAGCTGGGCTAAGAGGTGGCAAATGGACGTTAGTGTGGACAAGTGTGAGGTGATACACTTTGGCCAGAGTAATCAGAATGCAAAGTACTGGGCTAATGGTAAGATTCTTGGGAGTGCAGATGAGCAGAGAGATCTCGGTGTCCATGTACACAGATCCCTGAAAGTTGCCACCAAGATTGACAGGGTTGTAAAGAAGGCATACAGTGTTTTGGCCTTTATTAATAAAGGGATTGAGTTCCGGAACCATGAGGTTATGCTACAGCTGTACAAAGCTCTGGTATGGCCACACTTGGAGTATTGTGTACAGTTCTGGTCACCGCATTATAAGAAGGATGTGGAAGCTTTGGAAAGGGTGTAAAGGAGATTTACTAGGATGTTGCCTGGTATGGAAGGAATGTCTTACGAGGAGAGGCTGAGGGCCTTGAGGCTGTTCCTGTTAAAGAGAAGCAGATTGATAGGTGAATTAATAGAGACATACAAGATAATCAGAGGGTTAGATAGGGTGGACAGGGAGAGCCTTTTTCCAAGTATGGGGACAACAAACACGAGGGGACACAACTTCAAAGTGAGGGGAGATAGGTATAAGACAGATGTCAGAGTTAGTTTCTTTACTCAGAGAGTAGTAAGGGTATGGAATGCTTTGCCTGCATCGGTAGTAGATTCGCCAAGTTTAAGTGCATTTAAGTCGTCATTGGACAAGCATATGTACGTACATAGAACAGTGTAGGTGGGATGGCCTTCAGATTAGTATGACAGGGCGGCGCAACATCGAGGGCCGAAGGGCCTGTACTGCGCTGTAGTGTTCTATGTTCTATGTTCTATGTCTGTCATTGGAAGGTCTTTTTTGTCCACCACACTCCCTATTCCCTGTTGGGTTTCTGTCTTTCTCCGAAGTTTTGCAAGCTTTTCTCCTGCAAAGACAAAAATAAGCACTTTATGAGCATGAGGCTTGTATTGTGTGCAATGCAGGGAACAATATTTATGCTGAGTGGGTGTGAGGCATGGGTGATGGTGGGAAATAGGATGAAGGAGGGGGGTAAATGTTGACTGCTCAGATAGGGAAGTCCAGAGGAACTTGGAAAGAGAGAGAAATGCACGGTGCTGTTAGGTGAGTTGTTCTGAGAAGCGCTGTCCAGGAGAGTATTGATGAAATCAGAGTGTGATGGGCCACTCCTATCCTCTTGAGACTGGTGCACTGCCTCATGGTTAAAGAGAACATGAGGCTGAGTCATTAAGTATATTCAAAGCTGAGACAGATAGATTTTTAACCAGTAAGGGAATCAAGGGTTACGGGGAAACCGCAGAAAAGTGGAGTTGAGGATTATCAGATCAGCCACAATCTCATCGGAAGCAGACTTGATGGGCTGAATGGCTTACTTCTGCTCCTATGTCTTATGATCTTTCAGGCATGCTGCTGATATCTCAGTCACTTCCACAAAAAATTATCTGTGCCTTTCAACCATGGGGATTATATCACCACCATCCCTCAAATCTCACAGTTGGTGTTCCAAATACGAGTAAGATGCATAGGAGACAGCCTTCCCAGGTCTCCTCTGTGCCATTGTGCTTGATGCATCCTAAGGAATCCAATTTCACTTGAGCCACTCTAATCCAACTGGGCCATGGCAAAACCTACTGCCAATTTTTACAAATTCTCAATCCCTTACACATCTTGTTGTTTTAGCTGGTGTTATCATTTCTAAATTCAACAGATGGTTTGGTTCAGCAAACAAGTTAAAATCATACCATATGCACAAAAACTAATTATTTTTTCTTTCCATGCATAGATACATATTCTTAATTCTAATTTATATCCAAACACATTTGTGAAATGCTCATTTCAAAGTGCAAAAGAGTACTATGGGTGGCATGGTGGCACAGTGGTTAGCACTGCTGCCTCACAGCGCCAGAGACCCGGGTTCAATTCCCACCTCAGGTGACTCTCTGTGTGGAGTTTGCACATTCTCCCCGTGTCTGCGTGGGTTTCCTCAGGGTGCTCTGGTTTCATCCCACAATCCAAAAATGTGCAGGTTAGGTGAATTGACCATGCTAAATTGTCTGTAGTGTTAGGAGAAGGGTATGGGTCTAGGTGGTATACACTTTGGCGGGTCGGTGTGGACTTGTTGGGCTGAAAGGCCTGTTTCCACACTGTAAGTAATCTACTAAGAAGAGAAAATGCAGAAATTTTATACAATGTTTAAGATATGCCGCTTGAAATTCAAAAGCTTCTTGGAGTGTGCAAACCATCCTCAGTCACAGCAATTAGCCTCAGTTCATCTCAGAATCTACATGGATTAGCCTTTTGACCTAAACAAACAAGTCACTTCAAAGACATCAACTTTCATATTATAAAATACAAAACACACCAATGAAAGCACTGCATCATCTGACTTAACTTGAGCAACACCATGAGAGACTGGTGGGATCTTTCACATTAAAAAAAACCTGACAGCAACGAAACAGACCACCCAGTCACAAAGTGGATTCGATTAATGGAATTCTGATTCAAAAGAAGTTGAGTTTTCAAAGAAGGAATACATCGCCTTCCCTCAAAATCACAACAACTAGAAAGAAAATCATTTGATAAGATAAAACAAAGTGGGATTGTGAATTTCTTTTATTTGCCCAGTTTCTGTAATGGTCCCAACAGAACAATGCTGTTTGCATTGCATGTATCTTATTAATGAGTATGTGGAACTTAATAGCAAATTCCCTATTAGCCCAAATGAAGCACTATTAGTTCAATGAGTTGATACGGACATTGGAAATGTTTGTCAGTTTATTTCTCTCATTAGAATAATGTTCTGGGGAAGAATAGCAAAGCAACAATAATGATCACTGATAGTAACTGAAGGTAATCTTCTTCAGAAATCTTAATTCTGACTTCTAATCATGAATAAATGGAAACGAAAGATATATAAAGTTGCAATGTTCTTATTTCAGTGTGTTTTTGTTTATTCGTGATGCACACAAGAAAGATTTATGTGAATTTTTTATCCATTGCACTGAATTGTTTTTGCTATATCCTTAGGAATGAGAAATAATATTTAATAATAAAGCATTCTTTAGACTCTATCAATTTTAATATCATTAACAAAGCATGGTTGGGAGCAGATGGAATAGGATGAGGCTCTGTGAAGCTTCCGTATAAATAGCAAGACAAAATGGTTGGATTGAAAGTTCAATTTCTGCACTAATAAGTACGTTTGTAAATGTTGAATCTATTGAAATTTTATAGAAGCACTTAAAGTTCGAACATACTCTCTGTGAGGTATTGCTTATAATTTTAAAGTTGAAATTTTTGCATCATGCATTTACAAATTTAATGAATAATGTATATTTTTGAAAAGCAATCAAGATTTTCTTGAGGCTGAAGTTCACTCAGAAGTTAGCATTGTATCTATACAGGAGCTTCTGCTAAGTGTAGAAAAAAGCAGGATTTGTCAAAAGTTGTTACATAAGTCATAAATGATAACAATCTACCCACAGTAGTCAACTCCACATGTTGCAGATAGTTTGATCAGCGAACCTATAAATTGTTGGGATTGGCGTTCTGAAATAGTTATATGGGTTTTAACCACTAACATTAGCCTCAGGTGAGACATTTCAATAAATAACCAAAACCTACAGTAAAATGCACAACTTCATTAAATAAAATCAATGCCCAATTTTGACGCTTATTATGTCCAGCTACAAATCAGGAAATGATATTTCATTAAAACAGACAAAATTATAGAATCACATCTTGATACATGTTATTGGAGTTGGAGCCAAAGAGACCCTGAATATTTGTTACTGTCTTCCTCCTACAGTAACCACAGGCGTTCGGCTGGGGACTGTTTCCCTTTTAGAATTGAACTGGCAATCCTCAACTCCACTTTTCTGCGGTTTCCCCGTAACCCTTGATTCCCTTACTGGTTAATTCGTAAATTAACCAGATTTCTGAGATATATCTACACAGGCCAATGACTATGCTTATAATCCTAAGGAACTAAGATGGTAAAAATACCATCTTTATCCATGACATATATCCACAAAGTCCAAACAGTGATTCTGTCCTAATGAAGAGTGGGTGGAAAAGAACAATTTCGTGCTCCATTAGTTCGGGATTTTCTGCACTTACTGTACAATTTACGCTCTCAGCCGCACAGTTTGGTACAAACAGCATCGGACCCAATAGAATATTAAAAAAAAGTCGGGTTGTGAGAAATTCTAATGACCGGTCCTGCTAAACAGTTGCTAAGGTCTACTCATCACAAAGTCAAACTGCATTGAGTTCAATGAGGACTGAGTCAAAAATTCCTTTGCCAAGGAAGTGCTAGAAGAATCAATGAAAAAGTGGAAATAGAATGAGGAATGACGTGGAGGTGCCGGTGTTGGACTGGAGTGGACAGAGTTAAAAAATAAACCTATTGGACTCTAACCCGGTGCTGTCTGATTTTTAGAATGAGACAGATGCACAGGGTGGGAATAGATAGTTAAATTAGCGAAGTTAAAACAAAATGTGGCAGATTAATTAGAACGAGGGCAGAACAATGGTTGATAAATTAATTTCCTCTCTGCCCGAAAAGATTAAGCTGATTGATAAATTGACGTTTATTTCCTGTGTGCTTATCTTATTGCTTCAATAGGTTTGCCATGTCACAAAAGAATATGTAGAAAGGGCGACTTGTTCATGAAGAGATCCAATGAAATACTTAATACACAAAGATCATGCAGAGGATGAAATGTTCCCATCTGACACACTCGAATTACCATTAATAAGATCAGCCATTTCCCTGTTCAACCCTGAGCAGTGTTTGAATTACTTCTATTTCAAATTACACCTTATATCAATCAGTTCATCACTTATGCAGCAAGTATTCTCTATCGGCAGACTGTATGTCGACGACTGAAAACAATACCAATCATACATTAGGAGAAATTGAAACCTGCATTCAACCAATACAACACGATTCATCTTGAAATAACTTTGACCAGAGACGTTAATGCAAAAGTGAGAGGTGATCAATGTAATCTCAACCCGATCTGTGCCTATCCCTTTTCAGATACAACCTTGCATTTTTGCCAATATAAGAATGAGACAGCTCCAAGTCTAGGCGACTTCCTGTGAAGCCCCGTCTTCCTAATTAACTTTTTTTTTGCTCCTGAATAGCTGGTACAAGTGAACACATTTCTAAATGCTAACACATGCGCTGGAGTTCGAACACGTTCAGCATAATATGCGTACAGAACTTTTGCAAAAATTAACAAACTACCGGGCGATCTGGTGTTCACTTCATCAAAGAGCAGCAGAGATGCGGACTTTGCACATGTACCTGTCTCACCCGCAGGAGAACATTAAACCTTTCTAATTGCTTAGATATCCAGAAATACACCGCCCCCACTCCCGTCCGTATATATTAAAGCCCACACAATACCTAGCAACAAATACATGCAGCTGGAAGCTCACATAGTCATTGTTTTCCAAAATGATTGGAAGAGCCCTGGCTGACCGGCCTTGTTGGTTAGCGATGCATCAAGCAGACGGTGTTCACAGCTTGTCAATGTGACCGTGAAGTGATTACTGTTCTACCCCTCTGGTGCCGGGAGCAGGCGCAAAGCCGCCACCACCACGTTCCGGTTTGACTGACAAGTCACCGACCGAGCTGCGGTGGGATCACCCATTTGTCCACACAATAAGACCCGAAGACCGACACGAAAGTTGACGAGATGCGTTTTTTTTTCGCGCGGTTCACGAAGTGATGGATAGACACAGAGAAATGCCGATGCGGGGAGGGGAGACGGGGGCAGACTGGTAATAATGTTTTGAACAGCGGTGTTAGTCACCGCACTTAGAGGGTATTTGCGAGATGGTTTTCATTTCTTTTTTTTCCCCCTTGTGTGTAGGGAAAGATCCGATTCCATCTCAGATTTCAGTCTCTGCAATCGGCTGCCTGACAAAAACTTTGCATCGTCAATTCAACTAATAATTTAGTTCATCCTTCCGAACGGACAACTGTTGATTCGGTTTAGGTAGATAGTGTGGCATTATGTACACCAGGCTCCAACAATCGTCACCCAATATCCTCATCTTCCTGAGTTATACTTTCTGTAAGGATCCCCCACCCACCCCGCGGTTATTTTGTAAGCAGCAGTGTTTCCATGACAACGACCGTAATCAGCTTTGGACATTTGGAGAAATGTAGCTGGTTATGAAGATCAAATATTCCGTTCTGGCAACCTTTGATGGTGGTGTCAGCAATAATGCATTTGAAATTTAACTCTGACCAAATCAATAACTGCTTATAGCATCATAAAGGGATTTAAAAAAAATAATTTCCGAATATGTGTACCTTAGGCATTTGCGACTGGAAACCCAAGCTCAACACAGAGTTCACCTTCCTTTACGCTCCGTTAATGGATCTGTGGCTGATTAAACAGTCTTCTCAGCATTCGAATGTAATTCGTTTTCTGCAGAGTGCTCCAATCCCCATATTCAATGGTTAGTTGTAAGCTCCCCGTTTATAAGTGGAAATTATCTGGAAGATAATTGATCGGAATGAGGCTTGAGTGGTGCACAGACATCAGCATGGTCCCATTTGCAGTGCAATTTATAAAATCATATGTCACTTACCAAACGACGGGATGCACACAGGAGTTGTGCACTCACTGTATCTAAAATCCGTCCGGAGGCTGGGTGAAGATTTTGGTAGACGTGAACTCATCGCTTTCTTGCCAGGGGTCAGCAGAGGAATAAAATGATACAAACGCAATTAAAATGTAATAAGGGATTGAAATGTCGCTTTAAAGTCTGAAAAATAACATTACATTCGAATTTATTGATGCTTACTGTGGGTATCAAATCCCTGTGTCTGCAAGCTTACTGAGGGTTAAAATGACTGGAGAATTTGATACCAGTGCATTCGGTGCTGGTCATGACAGCACAGTTCAAGATCACACTGTCTCCTGGAACAAACTTTAGGAGTGAAAGATCGAGTCTTGATGGACTTTGCTCTAGGGTACATAAGGTACAATATACCGAAGCGGCTGTTTCCGTGCTTTACATCTCTATGACTCGATATAGATTGCATGCTGCAGGATATGAGCAGGTTTGTCTCAAGTTCTCTGTGGATTTTAATCGAGTCGATTCGCCTGCAGTCTTGAGAATTAACGCCTCCACCAACTGAGAGACAAAATGTTTTAATCGTCTGTCTATTAATACCCCACAGCGTAATGTCAGGGTCAGGGAAGCGATGCTGACAGCACATGGACAGATGGGTTCAAAAAGGTGTGGAATGTTTTGCAAATATAAACTATTATTCTACAAGGACTGTTTAGATCATTGTCGAGTGCTGGAAAAGCCTTCATCAGGTTTATGCCCGAAACGTCGATTCTCCTGCTCCTCGGATGCTGCCTGACCTGCTGTGCTTTTCCAGCACCACACTCTCGACAGCATCTGCAGTCCTCACTTTGTCCCTGTTCAGATTATTGGCAAGTATTCTGTTAGAAGCGCAATTAATTGCCATTGGGCAGGGGGTTATAGTGGCTGAGAGATGCAACGGGGAACAACTGGAGATAACAGCAGAATGATGAATGGTATCTAGGCAAAAGTGAAGACTGCAGATGCTGGAGATCAGAATCTAGATTAGAGTGGTGCTGGAAAAGCACAGTAGGCCAGGCAGCATCTGGGGAGCAAGGAAATCAGCATTTCGGGCAAAAGCCCTTCATCAGGAATGGTGAGTGGTATCTGCCAGTTCAACACATGCCCGTGAACAACAGTGGCTAAAAAGAGTGAGTCAATACCCTGGGTAAAATGGGCAATTTAAAGGTGATTAGAGGAGAGGAGAAAGGATTTGTAATTTGTTCCTTCAAGCTACATGAGGCTAGAGCCAGGCTGACAGTCGTACATAACTGTCCGACCAGAGAGTGGCTGAGAATATGGAAATGGGTGAAGACTTCTCTACTAGTCATCAGTGTACAGTTAAATTATGTCTGAAGGCAGGTCAGAAATGGCAACATGAAGCCGCAAGGCTTTGGGAAACCTGCAGTGAGGTGGCATGAAGTGATCTGGAAAAAAAAGGTAAATGTTAAAAAGGAGAAATAAAACAACAAACATTCCCTGGCCATGTTAAAAGGTGTACAGAGACAACCACATACTTGGGGATTGGGATTAGAGGGTTTGTGTCCCTGCCTGTTGCAGTGGTAGTGCCCCTAACTCAAGGTCTGAGTGCAAGTCCACCTGTCCTTGAAGCATGGGGTAAGATATCTGAATAAGTTGATTAAAACAAGGATACCACAGAGAGGAAAAAACGTATCGGATAAATAGAAAGCTGTAAGTCCATGAAATTCAGGGCAATTGGATCCAAAATTGGCTTGAAGCAGAGGGAGGTGGTCAATTTTGTTCAGTGACTGGAAGCCTGTTGTCCAGTGGTGTACCACAAGGTTCAGCTCTGGACCTCTTGCTGTTTGTGATGTATATTCATGATCAAGAAGTGAATGTGGAAGGTTTGATCAGTAAGAATGCAGGTAAGACTAAAATTGGTGGTGTGGTAAATAGTGAGGAGGAAAGCCTTAGATCACAGGGCATTGTAGATGGACTGGTCAGATCTGCCAAATGATGGCAAAAGGAATTTAATCCTGAAAAGTGTGAGATGATAAATTTTGGGAGGACTGACAAAGCAAGGGAGTACATGTTGAATGTTAAGACCCTAGGAAGGACAGAGGATCAGAGGGAGCTTGCTGTACATATTCATAGATTCTTGAAGACAGCAGGGCAGGTCGGTATGATGGTTAAGAAGGCATATGGTATACTTACCTTTATTTATCAAGCCATTGAACACAATAGCAAAGAGGTTATGATGGGACTGGAGTGCTGTGTGCAGTTCCAGCCACCACACTTTAGGAAGGGTATGATTACAGGAGAGATGGTGCTGAAGAAATTCATCAGGATGATGCCTGAGGGTGATTTGAATAAATACCTTTCATCATTCTGCACAGTAAAGGACAGTAATAGCATTCCAAAATTACCAAATAATTGAGCACCAAGGAGAGGGAGGTGGTGGTGGGGGTGGGGATGGGGGTGGGGGGGGGGGGGGAAGGAAGATATAAATATTAAAAATCAAAATATAAATCTAAAATATAAATATAAAATCTAATGGAGTGAAAGGCTTATTAGTCCCTTAGATGGGTTGTAGATCAGGACATTAAAGGAAGTAACTACTCAGGTACTGGATACAGTGCTGGCAATTTTCCAAGACTCCTTAGGTTCCGGAAAACTCCCAGGTAGTTGGAAAACTGCTAATGTAACACCATTTTTCAAGAAGGGAGAGAGATAAAAACAGATAGCTCGAGGTGAGTTAGTTTAACATCTATCATTGCGAAAATGTTTAGTCTATATAAAGAATGTAATAGCAGAGATTTTAGAAATACAAAATCTCATCAGACAAACCCAGCATGACTTCTTGAAGGGGAAATGATGCCTGATAAATTTATTAAAGAAGTTAACTAATGAGCAGGAAAGATAAAGGAGGACCAATAGATGTAATACGTTTACATTTCCAGAAAGCATTTGATCAGGTACCACACAAAAGGCTGATGGAGTTTGTATATTATTGATTGATTGATTATTGTTGCACCGAGATATATACTGAAAAGTGTTATTTTGTGTGCTAAAAAGGCAGAACAGAATGCAGAATATAGTGTTATAGCCGCAGGGAAGATGAGAAAGAGAGATCAAAATTAACATTTGATAGATCCATTCAAAAGTCTGATAACAGTGGGGAAGAAACTGTACTTGAATCTATTCATTCAAACTTTTATGTCTTCTGTCCAACAGAAGAGGGAGGAAGAGGTCTTTGATAATGTTGGTTGTTTTACCGAGACAGTGGGAAATATGGATGGAGTCAAGTATAGATAGTTTGCGTGATGGAATATTGTACTTTTCACTTGCATGGATGGGTGAAGCTCCAACAAGAAGCTTGACACCATCTGGGATAAAGCAACCCACTTGCTTGACATCACATCCACAAGCATCTATGCCCCCTTCCACTGATACTTATTGCAGTACTGTGTGCTACCTACAAGATGCACAGTAGTAATTCACCAAAGATCAATGGACAGCACCTTTCAAACCCATGATCACTTCAATCTAAAAGGCAAAGACAGCTGATACATGGGAACACTATCACCTGGAGGTTCCTTTCCAAACCATTCACTATTCTGACTTGGAAATATATCATTATTCCTTCACTGTTGCTAGGTCAAAATGCCTCCCTAAGTGCATTAGGTATGCTGCTCCTGGCATGCCACCCCCTCCCCTGTACTCTCCATTAAATCAGGGTTGATTCCCTAGCTTGATAGTGATGGTTGAGAGGGTATGTCAGGTCATGAGGTTGCAGATTATGGCCCACAGTGCTTCATGGATGCCTAGTCTTGAGGTGCTAGATCTGTTCGAAATCTGTCCCATTTAGCACAGTGATAGTACTACACAACAAGATGGAGGATATTCGCAATGTGAAGGTGTCACTTCATCTCCACAAGTACTGTGAGGTGGTCACTCTTCAAAATGTTGTCTTGGACAGATGCATCTGCAGTCAATAGACAGGTAAGGATGAGATCAAGTATGTTGCTCTCTCTTGTTGTTTCCTTCACCACCTGCAGCAGATCCAATCTGGTACTTATCTCCTTTAGAACCTGACCAGCTCGATCAGTAATATTGCTGCCCAGCCACTTTTGGTGGTAGAAATTAAAATCCCCCAGCTAAAGGTCCATTTTGGGCCTTAACCACCCTCAGTGTTTCCATCAAATGTTGTTCAAAACAGAGGAGTACAGATTCATCAGCCGAAGGAGGGTGGTACGTGATAATTAGCAGATGGTTTCATTACCCACCTTTGATCTGAAGCAATAAGACTTCATGGGGCCTAAGGTCAATGTTGAGGACTCCCAAGGAATGTTCTCCCAACTAGATACCACAGAATGTAAGGCTATGCACTTTGGCTGGAAGAATAGAATTGCAGATTGCTATTTAAGTGGAGTGATTTGGATGTTATTGTGCATGAATCACAAAAAAGCTAGCACCCAAATTCAGTGGACAAGTTCCTAGAGTCTTCAAGGAAATGAATGGAAATGACAAGAGTTCTGGTTAATAAATCTAAGGCTTAAAAGTTCATGGGCTGAGCATGAAAGCTGGAGATAGACAACACAAATCCAAAATTCAAATACCAATGAGGCTTGAGTCTGGAAATTAGATATGCTTCTTATCCTAACATGATGGATGAAGAAAGCATCTGAACAGGTTTTACAGCTGCATATTCAGAATCTGGAACTGCAGAACTAATTTTAAGAAATTAAGGCTAGAGATTGGAAATTCCCATCCCATTTCCAAATTCCAAACACGCATTGCTTCCAAAATAAATATTTGCAATTTCATCAATTGACACCTGCATTATATTTTATATTTATGGTTCCTACACTTGGTTTTTCCCGCAAGCAGAAATATTATCTCCATATTGACCTTATCAAATTTTTTCATAAATTTAAACAGCTATAATAGGTCATCCTTCAACTTTCTCTTTTTTTTAGAAAAAATGTGCAATTTCAGTTATATACAGTCATAGAGACGTACAGCGTGGAGATAGACCCTTTGGTCCAACTCGTCCATAATGCCCAGATATCTAGTCCCATTTTCCAGCACTTGGCCCAATCTCTCTAAACCTTTCCTATTCATGTACCCATCCAGATGCCTTTTAAATGTTGTAACTGTACCAGCCTCCACCACGTCCTCTGGCAGCTCATTCCATCCACTCAACACCATTTGTGTGAAAAAGCTGTCCCTTATGTCCCTTTTAAATTTTTCCCCACTCACCCTAAACCTATGCCCTCTAGTTCTGGACTCCCCCACCCCAGGGAAGAGGCTTTGTCTATTTAACCTATCCATGCCCCCCATAATTTTGTAAACCTCTATAAGGTCACCCCTCAGCCTCCAATGCTCCAGGAAAAACAGCCCCAGCCTGTTCAGCCTCTCCCTAGAGCTCAAACCCTCCAACCCTGGCAACATCCTTGTAAATCTTTTCTGAATCGTTTCAAGTTTCACAACGTCCTTCCTATAGGATGGAGACCAGAATTTCACATGATATTCAATGATCGTCAATGATTTTTATCACCTTCTAATGCCTCTATGGCTTATTTTTAATTTGTTCACAGAATGTGGACTTGGTTGCCCATCTCTATGATAAAACCAAAATATTGCAGATGCTAGAAACCTGAAACAAATACAGGAAAAGCTGGAGGAACTCACTAGGTCTGCCAGTGTCTTTGGAGAGAGAAACAGGGTTAATTGGTTATGAAGAGTCATACTGGACACAAAATATTAACTCTGTTTTACTCTCAATGGAAGCTGCCAGATCTGCTGAGGCTTTTCAACATTTTCTGTGTTTGCTTCGGCTTGCCTGTCTCTAGTTGTGAGCACCAGATTACTTTGTGTCCAAGTATTTTGACATATTTTACTATATGATTCACTAAATAGAGAACTAGTAGGCTGACTTTTTGAACTGCAAGTTTAAATATTAATTCACTTGGATTTGTTTTTAACCATCACTACCATCAAGGATGTCACTGTGATCTGTTAGATAACATAGATATAACGCACAGGTTGCCAACAGTAGCACAGCAATTAGTCAGGCAATGATAAAGCCTTATTTCCTTTCATTACCATAATAGTCTGCTATCATATGTATGCTATTTAGATTATCAAGTTGAATTGTTTAAACAAAGTTCTATTATGCATTCTGTCTCCGCATTTCCTTCTATTAAAAATAACCTGATTATTCAAAGTCAATTTGCTGAATCCTGGTCTTTGAGCTTGTACTATGCCAATAGATAAACTTAGATGCATTTCTTCTCATTGAGCTTTCTCATCAATTCACTGTTTTTGAATGAATGGACCCTACCTGAGTACGTTCTCCAGCTATGACTGAATTGTAGCGATCACACTATAGATTTCGTCTGAGATTTTACCATTTCATTGCTGTAATTTCATTGGAAGTGCAGCATGAAACCTGCTTATGTTTGTAAATGGGACTTATTTTCATTTCTGACAAAGCTACTGTGACAGAGCAGGAGCAGCTCTGAGAAAGGAGCCTCAAATGAATGCTAAACATTTTATCTTAGTCAAAGATAGCATATGTCATATTAATTCAGTCAGACCATCTCAAGCATAAAGCATTGGGTCTAATTATAAAACGTCGCTGTCTCAAACTGGTTTTATTGGACAGGATATGCTTTCCTTTCACATAAGAATTTGTAATAACAGCTTAGTTTCTGTTTCTCAAAAATATGGGGCCTGGGTAGTCACGACAGGAAAAGTTTTGTCTAAGACTGGATACATAAAAGTGGAACCAGATGCGGGCAGTGCCATTCACCTGACTGAAGGGGAATGACCTAGGAAAAGAATGGTGTATTCAACCATGACTGAGATTGCAGAAGGTAGGGAAAGGTAATGGGGGATACAGCATCACTATCACACTCATAGAAGACGCCAGTTGGAACTTCAATTACGGCCCTGAAGCAGGGGAAGAAGCCTTATTGGAGAGCTTTTTTTAAATGCAGATTTGTGGGGAAAATGGGCTCAGATTTGAGAGACAAAGATACGTTCAAGGGCATTCAAAAACGAGGGGAGATCAGTGATGACATGGCAGTTTGCCATGGTAGTCAACATCCAAGGTCTACTTTTAGAGATGAAATGTGAGCAATACAGAATTGCAAGGGACAATATCATGCAATCAGAGTTGCTACTGAAGGTAGAGGTAGGGCGGAGTGGATGGAGAGGTATATTGTGGGGTTTGGGTAGAGAGAGCAGGAGATGGAGTACAAATTATCTTGGGAAGGGCATGAGGAAAGATAGGAAAGAAATGAAAAGAATTTGATGGTTGTATGGGATGGAGAAACCTTTGAGGAAATTTGGCTTGATGTGTAAGGCAAGAAGACATATGTGACAGGCAACTGAATGGATAATCTCAATCTTAGCAGCAAAAAACACATAAGCTCCTGACACTTGTTGCTATAGATAATAAATCCTCAAAAAGAGACTGCCCGATGAGTTTGAAGCAAATATGTCTGTAAATGATTAACAGAAATAATAGGTACGCTTTTAGTTTCTGTCAGGAAGCTGGCAGGAGTGGGTGGCAATCCCACGCAGGAATGCGAATCTGAAGCCTAGCAGATCCTACTGGCTGCTTAGCTACAAATAAAAACTGCAGCTTGCCAGAAAGGGATGAGGAAAACAGGTTGTTTAGGTCCACTGGCACCAAAATAAAGTGGGAAGCTTAGCTGAGGGCTGCAGGTCCTGGATTAAAAAGAACAGTTTAGCTTTGAGATTACATTTTTCTCTAGTTTATCTTGTACCCGTGACACTCTTTCCAAGCTCACCTTGGCCACCTCCTACTCACTTGATCCCATTCCTTCTAAAACTGTTGGACACCCAAATTCCCTTGCTTTCCCTGACGAAGTTGACACCTTACTCAGGAGTCAGCCAAATTCTTATCAAGCGAGTGTGAGTCCAGTTGGCATATAGTAATGAAGCTCTTGCCAGGATCTAATGATGGCTTGATGGTTCATCAAACCGAATGGTGTTAAAACTGCAGATCATTGGGAATGGAATGCAAAATGAAGCCTCTCATGGAGAAAGAGTTAAGATGGCTCCCTGATGAAGTTGGATGACAACTTGTTCTTATAACAGAACAATTGTTGTTTTGCATATGAATTAATGCAGTTAATAATTTGTCAGAAATAAATAACTGTAAACAGAAAAATAAAATGAGACACTTGATACTCTTACTTTACATCACTGTGATTAGATATGTACCGTAGGGAAGTCATTGGAATCTGTTAGCTGTCACATACAGTAATTACCAGCTATTATATTGAGGATAATTAGGCTGGTAGCATCTTTCTCTTGTAACAACGCATGTTCATAGCTTGCGAAGTACCACTGTAATTGTTTCATTTACGCATTACTTACCTATATCTGTGGAAGTGCAACTGGGATTAAATATCAAATTAAAGGTCAAAGTGGGCATATGGTCCTTTTCTTTTCCATTGAAACGAAAGACTGGAATATGTACATAAACATGAAGTCCTAAAAAAACTTGAAAGCCAGTGAAGCATTTTTCCATGTGCAGTCATTTTTGTAATGTAAGATCAATGTTCACACAGCAAGATCTCACAAACAGCAATGTGAGACTGTTAGATATCCGGTATTTTAATGAAATCAATCTTTTTTCAAACTGATGCCAGGGGATCCACCTGAGAGATCAGAAAGAGTTTCAAATTATCACCTCATTCAAAAGAAGTATGGCAGACTTGTACTCCCTCAGTAATATATTGGATTGCCTAAAGAAAGAACATACGTGTATCTGAATTGACATTAATCAAATAAATACTCTAGAAATGCTAGATGAGTTGTAACATCAAAACTACTTCATTGGAAATGAAATGCTTTAAATGTTTCTGAGAAGTGATAATATGCTATAAAAAAGCAAATCTATTGCACAAAATTGCCCCTTTCATTAAATTCATTGACTTAGAAATTGCATGGCACCAATTAGTTGCCTAAGTCTCTAATTTGTTGGCAACTGTCCAAGATGGGACTTCTTCCTGAGATAGAGACAGAAATCTTTCCTTAAATCAATTAATGCTCCTTACTGGGTTAAGTTACTGAGGGGCAGCCTTCAGGATAATGGGCGGGCTTTCTGTTAGCAACTTTTAGCCAGAATCATGTCACCGCATAAAACCACGTGTTGGTCGCTTTCAGAAAAACCCAAGTCTTAGACAAGATACCTTCAAGTCTAGCCCTGCTGCCCTGGGAGCATTTCCAGGATCTTGATCAGATGGGCGAATGGGCTGAGAAGTGGCAGATGGAGTTTAATTTACATAAATGTGAGTTGCTGCACTTTGGCAAAGCAAATCTTAGCAGGACTTATACACTTAATGGTAAGGTCCTGGAGAGTGTTGCTGAACAGAGAGACCTTGGAGTGCAGGCTCACACCTCCTTGAAAGTCGAGTCGCAGGTGGATAGGATAGTGAAGAAGGCGCTTGGTATGCTTTCCTTTATTGGTCAGAATATTGAGTACAGGAGTTGGGAGGTCATGTTGTGGCTGTACAAGATGTTGGTTAGGCCACTGTTGGAATATTGCATACAATTCTGGTCTCCTTCCTATCGGAAAGACCTTGTGAAACTTGAAAGGGTTCAGAAAAGATTTACAAGGATGTTGCCAGGGTTGAAGGATTTAAGCTATAGGGAGAGTTTGAATAAGCTGGGGTTGTTTTCCCTGATGTGTTGGAGGCTGAGGGGTGACCTTATAGAGGTTTATAAAATCATGAGGGGCATGGATAGGATAAATAGACAAAGTCTCTTCCCTGGGGTGGGAGAGTATAGAACTAGAAGGCATAGGTTTAGAGTGAGAGGAGAAAGATATAAAAGAGACCTAAGGGACAAAGTTTTCATGCAGGAGGGTGGTACATGTATGGAATGAGCTGACGGAAGAAGTGGCGGAGGCTGGTACGATTGCAACATTTAAAAGGCATCTGGATGGGTATATGAATAGGAAGGGTTTGGAGGGATATGGGCCAGGTGCTGGCAGGTGGGATTAGATTGGGTTGGGATATCTGGTCAGCATAGACAAGTTGGACCTAAGAGTTTGTTTCTGTTCTGTACATCTCTATGAGGCTATGACTCTAAGTAGTTGATTCTTTAGGAGAATGCATGCCAGGATTTCTGTGGGAAAGAAGGAAATACCTTGGTGCTATCCGCTGCTTGATTAACCTCCCCTCTTGAAAATAGCTACTATTGTTGCATTCTTGCAGTCAATGGGAGTTCTTTTTCTTCCCAAGTATATTGATGAGTGCTTGGAATCTCAATTTGAGCAAAATAGTCCATCAGCTTTGGAAACACTGCTGGAATATCAACAGGGCTACTAACTTTGTTGATTTTCATTGGCTTGATCGCTTCCATTAAGTTGGTCCACTATGGAGTCCACCATAAGGTACTGGAGACTAGCCTAAAGAATATGATTGGCCATTGTGGATTCACAGTTGAGGACTCTTTTCCAGCTTTGACAACTATAAAATCCACTTTATTCACCATCCTGTGAATAAAGTGGATTTTGTACTTTTGACCTATGTCCACAGGTGCTCCGATGGCTTCAAAAAATGTTTTGTATGTCATGAAATCAGGAAACCTTAATTTTAAGTGTAGTGAGACACTTTAGGGTCCCATAAACTATATAAAGAAGGGACTGATCTGTTTTGCTCTGTATATAATTATCCAAATTTACACTGTTATTTAATGAACCATTACAAATGTAATGAATAAAATGCATCTATGGAAAATAAAGATTTTTTTAATATCAATTTATTCTGCAGATGCCAAATGATGCACATCACTTCATTGATGATGCTAACAAACAAAAGAAAAATCTTTTAATTGTTCCTTTTAAATTTTGGAGAGGTAGAATGCAAAGAATGGCACTGAAGAAAGTGTTTGAACTTTCTTCCATCTTTACAGTTATTTCTGTTTACACGGTGGCTCAGTGGTTAGCACTGCTACCTCACAGCTCCAGGGTCCCAGGTTTGATTCCAGCCTTGGGTGACTGTGTAGAGTTTGCACCTTCTCCCCATGTCTGCATCGGTTTCCTCCCACAGTCCAAAGATGTGCAGGTCGGGTGAATTGGCCATGCTAAATTGCCCATACTGTTAGGTGCATTAGTCAGAGGGAAATGGGTCTGGGTGGGTTACTCTTCGGAGGGTCGGTGCGGACTGGTTGGGCCGCAGGGCCTGTTTCCGCACTGGAGGAAATCTAATCTAATCTATCTATTTAAAATTGTCATTGACCAGAAGAACATTCTGACCCTTTATTGCCCTAAAAGATAAAATAGCCTTTCTTACCAGAACTAATTTAAAAGAACACATTTGTCTTTTTATTTGCACTATGAAAAGGACTTAGCCATTTTATTTCAATTTTGCATGACTCAAAGGTATTGCTTTATAATGAAAGTTATTATCAGGAATGCATCAGGGTTTTTAAAAATAAATTGCCAGTCAGCTGTCATATGGTTTTAATGGGAATAAAATAACTCAATAACTCACAACATTCTTAATGATCTTCTACTGCAAACTATTTCAAGTGCCAAAACTCAAGTGCAGTGAACAGGAAGCTGTGAGATTGACAGAGCATTTTAAACCCATTGATTTTTGTCTCATCATTGCCACTTGTCAATAATAAGAATTTAAATGCACAACTCTTCTGTGAAGTATAGTGTCAAGAGAGCTGCAGAGAATTTATGATGATTGAAGTTTATGATAGATGTTTCAGCATTGGAAATGATTCTACCTTTTCTTGTTTATTTTAGAAATCATTGGCTCTCACGATGACAGTTGACTCCCACGTCAATGTAAATACGCTAAATTTTCTTTTAAAGAATTTTTTTGTCTTAATTTTCAGATTTGTTAGTCAGAATGAAAGAAAAGTACAAACCTATCACAGAATGTGGGCATTTACTGCCCATCTCCAATTGCCCTGGAGCCATTACAATCCTTGATTGCAAAAGGACAGAATATTAGTTAAATAGAGAAAAGCTACAGAAAGCTGCAGTACAAAGGGACTTGGCGGTACTTGTGCATGAAACATATAAAGCTAGCACACATATGCAGCAGACAATGAGGAAGGTAATAGATTGTTGTAAGTGTACGGGAAGTCCTACTACAACTATATAAGGTGCTGGTGAGATCATCTCTTGACTACTGTGAGCAGTTTTGCTCCTCCTATTCACAAAAAGATATTATTTCATTGAACGCAGTTCAGAGAAAGTTCACTGGGATGATGGAACAAATTACTGCAGATGCTGGAATCTGCACTGAAAACAAAAAAAAATGCTGCAAGTCACAGCAGATGAGGCAGCATCTGCGGAGAGAGAGCAAGCTAGCAAACCAGCTGAGCTGACTCTTCAGCAGGGCTCTGTAAATGTTAGCTTGCTCTCTTTCCACGGATACTGCCTCATCTGCTATGATTTCCAGAATTGTTTGTGTTCACCAGGAATGATTTCCGGTATGGGCAGATTGCAGTATGAGCAAAGACTGAATAGGTTAGGACTCGATTCACTGGAGTTGAGAAGAATGCGAGGTGATCTCATTGAGACACATACGAGTCTGAAGTGGTTTGACAGGGTAAATGTTGAGAGATTGTTTCCTCTCGTGGGAGATCCTAGGACCACAGGGCATTGTCTCAAATTAAAAGGACATCAATTTAAGATTTCTTCTCTTAGAAGGTTATGAGTCTTTGGAACTTCTCAGCACTGGGGGCTGTTGGAGCAGATTCCTTGTGCATATTTAAGGTTAAGATTTTTGCTCAGTAGGGGAATCAATAGTGAAGGGGAAAAGGCAGGAAAGTGGTTCTGAGGAATGTTGCATCAACTATGATCCTATTGAATTGTGGAACAAGCTCGAGGGGCCAAATGACTTACTCCTATTCTATTTCTTATGGTCTCCTGGTCGTAATGAGACCATAGATCTTAATAAGTGGAGAAATCAATGTAAGTGAAATCACTTCCAACCACTTACCTACTACCGATATCAGACTCACAGGTCTTTAGTTCCCAGGCTTCTCCTTACAGTCTTTTTAAAATAGAGTAATTACAGACCAGTTAGTCTGACATCAGTGGTAGGGAAATTATTGGAAAAAAGTTCTGTGGGACAGGATTAATTGGCACTTGGAAAGGAATGGATTGACTAGGGTTAGTCAGCATGGATTTGTTGGACGGAGATCCTGTCTGACTAATTTAATTGAACTTTTTGAAAAGGTGACTAAATATTTTGATGAGTGTAGTACAGTTGATGTGGGTGACATGGAGCTGAAAATGTGTTGCCGGAAAAGCGCAGCAGGTCAGGCAGCATCCAAGGAGCAGGAGAATCGATGTTTCGGGCATGAGCCCTTCTTCAGGAAGAAGGGCTCATGCCTGAAACGTTGATTCTCCTGTTCCTTGGATGCTGCCTGACCTGCTGCGCTTTTCCAGCAACACATTTTCAGCTCTGATCTCCAGCATCTGCAGACCTCACTTTTTCCGTGACTTCACTAAGGTCTTTGATAAGGCCTCAGATGGAATGCTGGTCTAAAACATGAGAGATCATGGGATCCAAGGCAAATTGACAAACTGGATCCAAATCTGGCTGTGAATAGGAGGCAGAGGGTGATGGTGGAGGATTCCTCTTGTCATTCAAAGCCTGTGACCAGTAAAGGATTGCTCAAGGGACCTTTGTTGTTTGTTATGTGCACTAATGACTTGGATGTGAATGTAGAAGATATACTTAGCAAGTTTGCAGATGATATGAAAATTGGTGATGTTGTTGATAGTGAGGAGGACCATTTCAGGCTATAGTCTGCTCTTGATCAGTTTGTAAATTGGACAGAACAATGACATGGAATCATGATAAGACAATACGTTATGGGAGGTCTAATGAGGGAAATGTTTACACAATCAATGGTAGGTCCCTAGGGTAGTACTGAGGTACAAAGGGCCATTGGTGTAAAAATCCATAGATCCCTAAAGATCTATGAGCACAGGTACATATGGTGGTAAAGAAAGCACACAGGATGTTTGTTTCCATTAACTTTGGCTTAGAATATAAGAGCAGAGAAGTCTTGTTGCAACCTTTTTGAGTATTAGTTAGACCACAGCTGGAATTCTATGTGCACTTCTGATGGCCTTACTACTGGAAGGATATGATTGCACTGGAGAGAGTGCTGGAGATTCACCAGGATGTGGCCTGGGATGGTCTCAGTTCTGGGGACAGACTGGATAGGCTGGGTTTTGTTTACCCTGAAGTAGCGGATACTGAAGGGGGCATCTGTCTGAGCTATGCAAAGTTATGAAATGCATGGATAGAGGAGAACAAGAATCTTTTCTCCATGGCAGATGTGTCTAAAACCAGAGAGCATAAGTTTAGGACAAGGAATAAATCGTTTAGAGGGGTTCTGAGGCAACATTTTTTCACCTAGAGGGAGGTTGAAGTATAGAATGCATTGCCTCAGAGAATGGTGGAGGTGGCTACTCTCACAATATTTAAGAAGCTTCTGGATGAGTACTTAAAATGCCAAGGTTGTGGACCCAGTGCATGGAAATGGAATTAGTATAGTTTGATGTTATTTAGTCGGCATAGACATGAGGGGCTGAATGGCTGTTTCTATTCTGTATGACCCACTACTACTCTCTATGATATAAAGATAAATACAAAATGTTGTTACAATTACATGAGATGAAGGACAAAACTTAACAAAAGGAAATATAGTATAAATCAATGGAGGTAATATTATAAATGGGAATTAAACAGAATTGGCAGACTTGTTGAATTATTACTTGTGCTAGTTCTCATGGTACAGGAAGAGGATGCAGTACTTCATATTTTAGGTACATTGAAAATGAATCAAGGACTGAAACTCACTAAAGTTGACATATGCAGGAAACAGTAGTTAAAAAAAAACGAATAAATCCATAGGACCTGATACTTCCCCACTTAGGTTTTAAATCAAAAATGCTTCAGCCATAATCTTCCAAATCTTTTTTGATTCAGGTATTATCTCTTTAGATTTAGTAATTTGCAAATTGAGTTTTATTATGTGAAATATGTAGGGCAATATGGATCTGTTACAGAGATATTAAGTGTAGGTAATAGAAGCAAACTGGATTAATTTTTTGGGGGGGAGAGGTGTGTTGCTGAAGTAATCACTAGGGACGTGTGTTACAACATGGGGTAAAACTCTCCTGCTTATTTTAACCCAGCAACACAGAAAGATGTATCCAGTGCAGAAATCTGTGAAAATTCTATAGACCAAGAACTAGTCAATGTTAAAATTAACAACTTTATTTCTTAAAGTATAACAGAGAATAATTAACTAACAACTATTTATAACTCGTTCCTCTAGCCTATCTTTTACCTTCCCCAACTGCAATGCTAATCCAATAACACTACTCCGATTAAGATTTACAAAACAAAACTTCTTATCTCAAAACCAGACAGCTTTCAGTTCTTCTAGAAAAAAGTGAGGACTGCAGATGCTGGAGATCCGAGCTGAAAATGTGTTGCTGGAAAAGCGCAGCGGGTCAGGCAGCATCCAAGGAGCAGGAGAATCGACGTTTCAGGCATGAGCCCTTCTTCAGGAATGAGGAAAGTGTGCCAAGCAGGAAATATATCCCTCCCCCCCATCAGCATTCCGAAAAGACCACTCCCTCCGCAACTCCCTCGTCAGGTCCACACCCCCCACCAACCCAACCTCCACTCCCGGCACCTTCCCATGCAACTGCAAGAAATGCAAAACTTGCACCCAAACCTCCCTCCTTACTTCCCTCCAAGGCCCCAAGGGATCCTTTCATATCCACCACAAATTCACCTGCACCTCCACACACATCATTTACTGCATCCGCTGCACCCGATGTGGCCTCCTCTATATTGGGGAGACAGGCCACCTACTTGCGGAACGTTTCAGAGAACACCTCTGGGACACCCAGACCAACCAACCCAACCACCCCATGGCTCAACACTTCAACTCCCCCTCCCACTCCACCAAGGACATGCAGGTCCTTGGACTCCTCCATCGCCAGACCATGGCAACACGACGGCTGGAGGAAGAGCGCCTCATCTTCCGTCTAGGAACTCTCCAACCACAAGGGATGAACTCAGATTTCTCCAGTTTCCTCATTTCCCCTCCCCCCCACCTTGTCTCAGTCCCAACCCTCGAACTCAGCACCACCTTCCTAACCTGCAATCTTCTTCCTGACCTCTCCACCCCCACCCCCACTCTGGCTTATCACCCTCACCTTATCACCCTCACCTTAACCTCCTTCCACCTATCGCATTTCCAACGCCCCTCCCCCAAGTCCCTCCTCCCTACCTTTTATCTTAGCCTGTTTGGCACACTTTCCTCATTCCTGAAGAAGGGCTCATGCCCAAAACGTCAATTCTCCTGCTCCTTGGATGATGCCTGACCTGCTGCGCTTTTCCAGCAACACATTTCCAGCTTTCGGTTCTTCTCTGTGTTCCTGTCTTCTTTTTTTCTTCTTGGAGATTATGCTTCACAGGTTACTGATCAATAAAGGTACCTTTAAGAGAGCTTTTTTTCAGACAGTCTTTACATGCTGGTAGTTTGGCAGTTCTCCTCTCAACTGTTCAGTTTTCCCTGGTCTTATACCCCTAAAGCATCTGATTGTGTCTTTGGCTTTTAAGATTGTCAATATACGCAATTGAAACTTGATTGGAATTTGGTGATTTTGGGGTATAATTTAAATTGATTGGCCCAATTCGAATTTGTTTTTGTCTCAAAGCAACTCAGCCAGTGCTATCTGTTCTGAACCAGATGTTACATTGTAAAGTCTCCAGCACTCAGTGTGCTTGCCAAGTCCTTCACTCTCTTAAAGGTACAGTACACTTCAACACCTTCATTACATGTGTCTCTGGATATAGTTCAAATAGATTTGCACAAGACATTGGATAACACAAGATGTTATTACCTAAAAGTAAAGCTCTTGAAATTGAAGGCAAGCTATTGATCTGGTTATGAATTCAGTGCTGCCACCAAAGACAGATTCAGGATAATGATTATTTCAGCAATTTAAAAGGAATTACTGGGGTGTCAAATATTTGGATTCTTAATATTTATGTAATACTATAGAGAGAGAGATGACTGGTGGTGATTTAATGTCAGGGTCACCACAACTCAGACAAGGGGCAAGGAAGAGGTGGGATCTTTATGGTAAACTCAGCCAGTGTGGGAATTAAACATCACTCTGCATCACAAGTCAGTCACCCATCACCAACCAATCAGGGATCTTGACTGTGTCTGTTTTGAAAGTCCAATTGGCTATGTTGGTTGAGCCTGAACTTATATCAGACAAAACCCTTGACATACAGTATGGGAGCTTAAAAATGTGTTGCTGGAAAAGCGCAGCAGGTCAGGCAGCATCAAAGGAACAGGAGAATCGACGTTTTGGGCATAAGCCCTTCTTCAGGAAGAAGATTCCTGAAGAAGGGCTTATGCCTGAAACGTCGATTCTCCTGTTCCTTTGATGCTGCCTGACCTGCTGCGCTTTTCCAGCAACACATTTTTAAGCTCTGATCTCCAGCATCTGCAGCCCTCACTTTCTCCTTACAGTATGGGAATCCCCTGAATGACAGCACGCCATGGACTTGATAGAAGATTACTCCATCAAATTTGATACATGGTCATTTGGTTGATGTAGTGTGTTTGCTGCATAGGCTTCTGGCACATGCTGTAGGTGTGACAATGAGATAGGCTGGTGCTGTATGGCAAGCAGTCAACCCTGCTGACTGCTGACTGCTGGTAACAGTGACAAGCTGACTGGCTTTTTGTCTCTGCTGAACAGCAAGGCAAGGTGAAAATACTGTGAACCTTTCAGCTTTGACTAAGGAGGCAAATGCAAAAATGAAAGGGATACAGTAAGCAGCCAGATAGGTATAAAGTGAATGGGTACAAAAGTGTAAGTGAGCAGCCCTGAAATACCCCCGATCCAGTCCATGAGCTGAGTGATTGCTGATGTGCACAAAGTGTCCTTGCAGAAGCATTCCAATGAAAGATGCCAATGTTCTCCAAAGTACACCATTAAAGTACAGAAGCATTCTGTGAGTGGATCAGAGATGCAGCTGCCATATTCTGGAATGTGAAGGTGCTGACAACCACTTATACAGCTGCTGTCCAATGGTATGTATATGAGATAAGTGTGATGTGAGAGTGCTGGCAGGCTAGGTGTTTTGGAGATAAGGTGCCAGATAAGCCCAGTGCCAGGTGGGTATGGGAATAGGGTGCCAGGTAAGTACTGTTCCAGATGTGTATGGGGATAGGGTACCAGGTAAGCCCTATTGGAGGTGTTTGTGGGGATAAGATGGCAGGTAAGCCCATTTCCCAGTGGGTACGGGGATAGGGTGCCAGGTAAGTCTTGTTCCAGGTGTGCATGAGGATAGAGTACCAGGTAATTCCTGTTACAGATGGGTATGGGGATAGGGTACCAGGTAAGCCCTGTCCCTGGTGGGTATGGGGATGAGGTACCAGGTAAGTCATATAGCAGGTGGGTATGGGAATAGGGTACCAGGTAAGCCCTGTTCCCGGTGGGTATGGCGGTAGGGTACCAAGTAAGTCCTGTAGCAGGTGGGTATGAGGATAGGGTACCAAGTAAGTCCTGTTCCAGGTGGATATGTTCCAGGTGGGTGCCAGATAAATGCAGTGCCAATTGGATATGGGGATAGGGCACCAGGTAAATGCAGTGCCAGATGGTTATGGGGACAGGGTGCCAGGTAAGTCCTGTTCCAGGTGGGTATGGGAATAGGATGTCAAGGTGCAAGTTGATCAGTTATGCACTGTTTATTGTAGCTTCGGGTGGGTAGAAAAATTGGATGGGAGCGAGGAGGAGTGGGAATTTGGTGTCTGCTCCGGAGGCAAGTGGGTCTGGGCAGGTCTGGAGCTATTGGTTGGGGTTTGCCCTGGCAAGGTGGCAGTCAGGTTAGGTCTGTCTGGTCTGGGGAAGTTTTATTTCAGTGGAAACATTTGCAGCTCTCTTTTTTTTTAATGAATGCATGATTTTCTGCTTCCAGCCAACTAGACATGCTGTTCACTTGGCTCACTGGCAGGTATGAGACAGAGTTGTAACAAGCCAATGTTATGGACAACAGAAGCTCTACAGCCCTGGATTTGCCAGGCTCTTCAGCCAATGCACCTGCACCATCCCCATCTCCCCAATGATATTAAACCATTGCTTCAGAGACAGTGAAATCCTATCAGGTACGTGACTTATAGAACTGTCTCATTGCATTATAGGTTTAATCTTTAGTTGTTTCACCCAAAGACAAATGTTTTGTCTTTCTGAGAATCAAATATTCATTGTTTATTTGCAGCTATTATACTCCTATAGAAAATGAAACATTCTGAAAATGTTTGCACAGCTGCAATTTTCCAAGATACCGTTGCAAACAATTGTATTTGAAACGAAATCACCTTTATAAAATTCTTAAATGTCAGCATAGTGCATTATCATTCTGCAGAAGCATTGTTGCTCTTCTCTCTCAATGAAGATTGTTAGCTAACTTCTGCTGAAATCAAGACTTGTACAGATGATTGGATGACTTTATTTCGATATTTGTAATCATGAAGGATAGAGTAGGTAGAAATATGCAGTTACAATTGTCTGAACAATCTCAAGTGTGGGTCATAAATCTACACTTAAATGTATTACATGTCAGACAAGGAACTGAGCAACCTTTTTTAGACACAGAATTGGAGGAAATAGAAACCACATCAATAGTTAAAGAAGGGGCAGGTGGTGTTTCAAGGACAAGAAGAAAAAGGGGTGCATGCACATGGCATTAGAGTGACTGCTCATGAGGTGAATAAATCAAAACATGGAACAGTTTGATGTTGGAATTTCTCTGTAATTCTTCAATTCTGATACTCTTTCCCAGGCCCTCTAAACGAATCAAGTCATTAGAGGCAGTCTTGAAGTGGAGTTCATAGAACTCATCCGTGATAACTTCCTTGAATAGCATGTTACCAAACCTACAAGGGAGCATCTAATCTTAGACCTGGTCCTGTGTAATGAGACAGGTAAGATCAATGACTGCATAGTTAAGGATTCTCTCAGAAAGTGTGATCACAGTATGATCGAATTTCATATATAAATGGAGCGTGAAACAGTATCATCTGAAACCAGGGTGTTATGCTTAACAAAGGAGACTTTAATGTGATGAGGAAGGAGTTGGCTAAATTAGTCTGGGAACACAAGCTATATGATGGAACAGTTGAGGAACAGTGGAGGACTTTCAAAGAGAGTTTTCACAGTGCTCATGGAATACATATTCTGGTCAAAAATAAGGATAACAAAGGTAGGAAGAGCCAGCCTTGGATAACCAAGGAAATAAAGGAAGGCACCAATTAAAAGCTCAGGCTTATAAAAGTAGCCAAGAATAGTGGGAAACAGGAAGATTGGGAAAACTTTAAAAACCAACAAAAAAAAATCACAAAGCAAACAATAAAGAAGGGAAAGATAGATTATGAATGCAAACTAGAACAGAATGTAAAAGCAGGTAGGAAATTTTTTTATAAATATATGTAAAACAGAAAATGGTGGCTAAAGTGGACATAGGCCCCTTGCAGGATTAGAAAGGGGAATTAATATTGGGTAATGCTGAAACAGCCGAGACCTTGAATAACTATTTTGTGTCAGTCTTCACAGTGGAAGATGTGTCTAACATGCCAAAGAATGATGTTAAGGATACGCTAGGAGGTGAGGACCACAATTCAATTGTTATCACTAAAGTGTAGTGCTGAGCAAACATGAGGGTCTAAAGGTAGAAAAAGCTCCTGGTCTTGAGGGATTGCAGCTCAGGGTCTTGAAAGAAATGGCAGAAATTATAATAGATGTGTTAATGGTAATTTACCAAAATTCAGTGTACTCCGGGCAGGTCCTGGTGGACTGGAAGACCGTGAATGTCACGCTGCTGTTTAAAAAAGGGTATAAGCAAAAGGCAGGTAACTATAGGTCAGTGAGCTTAACATCTATAGTCGGGGAAATGCTAGAGGCTATCATTAAAGAAGAAATAGTGAGACATCTGGATGGAAAAGGTTCCATCAGGCAGATGCAGCATGGATTCATGAAGGGAAGGTCAAGTTTGACAAACTTACTGGAGTTCTTTGAAGATGTAACAAGCGCGGTGGATGGAGGGGAACAGGTGGATGTTGTATACTTGGATTTCCAGAAGGTGTTCAGTCACATGCCGCATAAAAGACTCATCCATAAGATAAGAATGTATGGACTTGCGGGGAATGTACTAGCATGGATAGAGGACTGGTTAACCAATAGAAAGCAGAGAGTTGGGATAAATGGGTGTTTCTCTGATTGGAGGTCAGTGGTGAGTGGAGTGCCATTGGGGTTGGTGTTGGGCCTGCAACTGTTCATGATATGGATTAATGATTTGGAAGAGGAGACTGAGTGTAAAATATCCAAGTTTGCTGATGACACTAAATTGAGTGGCAAGGCAAACTTTGCAGAGGATGTGGAGAATCCGCAGAGAGATTTAAATAGGTTAAGTGAGTGGGCAAGGGTCTAGCAGATGGTGTACAATGTTGGTACATGTGAGCTTATCCATATTGGAAGTAAAAATAGTAAGTCAGAGTATTATTTAAATGGTGAAAAACTGCAGCATGCTGTTGTGCAGAGGGACTTAGGAGTGCTCATACATGAATCAGTAAAAGTTGATTTGCAGGTGCAACAGGTAATCAGGAAGGCAAACAGAATACTGTATTGGCTTTCATTGTTCGAGGGATTGAATTTAAGAGCAGGGAGGTTCTGCTGCAATTGTACAAGGTGTTGGTGAGACTGCACCTGGAGTTTTGTATGCAATTCTGGTCTCCTCACTTTGGAGGCGGTGCAGAGGAGGTTCACCAGGTTGATTCTGAAAATGAGGGGGTTACCCTGTGAGGAGAGATTGAGCTGCCTGGGATTGTACTCACTATAATTTGGAAGAGTGAGACGGGATCTTATAGCGTCATATAAAATTATGAAAGGGATAAATAAGATAGAGGCTGGCAAATTGTTTCTGCTGGTGAGTGAGACTCAGCCCAGGGGGGTGTTAACTCTTAATTTTGGATGACACAAATATCAGTTTAAAGAGAAACAAACCTTTAGTTCTGGATAACTGGCAAGAGATTCTGGATGACACTAAAGGACTTTCATAAACTTTCTACAGTGGCATCCCTTAATGAATCTCTGAACGTTACATGCAAGCAGTATACTTCATATCTTGGTCAGGTGTGACTAATACAAAGTTCTTAACATCACATGGCTGATTATTATTATATTGTTAAAAACAGGTATTTCTCAATCTTACAATGACTAGTGATTGCTACCTTCCTGTGAAAATACCAATTTGTTCACATGAGCTTGTCTTATTCACAATCTTGTGTTAGTAGGTAAGGAGGTAGATAATAGGATCCAGTCTTGTTCTCATCGTTGACCTTCACATATCCTTGTTAATAGGTAAGGAAGAATGCTAATAGGAACAGGATGCAGTTAGTAAGATCTGCAACAGGGCCGGCAGTCTTATCCAAGGACCAAATAGCTTTGCCTGAGGGCTGAGGGTGAAATACACACCTATGGCTCCAGACAATTCCTACAGCTCCAGGATAACCAGACACCCACTATGATTTCTGGTCTCAGTCTGCCAGAGGGCAGGCACATAATCAAAATAATATTAGGCCAGTATAATAAAGGTTTTTAACTGTTGAATTCACAATGCTCTAAAACACTATGATAGGCTGGATGTAGGTTTGTACGCTGAGCTGGAAGGTTTGGTTTCAGATGTTTCATCACCATACTAGGTAACATCATCAGTGAGCTTCTGGATGAAGCACTGGTGATATGGCACACTTTTTATTTATGTGTTTAGGTTTCCTTGGGTTGGTGACATCATTTCCTGTGGTGATGTCATTTTCTGTTCTTTTTCTCAGGGGGTGATAAATGGGATCCAAGTCAATGTGTTTGTTGATTGAGTTCCGGTTAGCATGCCATGGTTCTAGGAATTCTCACGTGTGTCTCTGTTTGTCCTAGGGTGGATGTGTTGTCCCAGTTGAAGTGGTGTACTTCCTCATCTGTATCCAGAGGCTCACTGATGATGTGACCTAGTATGGTGAAGAAATATCGGAAAGCAAACCTTCCAGCTCAGCAAGCAAACCTACATCCAGAACCTCAACCTGAGCTACAAATTTACGCAAAAGTCATTATGATAGACCATAATAATTGAACTTTTGCTGTTGAATTCCCAAAACTTTATCAGGGGCATGACATCAAGATTAAAGGGAGTAGATCTAAGATAGAGACAAGGAGGAACTGCTTTTCCCACAGACTAGTGAATCTATAGAATTCTCTGTCCTAGATGCAGTAGAGGCAGCTTCATTATAAATATTTAAGACACAGTTGGATTGAAGTTGCATGGTTAGAGAATTAAGAGTTATGGGGATAATGCAGGTAGGAGGAGCTGAGATGATGGATGGATCAGCCATGATCTTAATGAATGGCGCAGCAGGCACGACGGGCCAAATGGCCTACTCCTGCTTCTATTACTATGAAACTTGTACATATCCCAACTTCTCCCTGTCTTCAACTATTTATCTATGCCCCTTCTTGATTGTTGAAATTATTCTCGTTAATTTTAGGGTGGCACAGTGGCACAGTGGTTAGCACTACTGCCTCACAGCGCCAGAGACCTGGGTTCAATTCCCGCCTCAGGCGACTGACTGTGTGGAGTTTGCACATTCTCCCCGTGTCTGCGTGGGTTTCCTCCGGGTGCTCCGGTTTCCTCCCACAGTCCAAAGATGTGCAGGTGAATTGGCTATGCTAAATTGCCCGTAGTGTTAGGTAAGGGGTAGATGTAGGGGTATGGTTGGGTTGCGCTTCGGCGGGGCGGTGTGGACTTGTTGGGCCGAAGGGCCTGTTTCCACACTGTAAGTAATCTAATCTAATTTTCACTCCCAGAATATTTCTAAATTGAAGATTATTAATAATCCAGAATTTCTCATTTGCCTTATCATTTCCACACGGGAGGCTGCTGAGCAAGGTGAGGGCCCATGGTGTTCGAGGTGAGCTGCTGGGATGGATTGAGGATTGGCTATCCAACAGAAGGCAGAGAGTTGGGATAAAAGGTTCTTTTTCAGAATGGCAGCCGGTGACGAGCGGTGTCCCGCAGGGTTCGGTGCTGGGGCCACAGCTGTTCGCATTATATATTAATGATTTGGATGAGGGAACCGGGGGCATTCTAGCGAAGTTTGCCGATGATACGAAGTTAGGTGGACAGGCAGGTAGTACTGAGGAAGTGGGGGGGCTACAGAAGGATCTAGACAGGTTGGGAGAGTGGTCCAGGAAATGGCTGATGGAATTTAACGTGAGCAAGTGCGAGGTCTTGCACTTTGGCAAAAAGAATAAAAGCATGGACTACTTTCTAAATGGTGAGAAAATTAATAAAGCCAAAGCACAAAGGGATCTGGGAGTGCTAGTCGAGGATTCTCTAAAGGTAAACATGCAGGTTGAGTCTGTGATTAAGAAAGCGAATGCAATGTTGTCTCTTATCTCAAGAGGGTTGGAATATAAAAGCAGAGATGTACTACTAAGACTTTATAAAGCTCTGGTTAGGCCCCATTTGGAGTACTGTGTCCAGTTTTGGTCCCCACACCTCAGGAAGGACATACTGGCACTGGAACGTGTCCAGCGGAGATTCACACGGATGATCCCTGGAATGACAGGTCTAGCATATGAGGAACGGCTGAGGATACTGGGATTGTATTCGTTGGAGTTTAGAAGATTAAGGGGAGATCTAATAGAGACGTATAAAATAATACATGGCTTTGAAAAGGTGGATGCTAGAAAATTGTTTCTGTTAGGCAAGGAGACTAGGACCCGTGGACACAGCCTTAGAATTAGAGGGGGTCATTTCAGAACGGAAATGCGGAGACATTTCTTCAGCCAGAGAGTGGTGGGCCTGTGGAATTCATTGCCACGGAGTGCAGTGGAAGCCGGGACGCTAAATGTCTTCAAGGCCGAGATTGATAGGTTCTTGTTGTCTAGAGGAATTAAGGGCTACGGGGAGAGTGCTGGCAAGTGGAGCTGAAATGCGCATCAGCCATGATTGAATGGCGGAGTGGACTCGATGGGCCGAATGGCCTTACTTCCACTCCTATGTCTTATGGTCTTATGGTCTTATTTCCTTTACTCATTCAATCTTAATGGCTGTGCAATACATGTAACCAAGGAGCATGAGTAGGGCATTCAATGATGCCATGGTAGATCTGATTGTGGCTTCATCACCATTGTATCTATCTGTCCCCCAAATGTTTAGCTCACTTGTCAGTCAAAAATCTATCTAACTCAGCCTTGAATATAATCAATGATTCAACCTCTACTGCTTTCTGGGGAAAAGAATTCCACAGATAAATGACCCACAGACAAAGGAAAACAAAGTTCTTTTCTCAATCTTAAATGGGCACATCCAATTTTTAAACTGTGCCCAATAGTTCTAGTCTCTCCCACAAGGAAGAAACATCCTCATAGTATTTACTTGCTCAAATCCCATAGGATCTTAGACAGCTCAATTAGATCACCTCTCATTTGTCTAAACTCAAATGGATATGGATCAAACCTGGTCAATCTTCTTTCACAGGATAACCTTTTTAGCGTGGGAATTATTCAAATGAGGCATCTCTGAATGCTTTTAATGCAATGATATCCTTTCTTAGAGAGTCAAAAAATGTACACAGTATTCAATGTGGACTTTACAATTTCCTCATTTCCTCTCCCTCCACCTTATCCCAGTTCCAATCTTCCAACTCTGCATCATCCTCATGACCTGTCCTACCTGTCCACTTTCCTTCCCACCTATCCACTCCACCCTTCCCTCTGACCTAGCACCTTTACTCCCACCTCCACCTACCTATTGCACTCTCAGCTACCTTCCCCCCAGCTCCCCCCACCCCCATTGATCTCACCACCCCCTCAGCTCACAACCTCATTCCCAATGAAGGGCTCTTGCCCAAAACGCCAATACTCCTGCTCCTTGGATGCTGCCTGACCTGCTGTGCTTTTCCAGCACCACACTCTCGAGTCTGATCTCCAGCATTTGCAGTCCTCGCTTTCTCCTAGTATTCCAGGTGCAGGTGCCTGCATGTGAAATAACTCTGCAGAGGTCCATATCCCGTCATCAAGTCACCCTTTATTTCCATATGAACAGTCCTTGACTGCAGTTCGGCCTCATATAGAATCAGGCATCAGAGTGTTATATCCCTGATACACAACCTTTGTATGTCAGCCAAGGTCCCTGACTGGACCAGATTAACACCCCCAATCAGAGAATTCATTCTATTGTTGCCCATCCCTGTAAGACAACTGTATAGGTGAGGATACACCGGAGACACTTACAGCTCTATAAAACTCAATTTGGTAAGAGCTTAAACAAATAATACATGCTTTTAACTACTAGAGATATCTCAATCACTGTCTTCTACTACCCTGGGTTCTGTAACTAACCCCAACATTATTACCCAGGAAGGTTGGCAGCTGGCAGGCTGAAACTCTTGTTGGTGCCTTCACCATGCCTCCTGACATAGGTTACCTCTTTCAGTATTATTCTCCAGAGTTCTGCTAAAATATCCAGGATCTCCCTGGGTTCTTTATACACAGGTCTCTGTGCCAAGTTTATGCCTTATTTGGAATTATCTGTGCATGTGACCAATTCTGAATGTGTTGTTCTTGTCTGATAGAGACAGCAGTTGCTGATTTCCTGCAGTCTTGGTTCCCAGCAGACCTGAATGACTCAGCATAATTCCACTCACAGCGGAGGCCATTGTAAAGGTTCTGATCAGTTTGTATATCTTCAGCCTTATCAAACACTATGAGGTTCAGCTGGCTGACCTCATTACAATCACCACACATGGAGCCTTCAGGCATCTTCAGATTTAAAATTAAAAAACAAACCAAATTTGACATGACAGAGTCTGTAAATATTCTCCACCTGACAAGTCTTTGTTTTACATTCATATCACTCTACAACAAGATGATCCATATAACGCTTTTCAAAATCAATTGCTGTATAACAATCTTCTTTAGTCAAAAATTGTAAGAAGGGGTATTCTGTTCCATTCACACTTCCTGAATGATTTTCTCTTGAAGGTTGATGATTTATTGTGGTTCCAGTCACATTCCAGTAATCCAACCAAGTTTAAATTGTCATGTTCATGCACCAATGAATATCTGCCAATCAATTTCATAAAATACCATCTAGGTATCAATTTCAGGGAGTTTCATGGAGGGTTTTTCTCTATGAGCTCTAGCAAGTTATCTCACAATTCTCCACAAGGAACGTATGTGTGATGGCCTTGTATTTAACAGTGATAAGATGCTGGGCTACAGGGCACACTGGGGAATGAGTCAGCATAAACTTAGACAGGCTGAAAGATTGACTGTACTGACAGACTGCTGAGGCGTGTAGCCTGGTACCTAAGAATTAATTGTGGTAGGAATGTGCACTTGTTTCTGCAAAGAACTGTCAGCCATGTCACCTCTTCTATGAGAAGCACTGGTTTATGGCTGTTGTGCCACTATAATGGCAGTAACGGACTACTCCAGACTGCCAGTGCTTGTCCAGGTCATTGGTCAGGGTTTTAACATAGTGCCAGTGCCATGCTTATGGTCTATTCCAAAACATCCCAATACTGTCAAACAGAATGATTTGGGATAGCTTTGGACATAAGGGACACTATCGAGTGAGTTTGAATTGATCATATGTAGAAAAAACTCTTCAAAAACGCTTCATGGAGAGACACCCTCTAATAAAAATTGCTCTTTGGCAAAATATCATAACAGTCAGTCCAGAAGAACATGTGAGTAGGAGTAGGCCATTACACCTGGCTCACCATTTAATACAACCACTGCTGATCTGCCCTTGGTCTTAACTCTTCTTTCATGTAATCTCATCATTGCCCTCAACTCTCTCATATTTCAAATACATATCTATCTCCTCTTTAAATATTTTTCGTAATCCAGGGTCCACAACTCTCTGGGATCGAACCATTCAGAACTCTTTGGGAGAAGAAATTCCTATGTATTTCAGTGTTCGCTATTTTTTTAACCAACTTGTTCAAGTATGCTATGACACAATTCTGGAGCAGGTGAGACTTGAATCTAAGCCATCTCGCTGAGAGGTAGAGACACAGCACCAGAAGAGTCCTGAAAATTGCTTTTAATCAATCAGGTTGGAAATTTATAAAACATCCACAGGGAAGGTGAAGCTAGACCTTCTGGACCAAAGGCATGGATAGTACCAGTGCATTGCAATGTCACTTTGTTCTGTAACTGTGTCCCCTCTTTCAATATTTCCCCAGCAGTGAAAACATCTCAACATTTGCTTTATCATGACCTTTCAGAATTTTGTATGTTTCAAGAAGATCACCACCCATTTTTCTCAACATTAATGATTAAAGATCTAACCTGTTAATTATTCTTATTTAGTCTTACCTAGAATAATTATCTTAATTTGTCAACACTTCATCCTAAAAATCAACCTAGTGAATCCCGTTTAAACAGTTTCTAATGCCAGTGCATCTTTTCTTAAATACCGGAAACAACACTGCGGAAAACACTCCAAATGCAGCCTCATCAACATTCATATAGTTGTAACGTGATCTCCCCACATTTAGAATCATAGAATCCCTACAGTGTGGAAATGGGCTATTCAGCCCATCAAGTCCACATTGACCCTCCAAAGAACATCGCACACAGATCCATACCCCTATTCCTGTAACCCTACATTTCCCACTATGGGCAATTCAGCATGGCCAATCCTCTTAACCTAGGCTTCAGTTAAGCCATGTTGGGACCAGTGTCCTGGTCAGTCATATAACTAGTGTATATAGGGCTTTAACTTAGTACATGGGGGAGAAAGTTTTGAAGGGAAGTTTCAAAAATCAAAAAGAAATGAAAGCAAAGGTACGAGGTACTAAAGAGATGAATGATTAGATTACTTACAGTGTGGAAACAGGCCCTTCAGCCCAACAAGTCCACACCGACACTAAACCCACCCAGACCCATTCCCCTACATTTACCCCTTCACCTAACACTACGGGCAATTTAGCATGGCCAATTCACCTAACCTGCACACCTTTGGATTGTGGGAGGAAACCAGAGCACCCAGAGGAAACCCACGCAGACACGGGGAGAATGTATAAGTTTCACACAGACAGTCACCCAATGCTGGGATCGAATCAGGATCCCTGGCATTGTGACACAGCAGTGCTCACCACTGATTTGCTCTGATAACTCCAACCCATAAGAAATAAAGGACAAAATTCCATTTGCCTTTTTAATTACCTGTTGCATCTGCATGCTAACATGTTGTGTTTTATGCACAGGAACATCCTGAGCCCTCCACAATGCCCTGTTTTTGGAGTCTCCCTCCATTTAAATAATTTCACAAATTGAATCTTCCAATCAAAGTTAACAACCTCACATTTCCCAACTTTAAACTCCATCTGCCAAGTTTTTAACCACTCACTCGCCCTATTTATATCCCATTCCAAATTCTTATGTCCTCATCACAATATGCCCTCCTACTTATATTTGTTGATCAAAAAGTTTGGATAAATTACCCTCTGCCCCCTCCTCCAAGAGAATCTAGAGAATCTGAACGAGATGATTGCTTATTAAACCTGCACCATTACACTTATTACATCTAAAATGGCCTGTTCTGCAAAGTATTGCTCTCAGAAATCACCCGATTTACTCACCTTCCACATTACTCTTGCCATCTGGTTTGTCCTGTCAATATGCAGGTTTGTGGTGCCTTGCTTACACGCCTTCATAATTTCCCAATTCATACTTTGTCCTTCAGTGAGACAAATCTTTAGGGGCCTATAGATGATTGTCACCCTGACTTCCTTCACTTGCTTTTCCTTATTTCCACTCAATCTGATTTTATATCGCAATCCATTGAATCAATTTCACTACTCACCACCGCACTGATACTTTCCTTCCTTAACTACTTTACCCACTTCCTTTCCTTTTCACCTGGCTGAATACTCTTGAACATTGTGCACCCAGTCTTGATCGAGAAGAAAGTGAGGACTGCAGATGCTGGAGATCAGAGCTGGAAATGTGTTGCTGGAAAAGCGCAGCAGGTCAGGCAGCATCCAAGGAACAGGAGAATCGACGTTTCGGGCATCCCGAAGAAGGGCTTATGCCCGAAACATCGATTCTCCTGTTCCTTGGATGCTGCCTGACCTGCTGCACTTTTCCAGCAACACATTTTCACCCAGTCTTGATCACCTTGCAACCAGATCTACATAATAACCATTAAGTCTTATTCATTTATTTTTATTTGTATTGTAACTCATTAGAAATCCTACCTGCTTTCAGATAAAGAGCCATACACTTTATAAGCATTACCTCCTCCTGATCTAATTTCTACTGCAGTCTTCTGCATAGATTTTCTATCTCATCTGGATGGGTATATGAATAGGAAGGGTTTGGAGGGATATGGGCTGGGTGCTGGCAGGTGGGACTAGATTGGGTCAGGATATCTAGTTGGCATGGACAAGTTGGACAGAAGGGACTGTTTTGTGCTGTACATCTCTATGACTCGATGACTCTTCTTGTCATATATTGATTATCATTGTGGGCTGCACTGTGGCACAGTGGTTAGCACTGCTGCCTCACAGCACCAGGAAACCCAGGTTCAATTCCCACCTCAGGCGACTCTCTGTGTGGTGTTTGCACATTCTCCCCGTGTCTGTGTGGGTTTCCTCCGGGTGCTCTGGTTTCCTCCCACAATCCAAAAATGTGCAGGTTAGGTGAATTGGCCATGCTAAATTGCCCGTAGTGTTAGGTGAAGGGGTAAATGTAGGGGAATGGGTCTGGGTGGGTTTAGTGTCGGTGTGGACTTGTTGGGCCGAAGGGCCTGTTTCCACACTGTAAGTAATCTAATCATTCATCTCTTTAGTACCTCGCACCTTTGCTTTCATTTCTTTTTGATTTTTGAAACTTGCCTTCAAATGTACTTTCTCCCCCATGTACTAAGTTAAAGCCCTATATACACTAGTTATATCACTGACCAGGACACTGGTCCCAACATGGCTTAACTGAAGCCTACCTCAATGCGCTTTCTTTCCCCACTACTGATGTCAGTGCTCCATAAATTGGCATCCATTTCTCACACACCAGTTTTTCAGTCATGCATCTTTCTATTCTCATTTGTCTTGCACAAATTTGCACATGCCTTCACTTTAAAGTTTTAATTTCTGCCACTTTCCAATTGGACTTCCTAACACGTCTTTCTTTCTCCTTAACTGAGGACTCCTTACCCACAATCCATTTCCCTCACTACTTCCCTTACCCTTTTCCTGCCCCTCCCTGAACAATGATAGACTCTCCTTACTCTCACTTTCCATCCCACTTTCCTCCACATTTGAGGGATCATTCTCCACAATTTCAGCAACCTCCAGCAGGATGTCAACACCAAACACATCTTCCTCTCTCCTCCACTGTCAACACTCTATGTGGACCATTCCCTCCATGACACTCTGGTCCACCACCCTGTCAATCCCAATACCTCTTCATACTTCATGGCACATCCCCAAACGGAAGGTGTAACACTTGCCTCTTATATCATCATTATCCAAGGCCCCAAACACACCTTCCATGTGCAGTGTGAGATATTTGTAGAGTCAGAGTGTCATACACCATGGAAATGGATCCTTTAGTCCATGCTGACCAAGTATTCTAAACCTAAACTAGTCCCATTTGACTGCATTTGGCCCATATCCCTCCAAACATTTCCTATTCACACACCTGTCCAAATGTCTTTTAAATGTTGCAACTGCACCGCTTCCTCTGGCAGCTTATTCCATACATGCAACAGCTTGTACTTCTTTCAATCTAGTCTATTCTATTCACAGCTCACAATGTGGTTTTCTTTACACTGATGGTATAAGTGCATATGGGGTGATAGCTTTATGGAACACCTCTGACTTGTCTGCAAGCATGATCCAATTTTCTGGTGCCTTGCTATTTCAATTCACCATCTCACTTCATTTTTGTCTCGGCCTGCTGGACCGTTCTATCAAATTGCAATGGAAGTAGATCCTTTTCTATTTCGGCACTCTTGAGCCTTCATGGCTCACTATTGAATCAAGCAATTTCAGACCATGATCTCTGTCTTCTATTTTGATTACCGACCCACTATCTTGTATGCATGGATTTGCTCTCAGTAAACCTGAACCATTTTTGAAAGTAATAACTCGCAATAACAATTTGTTTTCATCTATATCTCTTCTCAATAACCATTAGCCTTCCTATTGCTTTTGGATCTTGGGCACTTTTCCCCTCTGTTCCATTTGGTCTTCCTTCCCTTTTTTGTACAACATAAAACCCATCCTTTTCCCTACCTCTGAGCCAGGAAGCTCAGGTGCAAATCCCTCTTGCACCAGAGGTGTGTCATAACATCTCTGAATAGATTGAGAAAAAATGTTTAAAATCCATCTCTTCTCTAGGCCTCTTTAGGTGTCATATTGAACTTGAAACATCGAAACATAGGAAGGTTAACTCTGTTTCTCTTTCCACAGGTGCATCCAGACCCATGGGATTTCTCCAGCATTTTCTGTTTTCATTTAATTTTGGTGTCACTTGAGGTTTTAGGAAGCTCAATTAATGCTTAATTATTTAGTTATGTATGGAAGGTGGCTGCTTATTTCAGTGTCTGCCCATACCCTCCATAATATGGGAGTGACTTTGGGGTGATTAGAAAGATGCTGAGCTGAAAACCTGGCCTATTTTTACATGTTCCTACTCATAACGCACCCTGTGAGGGCATGTGGCATCCAGCTCAGTGCTTCTTCATTAGCTGTTCTCTCTCTTACACCTTTTCTGTGGTGAGGCTGCATTGGCCGACCAGCAGGACAGGTATTGGATGTCTGAAAGTATGAGAACAGAAGTCGAGCAACAAGGTGAGAGAAAATGAAATTTGTGGAAAATAAAATGTTCAGTGTCACATCATCTGGAGGTTGCTTGTCCTGACAGACAGTGAGATGAGTGAAAAGGTGAATTCAGGAAGTATCTCAGACAGATATGTAATATCAGCCCAAATATTCTCAACAACAAGCAGTTGCAATGGCCTCAGTTACTGCCTGTCCAATAATTTACAATGTTGTCTCCTTTAAGATGCTCAGATGATGCAGATATATGTCTTTCCATCACTGGGTTTCTGCTGCCTCTTGCTTCGTGCAATCTTGACCTGCAAGAGACAGTGCTGCATGTCAGTAAGGCTGCTGAAATGTGTTTTGATTATGTTCCTGATATACCTGAATAGCTGGAGGCATAAGGAAGCTGTGAGATGATGCAAGGCATGTCTCAGTAGTCATTGTGAGAGTATGTAATGAGTGTTTGGATTAGAGCCATAAACTCTGATTGCTTGAGATTTCTGTTGGCTGATTAATGGGGATGCAATGCATCGAACGTGAAGTGGAGTTAGCATCGTGCTTGGTTGACAATGGCATTTTAAACTGTATTCACTTAACTTCAGCATGTGTGTAGAGCTGTTGCACTTCAGCTGCAGCCAGGCTCTCAAGATCACATTGAATTGACTTTCATGGCTATCAGCTTCTGTTCCCTTTGCAGTGTTTATCTGGAGACTCCCCCCCCCCGCAGAAAGTTGACCTTTTACCTGCCTCATGGATGGCACCTCCAGCACCAGCTCAGAGATTCCGGGAGCCTTGTCTCTAGTCTAATGCTTTGCTGTAGTCTTATTTCTTCTTTGAAATACTTTTAAGAAATTTCTACCAGCATTTGTAGCCAGAATTCACCTCCTTTTTTTTAAAAGTCATCTATGAGATGTGGGCAATACTGAAATGCGTTGCCTACATCCTACTGCCCAGAGAGTAGTTAATTGCTGTGTTTCTAGAGTTATATGTTGTGACAGATTTCCTTTCACAAAGGCGTTACTAAACCAGATGTGTTTTTTTAAACTGATAATTGTCAATGCTTACATGGTCACCAAAGGCTAGTATCTTTTTAATGAAGACTCTTTGGAAGTCAAAGGTAATCATCCATCTTTTAAACCCCTGCTCTCTGAACATTAACCAGGCTTTATGGATTACTAGCCCAATGAAATTACTGTTAGACCACTGCCTCAGTTCCAACACCCCTGACACTCCCCACCCCACCCCCCTCTAGGCTGCCTGTAAGAGGTGCAGGCTAGCTATGTATGTATCCAAGAACCCTTCTAGGCTTCCCAGCTAGTCAGCAGCATTCTTAGCATTGGACTGGAGCTCACAAACAAGCTGAGGAACAGATAGTGCAAAGGCATATGCTGCCGATTACACTTTGACCAATTCTGGGGCAAAAGAGCATCCCAAAAGCCAAAGGTAAAACTCTGCATTATTGAAATTAGCAAAATTTTATTACAAATTTGCATGTTAGAGTCAGAGGGTTTTACAGCATGGAAACCCTTTGGTCCAACTCATCCATGCTGACCAGTTATCCTAAATTAATCTAGTCCCATTCATCAACATTTGGCCCATATTCCTCTGAACCTTTCCTATTCATGTACCCATCTAGATGCCTTTTAAACATTGTAATTGTACCAGCCTCCACCAATTCCGCTGGCAGTTCATTCAATACATGCACCACCCTCTGTGTGAAAAAGTTGCCCCTGAGGTACCTTTTATATCTTTTCTCTCTCACCTTAACCCTTCTAGTTTTGGACTCCCCTAGCCTGGGAACAAGATCTCATTTATTCACCCTATCCATGCTCCTCATAATTTTATAAACTTCTATGAAGTCATCCCTCAGCCTCCAACACTCCAAGGAAAATAAGCCCTAGTCTATTTAGTCACTCCCGAACAGCTCAAACTCGGCAACCCCAGCAACATACTTGTAAATATTTTCTGAACCTGTTCAAGTTTAACAATATCCTATAACAGGGAGACTAGAACTGAATGCAATAGTCCAAAAGTGGCTTAATCAATGTCCTGTACAGATGTGCCTTGACACCCTAACTCTTATTTTCAATGCACTGCTCTTTGCTGTGCATGCATTCTCCGAACATATGCTTACTTTATATATAATTTTATTCATAAGGTTGTATTGCTTAAGCATTAGGCTTTACGTGTTTGTGAATTGTAACACCTATAATTATCCCAAGATGTATTTCCCAGCAGTAAGCTTGGTAGAAGGAAGTATTTCTTACTGTTTTTCCTTTCACTTATGTTCACTCTATGCTCTGATTTAACTACTTAAAGAACAGGAAGTGCTGAAGCATCTATGGAAAGAGAAACAAAATTAATATGGAGTCATACCAAATTCAAATCATTAACTCTGCTTCTCTCTCCACTGATTCTGCCAGAACTGCTGACATTCTCTAAGACTTTCAAAGGTTTATTTCAGACTTCAGAATTCATAGTACTTTGATTTTATTGAAATTTGTTTTCTGTTGATATTATGGTCTTTTCAGGCCAAATCATTCAGTTATCTTGGCTGCTGGTTCTTGCACAAGTGAAAATGCAATATTTAATTCAGCTTCCCTTCAGTGCATAGTATAAAATTGAATTACTTTGAAGTTGATTTGTTTTAAGAATCCTGTAAAGATATTTATCTGAATCATTCCTCATTGAGCTTTGTTGCGAAATGTCAGGGATGAGTTCTAAATTCATGACCATAATGAAATCATTTGGGATTACTAAGAGATGCCCAAATATGGTTCATCTTCATTCAATGTGGAAGTGGAAAAATCTGTGGTAAAGGCTTAAAAGACCAAAAAATATAGCAACGTCTGATTGATGATTTTACGCTTGCTTATACTTAAACTTACTAACGGTTAAACAGGAAAACTTTAATCTTTTCCCTCAAAATTAACCGCAGAAATGACTACAAGTCCCAAGTGTACATCCCTTAAAATTTGGACCTATCATTAGCTTTGCCCTAGTCTTCCTGGTGTTAACTGGTTTCCAAGGCAGTATGATAATTTTTTGATGCAGTACCCTCTTCAAATGCCTCTCTCAATTCCTCATGGAACACCCAACCATTAATGATTCTTGAATTGCTTACATTTTTCAATAATCATATTGACTTCCATTTCCATCAAATTCTCAAAAGAATTCACTAACAGCCTGGCTACAGAATTATAGATACCTCTCTTGACATGAATAATGACGAGTTTGGATTATTAAATTTGAATCATATCTTTTGCACTTAAACGTCTTTGTTTTTCTTCAGTGCTTTGTCTTACTTGAATGCATCCTTTTCCCCATTTAACTGCTGCTAATTTCAGAAAAAAATTGAATTGGTTATAAGTATTACTAGATCTCCTGTTCCGTCTCTCAAAATGAGTCAGATTATGCTGTTGCAACCTCAACTCTCACTCTATCTCTCTCTCTCTCTCCCTCTCTCTCTCATACACACAGGCACACAATTAGACAATAAACCAGCAGCACCCTTTAAAAACAATTATTCTTTTCACAAATAAACCAGTTTCAGAAAAGCTGGTCCATCATCTCTAACTAAAATATAAGTTTCGGCTATAATGACATTTGCATTGTTTTGACCAGATTACACATTATTCTTTCTGAATAAAGATTTAAACATTAGCATTTCATTTAATAACTGTATTTCTTTTTCTTTTGTGTTTACAGCTATAAATACAGCAGGGGAGAAGAGATTATTTGGGGCTTCTTCAACTAGTTCCCCCAGATCTTGTGCTTTGACTCTGCGAAGATCCTTGAAAACCAATTTATGTATTACTTAATCCAACCTGGAAACTTGGAGGACTCTAACTTCCTCAAAGGACAAAAAAAAACATTTAATTAGATGACTTTCATTTTGAAGCATAGAAAATTGCACTTGAATTAAATGGCTTCTGAAGTTCCCTCAGATAATGGACTAAGATACTTAGGCAGGATTTTCCTTTCCTTTGCTGTCACTTCAGTTATACATCAAAGGGCAAAAACTTTATATGAAATTAGAAGTTGAAAATCTGTTCAAACTGCCCCAACCATCCACCGTAACAGTGGCAGGCATTTCGAGTGTCATGCCCTCTCCCTGTCCAACCCAGTAGTGAGTTCCTAAGATGATTTCCTTAAAAAATTAAATTAGTTTAGCCCTGGATGAGTGAAAAATCAGCTTTGAAAGTACAAAGTCTACCTCACCAACTTCATGCCAATAATTCTGCAAGAATCCAGCTACCTTTTAGAGTTTGATGTATCAAAAAAGTGTGGCTATGTACTGATTGAAACCGTTGATAACCTCAAATTTTCTCAGACCAAAAAGAATCACAAGAATATCATTGACAAAAATTAACTTTAAATACTTCATTCACTACTTTTTGGATTCAATATCTATCGAGCAAGTGATACTACTGCATCCCTGTCTCAGTTCACCAACTGTTGAAATCCTCAAAAAACCATTATTACCTTGGAACACCTCTTTCTCAATGCATTTCTTCATGGTCTTCCACATTTTACCCTAGACTATGTACATACTCCTTGGCCACCAAATTCCTCAACCCTTTACACAAATCAGCATTGACAAACCACCAGCATCACCATATCATTGTGAACCAACTTTTGAACCAACTCACACACCATTTCATCCTTCAACACTTTGCAGCTCAAGAACTCATACAACTTCCATGCTTCTGCCACATTATGTTATGTGGAAGGATACACATACATCCCATGCATCTTTACTGGATACTTCTCATGGCTGTAAGTTTGCTTCCTAAGTGCACAGTCACTTCAAGATTATTTGGAAGCTGCCAATTTCTGTATGGTTCACATTGCTTTTTTAGCATACACTCACTGACTTCAGCAGCAACTTATGGACTACCAGCGTCTGCATGATTCCCATTGGTTTCCAAGTGCACAGGCTCTTCAGTGCTCAGTTGCAGGCTGCCAGCCCCTGTGGCTTGCATTGCATCTCTGTTGCAGAGGGAGTTGCAAATACCTTGAGATGGTGGAGGGCCCTTAACAGTCAAGGGGGTAGACATGCTGTTGGATGATTGTGCTACATCAATGTAACACCTGCAGCATGTGCCAACAGCTTATTTGGCAAATGCACTGAATGTATTTCAGGCAAATGACCATGTGTGAAAGTCAAAAGGGAGCAAAGGATGAATGTGGACGACAGTCCGTCAAGGCGTACTGGCATCAGCAGTCAAAGGTCTCATCTTATTCCAGGAGGGTGGCCACAATCATTCAGGTACTTGGTCCTTTCAGAGTCCACTGATATGCATCATTATAATCCAAGAGATGAGCCACCATCAGTCCTGCAGGTCAAAAGCACCCAGTCCAGGCCAGTTGGTATGCTGTGGAGATATTGGTCCAGAATGCTGGACGATGGTTGTCAGGGTTGTATTGCTGATCAGCCAGGGGTAGGATAGTGAGACATGGTCAGTCTTGGGAGTTTAACGATAATAGTCAGGAAGCTTAAAATGGGCAGTCCATGGAGTACTGGAGAAAGTGGTCAACTCAAGTCCGGGGATGGTCTTCATTGTAATGGGTCACTGAGAGAATGGTGAGAGATAAAGGGCAATTGTCAACATAGGGTCTGACCTCACAGTAAATAGGGAGGAATTAAGAGCTCCACAGAGAGGATTCAACTAGGTTCCACAAACTCTAGTCTCTATATGGAGACAGAATAGGATCAACAAGGACGTCAAGAAAACATAAATTGTGAAAGCACTAGTTCTGGATTAGATATCTTGTAACTTCAGCACAATGCTATCACATTACTATAAATTATGAATGATGCTTCATCATTCTTATTAAACAGAATGGATTCTTCAATCACTCAACAGTTCATGTTTTCCACATCAATACAAATTTAAAATGCCATCAGTCCAATATGTGGCAATCTAACACATTCCAAGTAACTAACCAATACCTTAATACCAAGTCATGTCTTTAGGATATACCAGACAGTTATTACTGAGATATTGGTACCTGCAACAATGAATAAAGGTTTGGTCAAACAGTCCTGAAATCTGCTAACATTATACTACAATTGATTACCCTTGATATTGCAATAAGATTAATCTTTTGCATTTGCTTATTAAACAGGGAAAGAGAAAGCAATTTTAAAGTAGGGAGCTATTGAACTGCGGTTGATCTGACATCAATGATCAGTTTTAGGAAGAAGTAATCAGCTGTGAAATGACAAAATGTAATTTAAAGATGTGCCATTGCATATTGATTTCTAAGTCTCAGGGATAACAGTTTCAGACCTGAAAAAGGAAATTGATAAAATAAGCTGAGGAATGTTGAGAATATATTGGTTACAACAAATTATTATAAATTGAATGCATTATCCCAAATGGCAGTGGAAGCAAATTGACTTGAAACATTTAACTGGGTATATATGTGAAATGTTAAACATTTGCAAGGCTACAGGGAGAGAGTAGGGAAATGGGATAGCTCTTTCAAAGAAACAACAGTCACAATAGGCCAAATGGTCTCCTTCAGCCTATCTGAGTAATCATCACTTATTCACTGGGCTTTTTGCACAATCAGAAAATTGCCGGTATTAATTAAGAGAGAGTTAAATATTCTGAGGCTTCAGTAACGTGTTTGGATCTCAAATCCCATGCACCTTTTCAGAAGTAAATGCATATTTGTCTGCACATTCATGTGCATGCCTTATCAAGTCCAGAGTGATTTAATGGATACAGTCACAAATACATCTTGCGAAAGTTTACATATTTCTGTGTGTTTCATAGAGGTAGTATATTTTCTGTTAAGCTGTGTAAATGACCTTGACACAGGTGTAAAAAGCATCATTCTAACATTTATAATACTATGATGAATTGCAGACTTCAAGATAGCATAAATATGTAAAATAAGCTGAATCACTGAGATGAAATTCAATGTGAAGAGATATAAGAGAATGCACTTTGGAAGAGCTAATTTGGAATAGCAATATTCCTCAAATAACCCAACATTGAAAAGTGCAGGTGAGCAGTGAGCCCTCTGTGCTTAACGACACAAATCACTAAAACTGGTTGAGCAAGTTCATAGAGTGGCTAAAAGCTGTGGTTAGAAGGTAGTTACATAGGTTTATATGTAGAGAAATATGATATAAAAAGATCATACTCAAATTTTACAAATCATTGCTTACACATGAACTGGAACATTGTGGACAAAGCTGGTGACTATTTGAGGAAAAATGTCAAAACTTTGAGAGAGTACAATGGAGGCTTACCAGCATATTACTAGGAATAGAAAAAACAGTAAGAGAAGAAAGAACAGGAAGACAATCTTGAAACCTCACTTAATGCCTTCAGAGAAGCATACAAAATAATGAGTCTCAACCTCAAGAAGACTCAAATCCTTTACCAAATTGCCCCAGCACAAGATCCTGTCTATTCCTCCATTAAGATCAATGGAGAAATCCTTTCAAATGTGGAACATTTCCCCTTCCTGGAGAGCCATGCTTCATCTAAGGCTGACATCGATGCAGAAGTTCAATACCATCTACCTTTGAATGCTCATACTGTGGTTCTTGTGCACAAGGCAGTCACTATTCTATCCTTTCTAAAAGGCTCAGAAGCTTGGATTACATGGAGATGCCACCCAAGGCCCTGGAGCATTAACATTGTTTGACTTGGATTCTCCACATCAGCTGGGAAAACAGGCATGTTAACATCAGCATCCCTGTAGGATCCAATAACACCAGCATCAAGGTCAAGGTCATTCACTAAAACTAAAACCAACCATGTGCTTAGGATGCCTGAGGTCTGACTGCCAATCTTCTTTGCCCAGCTCAGGGAAGGCACCAAATAAGAGGAGGGCAAAGGAAGCACTTCAAAGACTCCTTACAGACTTACCTCAAGAAATGCAACATAGATGTCAATGCCTGGGATACCCTCACACTGAAGGAACCAACTTTGAGGAACCTCCAGTGTGAAGGGATACCTTTCCCATGAACACGCATCGACAAGAGGAAGTACAGAAAAAGAGTCAAAGAAAAGAATGCCAACGATATCAGGCCCAAGGACCAATTCTACCTCCTGAAAACATCTACCAAGTCTGTGGTCAGAGATGTGGCTCTAGGATCAGGCTCATCAACCACACTAAGACCCACAGAAACCATGACCAGTGACACAGAATTTCCTGGGTGTTAGCGAATGATCGCTCACAACTTTGAAGAGGGGACAGGAGCAGGAATTAAGAAACCACTGGTCTCTTAATGGCTATATCAGTTAGAGCCATTGCCCTAAATAATCTGGGGGTGAGATCTTGTAGAGCTTTCGTTGGGTGAATATCCAAGAATGGACTCCAGATATTTTGAATTTTTTTAGGTGTAAGTGATCTGTACCGTTTTGTTTCCATATGTCTCTTTGACTCCATTGTCCTTTCTCTATCATAGCAATTAGTTTGATGGAAAATATGTTCCCTTAATTGCTGTTCAGTTTAAATTGAAAGTTTTAAATTTGGTCTGAAATAACACAAAAATTGCCAGTTAAGTCTGAACTTAGAAATTCTGTCCAGTAGATCTAATTTTGGTCATGATGCTTAGTTTGTAATTACTGAGGGTAGATGATTATAAAACTCACCAAAGCATATTTCATCGGCCTTTGTGCATCAGCCTTTCTGTGTGTCTGGATTAGTGGTGCTGGAAGAGCACAGCAGTCCAGGCAGCATCCAAGTAGCTTCGAAATCGACGTTTCAGGCAAAAGCCCTTCGTCAGGAATAAAGGCAATGAGCCTGAAAGCGTGGAGAGATAAGCTAGAGGAGGGTGGGGGTGGGGAGAAAGTAGCATATAGTACAATGGGTGAGTGGGGGAGGGGATGAAGGTGATAGGTCAGGGAGGAGAAGGTGGAGTGGATAGGTGGAAAAGGAGATAGGCAGGTAGGACAAGTCCAGACAAGTCATGGGGACAGTGCTGAGCTGGAAGTTTAGATCTAGGGTGAGGTGGGGGAAGGGGCAATGAGGAAACTGTTGAAGTCCACATTGATGCCCTGGGGTTGAAATGTTCCGAGGCGGAAGATGAGGCATTCTTCCTCCAGGCGTCTGGTGGTGAGGGAGTGGTGGGGAAGGAGGCCCAGGACCTCCATGTCCTCGGCAGAGTGGGAGGGGGAGTTGAAACGTTGGGCCACGGGGGCGGTGTGGTTGATTGGTGCGAGTGTCCCGGAGATGTTCCCTAAAGCGCTCTGCTAGGAGGCGCACAGTCTCCCCAATGTAGAGGAGACCACATCGGGAGCAAAGGATACAATAAATGATATTAGTGGATGTGCAAGTAAAACTTTGATGGATGTGGAAAGCTCCTTCAGGGCCTTGGATAGAGGTGAGAGAGGAGGTGTGGGCACAGGTTTTACAGTTCCTGCGGTGGCAGGGGAAGGTGCCAGGATGGGAGGGTGGGTTGTAGGGGGGGTGTGGACCTGACCAGGTAGTCACGGAGGGAACGGTCTTTGCGGAAGGCGGAAAGGGGTGGGGAAGGAAATATATTCCTGGTGGTGGGGTCTGTTTGGAGGTGGCGGAAATGTCGGCGGATGATTTGGTTTATGCGAAGGTTGGTAGGGTAGAAGGTGAGCACCAGGGGCGTTCTGTCCTTGTTACGGTTGGAGGGGTGGGGTCTGAGGGCGGAGGTGCGGGATGTAGACGAGATGCGTTGGAGGGCATCTTTAACCACGTGGGAAGGGAAATTGCGGTCTCTAAAGAAGGAGGCCATCTGGTATGTTCTGTGGTGGAACTGGTCCTCCTGGGAGCAGATCCGGCAGAGGCGGAGGAATTGGGAATACGGGATGGCATTTTTGCAAGAGGTAGGGTGGGAAGAGGTGTAATCCAGGCAGCTGTGGGAGTCGGTGGGTTTGTAAAAAATGTCAGTGTCAAGTCGGTTGTCATTAATGGAGATGGAGAGGTCCAGGAAGGAGAGGGAGGTGTCAGAGATGGTCCAGGTAAATTTAAGGTCAGGGTGGAATGTGTTTGTGAAGTTGATGAATTGCTCAACCTCTTTGCGGGAGCATGAGGTGGCGCCAATGCAGTCATCAATGTAGCGGAGGAAGAGGTGGGGAGTGGTGCCGGTGTAATTACGGAAGATCAACTGCTCTATGTAGCCAACAAAGAGACAGGCATAGCTGGGGCCCATACGTGTGCCCATGGCTACCCCTTTGGTCTGGAGGAAGTGGGAGGATTCAAATGAGAAATGATTAAGGGTGAGGACCAGTTCGGCCAAACGAATGAGTGTGGTGGTGGAAGGGTACTGTTGTGGATGTCTGGAGAGGAATAAACAGAGGGCTTGGAGGCCCTGTTCATGGCGGATAGAGGTGTAGAAGGATTGGATATCCATGGTGAAGATGAGGCATTGGGGGCCGGGGAAACGGAAGTCTTGGAGGAGGTGGAGGGCGTGGGTGGTGTCTCGAACATATGTGGGGAGTTCCTGGACTAGGGGGGATAGGACAGTGTCGATGTAGGTAGAGATGAGTTCAGTGGGACAGGAGCATGCTGAGACAATGGGTCGGCCAGGGTGGTTAGGCTTGTGGATCTTGGGAAGGAGGTAGAACTGGGCAATGCGGGGTTCCCGGACTATGAGGTTGGAAGCTGTGGGTGGGAGATCTCCTGAGGTGATGAGGTTCAGTATGGTCTGGGAGATGATGGTTTGGTGATAGGGGGTGGGGTCATGGTCGAGGGGGCAGTAGGAAGAGGTGTCTTTGAGTTGACGTTTGGCTTCAGCGATGTAGAGGTCATTGCACCAGACTACCACTGCGCCCCCTTTATCCGCTGGCTTGATGGTGAGGTTGGGATTGGAGCAGAGGGATTGGAGGGCTGCGCGTTGTGAGGGTGAGAGGTTGGAGTGGGGGAGGGAGGTAGACAGGTTGAGGTGGTTAATGTCCCGGCGGCAGTTGGAAACGAAGAGGTCGAGGGCAGGTAATAGGCCAGCGCGGGGTGTCCAGGTGGATGCAGTGTGTTGGAGGTGGGCGAAGGGGTCCTCGGAAGGTGGGCGGGAGTCCTGATTGTGAAAGTAAGCTCGGAGGCGACGGAAGAATTGTTTGACGTCACGGTGTGTATTAAATTCATTGATGCGTGGACGGAGGGGGATGAAGGTGAGTCCTTTGCTGAGGACTGATCGTTCGTCCTCAGTGAGGGGGAGGTCTGGAGGGATGGTGAAAACTCGGCAGGGCTGGGAGCTGGGATCTGGTGTGGGTGTAGAGCTGGGAGTGGGGACGGAACCTGTAACTGGAGTGGGTGTGATGGTGGGGGGAATGGGGCTGGAGTCATGAGCAGGGGTAGTGTTCCCCTCGGGTTCTGGGGGGTGGATAGTGACAGTGGGGTCTGTGGGGGGCATGTCAGCAGAATGCAGGTGAGTGGCGCTGGTGGGGGCGGAAGTGGTTGTGACCACGGCAGTAGGGGTGGCGGAAGTCACTGAGCATGTGGCATCAGGGATGATGTGAAGGGCAGAAGTGATGTCACGTGTGATGCATGAGGAATTGTGGGGGGTGGAAGTGGTTGTGGGAGTGGCCATGATGGGGGCGGAAGTGACATCATCAATCAGCGTGAGGGTGAGAATCTGGTTTCCAGCATCTGCAGTCATTGTTTTTACCTTTCTGTGTGTCTGTTCAGTAACCCAATATTAATGTACAACGAGACCGGTATGGGTTGAAAGGGTATTCTGCAATGTCAATAATAAATGCATTTATTTCAAAACCAACTTATTAACAATGCCACCATTAATATAGCAGAGAATTTGTCTTCATTACTGGTGTTACAGTATGTGATTTCACCATACCACAAAATTTAAATCAAGCTTTCACCAGAATACCGCAAAAAACATTTCTTGTTTTACATTGTTGAACATTTTGTTATCATGTGAATAGGCAATGCATTGTTCATCTTAAGCAACAAACCCACAGGTAAAGATCATAGAATTGAGAAAAGTGCAAATGTTTATCAAAAACTGGCTACAGCAGCCACTTGTTAAACAGCAATTTCTAAAAGCCACAGTGAAAGAACAAGTCCAGTGTTGTAGTACAAGGGAAAAGAGAAAATTAAGCCCATCAAAAAAAAACAATTACTTTAATTGCCAATGCAAGCTGAGGCTTCAGATCTCCATACATTGTCAGAAGACAAAATCGTCTAATTTTCTTAGTTTAGATTGTTATTGGACTTGAATGCCAATATGTTCCACTTTCATTATTAAGGAGAAAAGACTAAAAAATTCAAATTAGCCAGAAACATAATTCAGGAAAAATTATATCTTTCACAAAATTATGTCGTGCCTTGTAAGTAATTCCAGTGATCTCATGTTTTTGGTCTCCAAGCACACATTTCCTCCACAGTTGATGCTTGCCAACAGGCCAGCTGTCCGGACACTTGATTCAAACATGCTTGACTGTCGGCTCCAGCAGTTGGAGAAGCTGTGTGTTCCTGTTCTAAATGTGAGTATCATTGCTGTTGCAAACCTGAAGCTCCTCTAAATCGGCATGTCATATTTCCTCTGCTCTGGGTAATGATCTATGTGAACTGGGCTCACTGCTCTGTCTGAACCTATGATCAAAACAACTCTTCCTCCTCCTACTCAAAATAGGCAAAGCTGAAGAACTTGTGTTTTCTTGTGTTCAAACTAGGCCTAACCAGCATAAAGAATGGCTAACAACTGAGGAGTTGTTTTAAAATGCTCTTCTTTATCACAATCAAAAACTAAGCAGTAGACATGAAGATGTCTATGTTATCTAGGAAATCTTGTGTATAATACGAGGATATTTTGATCTGAAACATCCATCAGAAACCTGACTGGATTGACCAACTGAATTACACTGTACCCAATGATACTCACTGACTTCAGTTAGTAGCAAAATTAATTGGGACATAAAGCAGCTCTGATCCTCTTTGTTTCCTACTGATTCTGTACTGTCTCACGATCAATACGCCTTTAAGAGACAAGCTCATAGGGTCATGATATCACTATTATATCATAGCATGTGACCTAAGGATATGAAGATCGCATACTCTATCTACCTTGGCCCACTTGAAGTATTATTTGCTACTGGAAGTACGACCTCTGATATAATATAATAGATTAATATTAGACTCGAGATTTATGTACCTGAGAAAGATAATGTTTACGCATAATAGTGACTTGTAATAAATGTTAGTTGGACTTTAATACCATGATAGCCATGCCCAGTTTCAGATAACACGAGCATTGCCCCATTAGATAAGACTCCAATCTTTGTAGCAGAAGACAAACTGGGCAATAGCTTTGGACGCCAGAGAATTTCACCCTTAAGCAGATAGCTTTTCACCCTTAAGCAGCACTAGTTTGAGTATAGGAAGCCATGCAGATTTGTAAATAGGGCACTAACCACTAAAAAAAACAGAACTAGTTTCTTTTTGGTTAGGATGTAAGTTCTTCCAAGACAATGACGAGGGTTTCCTTAATTTAAAAAAAAGGGCTGAAGAGTACTCTTGAGCTAAGTCACAAAACCAATGCAGTGCAGAACAGACAGCTAAAAAACAAGAGTATCTTTCCCCAATGGCTAACACATTGGTAACAGTCTTTCATAATTCTATGTTATTAAGGAAGAAGAAGTTTTAAATTACACTTATGTAATTGTCATAATTCCAGCTACATATGACTTAAGGTTGTACAGTGCAAATTTTTTTCAGGCATCGTGATGGAAAGTGGGCATGTCATTATGGATTGGGCATCCAGTGGCACTCTTGTTGGTGTGCAATCATTCAAACACTGCATGCAGTTTTATTTTACAGACTAAGAAATAAGTGATGCACAAGAAAGAATTCTAAAAATGTTGCATGCCATTGGAAAGGAGGGGTTTCACTTTATTAACATATCTGATCTTTCTTTGGATGATCAAAAGGTTCCAGAATAGATCTGAAAGGTTCTTAAAGATCTGTTCAATGTAAGAATTAAGTTGAGGATTAACAGACTCCAACTTGGGCCACAAGATAGAAACTGCATGAGTTTTCCAATGAAAACCTGTCATAGAGGTTCATTGAATTAATAATTGTCTCCACCCCCATTTAAACTTTCACGAAGCATCTTATGCAACAAAAGCTATTGCAATTATTTATGGGAGTTTAGTTCTGAAGCAGAGTGGTTGAACTCAAAAGGTTAACTCTTTCTGTCTCCATAGATGCTGACAGATCTGTTATGTTTCTCCCCTATTTTCTATTTTCATTATGATCAAGGTATTCTTTTTCAACTGCATAATGATGCTGTAAGCTATGAAGTTAAAGATGTTATCAAGGTTGAACTGTTACACTTTGGTCAGAGACAATCTGATCGGTTGCAGTTGAAAATTGTGGAATATGAGCAATTTCAAGATTTATAAGAGATTGTTATTCAATTTCACTTGAAAACATTAAAGAAGCACCTGAGATTTGTTCATTTTAGGCATGGAATCAAACTTGGTGTAAAATGGTAGGCCAAAGAAGTCCTGATACCAAAGCATTATGCCAAGACATCATCTTTCGGATCACATGAGTATTGAACACACAAGGCAGCTGCCACATAGGTCTACATGACAGAGGTAGAAACGCAGCGGCTAGAAGGTAGGGAGAAGAGGAGACATTCAGCCCTTTGTGTCTGCTCCACCCTTTGATTTAATTTCCATTATTTTTCATATTTCTGTCTTTGCCATTAATTTCTGATGTACTTTTTCTCTACTGATAGTTTTTTTTAATGTATTTCCTCTCACCCCCAACCTCACCTTGCTGCTTGATTATTCATGTGTTTGGTATGCTAAATGTCCTAAACTAGAAAGAATAGCAACATAGAAAATAGAAAAAGGAGAAGGCAATTTCACCCTTCCACTATTCAATATAATCATGGTTTGTCATCCAACTCAGTAATGTCTTCTCACTTTCTCCCCATAGCCTTTGATCCCTTTAACCCAACAAACTAAATCTAATGCCTTCATACAATTATTCGATATTTTGGCCTCAACTGCTTCCTGTTGCAGAGAATTCCACAGACTCACCATGATCTGGCTGAAGAAATTCTTGTTATCGCAATCCTTAATGGCCTATCTCATGCACTTGAACTCTGATCCCTGGTTCTGGACTCATTATCATTGGTAACATCTTTCCTGCATTTATCCTGCCCAGTCCTGTTCAAATTTTGTAGTTTTCCCTGCAATCCACAGCATTCTTCTAAACTTTAGTGGTGTAAACCTGACTGAGTCAGTTGCTCTTCACATGTCAGTCTTGCCATCCCAGGAATTAGTCTGGTAAACCTTTGTTGAACTCCCTCCATAGACAAAGATATATCCTCAGGTAAGTCGGTCAAAACTGCACGTGATATTCCAGGTGTGGTCTCAGCAAGGCCCTGTACAATTGCAGCAAGACATCAAAGAATCGTAGACTCCCTACTATGCAGATAAAGGCCACCCCCATGCCTTCCCTATCCCTGTAGCCCCAGGAGGAAACCCACACAGATACAGGGAGAACATACAAATTCCACATAGACAGACATTCACCCGTAGGTGGAATCAAACCTGGGCTCCTGGCGCTGTGAGGCAGCAGTGCCAACCACTGTGCCACCATGCCACTACACTGCACATCTTACTGTATCATCTTACGGACACACAAATGTTTGTAAAGCACATAAAACATATCAACCCCAGCAGTGGAGGGAATCTTTATATTCAAGCCATGTTCCATCCACTCCTTGGTTGCAATTAGCAACAGCCACATCCAGAATGCATGCGGATAATTTCACCCTTATGATGAGTTACTTCTCTAAATTTCACATTGTTTGTGGCAGATATACAAATACGAATACTTGGATGCCAGTAAATGTTTATAAAACAGGTAACCAGTGCGAATCATACAAAGTAATTCATGATCATGGTGATAAATTGTGAAGGAACAGAAGCCAGCTCAGGTCAATATGCAGCACACTAATCATTATCATGCACAGAGTGAGAAAGGAAACTCTGAATACAATGATTGAGTATGGGAATAAGCAGCAAGCCAAACCAAATTGTTGAACAAGTGCATCAGAGAACACATATCCCTCTAGGCAGATATACAATCTCTGTATCAGGACAAATCTTTACATTGAATTTGAAAACATTTGTCTTGTAAACTCTATTTTACTGGCTTGTATAATTATCAAATTGCCATCGTGTGCCTATAGCCAACTATGTTTGGAATAACTTTTTACCTTTGGAGGAAAGAAATGTGTTATATCTCCAGGCCAGTATGTCAGTATATCTTTAAGAGAAACACTCATGATATTATCACGGTATCTTACTATCTAATCTGAGGATGTAAATATCTCATATTCCACCTTCTCTTTTCTGGAGGCTTACTGCTCAGCTGTAACTTAATAGCTTAATATTAGTCCAGAGACTAAAGTGCCTGAGGAGTGCAATGACTGAATATAATATTTACTCAGAATAAATGTCTGCTGAATTTTTCAATAACATCATACCAACATCCAGTTTTTTTTTTGTTACTGGAGATAACACAAGTATTGCTGCATCAGATAAAACATCGCGCTGGGGGCAAAATCAGACACTACTAAATGGGTTAGGTTAAACATTACTTTGACTGTGATATATCTGTTTTCTTTTTGTTTGTCCCAAGGTTCATCTGGCCTCTAATAAAATGACAAATTTAATGCAGAACAGATTCCAATGTGACCTACTTGTCACCATAAGATGTTCAACCATTACTTAATCTTTCAGAACATTTACGTTTAAACCTAGCATAGTTTTCCTATGAAGATAGTTACACTATACCAGCATGGATGACTTCTGTTATATCTCCCACATAGTGTATTTAAATTCTTATATTCAGCAAAAGAACTGTGAGTCTTATATTCATTTATTGAACATGATTAATATTAGTACAAGAAAGTCTACTGTAAAGGAACAAAGAAAACACTACAAACTATCTTATGCTTTAACTTAACTTTGTATGACTGTAGACCACCACACTAGAACTTGGCCCAGCTCTAGGTGGTAGTGTCTTCCTCTTCTTCTGATGGTCTTGGAGATATCCTCTTTTTCGATGGTTATTATTGAGTTACCATGTTGAGTGGGGCTTTGCGGTGATTCTTATCCTTCTGAGTCTTTGATCCCTTTTAGGAGGGTCTTGAGGGTCTGCCAATGAATTGACCAGGTTTGATTACCCTAATCAACCAGACCCAACCAGATGTTGGCATATTGATGGCAGGGTGGCCCTTAGGTGTCCATTACAGTAGGTGTTGGGTACATGTAACCTCTTCCAAATAAGGGTGCAAGGCACTTTCATGTCTAGAGAATGACTCACGCTCCCAATTGTCCTGAAGGTGACATTCCATTGTCCCATTCAAATCCAAATTCAGGTGTGGCAGGATCTGTGGCAGTCAGGTTTGTTTACAAATCATCTGTTGGGTAGCTGCAGCCTGTCTGGATTCTGCAGCATGTGGATTAGCACTTCAGTCAAGGCTGGGTTCCATTTCCCAGAATGCTTTAAGCATTTAGGAGAAAGTGAGAACAGCAGATGCTGGAGATCAGAGCCGCAAAGTGTGGTACTGGAAAAGCACAACAGTTCAGTGCAACATCTGAGGATGTAGGAACTCTTCCTGATGAAGAGCTTATGCTCGAAACATCAATTCTCCTGCTCCTCGGATGCTGCCTGACCAGCTGTGCTTTTGCAGCACCACACATTTCGACTTGATGCTTAAATTGGTGTCCATCTTTTGTAACTCATGGTAAGTTTATTATTGTCCACCATAAGTTCATGATTTTGGTTGGCCTGACCAGACACACTTCCTAAAGTACAGCAGTAATTCTGAAGTACAAAGACAAGGATGTTAGTCAGTCTACTTTGTCAGGAAAAATGCAAGAAGTTTAAATTGTGAAACCCAATATAGCATTAGTATCTAATTACACATTCATTATGTAGATATTTCTGAAATATAGTGCTGCATACAAGTTCTAAATGTTAGCTCATTTTAAAAGAAATCCATCCTTTGCTTGTCTGGTAAAACAAACTGATATTTAATACAAAGTGCACAATTATACCATTTATTGGGAAATGATTGACTATCAGGTAAAAGATGCTACAGAATGGAGTTATGTATAATTTCCCTTCAGATATTAGCAAAAAGGAATAATCATTTTACCATTTAAATGTTTAAAAAGAGCATAATTTCTGGTAAAACTGGATTAAAGTGTCACCTTAGACTCAAAATACAAGTGCATGATGGTCTGATTACTTAACCGGCTATTTTACTGTGATTACTTGGGTTCTTTCCTGACTGGATAGGATTAGTCAGGTTGGAGTACGATTTCTTGTAGATAGCTATCTTCTTGTCTGCTTGAAAACATTGGGCAATCATGATAGCAAAAATACAATCAAATTAGTGTCATTCTCATTTAATTTTCAACATAATGTAATGATAATTTACTGGAACTAGACACTCCTGTAATCTGATTCTCCAATAACTGCCGTTTTACTATCTAATGCCTCATGATTCTAACGCAGAGATGAAGCCAAGAAAATATTCTCAAAATTTTAAAAAACAAGATCACTCTTAACTTGGTAAACCAATGTGAGACAGAATAAAATCATTGGACCTACTGAACCACTTGTTTACAGATCTATTAAAATAAGTTTCAAATTCTCCTTTCTTGTGATGCCAGTTGAATAGAAATATTGCTCAAAAACAAATGTGCTTGATTAAACTCAGCAATTACAAGTCAGTCAACCAATCTTACTTAGTTTGTAGTAAAGTGGAGATGGCATGGAGCAGGATGACACTAGGCACATGGACATACAAGATGGCCACTGAGCCATAAGTTGGCCACTTGACACACAAGATGGCCACTGAACCACCACATGGAGAGAGACAGCAGAGCAAACACTGACACTGCCTGGGCCCACCAGAATGCCAGCACAATGCATTCACAACCTAGTTGATTAGTTAAGGTGGGTGGGGGTGAGAATACACATGAGTAGCATATACTGTCTGCCAAAGTGTCTGGGTCCAGCCAACACTTTGATAAAAATGCTAACAATCTGATACGGATTCAATACAGAGTCATGATAGCCAGGGCTGCGGTAATCGTCCTTCTCAGGAAGAGCAATTAATGCTCATTACTACAGCAATGGACTTCCACGCAGGCATTGAAACTGACAATGTCTGTGCTAAAACTGGCAACAACCACGCTGAAATTAACAAAGGCTGCACTGGAACTGACAATGACAGCACCAAAACTATTAATGATTCTGCATTGTTTACAATAAACAAACCATTTTACAGAGACAATAACCTCATCACTGACCTATAATATCACAAAATGTATAAAAATATCTTGACATTTGCTCTGGGTCAAGAGAAGACTCACAGCTGACCACTGTGCTGTTGGGTGTCTTTCTCTCCCCAGAGCTCCAGTATTTCCCTGTACAATAAACTCTGTCTTTGTACCCCGACTCTGACTCAGAGGCTGGTGATTTTTCCCACAACAGTAGGAAAGGCTTAGGGTGTAGGTTTGCTCGCTGAGCTGTAGGTTTGATATCCAGACGTTTCATTACCTGGCTAGGTAATATCATCAGTGGCGACCTCCAAGTGAAGCAAAGCTGTTGTCACCTGCTTTCTATAAAAGTTAATACAATAGAAAGGAGGAGACAACAGCTTCACTTCACTTGGAGGTCGCCACTGATGATGTTACCTAGCCAGGTAATGAAACGTCTGGATATCAAACCTACAGCCCAGCGAGCAAACCTACACCCTAAACTTCAACCTGAGCTTTAAACCTTGCAGTAGGAAAGGTTTTAGAGACTACAATCTCAAACAAAATTAATGGACATTTCAATTGGATGTGGATTGATTTCAGGAAAATTGGCAAGCATTTATTAAAGCCAAATTGTGCTAACCTCACATGATTGATTTTTTGATAAGATAATAGAAAGTGTTGATGAGGCTAACAAGGTTGATGAGGCATATATGGACTTACAGAGGAACATTGTAGACTTGCCAGCAGAATTGAAGCTACGGAATAAAAACGACAGGGGCAGTATTAAAAAAATTGGTGGTTGAGTAACAGAAAGCAGTGAGTTCTGAAGAAGAATCACTGGACCCAAAAATATTGACTGCTTTCTCTCCATAGATGCTGCCAGACTTGCTGAGGATCTCCAACAATTTCTGTCTTTGTTTCAGTAAAAGGAGAGTGTTTCCAACTGGAGGAAAATGCACTTTGGAGTTCCTCAGTGCTCAGTATTGGATAGACTAGACACAAGTTCAAAATTTGCAAGTAATCAACATTTGAAAGGCTTGTGATGGGGACAGTAGTAGACTTCAAGTAGACATGACAAGTGAAATGGGCAGACACACAGCAGACAAAATTTAACACAGAAAAGTGTGAAGTCATACAATTTGAAAGGGAGACTAAAGATTTATAATATTACGTGAAGAGGGCAAGAGCAGAGAGGCATTATGGTTTATGTATACAAATTGTTGCAAGTTTCAGAACAGTTTATAAGATTATATTAGAGGATTTTGGTCTTTATGAGTACAGGCATCAATTAGGAACCAAGGAAGTTATGACAAAACTTTATAAAAAACAGTTTGTTCACAACTGGAGGATTGTCTCCAGCTGTGAGTGTTCCATTGTAGGATCAGTGTGGAGGCTTTTGAAAGGATATAGAAAATATTTGCATGAATAGTCCCAGGGTTGTTTGGAGGAGTGGGTGGGGGGGGGGGGGGGTGGCGAGTAACTTCAGTCAAATGAATAGATTAGAAAAACTGGGATTGATCTCCTTTGAGAAAAGAAGGATCAGAAGACATTGGAGACAGGTATTCAAAATCATGAGGATGTGGGAAAGGTAATCAGGGAAAAATTGGTTCCATTGACAGAAGAATCAAGAACTAGAGACACCAATATGAGGTGAATGGCAAAGTAATGAATGGTGACATAAAGATAAATATTTTTACAGAGTATGTAGTTAGAGTCTGGATTGTATTATCTAAGAGGGTGGTAGAGATAGTTCAATCATGGCTTTCACAAGGAAATAGGGTATGCTTCTTAAAAGATAAAATTTGCAGAGCTACAGAGAATAGAATGGAAATGGAACCAGCACAGTTGCACTTACAGAAATCTGGCATTGATATAATGGGTCAAATTGCCATCCTCTCTTGCTGTAGCTATTGTGTAATTCTACACTTGGAGAGCTATTTTAATGTTTTGTTCAGGAGGCCCAGATCTTCTGGTCCTGATCAGAGATCTTATTTTCAACCATGGTCTGACAAAAAAACAAAAGACATAATTATTTCCTTCCAATTTTTCTGAGCTTCTATTGGAGAATACTCCTTAATCTTCCATAAAGGAGTCCTTAGAGAATGAAATGAAGAGAATTTTTCCAAAGTCAGGCCCCATTTTTACAACACTGGCAGCTGTATTTCTGTAAATGAAAAGGTTAAATATCTAAAACCTTCTTTAAGAAGTCATGGAGAGAAGCTACATGATTAAGAATGGGTAGTGGTAGTCAGTTCTGGGTGGAAGGAGTCATGGTAGAGGCATCTCCAGTACCAAGGGACAGAGAGATAAGATTTTCATTCTGAATAAAATTCCCTGGGGAGCTATCCAAGTAAGTTGGAACTGCCTGAAGACCTTTTGGGAGAATCTTAGAGAACATGAGAGTTGCACATCAGAAGTTCAAACTTCCCATGAAATTTCTAAACAGTTGGGACCATTTGAGGTACATGACCCTATAAACATCCTTACACTGGGAAATATGTTTCATTATTCTGAAAGAATTTCAACCAGCAGCTTTTTAAATTTATACTAAGTTAACAAAATAAGAACATAAAAAATAGAAGCAATGAAAGACCAATGACCTATTGAGTCTTTCCTGCTGTTCAGTATAAGCAGATCTGATCTTGGACTTCAATTCTAATTTCTAATCCAGTCCATGAATTCCTGCAAGATTATTTAACAAACTCTAGATATATACATCATAATTTACAGCAGAAACAAATCTCAATTGCTCCACTGTCTTCTGCAAATTGTAGCCACTAGAAATCTTCTGAAACATTTGATTGGTCAGACCTATAGGTTTCTATACCAGTATCCCAGTATCCCAGTGGTGCCCCTCTGATGGGCCACACATTTAATAGTTAGTCAGGCAAGCCTTTGCCAACCATGATTCTGTTTACAAAGTCGTATGTTATTTAGACCTTTCTTTGGACGTCCTGCTCCTGACCTCTATGTTGATTGCCTTATAATGGACAAAACCTCACAGGGATGTTTTGGGAAGCTTGGAACTTGGCTGAGACTGAATTACTTAATTTGCAACTATTTAGGGCACTTTAATGAAAGTAATGGTAGGATATTGGTTATCTTTTCTGTCAGTGAACCATGATTCTGGGTTCAAGTCCCTCTCCAGGACTTGATGGCCAAGGAAAGTGCATTCATACTGCAGCCAAACAGGTTGAATATTAATTTATGAATCCATCCAAAATATGTCAGTAGCCAGTGAGGAAACCCCTAGTCAGTTACCTATAAAAGGCAACACTAAGACACTGCCACACCTATGTAATCATATTGGTGCACCATCACAGAAGTCCATCCATTTACCAAACCCTTAAGACTTGAACAGAGAAAAAGAGTAATACAGACATGATTATGTAGGATGGGATATCTATCAACTTGAGACTGTAAGTGAAAAGGATAATAATAATTTGATATTAAAGGGGAGAACAGGACCCTGGAGTATAGTGGTGGCTCTACATTTTTTTTAGGTGATAGTTACAAAGCTGGTGTTGTTAATTTCCTGTGTGGTAAATCACATTTATAGCTCAATCCTGGTGAATTTGAAAACATATATTTTGTCATTTTTAAAGGACTAATCAATGCCCAAATGCAACTGTATTTTTATCACTTGTTAATGATTTAATATTATTAGCTCTTATTAAAATGCTAGGCTAAGCATTTTGGCATTAGTGATGGATAAATGTTTAAAATATCTGCAAATAACAAACTTACATTTACATAGCTTTGTTTACATTTTCATCACATCTCAAAATTCTCAAGTCAATTAATTATTGTTGAAGTCACTGATATTATGCTGATGAACACAGCAGGCAAATCTGTGTTTCTGATTGAAGATGGAATATTGACTGGAACAGCATGCTGCTCTTCTTCAAATACTATCATAGGATCTTTGATGTTTGCCTGATTAGGCAGTCAGGGCTACTGCTTAACATCTCATTCAAGAGAGAGAGAGAGAGAGAAAGAGCATTTGCTAACAACATGACACCCCTTCAGCACCACACCAAAGTGTCAACCAGGATTACGTGCTCAAAATGTATTGCTGGAACCCCACAACCTTCAGACACGTCACTACCACTGTCAAGAACTCATCTGGTTGGGCAGACTTCACCTTAACAGGTCAGTTCGGAACTCCATCCTAAGATCAGGACTCAATGTAACTGGGGCATTTAATGTAACATTTTATACTCAGGGTAACTTTTAACTCTTTAAATGCAATCCTACCGTAATTATGAAAGGTGTGTTTTGGGAAAGTTGCGGAATTTTGGCCTTCTTCTTCTAAGTTGCAACTCAGACATGTTTCCTTAAAATTACCATAATTAAATAGGTAAATATACAGCAGAATTTTTTACTGATTTTAATTTTGCTGGAATCAATAAAAAATTAAAAGTTTAAAATTAAGACACCGTATGTATTGCACTGAACAGCCAAGCTCTATAAATGCATGAGGGACAAAGGAATAGGTTTGGATTAGATGAATAAAGGTGTGAATAGGCTCATATGAGAGATGAAGATAGAGTACGTGCACTATGTGGCTTGTTTCTATGCTGTAAATCCTTGATATTTCCATGTAGCTTGCGTGGTTTAAATGGGCGTAATTTTGAATGCTCTATTTGTTGCAAAACTACAGATCTTTATCTATCCTTCAAGGAAAGGCCTTTCATTTAAAGGAAACCATCATTCTCAGAAAAGTTAGTCAGAACTATTCTATTCATTCATTGTCTATTCAGTTATATTTTCCATAGCTGAATTAATGTTGATGCGAATATTATGAGCAAATAAGTAACTCATTACCTGCTTATGAAAGATTAAAGGATTGTTCTTGTTGATGGATTGTAATTGGTTGGATGATTTTTTTTATTCCATGTAACAAGGTAGCATTCTCAAGTACCAACTTCAATATTGTAAGTTTATTGCTTTTAATTAAAGTTGGTCTTATTTAAAATTGACCTGTTAGAGTGTTAAACTTTCCATGCCCCGACAAAGTAATTCAATAAACTTGGTCAGCCCACACATGCTTGAGTGCTGTACAATAATCTTCAAATATTCTTCAATCCACCCACTTCTTTTCAACTGAAAGAATAATAAGGATCCTTAACGATGCATAAGAACGTCAAGCCAAATAACCATTTTTGAAATAAATTAATCAGTGTTCAGGCCTTTCCCTTTCAATATTTCATGAGTAATTGGAAAATTCGCAATGAATTTGAAGCACATAGCAACAGCAATTCATTAACCTTGGTTTAAAACTCTCCCAAGGAGAAAGTGAGGGCTGCAGATGTTGGAGATCAGAGTCAAATGGTGTGACACTGGAAAAGCACAGTCGGTCAATTGGCATCCGAGGAGCAGGAGAGTCGATGTTTCGAGCATAATGTCTTGAAGAACAGTGTCATTCACCTGTAGATGCACAAATGTACTGATTCCAGAAATTATGTTAAACATTTTACTTCGGATGCTTGTCAGTACAGGGTAATATTGGCCCAAAAATAGCTTTATTGTTTTTTTGTGCCAGTACCCTGTTAGTTCTTACCTTCCATGAAGCCAACATCTTCTTCTTCCAGGTGGCTTGAATGCATGAAGTTGAATCTCAATACATATATAGAGCACAAACTGCCAATTTCAGACAGAGTTGAATGTAACACTCTGTTAAAACTTTGACCATTTTCAGTTGGTTATTAATAAGACCTCAGTGATGAGAAGCAATACTGAGAGATCTGGCGATACTTACTAACTCGAATTGCTACCATACTGGTCTTCCCACATTAGTATAACCTTTGTTCCTTTGTTTACATCAGAGACATTCAGAAGGTTTTGATGTGCAAGTGGGTATTGATCCGGCATCTGATCTAAGAAACTGACTTCAAGTCCCAACCCAGGAGCAGAAATATAAGGATGATGAAGGTGGATGTCTTGCCAGATGAGAACCAAAGTCAGTGGTGAGCCAACAGTTGGACAACAAGCTAAAACTGGAGCAGAGTGAGTCATGTATACATATATAAAAAGCAAGATAATAGCTAGGGAAAGCGTTGGCCCACTCAAGGGCAAAGGATGGAATGTGTGTGTGTGTGGAGCTAGGAGAGGCAGATGAGGCCTTAAACAAATACTTTGTATCAGTATTCACCAATGAGAAGGAATTGGTGGAGGATGATCTTAGAGAAGGGAATGTTGAATTGCTAAGCCAAGTTGCTATTAAAAAGGAAGAGTTGTGCATCTTAAAAAATATTAAGGTAGCTAAGTCATGGGACCTGATGAAATCTATCCCAGAATATTGAAGAACTCAGGAGAACAAATTGCTGCAACATTTACAAGCATCTTTGTATCCTCTTTGGCCCCAGAGAATAGGCAAATAGCGAATATTGTCCCATTGTTCAGAAATGATAGCAGGGATAATCCAGGAAATTAAAGGCCTGTGGGCTTCACGCCAGTGGTAGGAAACGGAAAAGGTCCTCAGGGACAAGATCTATATATATTTAGAAGCAAATGGACTTATTAGTGATAAACAGCATGGATTTGTGTGGGGGTGGCCATGCCTAATTAACTTGATTGGATTTTTTGAGGAGGTGATGAATATGATTGATGGGGGAAAAGTGATTGATGTTGTTTAAATGGATTTCAGTAAAGCCTTTGACATGGTCCCTCATGGCAGACTGGTACAAAAGGTGAAGCCACATGCTATCGGGGTGAGCTGGCAAGATGGATACTGAACTGGCTTAGTCATAGGAGATAGTGGGTAATGGTGGAAGGATGCTTTTTGAATGGAGGTCTGTGATAGTATTGTTCCTCAGGGGTCAGTGCTGGGACCTCTGTTGTTCATGATCTACATAAATGATTTAGAGGAAAACACACCTGGTCTAACTGGTGAGTTTGTGGGTGATGCAAAGATTGGTGAGTTGTGGATAGAGAGGAGGATTGTCAGAAGATATAGCAGGATATAGGTGAGTTTTAGGCACGGGCAGAAAAATGGCAGATGTAGTTTAATCCGGACAAATGTGAAGTGGTGGATTTTGGAAGGTCAAGTACAGATGGAAATTATAGAATGAATGGCAGAGCCCATAGGAGTATTGATATGCAGAGGGATTTGGGTGTGTAAATCCCCAGATCACTAAAGATGGTAACACAGGTAGATAAGTTAGTTAATAAGGCTTATGGTTGGAGTGGTGCTGGAAAAGCACAGCAGGTCAGGCAACATCAGAGGAGCAGGAAAATCAATGTTTCGGCAGGAGTCCTTCACGAGGAATGAGGAATCCTGATGAAGGGCTCCTGCCTGAAATGTCAATTTTCCTGCTCCTCGGATGCTGCCTGACCCACTGTACTTGTCCAGCACCACTCTAATCTTGACTCTGAACTTCAGCATCTGCAGGCCTCACTTTCACCCATGAGGATAGACAGGTTATATTGCATACAGTTCTGATCACCACACAACCAGAAGGATGTGAATGCTTTGAAGACGGTACAGAAAAGGTTTCCCAGGATGTTGCCTGATATGGGATTTTAGCAATGAAGAAAAGTTGGATAGACTGGGTTTCTTTTCACTGGAACACACAAGGTTGAGCAGTGACCTAATAGAAGTTTGTAAGATTGGGAATGGCATGGATTGAGTGGAAAGTATGAGGCTTTTCTCCCAGGGTGGAGGAGTTAATTACTCGAGGACACAGGTTCAAGGCGTGAGGGGGGGGAAGGTTTGAAAGAGTTATGCAAGGCACGTTTATCACAAAGGAGGTGGTAGAAGCAGACACAATAGCAGCATTCAAGAAGAACCTGGACGAATGCATGAATTGGGTGGGAAATAGAGAGATACTGATCCTGTAGTAAAGACAGTTTTAATATGGAAGGGCAAAATGTGTTGGCGCAGACTTGGAGGGCCAACAGTTTTGTCCCTGTGCTGTATTGGTGTTTGTTCTTTGTATTTCCCTTCAGTGGCAAGAAGTCACTCCTCCTAGAAATGCTGACCAATCTGATTGGCAAGAAGTCTAACAACACAATAATGGATGCTGCTAAGACAGCAGGCAGTCCACAAAGGAGGCCTGAATGAACTCCAAACCAGGCTAAGTTGGGTACATTGTGCCAATTTTGAGAGGGGCAAAGGGTTGGTAGGAGCAAGTTTGAAAGTCCACCCACGGAGGATGGAATGGGATCATATCATATTCCGGGGTGCATCCCCAATGGGCATAGTAGTAACACTCTTCCCTCCAGCTGTTTTAGAAATCTTTTTAAGAAAAATGACTTGCTACTTCTGCCCAACTGCTCACAGAATGATAACTATATAAGGTCCTCACCCCAGACTCTGCAAAGGATATGGTGTGGATAAACTATCTGAGATGCCTGGGGTAAATTCACTCTCATTAATCCGCCTTACTTGTATTAGCAGAGGCTATTGATAGAAAGGGGAGAAGAATGCCCAAGTGAAGGTTTTGGCAGATTTATGACACAATCTCAGTTACCAATAACATTTGAATTGAATTGAATTGAACTGAATTGAATTGATAAGATTGTCACAAGTACCGAGGCACAGTGAAAAGCTTTGTCTTGCAAGCAATACAGGCAGATCACAGTTAAGTAGGATAACTAGTAAATAATAGGTAAACAGCAGCAAAAACAAAAATGATGAATGTTAAGAGTTTGTTAAGAGTCCATTCAGTATTCTAATAAAAGTAGGGTAGAAACTGTTGCGAAACCTGCTGGTGCGTGTGTTCAGGCTTCTGTACCTTCCACCCAATGGTAGAGGTTGTAGAAAACCAATGGCAGTGTGGGATGGATCTTTAAGAAAGCTGGCTGCCTTTCCTTGACAGCGGTCCTGGTAGATGAATTCTATAGATGGGGGGTTGGCCTTTGTGATTGTCTGGGCCAAGTTCACCACTCTCTGTAACCATCTCCAATCTTGAATGGTACAGCTGCCATACCAGGTAGTGATATATTCAGACTGAATGCTCTCAATAGCGCATCTATAAAAGTTGGCAAGGGTATTTGCCACCATGACAAATTTCCTCAGCTGCCTGAGGAAGAAGAGATGTTGTTGAGCCTTTGTAACCAGTGCGTCCACATGAAGAGTCCAAGAAAGCTTGTTGTGGATGACCACTCCCAGGAGCTCGACACTCTCCACTTGTTCCACCTCTATGCTGTTAATGTGTAGGGATTCATGAGTAACGTCCCGCCAAGAGTCAATAATCAGTTCCTTGGTTTTGCCAGCATTGAGAGCTAGGTTGTTCTCAGTGCACCATTTTTCCAGGTCTTCCACTTCCTGTCTGTAGTCCGTTTCGTCGTCATCTGAGATTCGACCAACTATGGTGGTATCATCAGCGAACTTGTAAATTTTGTGACATTTTATGACATTTTTATAACATTTTAATTATTTTATAAGATGCATAATGATCTCATGTGAAACAACAGGCACAACTTAAAAGTAAGTTTCCATTATTGTGACTGAAATATTCCAGTAAACACATCATGTCTACACTGGACACTTATACACAATGATCACAACTGAAAAGTGTGGCGCTGTAAAAGCACAGCAGATCAGGCAGCATCCGAAAAGCAACAAATCGATGTTTCGGGCATAAGCTCTTCATTAGAAATCACAACACCAATTAGGATCTGTCCATTATTTCCTAATGCACAGATGTTACCTCTTGATAAGAGTTAGCTCCTGGACAAAATGCTCAAAGAAGCCTTAATGATTTATTTATGATATGGTGGTTGGCTTGCCAATCGTAGCACCTGCTCACCCACTGTATTACGGGAGTGAATGGAAAGATGGGGAACAAGTCACTGAAGGCCCTGCTTAAAACACACTCAGTTGGGATTGTAATATCCAGCTGCAGGATTTGGTGACCAAATGCATTCATAAAGCAGCGAAACAGATTTAATCGCACTTGGTAACTTAATCCACAGTAATGGTAGGTATGGGCAGTACGGTGGCTCAGTGGTTAGCAGTGCTGCCTCACAACACCAGGGACCTGGGTTCAATTCCATCCTTAAGTGTCTGTCTGTGTTGAGATTACACACTCTACCTGTGTCTGTGTGGGTTTGCTCTGGGTGCTCCAGTTTTCTCCTATAGTCTAAAGATGTGCAGATTAGGTGGATTGGCTATGCTAAATTGCCCATAGAGTCCAGAGATGTGCAGGCTAGGTGGGTTAGCCATGGGAAATGTAGGCTTACTGGAATGGGTGGGTCTGGGTCTTGGAGTGTGGTAGAAAGAAAGTTGGAGCGGCTGTCATCAATCAAGTTAACAATAACATTATTAGACAGGTTTCAAAATCTGATGCAATGTGGACAGAAATCTAATTGCTGTAAAATTTCCCTGGGATCCCTCTGTGCTTGTCTAGAATTTAGGGACATGGTGAAAAATGAGTAAGCTTAGAAGTGTGAGTTTAAAAATTGCTAGTGTGTCTGGAATTAGATGTTTACCCAACCAGCTCTGAGGTTAACTTGGCTGTGTAGCCCCTTCAAAGAATGGGTACTAATTCATTTATGTAAATGATTCTGTTGTAATACTTTCTTCAATATCCTTTTAAACTCAATGATGCATGCATTGTGTTTCCAGCACTGGGCAAGGCAGAATGGCGCAAAGCTGAGAATGGACGTCCCCAACAGTACCGTTCCACCGACACTCTCATTCATTTGGCCGAACTGGTCCTCATCCTTAACAATTTCTCCATCGAATCCTCCCACTTCCTCCAGACCAAAGAGGTAGCCATGGGCACACGTATGGGCCCCAGCTATGCCTGTCACTTTGTTGGCTACATAGAACAGTTGATCTTCCGTAATTACACCGGCACCACTCCCCACCTCTTCCTCCGCTACATTGATGATTGTATTGGCGCCACCTCGTGCTCCCGTGAGGAGGTTGAGCAATTCATCAACTTCACCAACACATTCCGTCCTGACCTTAAATTTACCTGGACCATCCCTGACACCTCCCTCCCCTTCCTGGACCTCTCCATCCCCATTAATAACGACCGACTTGACACTGACATTTTTTACAAACCCACCGACTCCCACAGCTACCTGGATTACACCACTTCTCACCTACCTCTTGCAAAAATGCCATCCCGTATTCCCACTTCCTCCGCCTCCACCAGATCTGCTCCCAGGAGCACCAGTTCCATCACAGAACACACCAGATGGCCTCCTTCTTTAGAGACCGTAATTTCCCTTCCCACGTGGTTAAAGATGCCCTCCAACGCATCTCGTCCACATCCTGCACCTCCGCCCTCAGACCCCACCCCTCCAACTGTAACAAGGACAGAACGCCCCTGGTGCTCACCTTCCACCCTACCAACCTTCGCTTAAACCAAATCATCCGCTGACATTTCCGCCACCTCCAAAAAGACCCCACCACCAGGGATACGTTTCCCTCCCTACCCCTTTCCGCCTTCCGCAAAGACTGTTCCCTCCGTGACTACCTGGTCAGGTCCACGCCCTCCTACAACCCACCCTCCCATCCTGGCACCTTCCCCTGCCACCGCAGGAACTGTAAAACCTGCGCCCAAATCTCCTCCCTCACCTCTATCCAAGGCCCTAAAGGAGCCTTCCACATCCATCAAAGTTTTACTTGCACATCCACTAATATCATTTATTGTATCGGTTGCTCCCGATGCGGTCTCCTCTACATTGGGGAGACTGGGCGCATCCTAGCAGGGTACTTTAGGGAACATCTCTGGGACACCCGCACCAATCAACCACACCGCCCCGTGGCCCAACATTTCAACTCCCCTCCCACTCTGCTGAGGACATGAAGGTCCTGAGCCTCCTTCACTGCCGCTCCCTCACCACCAGACACCTGGAGGAAGAACACCTCATCTTCCGCCTCGGAACACTTCAACCCCAGGGCATCAATGTGGACTTCACCAGTTTCCTTATTTCCCCTTCCCCCACCTCACCCTCGTTCCAAACTTCCAGCTCAGCACTGTCCCCATGGCTTGTCTGGACTTGTCCTACCTGCCTACCTCCTTTTCCACCTATCCACTCCACCCTCTCCTCCCTGACCTTTCACCTTCATCTCCTCCCCCACTCACCCATTGTACTCTATGCTACTTTCTCCTCATCCCCACCCTCCTCTAGCTTATCTCTCCACGCTTCAGGCTCTCTGCCTTTATTCCTGATGAAGGGCTTTGCCCCGAAACGTCGATTTCGCTGCTCCTTGGATGCTGCCTGAACTGCTTTGCTCTTCCAGCACCACTAATCCAGAATCTGGTTTCCGGCATCTGCAGTCATTGTTTTTACCAAAGCTGAGAATATAAAGCAATTTCATGGGGATCATTAAAAATCAAGTAAATAATGCAATTACTACTCAGTGTTCAAAACACATTCCTTGTGTAATACTAGAAAAGGGTTTGTTCAAGTGTACCTGTCCACTTCTTGTGAAGTCCACGGATTCACTATCCTCTTTGAAAATAAATTCCTCCTCATTTCTGTCTTAAATGTGCAAAAACAATTCCAAAGGATGGAACCACCATTTATGGTTTTATGGTAAGGTTAAAGATAGTATTAAACTTATAGAAAAAGCAAGTGACTTCTGCAAGTGACTTCCTGACATTATCATTGATAAGATGGATAGCACGGTAGCATAGTAGTTCAGGGTCTGCGTTCGATCCCAGCCTTCGGTGACTATCTGAGTGGATTTGGAGATGCCGGTGTTGGACTGGAATGTACAAAGTTAAAAATCACACAACACCAGGTTATAGTCCAACAGGTTTAATTGGAAGCACTAGCTTTCCGAGCGTCACTCCTTCATCAGGTGATAGTGGACCACTATCACCTGATGAAGGAACGACGCTCCGAAAACTAGGTTGGACTATAACCTGGTGTTGTGTGATTTTTATCTGTGTGGAGCTTTACAGTGACTATATGGGTTTCCTCTGGGTGCTTGGGTTTTCTCCCACAGTCACAAGGATGGGTAGGTTGGGTGTATTGGCCATGCTAAATTGCCCTACAATGTCCAGGGATGGGTGAGCTATAGTAAATGCAAAGTTACAGGGAGAGGATGAATCTGGTGGAATGCTCTTCAGAGGGTTGGTGCAGACATGACAAACTAATAGCCACTTTTGGCAGTGTAGGACTTCTGTAGTTTTTGATCTCTAACATTCCCATGTCCTGAACCAATGCCATCTTTCTCTATTGTGCTAATACCATCATTAACCAACAGACATCCTCTTCACCTCTTCTGAGCTTTGTGTCCTTTCTAAATGTCCTGTACCCTTCAATTTTCAGGTCCTACTCCATGTCATCCTGCAGTCATGTCTATAATGGCTACCAGATTGTACCTATTCATTTCTATCTAAGCTTGCAGTTCATCCATGATTTATTTTTAAAGTGCTTACATGAAATTTGGTACAGAACCTTTAGTTTCATCTTTCTATTATTTATAAGACCTAGCATGATCTGTCAGTTTAAATGCAGATTTTGTACACACTATCTCTTGTTGTCAAGGTCTCCCTCTTGCCTTCTCTGTACTTTTTGATTTACCACGTCTTCCCAAGTTTGATCACTTGAATGGCTACCTCTACCATGGTCTGTTTGCTCATCCACCCTCTCACTCATCCAAACAAGAGAAAAGAACCTCAAACTACTTGGACAATTGTAAAGGCTGAGGGTCCTGTGTTTCTGCCTCTTGGGTCTCCAAACCTAGCAGTCATACTCTTCTGTCATGCAACATTGATTAAATCAGAAGCTCCTGTGCCAAGAAGTGTGACTGCCTCCTGGTACAAAGAATTCGGGTCACACCTCCTCTCCCTGAAGCATCACAGTGTCTGTACATCAGCCTCCAGCTTGTAAACTCTGAGCCAAACCTTTTCAAACTTCAAGTACTGCATCCAGAAGCTGCCACATGCTGCAGCTGTGACACCACTTGCTCTGCCATCCCAATCTGTTCTAATTGTTTAATTAATTATTTAATTAATTGTATTATTATTTTTATATATTTTGTTAACCTCACCAATTGCTGTACTACTTTACATCTTAGGCATAGGATAAACCTTAATCACTTACCAAATAACTGATTTCTTCTCCTGTTGCAATGTAAGAACATGGGATCTGAAAGAGTTAGAAAAAGCAGAAACAAAAGAGCTCCTCTTCCCCTACCTTCTTTTATCATCCAACTTCCATTACTCTACTGGAAGTCATGCTCAAGTGCTAAGTTGCATTAAATTGGCTAGCTTTATATATCTCTAACACCAAAGGTCTATCTAACTCAATTTCACAAGAACTGATTTTAGTTGCTTCTTTCAATAGGTAAACCTAGCCACTCTTCAGATATTTATCTTGTTAAAGCCTTGTTTAAAGTGGAAACTTTACAATTTTCCCTTTTGCTTTCATCCCTCTCATGGACCAGCTATGTTACACTTGCTATGTTACAGTTTAATAAGAATGACTTAAGCAAGGGAACTTCAATGGTTCAAGAAGGAACCATTCCTGACACCTTCTCAGGAAGATTCTGGTGACAGAGTAACTGGAGCAGGAGGAAGTTAAGGAGTCCTTAAAGGAGGGTGAACACTCTCATGATACACAGGCATATGACTCATTCACCAGCATAGAAATACAAACTTTGGGGAATATTAATTTCGGAAACCATTAAAACCAAAAATTAACTTATCTTATTAAATATTCAAATGAATATTTCCCCAAGTGATTTCCAACTCACCTCAAATCTTTTCCTGGTGAAATCCAGCAGTGGACAGGATCATGTTGGCTTCCCACCCATGCCAGCATTTTCATCGCTTCCAACACAAATTTTGAAACTGTGAGTATCTTAACAGATAGATGACAGCCAAATTCTGTACATGATCAGGTTTCAGGAATGAGCGAACTGAAGCCAGAACAGACAGCAAGAATTGCACAGGTCGCAGTTAACTGGTGGGTGAGATTGCACAAGGGCTCAGCTTTAGAGGATTCAGGTAAGGCCACAGAGCAGCCTACAGAATAACGTTAATGGGGATGTACAATGTACCCTAATGCATTACAAACTTGACAGAAGCTCTGTGTTCAATGAAAACAGGCATGGAAAATTTCAGCAGCTAAGTGGCACAGGACTTTGTGATGGAGGTTTTGCAGTCTCTATTGCAGCAGAAGTAATTGGCATTCAGTATTTGAATAGTGTAGTGGAAATCTGGTGTCATGCAAGGGTCACCTCAGGACCATGGAAATTCAGGCTGCTATCACTAAGGCTGTGGATTAACATATGCAAAGGGACTTTCAAGCTTTATCATCATTGTCCTGGAACCGGAGATTACTAGGTTTGCCAAGTTGCTACCACAGGGAAGTAGCAGAGACCTCATGGAACATGAGCCCGTTGTCTTCAGGCAGACTGTCTTCATTCTCCCAGTCCTGGCACTCTGCCTGATAACTACCATTTGATTTGGTTGGTGACTGAAATGCAGCTGGCACAGTGGATTGCTGCAAAATGGAGGCATCATAACCTGCATCAGACACAGCACATAGAGTGAAGTAAATTCCCTTCAGTTACCTCCAGGGCAGCTCCTGCAGCATAATGTGTGCACTGTCAAAGATATCTTGCACCATGAGGAATATTGAAATCCTCATGAACTCACATACATGCTGCAGATGTCACCTTGAAACACAAATGCACTTGCATAGAAAAGTAGGTGCTGGTAGATTAACTTTTCACCCACACAATCTAAGTGAACCCTAAAAACAACCTTTTCTCCCATTGGACTGTGGAAGAATTAATTGTAGACTTCAACGTACATTGCTTTTAAATTAGCATTCCAGTTAGCAGAAAAATACTTAGCTGGCACGTATTGTGCAATAATTTTGCAAGGAGATTTGCAATATGTTACAGGCAGTTGATGGCATTATAATGTTACCTTGGAAACTGGTGACATCTTAATTTTGTGTAGAGCCTAACAATGCTGCATCGAAAAGCTGCTGGTCTGGAAATAGAATTTTAAAACGTCCTTAATAACCATCGGGTTCATCAAAATCCTGTTGGGCAACTTGCTGCTCAGAATAGGTGGCAAGCAATTACTGATATGTAGTTGTTCAGTCAGTCAATGCCAGCCTGTCCATAACCAGATAATCACTGCTTCTCCCTTGGTTCCACAAAAGAAAGTGAAAAATGTGTTTTGAATGCTCATATCTGTTTCTGATCCATCTGGATTTACTTGACATGAAAGCTGCTACTGGTTCCTCTCTCAGATTGGTAACAAAATCATAACTTCTCAAGGCCACTTAGAAATGGGCAATCAATGCTGGCCCAGCCAGCAATGTCCATATTCCACTTGTGAATAAAACAAAATCACAACCCGAATGAGATCACCATCAGATTATTTAAAAGAGGACCATGAAGGCTTGAAAAGGGCAAGTTCAATTTGGAGAAGGCGAGTTATCCAGTGAATTTAAGCTGTTAAATCCACATAGTATCCCCAGGCAGATAGGGTTAAAATTGACTCCCCATCCACTTCTTCACCTTGCAGTCCTTGAAAAACTGGGAAATGAATTTGTCTCCATGTTTTCAGTGTCAATAAACTTGTAAAACCAATTCATCGACAAACAGTTTTGATACCTTAATGCTATAACAAGTACCCAAAGCATTGATTTTAATTGACACTTTGACATTTGAAAGGCATGTTACTTCTATGCATAAATAAAAAAAATGAGAACTGTTGCAGTTTTATTAGTTCAACCAAGCAATTCATTGAGTAGATATTTTATTTGCACTGAAAAGGTGCATATTATAACTATCAATAAATTATCAATAATATTCTCTTTCAAACAAATTGACTGCAAATAAGTTGAATGGAAATGTACATAAAACTTACTTGAACCTTTCAGTAACTGTTACCTAGTCCATTATTTGTGCATCTAAAGCACACTACTGCTGCATAAATAGGACATAAAACAATTCAAAAGAGGCTCTTGTTTTCAACTGTATACATTGAGAATTTAACTTTGTCCAAATAAACTGGCCATCCTGATATTTTCTTCAACGGCTCAAGAAGGAAAAAAGGTGATGCAACATTACATTTCACTTCGGAGACCTGTGATTTAAATACTGCACAGCCCAATTGAAATTTTCATCTTACATTGCTATGTATTATCAAGCAGTATTGAATCAATTGCCAATGGGTCTGAATACAAAATAATACAACACACTTTCAATGACAATTAAGAATAGATTGACGGTCTCATGCAGTGAGGCTGCACAGATGTGTGTGGGAAGTGAAAACTGTGTGGGAAGTGGAAATATTCGTAGTGGGGTCAAAGACTCTTGCTCCAAAATCAAAGAATGTTTACTATGAATAAATCCTGACCTGGAAGCATTTGAATATTGGCAAAAGGTCGAAAAAGAAGAAGCGTTGCTCTCATTAACTCTTACAATCTTTGTGACAAACAATAAGCCTTAAAGTTATCCAAATAAAAACATAGATACATGTTGATCATCAAGATGCGGATGAAAGAAATGAAAGAGGGAAAGCCGTTGGCAGCAAGAAAATCTGAATCCCAAAATAATTTGGAAACATTAGGGAAAGGATTAAGTGATTCAGCCCTTTGAGACTGCCCTGTCATTCAACTAGGTCATAGTTGATTTGTATCTAGACTCAAGTTTCCACAAACATAAACAGAAATTGCTTGCATAACTCAGCAGGACAGGCTGTTTCAAGTCCAGTGACCCTTCTTCAGAAGTTCTGCATTTTGAAGAAGGTTCACTGGATTCGAAACATTAACTCTATTTTCTATCCACAGATGCTGCCTGTACTGGGCCCGAAATATTAACTCTGTTTCCTCTACCCCGATGCTCCCCGTACTGTTGAGTTTCCCCAGTAATTTCAGTTTCTCTTTCAGGTTTCCAGCATCCATAGGTCTTTGATTTATCTCAATTTTCCAGCCTTGATCTTATACCCCTAACTCTATACTGACAAAAATCCATCTCAGTCTTCACTCATAGAATCATCGAACGGTTATGCTGCAGAATGAGACGTTGAGTCCATTCTGTATTGGTTCTACACAAATCTCACTAATGCCAAATACTGTCCTTTCTTATAGCTCTCCAAATTTTAAATCTTCACATACTTATCTGATTCCTTTTGGGCAGCCACAATTGAATTGTTATCCAAAGCACTTGCAATCAGTGCATTCCACATCCCAATTGCTGCTTAAGTTTTTTTTAATCACTTGTAGGATATTGACATCGCCAGCTGACCAGCATTTTATTGCCCATCCCTTGTTACCCTTGAGAAGAGGGTGGAGGGTGGTGAGCTGCCTTCTTGAACCGCTGCTGTCCAGATGCAGTAGGTTGCCCTTAGGGAGGGAATTCCTGGATTTTGAGCCAGTGACTGTGAAGAACGGCGATATATTTCTAAGTCAGGAGGTGTGTATGATCTGCCTGAAAAGCATGTAAGACAACACTTCTCACTGTAATATGTAATGGTGCCTTTGTCCTTCTAGGTGGAGGTGGTCATGGGCTTGGTGTGTGTTGACTAGGGTTTTTTGTTGAATTTCTGCAGGGGGCTTGTAAATAGTATACACTGCTAATACTGGGCATTGGAAGTGGAGGAAGTGAATGCTTGTGTATGCAGTGCCAATCATGAGGGCTGCTTTGCCCTGTATGGTGTCAAGCTTCTTGAGTGTTGCTGGACCTCCATCCTTCCAGGCATGTGGGGAGTAATCCATCACACTCCTGACTTGTGCCTTGTAGATGGTGGACAGACATTGGGGAGTCAGGAGGTCAGTTACTTACTGCAGTATTCCAAGCCTCTCATAGCCAATGTGTTTATGTGATGAGTCCAGTTGAGTTTCTAGTCAATGCTAACCCCAAGTATAATGATAATGGGGGATTTAGTGAAAGCAACACCATTGAATGCCAAGCGGCAGTGCTTACATTGTATCACTGGAAATGGTTATTGCCTGGCATTTGTGTGGCACAACTGTTACTTGCCACTTGTCACCCCAAGCTTGAATGTTGTCCAGAATTCGGTTACATTTGAACACGGACTGCTTCAGTTTCTGAGGAGTCACGAATGGTGCTGAACATTGTGCAGTCATTGGCAAACGGTGCTACTTCTGACTTTATGATAGAGGGAAGGTTATTGATGAAGAAGTTGAAGATGGTTGGGTCAAGGACACTACACTGAGGAATACCCTCAGAGATGTCCTGGACCTGAGATGATTAAACTCCAACAACCGTGCCAAGTATGACTCCAAATGATAGAGATTTGCCACTGGTATCCATTGATTCCAGTTTTGCTAGATCTCCTTGATGCCACACTTGTTGATTGTAACCTTGATTTAAAGGACTATCAGTCTCACCTTGCCCCTAGAATTTAGCTCTAAGTGAAATATATCTCATGTCATCTTTGATTACTTTTCCATTCACCTTAAGTACATTCTCTGGCTCTTGATTCTCTTTACAATGAGAAAATTTTCCCAAAATCTGTTGCATTTAGGGCCCTCATGGTTTTGAGCATTTTTATTCAAATCTCCTTTCAAATGTTTGTATGGCAAACAATCCCAGATTTTCCAGTTTATCCACATAACCTAAGTCTTTCAATCCTGGAACCATTTATGTAAATATTTTCTGCACCTTCTCTCATGTCTTCACATTCTTCATCAGTTGTGTGACCAGAAATTAGATGCAGTACAACAATTGAGGCCCAATTTGTAATTCATAAAGGCAGAAAACGGAATGTGGGAATGAAATGTTAATAATGCTTGCTTCCTCACCATGGGCAGTATGGTGGCACAGTGGTTAGCACAGCTGCCTCACAGCGCCAGAGACGTGGGTTCAATTCCCGTGTCAGGTAACTGTCTGTGTGGAGTTTGCACATTCTCCCAGTGTCTGCATGGGTTTCCTCCCACAGTCCAAAAATGTGCAGGTTAGCTGAATTGGCCATGCTAAATTGTCTGTAGTGTTAGGTGAAGGGGTAAATATAGGGGAATGGTTCGGGGTGGGTTGCTCTTCAGAGGGTCGGTGTGGATTTGTTGGGCCGAATGGCCTGTTTCCACACTGTAAATAATCTAATCAGATGCCACCAAATCTGCTGAGAATTTCCTGTATTTCACCAGCATGTTTTTAATTTACAATGTTCTATAATTGTTTGGATACACGTACAAACAGATTTAAGAACAGCTTCTTCCCCAATGTTTTCCGACTTTTGGATGTATCTTTTTAATGTTAATGTTGATCTCACTTTGTACCTTCTTTGCAGCTTCAACATTGTATCCTGCACTCTGTTCAGTTACCCTGGTGCACTTGTATTGCATGATCTGCCTATAAAGCACGTGAGACATTAATTTTCACTATAACATGCGATAGTAATAAATCAAATCAAAATAAAGATTTATCATAACTTTCCAGAGACAAGCAAAGGATGTAAGCTTGAGCTTTTACATAGTTGCGAGTCTTTCTTTTAATGTGAAAAGCATCCTATAGAAATCCATTATCTTGTAGATTTATTTATCTTTCAATCAACCAATGCAGCCATGCTATGACATACCTCTGAAGCAGGTGGAACTTGATCCCAGGTGGGGGATATTACTATTGTACCTCAAGAGCTCTCCCAAATGTGAATCTTCCACAAAATAAACAACACCATTCTGTCAGTTATTAGATTAATCATGAATGACTCCTATTAACTCCACTAAACCTCCCTATTCAATAACAAACTCACCATGCTTACCCTTCCTCTCTCAATGATAACACATTGCAGATTCTGGTTTTATGGTACCTGTTATGTCAGTGCCATGCTAATCTCCTGAATGGCACCTGTGCCACACATGCACTCTGCTGTAACCCATGCTGGATGTAATCTCAGGGAGGACAATAAAGCAAGATTTATCATGTGTGTTGGAAATAGGTCAGGTAGGCAAATTACGAAGTCAGGCAGGGTCTAGCGCTGTTTTTTGAGCTTGGCCCTCTTTTTACTCTGTGCAGCTGAAAGGACCCTCAGTAGTGCTATTTAGAAGGATCATCAACTCCTTTCAAGAACAGTTGTTGCATAATTTCTACTCTCTCAGTCTGTGGAGGTAATGGATGGTTTTCAGTTTAATGTTGGTAACGTTGACAGAGAGTGGTGCAGTACATGAAGAAGGCCCCAGCTTTGATTTTGAAGGTTTTCAGCATGGGTGCTTTTATTAACATTCTCCTTGGGCGGCAGCATGAGGGCGAGATATAGACAACAAGCTGCTCACCAAGAGAAGAGGAGGAGAACTCTCACCAGGAGGCATCATCCATCGAAAATAATCAAGGAGCCGTTCTCATAATTTACCTTGAGGCAAGAACAGTATATGCGTTGATTCCATTTTTCAAAGGACATGCTGACAGAACTTTCTTGCAGATTTGGAATTGAATGGGGCTGCTGGTGACTATGAAGGTCAGTGCAGTCCTGAATTTCTTTGTATCAAGATCATTCCAGGCTAGAGCAAGTAATATCTGCAACACCTCTCATTCATCATTCAGTGCTATATTAAGCATTTGTGTCAGAGACTATTATTCTCCCAGGAGAGGGGTTGTACTCCCTCTCATCAGGGAGAAGCAGCTATATATGAACATCTGAGTTCAGAGGAGGAGTAGGTCACTCAGCTGCTTTAGCCTGCTCTGCCATACAATATAATCTTTATGATCTGAGTAGTCTACATTCTTGCCTAGATATCTAATTACCTTTCACAACTTTGCTTATCAAAAAACTACTTATCTTTGCTTTAAAAATATTTTTAAGACCCTGTGTTTCCACCCCCTTGTAAGGAAAGGCATTCCAGAACTATCACTCTTATAAGAGAAAAAATCCATAATCTGTACTAAGTAGGCAATCCCTTATTTTTACATGACGGGCCCAATTCAATATTCACTCATAAACGTTGAAATACAAAAACTAAGAGCAGGAAGAGGGCTTTCAGTTCTTTGAGCCTGCTCCACCATTCAATATGATCATGGCTGATCCTCTAACCCTGTACCAAATTCCCGATTTCTTCCCATACCCTTTGAAACCACTTAAAACAAAAAAATGATCTATCTCTTTTGTAAATATATTCAATGACTTGGCCTCTATAGTCCTCTTTAGGGAAGAATTCCATCGGTTCCCTATCCTTTGTGGGAAGAAAGTTTTCCTCATCTCAGTCCTAAATGGTATATCCCCAACCCTGAGACCAAACCCTAGAACAAGGCTATACTCCCTATCCAGGGAGAGCATCCTTCTCTGAATCTAGTTCATCCAGCCCAGTTAAAATTTGGTACATTTTGAACAGATCCCCTCTCATCTCTAATGAGTATAGGACCACTCATACCAATCTTTCCTCAAAGGACAGTCTTGCTGTTCCCGATATCAGCCTGGTGAACATCTGCAGCGCTCCCTCAATGTCAAGTATATCCTTTCTTAAGTAAGGAGACGAAAGCTGCATGCAATACCTCAGATGCAGTGTCACCAAGATCCTATAATTGGAGTAAGATATACCTACCTCTGAACTCAAATCCTCTCACAATAAAGGCCAAAATATCACTTGGCTTCTTAATTGATTATGGCACCAGCCTGTCCACTTTTTATTGACTGGTGCACAGGACAATCAGATGTCTTTGTATATCCAGATTTCCCAATACATCACCATGTTAACTAATACTTTGTCTCTCTGTTTTCACACTAACGTGCATAACTTCATACTTAACCATATTTTACGTATCTGCCACTCACTCAACCTGTCTAAATCACCTTGAAGCATCCTTGGTTGTCCTCACAACTCACAACCCTTTCCAGTTTTGTATCATTAGTCAACTGGGAAAGGTTGCATTTATTTTTCCGCATCCAGGTCATTTATATGTTTTGGAAATAGCTAGCATCCAAGCACTAGTCCTTATGGGATTCCATTAGTCATTACCTTCCACTCAGAGGAAGACCCATTTTTTTCCAGCTCTCTATTTCCTATCTGTCAACCCAATCTCAATCCATGCCAATATAAAACCACTCTAATTCCCCCTTTTCCCACAATATGGCTCTTGTAGTACAGTTGTAGTGCCCACATCTCTCAGCTAGGAGGGCTAGGTTCAAGTCCCACCTGCTCCAGAGGTGTGTTATACCATCACTAAACAGGTTGATTGGAAAAAAAAACTATTACCTCTACCCTGCATGTTTTAATTTTGCCCATTGACAAAATTGCCTTGTATGCCTTATCAATAGCCTTCTGAATATCCAAATACACGGCATCCACTGGTTCTCCCCAATTAATTCTCCTAATTAGATCCTGAAAAAAAGCTCTGGTAGATTTATTAAGTATGATTTTTATAAACCTTGATAGCTTTGTTCAATCCTGCAAATGCTTGCCAAATATTCTGTTATTGTGTCCCTTATAATACTCTACCATTTTCCCCACTACTGATGCCAGGCCAACTGGTCTGTAATTCTCTGTTTTATCTCTCTCTCCTTTTTAAATAGTGGGGTTACATTTGAGTATATAGGAAGTGTTCCAGAATCTATAGACTTTTGGAAGATGATTAATGCATCCAATACTTCCAGGGTTACTTAATTTGGAACTCTGGAATGTAGATTTTCAGACTCCAATGATTTGTTATCCTTTAACTCCCTAGCATTATTATCTTACACGTACTGATTTCCTTAATTCTGTCATCTTAATTGACTCTTGGTCCCTTAACATATCTGGGAGACCCTGTTGAGCCCTCTTTTGCAAAAACAATGTTCAATTCTTCTGCCATTTTGTGTTCTCATTTATAATTGCCTTGCTTCTGATTGTTAGGGGCTTGTATTTATCTTTATTAATCTTCGTTTCTTAATATATTTACAGAAGCTTTTACAGACATTTATTTTATGTTCCCTGCAATTTTACTGTCAGACTCTATTTTTCCTTGTTCATCAATTTTTATGTCCTCTTTTTGTTGAATCCTAATAAGCTCCCGATCTTCAGGTTTCCTGCTTTTCAAGGAATTTTATGGGCTCCACTTTGCATCTAATATTTTCCCTAATTTCTTTTGGTTGCGTCATTGTTCCTTTTATTTGTATGCCAGTTAGGAATGAATAATTGCTGTAATTCATGCACACATGTAAAAAATATTAACTATTGCCAACCATATTACTGTCAACCAATTTAGTAATGTTCCCCTCCCCTTTGCTGATTTGCACTTCATTCCTTAATAGTTCTCTTGATTGAAGTTCAGGACTTTATTTTCGGATTTAACAACTTCCTCCTTCATCTTAATGAAGAATAATGAAGAATTCCATGACATTATGGTTGTTCTTTCTCAAGGGACTCAGCACAACAGATTATTAATTAATCCTTTCTCATTGCACAGCACCCAGTCTAGAATAGCTTTTTCTCTAGTTAGTTGCTCAACACATTGGTCTAAAAAAAAAGTACTTATTCAGGAAATCCACCTCAATAATATTGCTAAGTTAGATTATCCAATCTATATGTGAATTAAAGTTACAGTTGTACTCTTATTGCATGTATTTATGATTTCTTGTCTCATACCTTCCCTAACATCTCCACCACTGTTTGGGGACCCATAGACAAACACAAACAATGTTTTCTGCCCCTTTCTGTTTCTTATCTCTACCCATACAGATTCACATCGTAATTTTCCAAACCAATAACCTTCTGTCAGTCTTGCATTGACACTCTTTTACTGACAATGCTACTCCACCTTCTGTCCATTTTTGTCAGTCCATCATTAACAATGAATACCTCATGATGATCAGTTCCCATCCTTGGTCACCCTGCAGCCATGCTTCCATAATTGCCCCGATATCATTACTGTTTATGTCTACTTGTACTGTCCTGATAATTTCTCTACCTTATTGGGAATGCTTCACACATTAACTCACAAAGCCTTTATACTTGCCGTTTAAATCTTGTTAGACATCTTAGCTATACATTGCTATAGATGCTTGACACCGATTGTTTTCTTCTGCCTTCCACTTTTGCTTCTTACATTTCTGATTTTTGTTTCTAACCTTGTTTCTCCCTCCCCTATATGTCTGCTCAGGTTTCCATCCTATGCCATTCTAGTGTAAACACTCCTGATAACACTAGCAAACACTGTCCTGAGTAAATTGACCTACCTCAGTCCTGCCAAGATGCATCCTGTCCTCCTTCTACCATCGCACCTATTGTCCCAGGAATCTGTTTGCCTCCATCCTTCAACATTTCTCCAGCCACATATCCTCTGATATATATTGTTATTTGTACTCTTGCTAGCATATGGCAATCCTGCAATTACTACTTTTGAGGTCCTACTTTTTAAAATTTATGTTATAATGTTATAATTCCCTATACTCTTTTCATAGGACTCTATTGCTTTTATTTACTCATATTGTTGACATTGATATATACCATGACCACTGGTTATTCACCCTCCCTTTTCAAAATGCCCTGCAGCCTCTCCAAAGCATCGCAGATCCAGGGAGACAACATTTCATCCTGCAATTTCTTTTATGACCACAGAAATGCCCATCTGTTCCCCTTACAATTGAATCTCCCTATCACAATAGCCCTGCCATACATTTTCCTCCTCTCTTGTATAGCAGAGCCACCCATGATACCATTGTCTTAGTTTCCACTGCTATTCCCTTAGGTGTCGCCCCACCCGACCCTCACTACAGTATCTAAATAGTATATCATTGACAGAGGGTGACCACAGGGGTTTCCTGTACTACCTGCCTTTTACTCTGCCTGGTTGTCCTCCTTGTTGCTTGTTCAGTCTTTACCTGCTGTGTGACCACTTCACTGAACACAAGGCTGATGACAATCTCAGCCTCGCAGATGTTCTAGAGTGAGTCCATCGACCCTACCAGCTCCAAAATGCAGTTAGCCAGTCGTTTGCACTTCCTGAACACAAACACCCTCGTAATGGCTTTCCACTTTGTTCAGGGGGTGCATATCACAACTGTGAGCTCTGCTGCTGTGACTTCTCTTTAGATTAACATCGTTACTTACTCCCCTTAAAGAAGACTAATTGTACTTGGCATCTTATTTCATTCCAAACACTCATGCTGCAATGCAAAGTTCTTGCCTTATGTCTCGGGAGATCTTATTTAAAGCTTTCACCTTGCTTACATTTTACTGCCTGATTATGTTAGACCCACCTTGTGTAGGTAGATCAAAGAACAGCTCTAAAAATATACATTTTTCTATTTTACAACAATTTGGAGACAATCCCTAACAGCAGTTTCTTACCAACAATATATTTACAGTTTTCCTGTGCTGTCAGTCTTTGTCTTTTCACTCTATTTTGAACTCAACACAAGCTATTTTCTCACAGATCCTACTGCATTTCTGACTTGCAGTGTAAATGGTTAGACCTTGAACATGGGCCCCAGTTTATAGCCTCCCACACTGAGCTGCTACCTTGCAGGTTGACAGGTCACTGCTGCTTCTATTCCTCCCAAGGCAAGGTTTCACACCAACCACCTGCTTGCCCTGCACCCACGACATGATGCTGCTTTGGGTTTTCAGTGCAGGTAGGCCTCTCAATCTGCACTTTGTTTCCTCAACTATACACATTTTGCTCTGGAAATATTATTTATAACAGTAAAACAGTGAAAGTAGCTCATTCCCTCTCTGGCTGGAAAATTGTTGCAGGTCAGGCAGCATCCAAGGAGCAGGAGATGCTGCTGCCTGACCTGCTACACTTTTCCAGCGACACATTTTCAGCTCTGATCTCCAGCATCTGCAGTCCTCACTTTCTCCATTCCCTCTCTGGCCCAAATTCCTACTTTGAACCAAACTTTCAGTTACTCACTATTTCTCAGTCTCACTCTGGTGAAGTTTCCCTCACTTTGACCAGGTGGTTTACTCTGACCTCATAAGAGGAAACATCTTTTCAACATTCACCTTGTTACACTCATCAGGATAATTTATGTTTCAATCAAATCTTTGCCGAACAAAGCAACGTTGGAGTGCAGGTTCATAGTTCCTTGAAAGTGAAATTGCAGATAGACACGTTAGTGAAGAAGGCGTTTGGTATGCTTTCCTTTATTGGTCAGAGCACTGAGTATAGGAGTTGGGAGGTCATGTTGCAGCTGTATAGGGCATTGTTTAGGCCACTTTTTGAATACTGTGTGCAATTCTGGTCTCCATGCTATTGGAAGGATGTTGTGAAAATGGATGAGGTCTTTTCCCTGGAGTGGGGGATTCCAGAACTAGAGGGCATAGGTTTAAGGTAGAGGGGAAAGATTTAAAAGGAACCTAAGGGGCAACCTTTTCATGCAGAGGGTGATGCATGTAAGAAATTAGCTCGCAGAGGAAGCTGTGGAGGCTGGTACAATTACAATATTTAAAAGGCATGGGTATATGAATAGGAAACATTTAAAGTGATATGGGTCAAGTGCTGGCAAATGAGACAAACTTGATTTGGGATATCTGGTTGGCATGGACGAGTTGGACTGAAGGGTCTCTTTCTGTGCTGTACGTCTCTATGTCTCTGTGACTCTAAGTCACTCCTTTGTCTTCTAAACTCCAATGAATGCAAGGTTAGCCTTTTCTCATAAGATAACTCACCCATTCCAGGCATTGGTCCACCTCTGACCTGCTTTTCATGCATTTTTAGAGTACTTTATAAAAAGAACAATAAGCTGCATCAGACTCAAGACTAAGTCTCACTAATGCCCTGGATGAATGAAGTATAGCCTCCTTATTTAGGTATTCCACTCACCTCACTACAAATTCTTTTTTTCTAATTACCTGCTTTACCTGCAAATTATCCTTTTGCAATTTGTGTACGAGAACATTCAAATCCCTCTTCATCTCAGATCTCTGCAATATCCACCATTTGGATAATATACTTTTTTTATACTTTAATATACCATAACATTCTAAAATAATATTTTATTCATTTTCAAAAATTGTCAAGTTCACATTTTCCTACACAACAGTCCTTTTGCCTCTCCTTTGCCCATTCTGTTAATCTATCCAAAACCCTTTGTTACTTCCTTATGTCCTTTTCACAATTTACTTCCCTGCTACCTATGTGTGACCAGCAAACTCAGCAACCATACCTTTGATCCCTTCAACTGAATGAATTATATAAGTTATAAAAAAGTTGATATCTCCTTACTGATCCTTGTGGCATCCACTTATTACATTTTGATAACCAGAAAATGACTCATTTATGCTTACTCTCAGTTCCATGTTAGGCAGCCGATCTTCTATCCATGTCAATTTGTTACCCAGTACTTCATGAGCCTTTATTGTTTGTAATAAACTTTGATGTGACATCTTATCAAATATCTTCTGCACATCTATGTACTGTATAGCTATAGGTTCAACTTTATCCATAGCTCATGCTACTTCTTCAAAGAACTCCAACCCCCAACCGTCTCTGCTGCCTCTTCTCCATAGCTTTGATTTCCTTACTGGTTGAAACTCTGTCTGTCTCAGCCTTGAATATTTTTCATGACCGAGCCCTGACAGCTCTCTGTAATAGAGAATTTCACAGGTTCATCATCCTCCGAGAGAAGAGATTCCTCATCACTGTCTTAAATGGATGACCCCATTGCTCTGAGATGCCCTCTGGTCCTAGATTCTCCTATGGGGGAAGAAAGCTCCTTGCACCTATCTAGCCAAGTTCTCTAAGAACCTTATGTGTTTCGATAAGGTCACCTCTGATTGTTCTAAACTTCAGTGGATATAGGCCCAAGCTACTCAACCTCTCTTCATAAGAAAACCCCTCCACAGCAGAAACAACCTGCCTTCAATGCCATTATATCTGTCCTTACATATAGGAATTAAAGCTTTTGACAGCATTCTAGGTGTGGTCTAGCTAGTGCCTTGTACTTCTTAGCAATGCTTCCCTAGTTCTATATTTCATTCCCTTCAAAATAGAGGCCATTCTTTCATCAATGTACCCTACACCTGCTGAACTTTGGCAGTAGTGTTTTGTCATCTTTAATGAAGATCCCCAAATCCTCTGTGCTGTAGCTTCTTGCAATTATTGTCCATTTAAATTATGTTTAGCTTCTCTATACTTCCTGCCAAAATGTATTACCTCACATTTTCCTGCATCAGATTTTATCTGCCAAGTTTTTACTGATCAATAAAGCTGTCAATGTCCCTCCATGGATTCACCATTTCCTTTCCCATCTGCTGTTGTGTCAGTCTCAAACTTGGCAAAAGTACACTCGTTTATGTCATGCAAGTCGTTAATAATTTATAAATAATTATGGCCCCTGTGACACTCGAATAATAACAGGTAGCCATCTACATTCCATTAATTATCCCATCTCTATTGAAATGTTGTTTAGCCTGATTTCCTGTTTTATTTTAACTTGATCAACTTTTGACCCCACAGTTGCCCTTGTTTAAGTTTAACATACTAGTTCTGGACCCATTTCCCTCTCTCTCAAACTGAATGTAAAATTCAATCATATTAAGACTAACGGCCTTCATGATGAGGTTATTAATTGATCCATCTACTGTAGTTGCACAATACCAGGGCTAATCTGGTTGGTTTCAGAATGTGCTGTTCAAAGAATCTATCTGAAAAAAGCTTTTATGAACTCTTCATCGAGGTTATCTTTGCCCATCTGATTTTTCCAGCTTACATGAAGGTTAAAAACCCATTGATTTCACCAGACCTTTCTAACAAGCCTCCATTATTTCTTCCTTTATGTTTCAACTGATCATGTGGTTACTATTATGCCTTTATGTTATATCCATAAGTAATATTTTACCATTATCATCTCATCTCTATCCAAACAATCTTACATACTGGTTTTATATCCTGAACTTGGGTCATCCCTCTGTAACATGCAATATTATCATCAATTAACAGAGCCAATTAATGTGAGCTATGTATCCTTCCTAAATATCAAGTACCCTACAATATTCAGACAGTAATCAGTGTAATCTTGCAGCTCTGTCCCTATAATGGCTATCAGATCAAGCTTATATATTTGTACTTGTGCTATCAGTATATTTGTTTTGTGTTGAATGCTGCATGCATTCAGATGCAGAAACTTTAGCTCTGTCCTTTTATTGTTTTTTCTAACCTTTCGCCTTATTTGTTGATTTATTCTTCGATTTGGACTGTCTATCCCTTCCTTCACAGTCTGTTTATTACTTCCAATATTAATAACTTTCTCTGTTGCCTTATCAGTGCACTCTGATTCACCACATCTTCCCAAATTGATCCCTTGCCTCCATTATATTGGTTTAAAGTTTCCTCCACCTCCATAGCTATGCAGTTTGTAGAACACTGGCCAAGTTTTAACCCTGTTTTTTCCCACTCGTACCAGTGCCCGACAAACTGCAACTACTTTTAACACATAAGTCTTTGAGCCACACATTCATTTCTATAACCTTATCTGCCCTCTGTAAAATTGCCTGCGGATCAAGTAACAATCCAGAAATTATTATCTTTGAGGCTCTGCTTCTTAACATGGTGTCTAGCTCTTTTTACTGAATAGACAGAGCTCCTTTTCTTGTCTTGCCAATGTCATTGGTATCTGTTGTGATGTATTTTTTATATATCTTAGTCAATGTACCAAATACCATAGAGACTCAGTTTCTCATTGATACAGTAGCTGGAATTTTATTAATAACTATCTATGTACACTAAACTGACATCTTAGAATTATATATAAACTGGGTTCTATGCCTACTTACATTGCTATGACATTATCCAAATAGTTGACCAGTTGATTAGAGTGCAGGATAGACATGTCCCTGTGAAAATGAGGGATAGAAATAGCAAGATTAGGAAACCATAGATTACAGATAAAATTGTGAGACTAACTAAGAGGAAAAAGGAAGCATACATTAGGCAACAGAAAACAGACAAAGCTTTGGAGGAATATCCAAAGTAGGACCAATCCGAAATGAGGAATTAAGAAGGCTAAAAGGGTACATGAAATATCTTTAGCAAACAGGGTTAAGGAAAATCCCAAAGGCCTTTTATTCATACATAAGGACCAAGAGGGTAACTAGAGAAAGGGTTGGCCCACTCAAGGACAAAGGAGGAAAGTTTTGCGTAGAGTCAGAGAAAACGAATGAGATTCTTAAGAGTACTTTGCATTGGTAATCACTGAGGAAAGGGACATGACAGATGTTGAAGTTAAGGATAGGTGCTTGATTAGTCTAGGTCAAGTCAGCATAAGGAGAGAGCAAGTGTTGGGTATTCTAAAAGGCATTAAGGTGGACAAGTCTCCAGGCCCAGATGGGATCTATCCCAGGTTTCTGAGGCAAGCAAGAGAGGAAATAGCTGGGCCTTAATCGATATCTTTGCAGCATCCTTGAACATGGGTAAGGTCCTGGAGGACTGGAGAATTGCTAATGTTGTCCCCTTGCTTAAGAAGGGTAGCAAGGATAATCCAGGTAATTATAGACTGGTGAACCTGATGTCAGTGGTAGAGAAACTGCTGGAGAAGATACTGAGGGATAGGATCTATATACATTTGGAAGAAAAGGGGCTTAACAGTGATAGGCAACATAGCAGGGAAGGTCATGTCTTACCAATTTCATAGAATTCTTTGAGGAAGTGACAAAGTGTATTGATGAGAGAATGGCTTTTGATGTCATATACATGGACTTTACTAAGGCATTTGATAAGGCTCACCATGGTAGTCCAATGGAGAAAGTGAAGTTGCATGGGGTCTAGAGTGTACCAGCCAGATAGATAGAGAACTGGCTGGGCAGCAGGAGACAGAGAGTAGTAGTGGAAGGAAGTTTCTCAAAATGGAGAACTGTGACCACTTGTGTTCCATAGGGATTTGTGTTGGGACCACTGTTGTTTGTGATATACATAAATAATCTAGAGGATAGTATAGGTGGCCTGATTAGCAAGTTTGCAGATGACACTAAGATTGGGAGAGTAGCAGATAGCAAAGGGGACTGTCGGAGAATGCAACAAAATATAGATAAATTGGAGAGTTGAGCAGAGAAATGGTAGATGGATTCAATCCAGGCAAATGTGAGGTGATGCATTTTGGAAGATCCAATTCAAGACTGACTATACTGTAAATGGAAAAACCCCGTGAAAAATTGAGGTACAAAGAGATTTGGGTGTTCAGGTCTATTGTACCCTAAAGGTGGCAATGCAGGTCAATAGAGTGGTCAAGAAGGCATTCAGCATGCTTTCCTTTATTGGGTGGGGTATTGAGTACAAGAGTTATTAGGTCATGTTACAGATGTATAGGAGTTTGGTCTGGCCACATTTGGAATACAGTGTACAGTTCTGTTTGCCACATTACCAAATGGATGTGGATGCTTTGGCGAGGGTGCAGAGGAGGTTCACCAGGATGTTGCCTGGTATGGAGGGTGCTAGCTATGAAAAGAGGTTGAATAGATTAGGATTATTTTAATTGGAAAGATGGAGGCTGAGGGGGGACCTGATTGAGGTCTTGAAAATCATGAGAGGTGTGGACAGGGTGGAAAGCAAGAAGCTTTTTTCCAGAGTGGGGGACTAAGTTACTAGGGGTCACGTGTTCAAGGTGATAGGGGAAAAGTTTAAGGGAGAGCTCTTTAAGTAGAGAGTGGTGGGTTCCTGGAATGCGCTGCCAGCAGACTTGGTAGAGGCAGGCACAATACCATCATGTAAGATGCACCTAGACAGATACATGAACAGACAGGGAGTAGAGGGATACAGATCCTTAGAAAATAGGTGGCAGGTTTAGATAGAGGATCTGGATCAGTGCAGGCTTAGAGGGCTGAAGGGCCTGTTCCTATGCCAGAATTTTTTTTTGTTCTTTGTTCTTTGACCGTCTGTCTAACTGGCTGCCTAGCTGGCTTACAAACAGGCTTTTAAAAGATTGTCTTCTAGACTGGCCAATAGAGATATGATGAAGACCTTTCAGACAAGAATTTCACAGTAATGCTGCCATCCCACTTTCATAAAAGCATCGTGCCTTTATGATATCTGTGAAATCATCCAACATCCCTCTTTTTCCTCTGTTTTGATCAACATATAAAATAATGCACTCTAGTACATTATCTTTCAATATTAAGATAACACTTTGACAGGCTAAAAACATTTCCGGGTCTTGTTGTACAATTAGCATGATTCATCTTTGTAGTTTCACTCTGCAATATGTCACCTGTCATTGTGGATGGCTGTGTATCAAGCACATGGTACTGTCTGATATGATACTTTTGATATCCAAGTCATCATTGTGTATAATAATGGTTGATCATACAGAAATTGAATGTATCATCTATTACGTCAACTACTGTTTATGATATCATGAAACTGGGCGGATTACTTGGCATTCTACTAAGGCAGTAGAAATTACTATACCAAACACAACCTTGTTGACCCTGCAAAATTCTCCTTCATAACATTTGAAACCTAATGTCAAAATTGGAAGAGCTGTCTCACAGACCGGTCAAGCAATAGCTTGACAGAGTCATACATATCTGATCATACCTTGCTGACAATTTCCATCATCACCTCTGGATTTGTACTATTCCACCAGCAGTGAAGACACAGTGGTATATACAGGTAGGACAGCGTTTCCCTGGGAGACTTAAACACAGATTCTGGATCCCATGAAGTCACATGATATGTCTCATGATCGCTGTAAGGAGCCAAGATGTGTAATCCACTCAGCACTCTTGTTGGAGATTGTCACAAAAGCTCAGACTTAGTTGTATATTGGTGTATTGATCTCCCAATCATTGAGGATAGGGATATTAGTGGATCTTCCTCCTTCAGTCACTTGTTTAACTAGAACCTAGATCTAATCCATTTGTTAAGATTTCTCTGTAACTTGCTGTTTGTGCTGTTTAGCATGCAAGTGGTCCTATTTCATAGCTTCACCATGTCAACACCTCACTTTTGAAGAATGCTTACTGCTGCCCTACCCAGTACTTGATGGGAGCTATCCTCAAATACTGAGGGAAGCAGGTGAGGAAATTGTTGGGGCCTTGTACAAAATCTTTGTATTCTCTTGACTCATAGTCAAAGTCTCAGAGGACTGGAAAATAACCTTTGTTTAAGAAGAGCAACAAGGATAATCAGGGATATTACAGGCTGGTGAACCTTTTGTCAGTGGTAGGGAAATTATTGGAGAAGATTTTTAGGGACAGGAGTTACTCATAATTGGAAAGATATGGACTTAATAGCAACAGGCAGCGTGGATTTCTATGAGGGAGGTTGTGTTTCAAAAAAGTTTTTTGAAGAAGTGATGAAGATGATTGATAAGGGCAAAGTGGTGAATGTTGTCTACATGGACTTTAGCAAGGCCTTTGGTAGGGCCCCTTAAATGGGCTCTGCAGTGAGCTAGTAACATGGATGCAGAACTAGCTTGGTCATAGAAGACAGAGATTAGAGGTGGAAGAGTGTCTTCCTGTCTGGAGATCTGTGACCAGTGGTGTTCCGCAGGGATCAGTGCTAGGACCCCTGATGTTTGTAATATATATATAAATGATTTGGAGGAGAATGTGGGTTGTCTGTTTCGTAAATGTGCAGACAACACAAAGGTTGACGGAGCTGTGAATAGACAGGAGGATTTCCAGAGGATACAGCAGCATATAGATAGGCTGCAGATTTGGGTAAAGGAATGGCAGATGAAATTTAATCAGACAAATGAAAGGTGATGCATTTTGGAAGGTCAAATGCAGGAGGGAAGTATACAGTAAATGGCAGAAACCTCGCAAACATTAAGATACAGAGGCAATTAAGTGTACAGGTCCATAGTTCCCTGAAAGTAGCAACACAAGTGCATAAAGTCATCAAGAAAGCATATGGCATGCCAGCCTTCATCAGTAAGGGCATAGAGCCTTCATTCCTGATGAAGGGCTTTTGCCCGAAACGTCGATCTTCCTGCTCCTTGGATGCTGCCTGACCTGCTCTGCTTTTCTAGCATCACTCTAATCTTGATTCTGATTTCCAGCATCTGCAGTCCTCACTTTCACCTTCATCAGTAAGGGCATAGAGTATAAAAATTGGCAAGTCATGTTGCAGCTGTATAAGGCCACATTTAGTCAAGCCACATTTGGAAATTTGCACACAGTTCTGTTTGCCAGTCTACTATAAGAAGGTTGGCACGATGACTCATAGCACTAGGATTCGGGTTTGATTCCAGCCTCGAGTGACTGTCTGTGTGGAGTTTCCACATTCTCCCTGTGTCTGCGTGAGTTTCCTCTGGGTGCTCCAGTTTTCTCCCACAATCCAAAGATGTGCAGGTTAGGTGAATTTGTCATGCTAAATTGCTTGGGTGTTGCTGGTTTGGTGAGAGATTAGAAAATCTTAGTTTGTTTTCATTTGAATGTCAGAGGCTGAGGAATAACATGATAGAAATCATGAGAGGGATGGATAGCCAGAGTCTTTTTCCCTGGGTAGAAATATCAATTACTAGGGCACATAGGTTTAAGCTGAAAGGAGGAAGGTTTAAAGGAAATATGAGAGGCAGTTTTTTTTTACACAGAGGATGGTAAATACCTGGAATGTGCTGCCAAGGGATATGATAAAGGCAGATGCAATAGCAGCAATCAGGAGGAATCTTGACATAGACATGAATAAGCAGGAAATAGATGGAAATAGATAGGCTTTTAACTTAGACAGGCGACATGTGTGAGCATAGGCTTGATGGGCTGAAGGGCCTGTTACTGTGCTGCCATGTTCTTTGCTTTTATCTGTGCCAGGCAGGTGGGTAAGGATATAGTCAGGTATGTTTTTCCCTTGTTAATTCCCTCACCATCTTCTGCAGATCCAGTCTACCAGCAATGTCCTTTAGTCTGTGGCCAGCTCAGTAGGTAGTATTCCTCCTCAGCTACTCTTTGACAATTACAGAGTCAACAGCCAATGAAAGGATGGACTGTATGTAGGAATCAGCAGGAGGTTTCTTTTCTATGTTTGATCTGATTCCAAGAGACTTCATGGTGTCTACAGTCAATGTTGAGGACTCCTAGGGCAATTCCCACCTAACAATATGCCACCCCCTTTTTGGGATCTGTCCTACCAATGGGACAGGACATAGCCAGGCATTGTGATGTAGTGTCTAGAACATTGCCTGTAAAGTATGATTCCATCAGTATGACAATGTCAGGCTAGTCTCCCAGTCTCAGTGCATATGTTGGTAAGGAGGACTTGGCAGTGTCGACAGGGCTGAGTTTACTATTTCTGGTGCCTTAGTATAAGTCTGACTTTCCATCTGTATTTGTTCCTTTCTTTGAAACTTCTGGATTCAGATGTAAGTCAGACAAGTATGGATATCAGTTTTCCTTAGTGACGCTAATGCATTTTAATGACTAAGTAATGGTTTTATGCCCTCATTCGGTTTTTAATTCAAGGTTTTTTAAAAATTGAATATAAACTTCACTATCTGACATTCAAATCTGGCTACCAAATCATTACCTGGATCTCTGAATTACTAGCCCAGAAATGTTATAATTATGCATTTGCCTTCCCCTCCTTACGACATGAGTGTGTGTGAGAAAGTAATGCATTGAGGTCCAAATCTTCTTCCCTCGGGAGTTTACAGTGAAATGGAGTTTCATACAAGCAAAATATCATTGTTCTTGTTCAGCAAAGTTTCTGGTGTTATGACCTCAGCTGATGGTAATACCAGACCACACAGATCCCAGTATGAAATCTACTTGACAGGTTTTATTTATCTTATTTAATGTGGTGTCAATCACTAAAACAAGTCACAAAGTCTGCAGAGTTTCTTGAACTATAATATATTAGCCAAAGATGAAAACATAAGATGAAAACAAAACATGAAAACAAAATGAATTCTGAAAGACAATTTAGAAAAAAATAGAACACACTACAAGACAAAATTTTCAATCTATTCCCCAAAACCATCAATTTGCAGAGATTCAACATTAGAGAAATTACTCTTCAATCAAATCTTTAAGTTCCAGTAACTGATTTTCCCCAGTTTCCTTCCTGAGAATGCCAACTGTTTAAACTTTCTCAACATCTAATAACTTGAAGATTTATAACTAAACTCTCCTGGTTTGGAAACTAAACTTTTCCAATGAGCTGACTGTTTTCCATGAGCAGCCTAGAATTTGCTTAAGGATCAAAACTAAAGTAGCTTCTGATCCCAGTTGGGTTTCCTTTGGATTGCCCTTCAAAGTTTTAATCTGCGTGTTTGTAAAATTAAAATCAACCCTTGGTTTATTCTGAACTGTAATCAGTCTAATGACTTTCAACGTTTGCTCAGTTTCCACAAATCCTCAAAGTTTAAGGATGGAGTAGAATTTGTACTCCAGGAGAGTTTTCTAGAGCAGTAAGACAATGGTCCGACGAGGGAAGAGGCCATATTGGACCTGGTACTGGGGAATGAGCCAGGACAAGTGGTAGAAGTTGCGGTAGGGGATTTCTTTGAGAACAGTGACCACAATTCTGTAAGTTTTACAATACTCATAGATAAAGAAGAGAGTGGTCCTAAGAGAAGAGTACTAAAACGGGACAAGGCCAATTATATCAAAATTAGGCAGGAGCTGGGAAATGTGGATTGGACACAGCTATTTGAAAGGAAGCCCACATTTGAGATGTGGGAGGCTTTCAAATTTAGGTTAGCGGCAGTGCAGGATAGGCATGTCCTGTTGAAGGCAAAGGATAGGAAGGGCAAGATTCATGAACCGTGAATGACAGGAGAAATTGTACGAACTAGCCAAGAGGAAAAGGGAAGCGTGCATAAGGTCTAGGCAGCTGAGGACAGAACGGACCTTGGAGGAATATCGGAAGAGTAGGATAAGTCTTAAACAAGGAATCAAGCGGGCTAAAAGGGGTCATGTAATAGCTTTAGCTAGCAGAATTAAGGAAAATCCCAAAGCATTTTATTCTTATATAAGAAGCAAGTGGGTAACTAGAGAAAGGATTGGTCCACTAAAAGATAATGAAGGAAGGCTGTGTGCTGAACCTGAGAGAATGGATGAGATTCTGAATGATTACTTTGCATCAGTGTTCACTAAGGAGAAGAACATGATAAATCTTGAAATTAGAGATAGAAGTTTGATTAGTCTGGATCACGTTGGCATAAGTAGGGAAGATTTGTTGGGTATACTAGAGATTATTAAGATGGACAAACCCCCAGGACCAGATGTGATCTATCCCAGGTTGCTGAGGGAGGCAAGAGAGGAAATAGCTGGGGCCCTGACAGATATCTTTGTGTCATCCTTAAATACTGGTGAGGTGGAGGACTGGAAGGTTGCTCATGTTGTCCCCCTGTACAAGAAGGGTACTAGGGATATTCCGGGTAACTATAGACCAGTGAGCCTGACATCGGTGATGGGGAAGTTGCTGGAGAGGGTACTGAGAGATAGGATCTATTTATATTTGGAAAGGAATGAGCTTATCAGTGATGGGCAACATGGTTTTGTGCTGGGGAGATCGTGCCTTACCAACTTAATAGAGATCTTTGAGGAAGTGATCAAGTTGTTAGATGAAGCAAGGGCTGTTGATGTCATATACATGAACTTTAGTAAGGTGTTTGATAAAGTTCCCCATTGGAGAAAGTTAAGTTTCATGGTGTGCAGGGTGTTCTAGCTAGGTGGATAAAGAACTGGTTGAGCAACAGTAGACAGAGACGGGTAGTTGAAGGGAGTTTCTCGAAATGGAGAAAGGTGACCAATGGTGTTCCACAGGGGTCAGTGTTGGGGCCACTGTTGTTTGCAATATACATAAATGATCTAGAAGAGGGCACTGTTGGTATGATCAGCAAGTTTGCAGATGACACAAAGATTGGTGGAGTGGCAGAAAGCATAAGGTACTGCCAAAGAATACAGGAGGATGCAGATAGACTGGAGAGTTGGGCGTAAAAGTGGCAGATGGCTTTTAATCCAGACAAATGTGAGGTGATATATTTAGGCAAGTCTAATTCTAGAGTGAATTATACAATGAATGGAAGAGCCTTTGGAAAAGTTGATGTGCAGAGAGATTGGGGGGGGGGTGCAGGTCCATTGTACCCTGAAGGAAGGTGGATAGAGTGGTCAAGAAGGCACATAGGTAAAAACAATGACTACAGATGCTGGAAAGCAGATTCTGGATGAGAGTGGTGCTGGAAAAGCACAGCAATTCAGACAGCATCCAAGGAGCGGGAAAATCGATGCTTCGGGCAAAAGCCCTTCATCAGGAATGCATATAGTTTGCTTGCCTTTATCAGACGGGGTTTTGAGTATAAGAGTTGGCAAGTCATGTTAAAATTGTACAAGACATCGGTTCGTCTGCATTTAGAATACTGTGTACAGTTCTGGGCGCCACATTACCAAAAGGATGTGGACACTTTGGAGAGGGTGCAGAGAAGGTTCACAAGGATGTCGCCTGGTATGGAAGGTGCTAGCTATGAAGAGGGGTTGAGTAGGTTAGGTTTATTTTCACTAAAAGGAGATTGAGGGGGGACCTGACTGAGGTTTACAAAGTCAGGAAGGGTATAGACAGGGACTATAGAGATAAGCTTTTTCCCAGGGTGAAGGATTGAATAACGAGAGGTCATGCTTTAAAAGTCAGAGGTGGAAAGTTAAGGGGATACATGTGGCAAGTACTTCACACAGCGGTTGGTGGGCATCTGGAACGCATTGCCAGCAGAGGTGGTAGAGGCAGGCACGGTAGATTCATTTAAGATGCGTCTGGACAGATACATGAGTAGGTGGGGAGCAGAGGGATACAGATGCTTAGGAATTGACTAACAGGTTTAGACAGTACATTTGGATCGGCTCAGGCTTGGAGGGCCGAAGGGCCTATTCCTGGGCTGTAAATTTTCTTTGTTCTTTAGATAATTTTTCACGAACACACCACATGGTCTACAGCTATTTGTTTTCTTAGCAATGCTTGAATAATGTTAGTTTCAGAAGGACTCTGAACTTAAGTTTATTTTAGAGAAAACCTTCATAGAGATGCGACACATTTATCAGCCTCTGTGGTAAAATTTGCTTTCAAAAATGATCTTTTTACATATAAAGTATCCATATCACTGAAACTGTCTTTGTTTCAGGATGTAGATAATGTGATGTGTGATATGCAGCTATCCTAGACCTGAAGACAGCTTGTGGGAGTTCAGCTCTGAAGGTTTTGCACTGATCCTTCTGGTTTTCCAGTCTCTCCACTCTCAAAATCAAAATGGAAATTGGTACAAGCCTTGTTGCTCATAAGTGAACAACTTTATTTTTGAATCAAATACTTTGTGATTATGATTTCTGTCTCTTGATATTGGAGGGTTTGTGTCAATTCTCTATGACCTTGAGGACTATAAATCCTGTTCGATACAACCCCTTTACAAGATGTCTAAAGAGACCTTTTCTTCAACCATGGTGTTGTTTCAGAAAGAACCAAAATTGTTGCAGCTCTGAGTAAATGAAAGTGTGTTTTTCGGATATTTGGTCTCCACGAGCTTCCGCTTAGTTCCTCGATCTCTCCAAGGATGGGCGCATTAACATCATGGCTACCATCTACTTCACAGATCTCAGCACCTTTTGAAGGCTTCCCTTTATCTGCACAGTCTTCTTGCTTCAGTACACAGCTCGGTAATTTCCTGTTTTTCCACATTCAGACTCTCGTGAAGTAGTTAAACACTTTTGTTTTTCCTTACCACCCCCATTACAGATAGCTGGTGCAGTTAATGAACACTGTCCCTGTCTCCCTTTTATTTTGTACACGATAGCTTTTCCTTTTTTTACATTTGCAACATTATCCTAAGTCAACTGCAGTCGAGAAAGGTTCTTTGTCATTTTGAAACACAATTGTTTCTGTTTCCTGGCCTCAGAATTTCTGTTCTTTTGGATTTTGCTTTTGATCAACTAAATAATTTCTTAACTGCAATTGGTCAGATAATTCAACACTCTCATGATAATTGTGTCTCTGATCAGCTTATCTTTCAAACTGCCAAATTCATAGTCCTCTGCCAGTCTGTCTAATTGTGATTATAAATGTATCAACACTCTCCTTGACAATAAGTTCATGAAAATTAACCTGTTCAGCAGTGGTACATTTTCTCAGATTGAAATGGGTATCAAATGTAACAAACTTAAACAACAAAGTAATCGAACTGGTCTATGCTATAAACCCAAAACTTTCATTTTCAGCCCCATCGACGCAACAAACAGACAGACAAACAAACGCAGTTAAGGGATAAATAAATGAAACAGCAAAACTGGCCAGATTACTTAAGTGACCTTCACAAAGTTTTGTTCCACGGATATAGACAATGGTTTCTTCATTGATTTTTGATCAGGGTCACCTTTACAGATTGCTCAGATAAATGCAGTAAGTTTTATAAATGCAGTTAATTTTATTTAGTTTTCTGTTCTCTTCCAAGAGTTACTCAAGGGAGGTTAACACAGGGAACTTCCCAATTTTCATGCTGCACCATCAGCAACCAGATTCTGTTTCACAGAAAACACAGTTCAAATATTAACCACTCCTTAACTGACTGACTATCCCCTCCAGTTATGATTCAACATCCACTATCTGCTTGAGGATAATACCTTTTCTAGAACTGCTGGAACCAATTTTCAGGTTAATAGCCAACTTCTATTATCTGTTAAAAAGCAACTTCCCCAGTGCTGAAACATCTGCAGAAACTTTTGATCAGCAACCAACCTGCAATTATGGATGTGTTTTTATGTGTGTGTGCGCGTGTGTGTGTGTGTGTGGTTGGGCTTGTGTTTGTGCTGTGGGTGTGCATGTGGGTAGGTGTGCTAATGTGGGCATTCAGAAAAGATTTACCAGATTGTTACTGGGAATGGAGGTTTTGAGTCATAAGGAGAGGCTGGAAAGGTTGGGATATTTTTTCACTGGAGCATAGGAGGTTGAGGGGTGACATTACAAAGGTTTATAAAATCATGAGGGATATAGATAAGGTGAATAGCAAAGGTAATTTCCTGCAGGTAGGGGAACTCAAAACTAGGGGCATACTTTTAAGGTGACAGGAGAAAGATTTAAAAGGGATCTGTGGGTAATTTTATCTCACTGAGGGTAGTTCTTCTATGAAATGAACTGCCAGAGGAAGTGGTAGGCATTAGTACAGTTGCAACATTAAAATACATTTGGATAGGTACATGGATAGGAAGGATTTAGAAGGATATGGGCCAAATCCAAGCAAGTGAGATTAGTCTGGATTGGGAAACTTGGTCAGCATGGACAAGTTGGACTGAGGGATCTGTTTCTTGCTGTATTACTCTATGACTCAATGTGTCTATAGCTCCCTTTACAGTTCAAACTAATTATCCATCTCCTGGGCACAGATTAAATACTCACTTCTAATCTGTTTCCATTGAAACCAAGTATAGGTGACTTGAATGAGAGTTGATATGGAGAATGAGGTGTTGAAACTGGTTACTTCTTCACCACCTTCAACCAACCTTACCTTGGAGGTTAAAGTCCCCAAAGCAGCACCTTGATTTTCACAAACCGATACATTTTTTAAAAAATTGCCCTCAGATGGGTCTTTCCCTTTCAATTCTTTATATATGGCTTATCAGGCTCTGTTTGGTAAAAGAAACTTTTAAAAGTCAGTTTTGGTAAATGGGGCAATTAGTTTAGCTTGCTGATTTTGATTTAAGTTTTATTCCTTGGTTGTTTGTTTTTGTTCTTTCAACTTTCCCTGCAGTGTGTGTTTTTGTGTGATATTTCCTGCACAGTCAGGATCTTTCACTAAGTGTACAATGAGATCACAGTAGTAGGTTTGATTGGCATGGCAAGGAACCATGAGCCAGTCATTACTATAGTGATCTACTGCAGGGCTATGCTTTATTCCAGCAACCATTTTAAAGTGAAGTAACTGCTCTATTTTTGCTGCACAGGTGTCCAAAGGACGTAAGAGCTCTGATATGGAGAGTATTACATCTGTGCTCTTTAAAGATAAAAAGCTTGTGACGTGTATCAGGAATAACGATGGCCAGATATGAAAGCATCATCCTGAACATGTGCTGATTCAACAATTCTAGTTTCAAAGTAATTGAGGGCTTAATTGCCCACATCATACCCCCTGGAGCTTTTAGCTGTTCCTCGCCAAATGAAAGAAAACAGAGAGCTAAACAGGAAGAAGCCTTGAGAGATTGTGAAACAATAGTAAATGTAAACAAATTTAACCAAGGGCTGAAGATACTGGACAGGTCAGTGCTTCATGAGTGCTTATTCTCTTAGGGATTATAGGCAAATATAGATAAGAACTGAAGCAAACAATGTTTCAAATGATGATTCGGAGATGCCGGTGTTGGACTGGGGTGTACAAAGTTAAAAAGCACAGAACACCAAGTTATAGTCCAACAGGTTTAATTGGAAGCACACTAGCTTTCGGAGCATCGCTCCTTCATCAGGTGATAGTCCTCGTGTGCTTCCAACTAAACCTGTTGGACAATAACCTGAGGTTGTGTGCTTTTTAACTTCAAATGATGAGGACAGAGTTAAAAATCATACAACACCAAATTATAGTCCAACAGGTTTGTTAATGGCTGCCACAGACACAAAAAACATTTACAACAGGTAGAAATTACATGGCTATAGCACTCAGCCAGCACACTACAATTAAATTTCTCCAAATATACCTTTTTCAGAAAATAAAATAATAAAATACAACATTATCTGCAGTTACAAGTTATTCCAGTTATCCAATATACACGGTCACAAAGTAATTTATCGTTTAGTGATGAAGCAGAGCATCATTTCCAAGTAGCTCCACTTTCATCAGTCTTCTCATATGCATTGCAGGCATAGCCTTTAAGTTGTGCGGATTTCCTAAGAGTATGCATATGTGTTAACATTAGCAGTTCCTCTGGTATCATCTTGTTCTTAGGGTGAAGTTATTTCTTCAGAGCAAGTGCTGTTCTTATGGCAAATACTGCAGTTGTGGTACCTTCTGTTGCTGATCCATTTGTGTTGTAGTAGAATAGTGGACCTCTGGGAGTGATAGACAATCTGTCTTCTCTTGCAGATCTTATGGCTAAAACTTCTGATCCACTTGCTTGTAGTAAAGAAACAGCTTCTCTAGTTGTATGAGTATATTTGCTGTTGTGATTGATTGTGCTGATTACTCACATTCACAGTATATGATAGATGTAACAACTGCTCAACAGAGATCCCGAATTGTCACATAGGCTAACTTTTTTTCAGAGCATTGTACATAAGCACTCTGACTTGTTTTCCAATGCTCAGCTATGGCAATGACTTGATGACTTTATCAAATTGAAATTTGGCTTTCAGTTATTTCATCCTGGTTTTGTTACAAATTGTTATAACTTCTGACTTCAACAGTTTTTACACTGCTGAAGGAATAGTTTGGATGCAATCTTTAGGCTGGATTACTTTACATTATTTTAGAAAGATTGCCTTGAATAAATTTGAGCTATATTTATTCAAATTCTTTAGTATCCCTCTGGCAATATTCACTGCCATTTCAGACTTTCCATAAAATGCTTGAAATCCTCACTGTGGGCTATTTTCACAAATTACAATATCCTTAATGTTACAATGACTGAAGAATGTTGTCAGGCATTTTACAAATTTACGCATAGCCATCCATGTCAGCTGCTTGAACTCCCACTAGTCAGAAGAACGTAGCAAAAACTCATATTGCTTTGCTTTTATCAGTTAAGTATCTTGCTAGTAACCTTTAAGCAAGCTGATTTTTGTGACAAATTGTCCATGGCCAATTTATTCAATGCAGTTCGCCAATCATGGAATGGGATATGAGTCCATTTTGTAATCACATTGACTCTGAGGTGACAGATACAGAATTGTTGTGATTTACCTGGTTTCGGCAACATCATTATAGGTGAGCTGCAGCTCTTATGACTCATACAATAATGCTAATTGTTTTCCTAACTTGAATTAAACTGTTTGGATTGACTCTCTAAGGATGTTGTTTTTTCAGTAACACACCGACCATGTTAGCAACAAGAACAGACACAAACATTTTTTCTGGCCTGAATACACTTTCTCTTTGGCCATCTTTTTTGTCGTAATATTTCTTTAACATATTGATATGACACACTCGCTGATTCTTTTTCCTGTCTGGAGCACTCATACATAATTCACACCATTGACTTTCTTTTTGATTTGATAAGGTCCAGTAAACCATGCTTGTGAAGGTTCTCAGAGACTGGTAGAAAAGCCAATGCCTTGTCTCCAGCAGAAAAAAATAACTTTGGCATTTGTATCTGCTCTAGTTTGCACAGTCCATCTAGTAACCTTCAAATGCTTTTAAGTCAATGCACGTGATTTGGTCAGTTTTGATATGAAAGTTGAAACATCAGCTGACAGTGTGGTCTCTGGGCTCTGGTGAATCTTTTTTTTTAAATTAAGTAATCTTCTTACCTCATTTCCAAAGATAAGTTCAAGGGAATAAATTCTGTGGACTCATTAGGAGCATGACTATTGCCAAATATTAACAACAGAATTTCTTTATTCCAATTATTATCATATTCTTGACAATAAGCTTTAGTCATGGGTTTCAAAGTTTAATGCCATATTTCTAATGCATCTTGAGATTGAGGATGAGTAACTAAAGATATAAATTGTTTTATTCCCAAACTATTTATTATTCATTTGAATATTTTCAGCATAAAAGTTGAACTCGATCTGATTGTATTTCTATGAGTAATCAATATCTTGTAATAAAGAAACGGAACAACTTTTCAACCACCACTTTTGAGGTAAGCTTCCCTCAAAGCACAACTTCAGGAAATATTCTGGTAATATCCATAGTCATTACAGGACATTGATTTCAACTCCTGGTTTTGGGTATGAGTCCTGCACAATATATTAAGACCCTGCAGAACCATTTTTTGTAGATTTAACTGATGGCTAGGTTTTCCTTAAACCTGACATTATACATATCTAGCAAAACTTGACCACATTTTTATATAGTTCTGGCCAATAAAAATGTTTTAATATTACAGTTTGTGTTTTCCTAAAACCTGAGTTACCTTTATTGGGATTTTACGTGATACTCATAAAATGTAGTTACAACATTCAGATAGGACTATCTCCTGATGGACCACATCTAATTCCTCATAGCTATTATTTGAGGTATTCTCTGCTTATTAATTAGCACTTTGCCTTTCAAATAATAACATTAAACTATTGTTTCAGATTCAATTTCAGAGTAGACCTTTTTTTAGTATAACACTCAATTCTAAATCTGTTTGCTGTAACTCTATTTAAAGCAGATAAGATAAATACATCAGCCTTATTCACCTTACCATATCTCTTTTAGTTAATTTTTTAACATTTTTATGTGATAACTGAACTGCTAAGTCATGTTTCTGTTTCATAGCTTCATTCTCTTACTGGCTAATTCTGTGGGCCTGAGGCCTAGTCACAATACTATCAGAAAACACTCCAAGATATTCTTACTGTAACAATTTAGTTTCCTTTACCATCGCAAGTTGTTCTACCATTATTAGTAAGGCCAATATTCTTCAACCTATCAAGTTATTTCCCAAAATAAAATGAATTCCTTCTATGGGAAATTGTTTCACTATGCTCAATACAACATCCCCATACAAAAAGATACTTTTTGCAAGGTTTGTGAAGGTTTATTGCTCAGGTTGAGGTTTAGGGTGTAGGTTTGCTCACTGAGCTGTAGGTTTGATATCCAGACGTTTCATTACCTGGCTAGGTAACATCATCAGTGGCGACCTCCAAGTGAAGCGAAGCTGTTGTCTCCTGCTTTCTATTTATATGTTATATGTTTATAAATATGTCCTATTTATATATAGGACAACACATCTATCCTAGGACAGGCTAAGCAAAGACATGCCAGAGAATTCCTAGAGGCCTGGCACTCCAACCACAACGCCATAAACAAACACATAGGTCTAGATACCATCTAGCAACCCCTCAGAAAACGAACAGGAAATGACATCACCATAAACCCCAGGAACCCCATCCAGGACAAACATATAAATAGAAAGCAGGAGACAACAGCTTCGCTTCACTTGGAGGTCGCCACTGATGATGTTACCTAGCCAGGTAATGAAACGTCTGGATATCAAACCTACAGCTCAGCGAGCAAACCTACACCCCATAAAAAGATACTCTTGAATCCAATTCTGTATAGTGAGACTGGATCAAAATGTCTAATGTCTACTTTCAACTTATACTTTCCCTTTCATTAGCTCCTTTAGAAGACACATTGCATTATCAGCCAGCATCAGTGACATCACTACATTTTAATACCTGGTTCCTTTTCTAAAGATTCCTTAGATATTCCTATTGCTATATCTGGTCTTCCATTTAGCTTCCATAATTGCCTTAATATCTCCACTCTTATTACAATGGAACCATGTTAATTTCTTTATATTACATTTTGGTTCAACCTTGTTACTTTGTTGTCCTTCTCTCTGTTTTCTAAAACCAATACCTCTTCTCACAGAGTCATAGAGATGTACAGCATGGAAACAGATCCTTTGGTCCAACTCATCCATGCCGACCAGATATCCTAACTTAACCTAGTCTCATTTGCTAGCACTTGGCCTGTATCCCTCTAAACCCTTACTATTCATATACCCATCCAGATGCCTTTTAATTGTTGTAATTGTACCAGCCTCCATCACTTCCTTTGGCAGCTCATTCCATAGATGCACCACGGTCTGTCTGAAATAGGTGCCCCTTAGGTCCCTTTTATTTCTTTCCCCTCTCACCTTAAAGTCTCACCTGGACTCCGTCACACAGAAGACCTTGTCTATTTATCCTATCCATGCCCCTCATGATTTTATAAACCTCTACAAAGTCATGCCTCAGCCTCCAACACTCTAGGGAAAACAGTTCCAGCCTATTCAGCCTCTCCCTATAGCTCAAATCCCCCAACCCTGGCAACATCCTTGTAAATCTTTTCTGAACTCTTCATAAATAGATTACAATAGAATAATTGTGTGCCTATATCTGTTTACAGAGGAACCTTGATTATCCGAACAATACAGGCAGGGAGTATTTTGTTCAGATAATCGAATGCCAGATAATCGAATGCCGGATAACACAGTTTAGCAAGCATCAGGACCTTGCAATCTTGTTCAGATCATCCGAAATAATCGAGGTTCCTCTGTATATATCATTATGTTCAGAGGTATTAGTTTTGAAATGATTATTACTGGAACAAACTTAAGTCTTCATACAACATTACTTTGGTGGGTGTGTTAACATGACAATCTAACCTGTCAATTATGATTGCTATTAAGCTTTACTCCTATACGCATTTTTAAGCTGTTCTTCCAAATTGGTACAATTACATAATTTGGTCCAGTAAGAAACAGTATTGTGCAAACCACATTTGAAAGGTACAGGCACAGAATGTAAGATAAATGTAGTGAAATAAGAAAGAAAGAAAGAGACGTTTTAGAGAAAGAATAAGCAACGCTTAGACTAAATAAATGAAAAGAAAGGTTGTTCAGAAGGAGTTTACATTGGCTGGTAACTATACAAAGAATTCTCATGTTTCTTGGCTTGATAAACTACTTTCAGGTATAAGGTATTTCCCTGAAGTCTGTGGTAAACTCCAGTTAGACATAGGTTGTAAAAAGAAAGTTTAGGGTTGAACAATTCAAATATTTTATTCACAAAGAATGAACTGCAATAACTTTACCTACAAAGCAAGGAATTTCCATATATATACAACTTTCACATGACCTCAGTACATTCCAAAATGCTTTATAATAAATGGACTACTTTTGAACTGCATTTACCTTCAAGTGGAAATATTCAAACAGCCAGGTTTAACAAATGGTAAATAAATGAATGACAGGCATTTCTGGCTTACTGAATTTGAATGGTGGTTTCAATTTTTTAAATATATAAGATGTTTTGTGACTAAGCCTGGTTAACAGAGGCACTCAAAACAGTGAAATGGGCTTCAGAGAAGAAAAATCAGTTAAGGTTAATACACACAATCATAAACCAGTAGTTCTGCTTCAAAATGCAATTTCATGGATATCAGGTGGTGGTATGAAACATCAGAGTTGAATGAAATATTGCAATGAAGCAATCGGCTGTCATTCATGATTAATGGTACATGCATGGGCTGTCAAAGGGAAGCTGATGCCCATAATCCCTTGCATACAGGAGAGAAATAAATTAGCAAGTTAAAAGTTACTCCAAGGATCTAACTGATCCTTTCCTCTAAACCACCGACACCATCGGCCTGCATTGGGTGGAATACATCAGTCACACAGAATCTGCAGTTAGCCTTCACCTGTATAGTCCACCATTCAATAGCTGTCATTATTTTGATGAAAGAACAGGCCAGAAGAACCAAGTTAACATGATGTTCTGGAGCAGATTTGGTGAATGAATACCTTTTGTAAGTGTTGAAGAAGAACACTGGATTAAGCATTGACAAAATAAAGCTGCAATAGTTAATAATTTATAGTATTTAAAGTTCTCAGCACCCTTGCACTTGAGCAATAGATGTCCAATGTGGCAACATGGCAGTTGCAGTTGTGTTTTATGCTGTAAGCATCTGTTCTGTTGTTTAGAAATATGATATAATCAGTGCATCAATATCACCCTGCTGATCCAGTGAATTAATTCATTTACCCACTTTGACACTGAGGTAGGTAAAATAAAGAGATTCCCAAGATAAATATCCAGACTGTTATTTGCTTAGATAATTTTCCCACAGTTGCCCTTAATATCTCAAGTTTTGGAGAGGAAAATTTGGCCACTCCCAACTTTCTTACTTGAAAGTCGTGATGTGGAGGTGCCGGTGTTGGATTGGGGTGGACATAGTTAAAAGTTTCGTAACACCAGTTTATAGTCTACAAGGTTTGTCTAGAAGCACCAACTCCTGGAGTGCTCCACCACACACACACACACACACATACACACACACACCAGGCAGCCACACAACAGGACCACGAGACAGAGTCCACAGCAAAAGATCACAATGTCATGCATGCAGCTGACATGATACATCAAACAAACCCAGAGCACTGCCAAGTCCCCCATCCCCCAGAATGGACGGCAGGCCACGGCTCACCAAATGCATTTCCCTGAACCTCCCCCAACCACACTCTCAAGCCAACCCTAGGTTCCATAAAAAAAGGTGAAATCTCAGCCCAGATAATGCATACAAAGGTGCAAGCCAGAGCCCGCTCACACCACAATCCCGAGCCAGACCGACCCCTACCCCAAAATAAGAATCTACATCTTCATCCAATTTCCTCGTGGATTTCCTTTTGACCATCTGCAAACCTGGAATGATCTGTGCAAGCTATCTGCCAAAATTGCTGCCTTTCTGATCTTTAATGTTTGATGCTCAACTAAATAAAATTTAAACAAAGAACATAAATTGCTGGAGAAACTCAACAGCCTGGCAGCATGTCTGAGAAGAAAGCCGAGTAAATGCTATGAGTTCAGTGACTCTTCATCAGAACTAATCAGCTCACTCCTGCCTAGCTAACTTTGCTTTCTTCACACAGGTGATGCCGGACCTGCTGAATTTCTCCAGCAATTTCTGTTTTTGTTTCAGGTCTCCAGCATCTGCAGTTCTTTGTTTTATTTAGATAAGTTTTTAACTTTGCTGGAATGCTAATTTCTGAATTCTTCCATGATCATAAATTTTCTTACACTGTCAAAATATTTCTCTAGCTTCAGCTTCTAAACAAATGGTCCCACGATATTTCTTTCTCACATGCAATTCTACGAATGTTTTATTAGGTTTCTTTTTTGTAAATCTACATTTTAATTGATAAGTTTCAAGGACAGGCTCATAAGCATTGTTTATTGTCTCAATGACAGTTCCATTCTTTGACTGGCACATACAGACATAGCTACATCTGTCAAAACATTCCCTAACTTTCAGATCCAAACATTTACCTTCTTAAATGAGTGAAAAAACCTTTTGTCTCTATTCTCAGTAACTTAAGGCACGAAGTGCAGATTCTTGGTAAAACTGAATTCCTTTTTGGAATCAGAATTGTCCTCTAAGCAACTAATTTATTTCTTCTTTACTCTAACATTTCCTTTAGCCAACTCCTATTGTCTATATTTCCTATTACTTTGGAGTTCACATTTTCTGCTTTAAAAATTTCAAGACCTTTTGCCTTTTTTTCTTCCCTTACCACTTCAAGTTCTCTTAATTTGATGTTCTGTTCCAATACTCTCTGTTTTTCTTTTTCCTCACTTCCTCTTAATTTCTGTTTTTCTTCAAGCACAAATAATTTTATTTCTAATGGTACCTGAGCTAATTCCAGTTGTGATATCCAATTCCAGGTTTCCTATCTTCCAATTTGAAATGTTGAATTACCATTTGAAGCATCTTATCTGTATAGGTCCACAGTTTTACACTCTCAGTTTAGCTTGAATCAAAATTTGCTGTTATTGCTTTCACTTCTGGAAAACTCTTAGTAACCTTTAAAGCCGTCTGCAAATTCCATAGAATAATGTTTCCCTACAATGCAGTTTTACATCTAGAAGGATCCCAAATCTGTTGCTTTATTAAGGAAGATCAGAAGTCACACTACATCAGGTTATAGTCGAACAGGTTTATTTGAAATCACAAGCTTTCAGAGCACTGCTCTTTGATTGAGTGATGAAGGAGCAGTCCTCCAAAGCTTGTGATTTTAAATAAATCTGTTTGACTATAACCTGGTGTCGTGTGAGTTCTGACCTTGTCCATCCCAGTCCAACACAGGCACTTCCACGTCATAGCTAATAGGAAATACACAGATCAGTCTTAAAGTCAGGGAATTTAAATCCCACAAAAGCTTTCAGTTGTTGTGATCCTGGCTGATGGTATTATTGGAGAAGTCAGGTCCTTGACTGAAATCTGACATGATGGATCATAATTGTTTATATTATTTAACAAGGTGGTATTTCATTAAGACACAAGCAAATGACACTGCAGTTTAGATTTCAATGATAAACCAGGATTGTTTTATAATGTAAAACTGGTCTGACCGATGGGACTAGCTGTGTCAGTCCTTTGAGAGCCAGTACAGACATGATAAGTCAAATGGCCTCCTTCTGCACTGAAAGATTCCCTGATTAAAAAAGATAAATTCAAATACACCCAGCTATTTGGATATAATGCATTCTTGAAAGATTTCAATCCCACCTATCCTATTGCTTAAGTACTCAAACACCAAAGACAATTCCCTTCTTTATCATATGTATAGTCCATAAGACAACAAGACATAGAAGCAGAAGGAAGTGATTTGGCTCATTGATTCTGCTCTGTCATTCAATGAGATAATGGCTAATCTGACAATCCTGAATTCCACCTTCTTCTTACTGTCATTGCTCTTGATTCCCTTAATAAAACATAGAACATAGAACAATTCAGCGCAGTACAGGCCCTTCGGCCTTCAATGTTGCACCGACATGTGAAACCAATCTGAAGCCCATCTAACCTTCACTATTCCATTATCATTCATATGTTTATCCAATGACCATTTAAATGCACTTATCTGCCTTCAATATACTTGACATCTGACTAACAATTCATTCTACAGATTCACTACCCTCTGTCATTTCACCCTTTATTCTGAGATGATACTCTCTCCTCCTCAATTCTCCCACAAGGGGAAACAAAATTTCCACACTAACCTTTCTGGTAACTAGTAAACTGCTACAATGATCAGCCTCTGACACACGAGTCCATTCCTGACTCAAGCGTGAAACACTCTTCCCCTCTCCCCCCAGCCCTCACAATAGATCCTGTTATTCAGAGCATTTCCCCTGAGGTCTCACAAACAATTATTAAATGAATCTATGCATTTTTGTGTTAACCAAACCCTGCAGCATGATGACACTTGAATTCTCAAACCCAATCCCATCCTCTTACTTTATCTGGCCATACTTGGGACAGCAGCAGTAATAGTCAAGTCTGCAGAAAAATGTGACTTGCAGAAGTGCACAGTTTAGCACAAATAAAATGGATCTTCACGAAATACATGCTGTCTGAGTGAATGACACCAGGGCAGTGTTATGAAAGTGTAGGGGTGTATTGTACCTTTAAGAAAGTTGAAAGCTAGCAGAACTACCTGACACAGTACAAAGTGTTCTGAACAAGGTAACAATGTAACATTTAGTCAAACAGCTAGCAGTAGCTGGGTTGCTATGAGACAGAAGCATACATCAAATTCGGTCAGTCAGTTTAAATTATGCCCCAAGATACCAAACACCAATCTTGTTTGAATTTAATATTTTGATAATATTAAAGCCAATGAAACAATCCAACATTTTGGGGTATAAATATCAGACATTTTGAACAGTTAGCCAGAGCGGCAAAGAAAACTGCCAAAACACCAACAGATGTAGGTTGCTAGTAAGAGCTCTCCGAGAGGTACCTTACTGATGAAGGAGTTTGAGATTAGATTAGATTCCCTACAGTGTGGAAACAGGCCCTTTGGCCCAACAAATCCACACCGATCCTCTGAAGAGCAACCCACCCAAACCCATTCCCCTACATTTACCCCTGACTAATGCAACCTAACACTATGGGCAATTTAGCATGGCCAGTTCACCTAATCTGCCCATGTTTGGACTGTGGGAGGAAACCGGAGCACCCGGAGGAAACCCACGCAGACACGGGGAGAAAATGCAAACTCCACACAGATAGTTGCCCGAGATGGGAATTGATCCCGGGTCCCTGGCGCTGTCAGGCAGCAGCTAACCACAGAAGAAAAACATCGAAACCGACCTAGAGAGAGAATCTACAGAGGAAAACCTACAGAAATTAGTGGTGAAATTCTGACAGAAGACATTGGGAGAAAGGTACAACATGTTCCTTTTGATATAGAATATTTTGAATGACAAAAGGACAATGGTTTAGCCACTCACTTACTGGTAGTGGGCAGCAATTAAGGTAAATAATTAACACGTTAACAGCTATGCTATACACCGAGTAACAGCTTACTTGTATTAAAGCAGCTTCTCCACTCGGAAAGGCCACCTCTTATGATTTTCTTCTTTCATGAGATATGGGTGTCTCTGGCGAAGGAAGCATTTGTTGCCCATCCCTAATTACCCTTGAGCTGAGAAGCTTGCTCACACCATTTCAAAGAGTGCTTAAGAACCAGATATGTTGCTGCAGATTTGGTGCCTCATGGAACCCAGACCAGATATGAGAAGCAGATTTCTTTCCTTAAAGCATTCGTGAAGTGAATGTGTTTCATGACAGACAATGGTGGTTTTGAGCTCACCATTAGTGAAATTAGCTTTAGCTTCCATTTTTACAAATGAAATTTAAATTCTATCAGCTCCCATTGTAGGATTTGAACACATTTCCTCAAAGGGTTAGGCTGGAGTTGTGTGTTACTGGTCCAGAGATGTTACCTCAATACCACTGCTTTGCATGGGCTCAGGAACCTAATGAATTAATATGACTACTACAACACTGGTAAACACACTGACCAATTTACAAATAGCAAGTAGATGAATAGCCAATTAGTCTAATTCTGGACGAGAACTTCCTGGACTTATTTTATAAAATATACATTGTTTACATTATTCATGGGATGTGGGCCAGCATTTATTGCCCATCCCTAACTGACTCTTGGTCTGACTAGCTTATGAGGACCACTTCAGAAGGTGGCACAGTGGCTCAGTGATTAGTACTGCTATCTCACAGCATCAGGGACCATCAATTCCAGCCTTAGGAAACTGTCTGTGTAGAGTTTGCACATTCTCCCACGGCTGCGTGAGTTTCCTCCGGGTTCTTTAGTTTCTTTCCACAGTCACAAAGATGTGCAGGTTAGGTGGGTTGGCTATGCTAAAATGCCCAATAGTGCACAGGGATGTGCAGGCTAGGTGGGTTGGCTATGGTAAATGAAGGATTATGGCGATAAGGTAGAGGCCAGGGTCTGGGTGAGATGCTGTACAGAGGGTTGATGAAGATTCAATGGGCTGAATGGCCTCTTTCTACACTGTAGAGCTTCTGTGATTCCAAGGCAGTTAAGAGTCAACTGCTTTGCTGTGGATCTGGAGTCACGCATAGGTCAGATTGGTTAAAGACACTAGATATCATTTCTTAAAGGATATTAGTGAACCATATGAGTTTTTATCACAATCAACAGTGGTTACATTAGGTTAGGTTTCCTTTACTGAATTTGAATTTCACCATCTGCTGTTGCAGGTTTGCTCCATGTCCCCAGAACATTAGCATGTGGGTCTGTATTACTCAGCCAATAACATTATTATCATACCATTACCTTTGAATCGTAACAGTCCCAGGTTATCTTTTCATTGAGAACAGCATTGAGTCTAAACTATTCACTGAAATTATGTATTCAGAACTAAAATTCACAAAGCTCTCAATCAGAAATGTAGAACAAACTTCACACTCACTTAAAAAGATAAAGGAGACAAATCACTTCCTGTAAATTTCTCTTGAGTATCATTGGAAGCGGGTAATTACTTGGGGAAACACTGAAAGTAGACAATATTAGGCCTGGTAGATTGAACCCACCATCAGTCATCTTTCTCTTTGAAGGGAGAAGTCCTATAGTCCTCTGTGACCATGGCCACCTTTACTTTACCTGGACAAGCACTGTAGGCAAAATGAATACTACATTAATAAAACACTGTTGTAAAGTTTGATTCTAGTGGCCTCTGAAGGGCATCTTACTCAGCCAAAGAGTGTGGGTAAGGGCAGATCGGAGGGCTCAGTGAGGAGATGAGGGCAGTGGGAGTGCAGCATTCAAGAGGTTGGGGAGGATTAAGGAAACAGAGAGTTTTGACCCAATGGGACCAGGGATACACAAGGAAGATCCTTCCCCTACTTGTCTGACATTACCATAAGCACCCACATGAAGCAAGTCTACCTCACCAACACCATGTGTAAAATGCAGGCCAGCTGTGAGATAAGACACTTAGGTGGCTATTCATTGTTCACTGAAGAGTCTCAGTAGGTCAAAGAACATGAATGATGCTCAATGCCATCCATCTAGAACTTTAGAAAGGTCAGAGTTGGTGGGTAGGTAATAGAAGGTCACTTCTTGGATTTTAAGTGATCTTACATTCAAACCTCCAGTGGGTAAACATATAACCTAACCCACGAAACGGGGCTTTCATTTGGGTCAGAGCCTCAGTCTGTCTCTGAATTTTAACCAGACCTTCTGCAGACTGAAAACAAAGCTTTTGAATCTTTGGGGCAGAATAGCTAAATGAATCACTCAAGCTTCTGAGTACCTGGGACTCGGTTGGACCTCAAGTTGAAGGTTTTTGAACAGCTTTATGCTGGGCAAGGAGTCTTAAACGATTAAAAGAAGTTTAGGAAAGTGTACTTTGTCAGATAAGGATTGTGCAATGTATGAAAGTCACCCTGCAATGTCAGTAATATCTGGTATCTATCAGCTTGATCACTTGCAATTATGGGAAATGGAATAGAGTTTAAATGAGCAAGCTACCCATGTTTGGAAAAGATTGAGCAGAAGTAAGTGGATTTTGTTTGTTCCACATTTGTTATCAGCTGCTGCTTGTACATAGGTTGCCTTTATGGTGAGTTATTGGTATTATTTATGGAATTTAAAGATTAAATGTAGAAGTATTATATAAGTGAGTGAATCTGTGTGTAGCTGCACTCATATCTTTCTAAGCAGAGTTTTTCCCATGAGCAAAAACACAAACACTTTCTGATACTTCTAAATGTAAAGCCAGCAAATATTTTGTCCACTAGTAAAGTCCTTCCAAATGCAAACAAATGCCAATTACTGGCCCTGAGGACTCCCTCTCTCATACTAATTTCAACAAAAAGACTCCAGAAATGCTGAAAAGTTAATTGTTAAACCTCCTCATGCACCCCAACCAAACCCTCATGCCATTTGTTCAAAGTCCCTACTCTAAAATAAATATTTAAAAAAACTCTCACAAAGTAATTTGCTGTGTAAAGTAATTAGGCAAATTAGGATGAGAAAGTAGTCCTACTCTAAATAAGCAGGTAAGAGAACGCTGTGCAGAGTTCCCTTCTATGTGTAGGCGAAAGTGAGGACCAAATGCTGGAAACCAGAGTTTATCGGAGTGGTGCTGGAAAAGCACAGCAGGTCAGGCAGCATCCGAGGAGCAGAAAATAGTGTTTTGGGCAAAAGCCCTGCATCAGGAATGAAGGGCTTTTGCCTGAAATGTCGATTTTCCTGCTCCTTGGATGATGCCTGATCTGCTGTGCTTTTCCAGCACCACTCTGATCTTATCCCTTCTATGTGTAGCCACATAGTGAGCCTTCACTCTGCTGCAGGCATCACTAAGAGAACCCTGAGAGAATTTATCTTCTCATTTTCTTTGTATGAAATTGCAAGCATTTAATATTTGACATTTTCTGGACATACTGACAAGGGAGTAAATATTCCTTGGTTTGTTTACACTGTTAGTAAACATTAGGTCCAAAGAGCAGGTCATTGCATTGCTGCTATAGTACCTCTTGCAATTAGAGCTGACAGGTACTGATCATCAAGATATTTGCTTGAATTACAAAAGGGAGAGGATTTTGAAAATCTAGGTCTTCTCATTTGACCTTTTGCTCTATTTGCTTTGCTCGTAGCATATGGGGAACCCTGACTCTGACTGGTTATTCAGTTATAGAGTCATGGATTCAGAGAGTCCAGAAACAGACCCATCCATGCTGACCAAGTATAAGGGAGTCCTACTCTTTCCCTACTGTCCAACAGAGCATAACATCCTGCCATTGCTCATTGTGGGTGGATTGCTTGTTGGAAAGCTTTCAAACATTTGAAAATGTTAACCTTTATTGAACAGCAGCAAAAGCAAAGAAAAATAAAAGCTGCTTTTCCTTTGGGAACAAACAGCACTGGGTAGAGGTTATCCTTATCAGGAATCTAGAACTAAGGATAAATACTCTCCCATTAAGTTGGACGTGAGGATTTTTTTTCTCTCTGAGATATATCTCTGGAAATTTTCTATTCCAGTGAACTGTGGAAGCTGAGTCATTGAACAGATTCAAGGGCCAGATAGATTTTTCAGCTACAGGGGACACAATGGTGATATGAAGCAAGTCAGGCTGTGTAAAGCCAAAATCAGTTTCACCATAATATTATTAGATAGCAGAAAAGGTTCAACACGCTGTACAGTTAAGTCCTGCTCCCTATTGGTACGATCTTACGCTTTACACGTGTCACCAGTCATGTGTGTGTCTCTGTATTCTACTAAAATTCACTATTCCTGTTTCTGAAAGAATTTGCGTGCGACCAACCTCTGACATGAGGGTTAATCTTAAAAGGCAACAAACTGGACATCATTACTTTTATGTAGATTTCAAATTGTTATTTCAGCAATAATCCTTTTGACACATCTAAAAAGCTTCTGAATACTTTCTGTTGCTGATGCAGCATTGTTTGAGCCATATATGCTTTCAGCAATATTTAAAATGAAGTACTTGTTGGGGAGCATCAATGTCCTAGGTATCATGATCAATAAAATCTGTTATTGAATCCTATGTATTCAGTCGTGTATTCCTCGCCAGATTTAATACTGACACAGATGGTTTGCGTCTGGAATTACATGTAGTTTAAAATATCACTAACAATGCAGCAGAATTAAATATTTTCAATTCCAGAAATATACAGGACTGAATCTTATGTGTTTTTTTGGCCAAATCCAAGTTGCATTGAGTATTTTGCCTGTGTCAGTCACACCTCCAGAGTGTAGCGGAACAGCCAGCAGTGCTATAAAAGGTCATTGACCTTTACTGCTCTGTCAGAGTAAGTACCAGACTCTTCTCTCTGCCACCTCACACTCACTCTATCTTTGCCACTGCACACAACTTTCACCAAGGCTAATTCCCCACTACTCTCACTGTGGCTGGCAACATCCTCCCTCATTCACAGTCCACTGCCCCCTCAGCTTCCCACAGTACTATCCCTGCCTCCCCAATCCTTCACTACATCTCACTAACACTCCCCCACATATACCAGCATTGACAGCTGGGCCACCCTCATTCATTTCCCCACTTCCGCAGGAGAAGAGAGAGGCAGGATGGGTGTAGAGCTGCTTGATACCTGGCACCTTACCCGTTACTCAGGACACTGCATAGGTGATTCAGACCTCCACCTCTTCCTTGCCTGCCTCCCATCCTAGATCCTTGGAAGTTCTAGATGATGAGGGTCAAATTGCAAGAAGACCCTCAGCATGCCAGGCCTTCCAGACACAAATACCCCCGGGGTTGACCATCAAAGGTCCAGGGTGAGTTGCCTCTACTTTATGCGGCCACACTTCACCCCTGCTGTGGAATCAGAAAATGCAGTTAGATGTTGTGAGAGAGAAAAAGAAAGAAGAAAACATGTTGGTTGTTGGTGACATGGCTGACAAAAGCTAACCTGCTTTTCCAAACGTGTATTTTGCTGACTGTAATTTTCACACACCCATTTCTGAAGCTCTCAATGTATTGTTACACCATCAAACAGCAGTTCATGGTCACTGAAGAAACTTCATGGATGAAAGTTTGCTCACTAAACCATTGACATCCACTAATATCAAGGGAACAATGAGAATACATGGCTTAGAGATCTGATAATCCCATATGTTTGGATCCTTTTGGATCCTTCTATGCACAAAGGAGTAGCTGTCAAAGAGTTATCCAGCAATAGCTGTACCAAGGCGGGGGGCGGCGGGGGGGGGGGGGGGGGGGGTGCAAGGCCTACTTATATTATGAATAGGTCCTTAATCCAGGTAACGTTCCACAGAACTGGGTTTGAATCCCAGATGGCAGATGATGGAATTTGAATCCAAGAATAATTTTAAATTAAGACCCGAATGATGATCATGAAATCATTGCCGATTGTTGGGAAAGACCGATCTAGTTCTCTAATGCCCTTTAGGGAAGAAAACCTGCCATCCTTACCCAGTGTGAGCTCCATGTGACTTCAAACCCACATCAATGTGGGCAATTAGGGATGGACAATAAATATTGAGCTAGCCAGTAATGCCCACAACCTGTGAATTATTAAAGTAAAAAGGTAACACCTTCAGAGAGGGTCAGTGGTGCAGAATAGCAAGAGGCCATGTAGTCTACAAGTCTCATAACAAAATATTTCCAGTGCCTATGTTGTTCCCCTTTAAAAACCCTCGGAATGGTGTGTGGTGTAACCCCTCCCCCACAAGGAGAGTCACTTACTGTTCATGTACTTGCAGCCACGTTCATCCATTGTATACTTTCAAATTCTATGCAACTGTTCTGAAATAACTCCACAGAGGCCAGTATCCCGTCACAATTCACCCTTTATTTACAGATGCATAGCACTTTTCCAGCTTCCTCCAAGCCAGCTCTCAGAGAGAGCTGAACCTCTGGCACTGCTGTATTCCTGTTTATATCTGTCAGCCAGGGGTCTCTGATTAGACCTGGTTAACAGCCCCTCAACAACGTTATATCCTATGAGGCCCAGCTGGCTGACCTTGTTACAGTCACTCATGTTCCTCCTAGGGTGGAACACAGCTTCAGCCTGACTGTTTTGGCGAACCCACCAATGACCACACCACATTCCTAGTGGCCCAACCTGTCAATCCGATAGGATTCACACTTTCCCCAGTGGGCAAAGAAGTGGCAGATGGAGTTTAATTTAGATAAATGTGAGGTGCTGCATTTTGGGAAAGCAAATCTTAGCAGGACTTATACACTTAATGGTAAGGTCCTAGAGAGTGTTGCTGAACAAAGAGACCTTCGAGTGCAGGTTCATAGCTCCTTGAAAGTGGAGACTCAGGTAGATAGGATAGTGAAGGCGGCATTTGGTATGCTTTCCTTTATTGGTCAGTGTACTGAGTACAGGGGTTGGGAGGTCATGTTGCAGCTGTACAGGACATTGGTTAGGCCACTGTTGGAATATTGCGTGTAATTCTGGTCTCCTTCCTATCGGAAAGATGTTGTGAAACTTGAAAGGGTCCAGAAAAGATTTACGAGGATGTTGCCAGGGTTGGAGGATATGAGCTAAAGGGAGAGGTTGAATAGGCTACGTTGAATGCATTTGTTCCTGCATGTGCTGCCAAAGGGATAATTTAGAAATTTGATAAAGTTGCACTCAGGAAGAGAAATTTTATGAGCTGTGACTGCTAATTATTACAGTAAGCATAATTTAATGGAAGTTATGGTGTTTTCAGTATATCTTATGATATATTCTTGCCAGGATTTCCCCTGTCTAGATTGAAGAATTGCCAAGCACTTTTTGCTAAGTAAATATCTATGGAGGATTTGTCTTTGCTAAGCTTTTTAGATGATCCAACAGCTCTTCTGGTATGCTCTGGATTTTTCTCCATCAATGGATACAACCTCAATTTCACTCCCTCTGAACACAATGGGGTGACTGTTGCCTACTGTATTGTATATTACAGCATGGGGACAACATACAGTCAGCTGCTCTGGTTTCCTGAAGCCCATTGGCAAGATACAGATTTTAGTTTGGAATGCTGTCACAAGCAAAGTGGAAACTAGGGGAAAGACACTGCTGATTTCACCAGTCTACAGGGTGAGGACAGAAATCATATTGGTGGCCCATTACAGCAAGCCCATTAGTACACATCTTTTTCTCCCAATGTGCCTCAGACTAGCACTTTTTTTATACAATACGGTCCCAGCTGTAAAAGTTACAGAAACTGAAGGAGGAGAGGGAAGAAGAAAGGAGTAATGGAGGTGCAAGACGAGTGGAGGTGAAATGGTCCCTGGCTGCAGTCACAGCACTGAGCTTTGGTGCTTGGGATTGCAGGCTCTAGATAAGAGGCCAGCGCAATTGCGAGAGGAGGCAGCAGGATCTCAAGCGAGCGAGACTGTAAAATGCGTCTGGGAATGAAATAATGAGGGAGTGTGGTTGTTTACCATCTGTAGCACCCTTGCTTCAAGTGGCATGGATGTGAATGACAACACCATACATGCTCACCTTATCTCTCTGAGTCTGGGTGGGAAGGAAACATAACTGTAGACGAGTGTGGACAGGATTGGGATTTACAGAGTCATAGAGATGTACAGCATGGAAACAGACCCTTCGTTACAACCTGTCCATGCCAACTAGATATCCCAACCCACCTGCCATCACCTGGCCCATATCCCTCCAAACCCTTCCTATTCATATACCCATCCAAATGCCTCTTAAATGTTGCAATTGTACCAGCCTCCACCACTTCCTCTGGCAGCACATTCCATACACGTACCACCCTCTGTGTGAAAAAGTTGCCACTTAGGTCTCTTTTATATCCTTTCCCTCTCACCCTAAACCTATGCCCTCTTGTTCTGGACTCCCCAATCTCAGGGAAAAGACTTTGCCTATTTACCCTATCCCCTCATAATTTTGTAAACTTCTATAAGGTAACTCCTCAGCCTCCGACGCTCCAGGGAAAACAGCCCCAGCCAGTTCAGCCTCTCCCTATAACTCAAATCCTCCAACCCTGGCAACATCCTTGTAAATCTTTTCTGAACACTTTCAAGTTTCACAACGTCTTTCTGATAGGAAGGAGACCAGATTTGCACGCAATATTCTAGCAGTGGCCTAACCAATGTCCTGCACAGCCGCAATATGACCTCCCAACTCCTATACTCAATACTCTGCCCAATAAACGAAAGCATACCAAACACCTTCTTCACTATCCTATCTACCTGCGACTCCACTTTCAAAGAGCTTTGAACCTGCACTCCAAGGTCTCTTTGTTCAGCAACACTTCCTAGCATCTTACCATTAAGTGTATAAGTCCTGCTAAGATTTGCTTTCCCAAAATTCAGCACCTCACATTTATCTGAATTAAATTCCATCTGCCACTTCTCAGCCCATTGGCCCATCTGGTCCAGATCCTGTTGTAATCTGAGGTAACCCCCTTCGCTATCCACTACACCTTCAATTTTGGTATCATCTGCAAACTTACTAACTGTACCGCTTATGCTCGCATCCAAATCATTTATGTAAATGACAAAAAGTAGAGGACGCAGCACAGATCCTTGCAGCACTCCACTGGTCACAGGCCTCCAGTCTGAAAAATAACTCTCCACCCTCTGTCTTCTACCTTTGAGCCAGTTCTGTATGCAAATGGCTAGTTCTCCCTGTATTCAGTGAGATCTAACCTTGCGAATCAATCTCCCATGGGGAACCTTGTCAAACACCTTACTGAAGTCCATATAGATCACATCTACCACTCTTCCCTCATCAATCCTCTTTGTTACTTCCTCAAAAAACTCAATCAAGTTTGTGAGACATGATTTCCCATGCATAAAGCCATGTTGACTATCCCTAATCAGTCCTTGTCTTTCCAAATATATGTACATCCTGTCCCTCAGGATTCCCTCCAACAACTTGCCTACCACTGATGTCAGGCTCACCGGTCTATAGTTCCCTGGCTTGTCTTTACTACCCTTCTTAAACAGTGGCATCACGTTAGCCAACCTCCAGTCTTCTGGCACCTTACTTGTGACTATCGATGATACAAATATCTCAGCAAGAGGCCCAGCAATCACTTCTCTAGCTTCCCACAGAGTTCTAGAATGCACCTGACCAGGTCCTGGGGATTCATCCACGTTTATGCGTTTCAAGATATCCAGCACTTCCTCCTCTGTAATATGGACATTTTGCAAGGTGTCACCTTCTATTTCCCTACAGTCTATATCTTCCATATCCTTTTCCACAGTACATACTGATGCAAAATACTCGTTTAGTATCTCCCCCATTTTCTGCCTCTCCAAACAAAGGCCACCTTGCTGATCTTTGACGGGCCGTATTCTCTCCCTCATTACCCTTTTGTCCTTAACATATTTGTAAAAATCCTTTGGATTCTCCTTAATTCTATTTGCCAAAGATATCTCATGTCCCCTTTTTGCCCTCCTAATTTCCCTCTTAAGTATACTCCTACTGCCTTTATATTCTAGAATTCAATCGATCTCACCTGTCTGTACCTTATATATGCTTCCTTCCTTTTTCTTAACCAAACCCGCAATTCCTTTAGTCATCCAGCATTCCCTATACCTCCCAGCCTTTCCTTTCACCCTAACAGGAATATACTTTCTCTGGATTCTCGTTATCTCATTTCTGAAGGCTTCCCATTTTCCAGCCGTCCCTTTACCTGCAAACATCTGCGCCCAATCAGCTTTTGAAAGTTCTTGCCTAATACAGTCAAAATTGGCCTTTCTCCAATTTAGAACTTCAACTTTTAGATCTGGCCTATCCCTTTCCATCACTATTTTAAATCTAATAGAATTATGGTCGCTGGGCCCAAAGTGCTCTCCCACTGACACCTCAGTCACCTGTCCTGCCTTACTTCTCAAGAGAAGGTCAAGTTTTGCACCTTCTCTTGTAGGTACAGCCACATACTGAATCAGAAGATTTTCTTGTACACACTTAACAAATTCCTCTCCATCTAATCCCTTAACACTATGGCAGTCCCAGTCTATGTTTGGAAAGTTAAAATCCCCTACCATAATCACCCTATTATTCTTAGAGATAGCTGAGATCTCTTTACAAACTTGTTTCTCAATTTCCCTCTGACTATTAGGGGGTCTATAATACAATCCCAATAAGGTGATCATCCCTTTCTTATTTCTCAGTTCCACCCAAATAACCTCCCTGGATATATGTCCAGGAATATCCTCTCTCAGCACAGCTGTAATGCCTTCCCTTATTAAAAACGCCACTACTCCTCCTCTCTTGCCTCCCTTTCTATCCTTCCTGTAGCATTTGTATCCTGGAACATTAAGCTGCCAGTCCTGCCCATCCCTGAACCATGTTTCTGTAATTGCTATGATATCCCAGTCCCATGTTCCTAACCATGCCCTGAGTTCATCTGCCTTCCCTGTTAAGCCCCTTGCATTGAAATAAATGCAGTTTAATTTAATAGTCGTACCTTGTCCCTGCCAGCCCTGACTGTTTGACTCGCTTCTATTCTCAACTGTATCAGTCTCAGATTGACCTCTTTCCTCACTATCTCCCTAGGTCCCAACCCCACCTTACTAGTTTAAATCCTCCCGAGCAGCTCCAGCAAATTTCCCTACCAGTATATTCGTCCCCTTCCAATTTAGGTGCAATCCGTCATTCTTGTACAGGTCACTTCTACCCCGAAAGAGATTCCAATGATCCAAAAATGTGAATGCTTCTCCCATACACCAGCTCCTCAGGCATGCATTCATCTGCTCTATCCTCCTATTCCTGCCCTCATTAGCTCTTATCACCAGGTGTAATCCTGATATTACTACTCTCGACGACCTTTTAAAATTCCTGCCTAACTCTGTGTAATCTCCCTTCAGACTCTCAACCTTCTCCCTTCCTATGTCGTTGGTTCCAATGTGGGCAATGGCCTCTTGCTGGCCCCTCTCCCCCATGAGAACACTCTGCACCCTCTCTGAGACATCCTTGATCCTGAGAGAGTGTGCAGAATGTTCCCACGGGGAAGAGGGTCCAGCAGGAGGTCATTGCCCAGAGCTGGGAATGTATGCTGACAACTGCACAGTCTTCAGCACTACTTGCAACTGCAGAAGCATCCTTTCTCCACGTGTGAGCTCGTACTATAGATAAAGCAGAACCAATCCTGCATTTGAATTTTCAAAAAGATTTTGTTAAGATAGTGTGCAAAATTAAAGCATGTGGGATAGATTGATTTGGATTGAGAATTGGTTGACAGTCAGGAAGCAGAGTGAGAATAAATAAATCATTTCCAAATGGCAGGAAGTTTCAAGGATAAATTTTGTGGACAGGGTCTTGCCGGGTGGATGCCAATTCTGTAGCTCTACAAGGATACATTGGCTTAGGTCATGGTTAGTTCTGGAACACAAGTTTTCAGTACTATTGCCAGAATGTTGTTAGGCCTACATCCTTTGCAGTAACCAGCACTTTTAAGCTGATTCTTGATATCATGTGAAATAACTCAAATTGCTTGATGTCTGGCAATAATATTGTGACATTTGGAGGAAGCAGTAATCATAATAAACATAGTAAATGTTTATTTACGAATGAGATATTTTCTCAATGTCAAGGGATCTGCAATACACTTACATTAGTTAAGGGAACCATATAGTTTTTCATCTGTGCTTGGGTCCTTAGGTCTGTCCTTGTTCGGTACTAGGTGACTTCACATAGTTAGTGAAATTTCAAGGGATGGCAATTAGAATGAGATGGTATGAGTCAGCATGAGTTTGGCTTCAGGGATATAATGGGACTAAGAGTTGGTGCAGGTGCATGGATTAGCATGGAGGTTATGGGGGTGATTAGGATTAGGTACATGGTATCAAGTGGTATAGGGTAGCATGGAGAGTAAGAGGGTTAAGGGGTGAGGATAAAATGTATATTTTATGCTTTCATCTTTATTTTTAAACTTTGAACATATTGCTGAGGCTGCCCATGCAGGATTTTGCCCATCCCATCACAACACTAGGCATCCTTCTCAGGTCTTCCTCGGCCCTTCTACCTGACTGCTAATCCAGTCCCACCTACTGAAAATGGGAAATACAAGCTTTTAAATAAATCCATGCAAATAATCTATGGAAATCTCTTGCTATATTGGTTTTGCAATGGTATTTCTGGTGGAAGTGCACTATCACAACAAATAAATATTGAACATAGCAAGTTGCTCTGATAGAGCGACATCAGTATTAAATAACTGTGGCTGAATGAATATATTTTTGCATATGAACTTATACAGGTAAGTGGATACACAATTCAACTCTAATATTCATTGCCCCAATGAAAAATGTATAATGAGTAACATATACTGATAAATAATGATAAGTTGAATAACTACTTTTTTCAGTCAATACAATATTACTATGATGTTAATTTGACAGTACAGTTTGATTTACATGTGTATTATTGTTTCTCCACACTAATTAGTTTTGATGTCTTCTTCCATCTACCTCCAAATTGAAAAGTAATATTCATCGAGTAAATTGAATTTTAAGCCACACATCTCATTTAGTTACATCGAGTCACAGCAACTTCATAGAGTATGGTTCATCATAATCAAATATTCTTGTAATTCCCCAGAATAGAACAAACAAAAAAAAAACGAAGGCGTATTGCATCTTAATAACAGTTGAAGTAACTCTTCCTACAATGAATTAAAAGTAAACATATGCAGGATTAAACAGTCAGTTATTGAGCAGCTGCAAGTGACAGTTTGATATATTTTCAATCTTTAATGAGATAATGAATATTTCATTTTAGCTAAACTATTTAGATGTACATGCATTCATTTGCATGTATTCGAACAGAGAAAACTTAAGACTATCAAATGATTAAAAATAGCTACTTTGTTGTGACATTATGACTAAAGGGTAACTAATGGAGTTGATGGGGTGGGTAAGATCCTCCTTTTTATGAAGCTTGAGGGAAAAAGTTAACATGTCAATGAACTGGGTATTCTTCTTCCATAACCTCTGATATTACAGACTCTGACAAAAACAAAATCTATACTTTCCTGTTCAGGATGAGGAACTTTCATTTACATTACATCCAGTATGTTGCACTGCCAATTAATCACTTTTGAATTGCAGCCATTGCTGTGATCTGGGGAAAGGCAGAAGCCAATTTGCATGTGGATGTGCCAAAAGCCCATACATGACCAGGGTATAGTTAACCTGCAGCATCTAAACTGGGAGCATTTTCCTTGGCTTCTTCTAAGAATGCCACGGGATCTTTCACATCACTCCATACAGGCAAATGGGCCAGCCTGAGAAGGCTTTACTGCTGAATTCACGTATTGCTAGTTTATGTGGCCAATGCCCACGCGATGGATAGAACATCCAACAAAGGCCTTTTTGAAGACATATGGCAATACTGAAGGGAGATTCATCTGTACTAACCTCTCTTTTGGCTCCTAAATCATCAAGTCAAAAATTAGATGTACTTTGAATTCAGCAGACTATGTAAGGCACTTTGTTTTCTAACTCCAGTGCATCATGGTAATCTTTGAAAAATTTGGCCAATATCAACAGGCATTTACCGAGGTGATGAAGACAGTGTAGGCCATATGCCCTAATATCTCCACATTTGGATCAGCGCTAACTTTTACTTTACAGTATTCTTATAAAGTGACACAGAATGTTTTATTATGTTTAATTTGACTTTTTTTTTAAATAGCAAACAAATTAAATAAGCTGGCTTTTTCCAAAAGCTAGGTTGTCTAATTGAAAATGAGGACTAACTCTCAGAGTTAGCCAACCTAATCAAGACCCTTGGCAGCATTACTGAGGGAGGGGTGAACCTACAAGAAGAGAGTGCAGGCCTGATCAGAGAGGCATTTTTCCTTTGGCTGTGCCCAGGTCAAGCAGGTAAGCAACTGTAATCAGGAGTTTCAGAGCCGGGAACTAACCATTGCTATTGGGATGGTGTCCGTCTCCAAGGACCCGTCATTAAAGACGGTTCCCTGCCCAAGGCTTTCCACATGGTGAGGGCCTATCCTAGGGCTAGTGGTAGGGATTTGTCTGCCCACTGACTGGAGGCAGGTATAGCCATGTTTCTGGTATTCTTGTCATTGAGAATAGTCCTCAGCAGTGACAAAACATTGGGCTCCCCTCTCAATGGCTACCACTGCTATTTCATGAGCTTCCCAACCCACCTCCAGCGAACTGGTAAAATTCTAATTTTATGATTCATTAACTGCTAGTGTTAATATCAAAAGCTAATTAATTTAGTCTAATTTGTATTGGTAATAGACCAAGGAACTTCCCTACATAAATCACATACATTTAGAGATGATCTTATTAAAAGAATAAGTTAAGATGTATAATATTCCCTATAATTTCTGTACTACCCACTATTAATTTAGATTTTTAAGCTTCTTCAAAGACATGTTATTAAGGTAAAGCATACAGAAGATGTCTATAATGGATTAGACTGTGATAAACTAACAAGGATTATATAGATAAAACTTAAAATGAGATGTCACACAGAGAAATGAAGTTAAGGAAATGGATGAAATGTTTTCAAAATATAAATTGCACCAATTATAAGATGTGTGATGATCTCTTATACTCTTATGAGATTATCATAGAATCATAGGCTGTTACATCTAATATGATTAGTAAATGCAGCACTTCCTCCTATGAACATTGTTTCTATTCAAAGTGAAGAAAACGAAGTCATTTTTTAGCAACAGTCAGCACAGTTGATCAGCAGAGTTGGGTACTGAATTCTGTTACAAGAGACACTTTTTGCAATTGGCCACCAATGACCGCCCATAACTCCCTCAAACAAAAAAACAAAAATCAATTGGCAAACGTTTTGTGGGTTATTTACAGGCTGATTCAGTATAAGAGACTGTCAATGGCATGGGACTTCTCTAAATATACTCTAACCAAAGCATCCTGAAACTTGTTTTTTTGAAATACTTAGCTGATTCACATAATTTAACATTTGTTCTGTGTAGTCACATGTGGGGTAATCCATAGGGATTAACTTTGTGCACAGATTGTTAGGGAATTTTTGAGATGTTCCATGACTGCACAGTCATGCAGCTTGAAGGAAATACTGCTTCTGACCCGATATCCTCACTTCTACTAAGGCTGTTTCATTCCATCGAACATCTGATTAACATAAAATAAAAATACTGCGGATGTTGGAAATCTGAAATCAAAACAGCAGGTACAGGGGAAACTCAGCAGGTCTGGCAACAGGTGTTGAGAGAGAAACAGAATTAACATTTCAAGTCCTTAATGCCTCTGAGGATGTCAATAGGCAGGGTCCACATGCACCCAATATCCATAGAAAATGGCATCCAGTACACTCCACCCTCTCTGAGCCATCATGAGACATCTCTGATCCCTTGGGAATATGCATTTTAATGATACACTGACACCTTTCATTGCAATACTACAATAAGGATATTTTGTGAAAAGGAACAGGCACTCAGTTCACAGACTGGAGAAGGTTACATCTTAGAGCTGCCTTCTCACCCTTTTTGCTCTCACTGACTCATGTCTACCTAGACGTTTAAGAATCCTTGCCTTGCTTGCCACATTTTGCCTTGTCTTGTGTTTTAACATTTTTTCCCCTCTGTCACAACTTTAAAGACTCACAGTGGTTCTGTTTTGCCTTGGAGTTTAGTGCAGATGGAGAGCCACACAGCTTGTCATGGTAATCAGCAGTAATCAGTCAGTGGGGTAGGTATTTTGCTCAACAGCACAGTGCTCCAAGGATCTCACACCTGCATCATGTGCCGGCATCTATTCAGCAAACACACTGCTTCTGCTTCAACTGAGTGGTCACATCTCAGATTCTAAGGGGAATAGTCCTCTGTCAAGGTCAGGGAGAAAGCCTTCAGGCAGGGGGTGCAGCATAGCAAACCAAAGGCAACGTCTGATATCGACCCAGGAATCTGTGTACAGTCAAGAGTGTGATGCTGGAAAAGCACAGCAGGTCAGGCAGCATCCAGGAAGCAGGAAAATTGACGTTTAGGCAAAAGCCCTTCATCAGGAATGAAACTGGTGAAACCAGTTTCCTCATTTGTCCTCCCCCCACCTTATCCCACTTCCAACCTTCCAGCTCAGCACACCCTCATGACCTGTCCTACTTGTCCATCTTCCTTCCCACCCATCAGTTCCACCCTCCCCTCCATCACCTTTTCCCCTCCAACCTATCAGCTTTACCCCCACCTCCATCTACTTATTGCACTCTCAGCTACCTTCTCCCCAGCCCCACCACCCCCCTCCCATTTATCTCTCCACCCCAAAGGCTCCCAGCCTCATTCCTGATGAAGGACTCTTGCCTGAAACATTGATTTTCCTGCTCCTCCGATGCTGTCTGACCTGCTGTGCTTTTCCAGCACTCTCGACTCTAATCTCCAGCATCTGCAGTCCTCACTTTCACCTAGATATTAGTTGGGTGTCTGGTCACCATTTTCCAGGGCTGTCAGGACAATTCACTCAAAGAGTGGACTATGATCAGTTCTGGGGAGATCTGCCCATAAAAGTCAAGAGGGGTTTTTATCAGGAGCCACTGCTGAGGCTTATGAACTTAATTGGGGCTTGGAGTCAGAATGTTGGAAAAAGGGATTACAATTCCGCAGAGGACAACTCAGTATGTAAGGTGTAGGGAGGGCAATGGTGAGATGTTACAGTGTTTGAGGGAATGGCATCACGTAGGGGGCATTATTACTTATCAACAGCACTCTGGTTTCCATTGGGGTGGGGGGGGGGGGGGCGGAAACAGTGCACAACAGACCTGGTATGTTCATTTGATATGCCTGGGGCCAGTTGGAGGTTGAAGTTATTGTGGGTATATGAAGACTCACACAGTCAGGTTGGCTGGGGACTTCAAGAAGTACAAAACCTGTGAGGATGTTTATATTTGGACTTCCACCAAGATGGAGAGAGGCTAACTCTGTGACTCACTGTTTGAAGAGTGACAAATAACAAAGGTGCAATGGAGCTGAAATGGCTGTGATCACATCCAGAGTGAGAAAATAAGTCTTTCATTCTGTGAGGGAGAGATTTCCAATTTCAAGCTGTGCAAGGCCCTTAAAATGATAATAACATTGCACAGTCACCCATACACTGATGCTAAAACACACCAGAACTCATATGTACGATATGAACATTAGGCATTAGCCTACTGAGTGCAGTTGAATTCCTTGTTTCAAGGGTCCTTGGCCATATCATTTAAAATAACAAATTAATTCTACTAACATGTGATGCAATACCAATGATTGTCAACCCTGAAGATGGAGCTGTGTGGCCAACCTTGCAATCACCAGTGATTAGTCCATCGCCTGTACAGGCTGCAGGAGCTGCTCATTTCACATCATGAACCATTGGGTATCATGCAGAATTAAAGATGGTTGAGCTCTGTATCTTCATTGGTGGTAAAAACAATGACTGCAGATGCTGGAAACCAGATCATGGATTAGTGGTGCTGAAAGAGCACAGCAGTTCAGGCAGCATCCAAGGAGCAGCGAAATTGACGTTTCGGGCAAAAGCCCTTCATCAGGAATAAAGGCAGTGAGCCTGAAGCATGGAGAGATAAGCTAGAGGAGGGTGGGGGTGGGGAGAAAGTAGCATAGAGTACAATGGGTGAGTGGGGGAGGGGATGGAGAAGATAGATCAGGGAGGAGAGGGTGGAGTGGATAGGTGGAGAAGGAGATAGGCAGGTAGGACAAGTCCGGACAAGTCATGGGGACAGTACTGAGCTGAAAGTTTGGAACTAGGGTGAGATGGGGGAAGGGGAAATAAGGAAACTGTTGAAGTCCACATTGATGCCCTGGAGTTGAAGTGTTCTGAGGCGGAAGATGAGGCGTTCTTCCTCCAGGCGTCTGGTGGTGAGGGAGCGGCGATGAAGGAGGCCCAGGACCTCCATGTCCTCGGCAGAGTGGGAGGGGAGTTGAAATGTTGGGCCACGGGGCGGTGTTGGTGATTGGTGCGGGTGTCCAGGAGATGTTCCCTAAAGCGCTCTGCTAGGAGGCACCCAGTCTCCCCAATATAGAGGAGACCACATCCGGAGCAACGGATACAATAAATGATATTAGTGTTTGTGCAAGTAAAACTTTGATGGATGTGGAAGGCTCATTTAGGGCCTTGGATAGAGGTGAAGGAGGAGGTGTGGGCACAGGTTTGGGCGCAGGTTTTACAGTTCCTGCGGTGGCAGGGGAAAGTGCCAGGATGGGAGAGTGGGTTGTAGGGGGGCATGGACCTGACCAGGTAGTCACGGAGGGAACGGTCTTTGCGGAAGGCGGAAATGGGTGGGGAGGGAAATATATCCCTGGTGGTGGGGTCTGTTTGGAGGTGGCGGCAATGTCAATGGATGTTTTGGTTTTTGCAAAGGTTGGTAGGGTGGAAGGTGAGCACCAGGGGCGTTCTGTCCTTGTTTCGGTTGGAGGGGTTGTGTCTGAGGGCGGAGGTGTGGGATGTAGACGAGATGCGTTGGAGGGCATCTTTAACCATGTGGGAAGGGAAATTGCGGTCTCTAAAGAAGGAAGCCATCTGGTGTGTTCTGTGGTGGAACTGGTCTTCATTGTTGTATTGCAACTAGATGGAAATCGCACATACAACTGTTGGTGAAAAGCGAACATCTGTTTACAAATGTAAAACCTTGTTTACATGGGCACCTCACTGGTACCACTAGGTGCATTCAAAAGGACTTCTTTTTGCGCTGCCACAGTGTCTCACTTTATTCCGGGGTTCCACAGGATCCGACCTACAATGGAGACCTGTAGTTCAGGCTTGTGTCGTCAGTGCCATTTCCTACATTCATGTCACATGAAACATCCATAACTCCTCATATGACACAGGACTGGCACTTCATGTGGCCAAGTTCCAATATATTAAGCTTTCTTGCAGTTTTGTAACTTTATTTACTTCAGCTTACTTTAATCTAATTATAAGATCAAGATTAACATGGGAGGAGCATTTCTCACCTTTACCCCAAATCAGCTTCACCTCCTGTGCCTATAAATTCTTATTTTCTCTTTGCTAGCTTTGAAGTTTCTGGTTTCAAACTTACAAGAACTGAAACACATTCCCTAACAGCAGCTTCTGAACAGCAAACAACTCACAACATTCCTGAGCTCTGTCACCGTTAATATGTTTCTCTGCTGCTGAATCAGGTTCTGGAGACTGATACAAAAGGTGAAGTCACATGGTATCGGGGGGTGAGCGGGCAAGATGGATACAGAATTGGCTTAGTCATCAGAGACAGAGAGTGCCGGTGGAAGGATGCTTTTCAGAATGGAGGACTGTGACTAGTGGTGTTCCACAGGGATCAGTGCTGGCACGTCTGCTGTTCATGATCTACATAAATGATTTGGAGGAAAACATAGCTGGTCTAATTAGTAAGTTTGCAGATGATAAAAAGATTGGTGGAGTTGTAGATAGTGAGGAGGATTGTCAAAGGATACAGCAGGATATAGATCAGTTGGAGACATGGGCAGAAAAATGACAGATGGAGTTTAATCCAGACAAATGTGAGATGATGCATTTTGGAAGGTCAAGTACAGATGAAAGTTATACAGTGAATGATAGAAACCTTAGGAGTATTGATATGCAAAAGAACCTGGGTCTGCAGGTCCACACATTACTGAAGGTGGCAATGCAGGAAGCTATGGTAGTAAAAAGGCCTATGGCATGTTTGCCTTCATTGCAAGGGGCATAAAGATAGACAGGTTATGCTGCAGCTTTATAGAATTTTAGAAAGGCTACACTTGGAATATTGCCTACAGTTCTGGTCACCACACTACAAGAAGGATGTGGATGCTTTGGAGAGGGTACAGAAAAGGTTTATCAGGATGTTGCCTGGTATGGGAATTTAGCTATGAAGAAAGGTTGGATAGACTGGGTTTGTTTTCACTGGAACACTGGAGGTTGAGGGGCATCCTGATAGAAGTTAATAAGATTGTGAATGACGTGGATAGAGTGGAAGGTATGAGGCTTTTTCTCAGGGTGGAGGGGCCAGTTACTAGAGGACACCGATGGGAGGGGGGAGGTTTAAAAGAGATATGTGAGGTAAGTTCTTCCCACAAAGGGTGGTGCGTGCTTGGAGCACACTGCCAGGGGTGGTAGTGGAAGCAGACAATAGCAGCATTCAAGAAGCACCTGGATGATTACATGATAGGAAAGGAATAGAGGGATACAGATCCTGTAAGCAAATACATCTTTAGTATGGAAGGACAAAAGGTGTTGGCGCATGATTGGAGAGGCAAAGGGCTTGTTCCTGTACTGTGTTGTTCTTTGTTTGCCAACCCCATTAAACTCTGTTTCCGAAGTTAAGTGCTTTGGACATTGGTCCTCTGTCTATATTTCTACCACTCCCTGCTCGATATTACTCTCGCAGTTCTACCTATCTGTCTCTGTTCCCAAAGGTAAACGCTTACTTAGCAGCACTGGGAGAGGTGCAATGGTCACTGATCAGAATCAGCTCACAGAGGGCAGATCAGTGACTAGAGGGAAGGGCAGCTACAGTGCAGCGCCACAGCCCATCCATCACACCAAGGACTGAATAATTAAAACAAAAGGCTGAGGGATTCACTTTGGGAGAATCTAACTATCCTTTGGATCTTCAGCCCCTCAGCCATGTGCTAGCTGGTCCTAGCAAGGAATGACTGCCCCTGCAGCAATACTAGGGATGATAATTGCAGGGATGGCCTCAATGGGTGCTGCAGGATGACATTGATTGCCATAATGCTCAAAGTCACATGCCTATCAGCCCCCAACCCCACTCCACCCCATCATCTCCTCAAGGGCAACAAACGGAGCACTGTATTGGAATGTCCAAGAGTGATGGACAGTGTGTCAACTGCAGCACTGTGACTGTGGTGTTTAGATAGGTTATAAGAACGAAAACAGACATTTGTAAAGTAATGCAAAAACCTTTACTTGCAGAACGTTCAGCATTTGTAATATATTTATCGAACATTGGTCTTTCCTTGCAGTCAATATTCTTTTAATCTAATCTCTCACAACAGGATAATTGCATCCAGTTGGCCTTCACCAATTCATACATGTGTTTGCTCACAGAATTTTCAAATATGGTGTCTCAAATACTATCCTCTGCCTTGCAGGACAGCTGTCATGCTCTTGAATGCATCACCAGAGCCATACATCTGAACACCTCTAGCATCCTGGTTCCTTCTACACTTTGCACCACCACATGGTGGACAAGGCAATTCAGGCTGCTGTTGCTTCAGGATCTTTATTGAAGTGTGCTTGGCCTAGTGTGGCACCCATATCAAAATGAAGACCTGTGAAGGGGGACCCAAAAGCTGAAGATTCTGAGTCCGTGGTAGAGACCTGTTGGACATCTGGGTGCTGTATATAGCCTGTAGAGAATCTATGCATTCCCCACTCCCTAGCAGAGAATCTGCTACTGTTGAGTGCTGCAAATAAAAGTTACAAAAACAGTTGTTTCAGTCCAATTCCTCACATTTCCTAAGCTGGAAGAAGAAATAATACCTTGTGTTATGAAGCTGGGTAGAATAATAGTAAGTCAAAAAGAATGTATGGTCCCCTTTAAGACAGAAAGTGCTTTTATGAACTTAAGGTACAGCAAGTGCTGCCAGTACATAGAACAGCTGGGAGACAGGCTTTTCCAAAATAGACACGTGTAACAACAGGGTATTAAATGGATACCAGAATTTTGGTTGCTGCTTTGACAAATATTCAAATCTGACCAATTGATTTAAACCAGACACTCAACCCTTCAAAGCCAATCAAATTTAAAATCTAATGATATTGACAGCCTGAAACCAATCTGACTAAAAGAATTTTGCGTGTAATCAGAGGTATGAAAACAAGTGTTTTTGAAAATTGGAGGGTGGGGGGGGGTGGAGGTGGTAGCTATCACTGAAAGAGAATTAACAGCCCTGAACAGCTCTGAAAGAAATCTCAGAAAGCACCCTCTTTTAAAGGTACCAAGGAATGTTATACAAAAGTTATCTCAGTAAAAAAAATCATAGAAGATGACTCAAGGAGTAGATAGCAGAATTGTAAGACCAGAAGGAAACAATAGATTCAGAAGGAAGACAGCATTAGAAACTGTATGGGCTTTGAGAGATTAAGTTAATTCAATATTTTGTAATTGTGTTATTGGAGCAGCATTTTAAGAGAGTTGAGGTCAAATAGTGATTAGTTAAGAAAAGAGTCAGGTTTGTCAATAGTTTTTGTTTAGTGTTCACTGTTAGAGTTAGGAAAATAAATTGTTATTTTTTTTCTTTACATAGTGGAAATCAAGGGTTTTTCTTTCACTCACACATTTTTAACAGATTACAAGGCAAGCTTCTCTGGGTGTTTTAGTTTTAATTAGCAGAGGGATTCAACCTCCACGTCATAGCAGTAATATGTTTTTAAAGATGTTATGAAAACCAGTTTCACAGAAATGATGTGCAAGACGAAATGCAATGCCCCTGTGATCTCCACAATGGGAACCCTGACCTAGGAAGGCCACATAAAAATGGCTACAACCCAGGAAGCTAGAGAAAACTACTAACTATAATACTTCTCGAACTGAGTTACCTCCATGAGGAGATAGAAATTTAATTTCTTGTCTTTTTACAAAGAACTGGTCATCCAAATTAACAAATAGTGTGTTATGAACATGTACGTGAACTTTAAGAAAGCTAAAAGGTGCAGAACTACCAGACACAGCACTAAGTGTTCTCAATAAGATAACAATGTAACACTTGGCCGAACAACTCAATTAGCTTGTTGCCTGGAGACAAAAACAAATTCAAATTTGGTCAATCAGTTTAAATTATACTCCAAAACATACCAAACTCTAATCTAGTTTGAATTTAGTATATTGACACACTTAAAAGCCAATGATACAATCCGATGCTTTGGGGGTATAAGACTGGGGAAAATTGAACAGTTGAGAGGAGAACTGCCAAACCCCAGTGGGTAACAGACTGCTTGAAAAATAGCTCTCCTAAAAGTACCTTTTCGATCAGTGATCTGTGACCCAAAAATTCCTAAGAAGAAGAAAAGAAGACACAGGAAGATCCAAATAGAAGAACCAAAAGCTGCCTGGTTTCGAGATAAGAAGTCTTGTTTTGTAAATTTTAATTGGTAGTTTTATCGGGCTAGTATTATAGAAGGGAAGGTAACGGATAGGTTAGAGTAAGGAATTGTAAATCGTTGTTAGTTAATTATTCTCTGTTATACTTTCAGAAATAAAGTTGTTAATTTTTACTATAAATAGTTCTTGGCCAGTCAAATTCTTACAGATTACTGCACAAGGGAAATTTTTTCTGTGTTGCTGGTTTTAAATTAAGCAGGAGTGTTTGCCCCATGTCATAACAAAAGCATTACTTAAGTGTCTGGAACATCTAAAGACAATATTCATCTGCATACTCTTGTAGCAAGTAAAGCAACACACTCATTTTGTTTCTAGTTTACACATCAAAATACATCATGTAACAGAAAAAAACTAACTAGAAGTTCATCACATCAAATCATATGCAGGCATATTACAGTGCTTTAATGATCTAGCCTGTTACTGATCCTTGAAGATATGTCCAAAATGTTTTATTTAAATGCATACCTTTTGTATCCATTTGCAGCTCCAAGTGCTAGGTTTTTCACTGAGCTTCAGAATCCAAACTTTAGGACAAAATAGGGGTCTGAGTTTGTACTTACCAGCACAGGGACTGTGAGCTGCTCACTGTCCTTTATGGATTCCTGATGTTGCTGGCCCCTTTGTGAACTTAGGAGGTCTTGTCGTCAGCCTGGAGAGTTTATACTAAATTGATATGGAAAGCGGTAGGTTATGTATGAGTCATGATGGAAGGAGCCATACGAAATAGGAGCAAGAATAGACTGTTATTTCCTCAAAAGAATTCTAACAGATTTGTCAGGAATGACTTCCCCATGCTGAATCAGCCCTATTTTACCAGGCACTTCCCAGTACTCTGCAATTTCATCCTTAATAATAGACTCTAAAATCTTACCAACGACCAAGATCAGACATGTTGGCCTATAATTATCCGCCCCCTTCCTTTCTTAAATGGGGATGTTACATTAGTCATATTCCAGTCCTCTGGGACCTTCCCTGACTTCAGTATTTCCTGAAAGATAACCACCAATACTACTAAAGTCTCAACTTCAGGAGCTAGGGTTGCAGTCCATCCGGTCTGGGTGATTTATCCAGCCTCAAGCCCTCAGCTTCCCCAGCACCTTCTCTATAGTGATGGTCACTACACTCATCTCTGCCCATGATGCTCTTGAAGTTCTGATATGCTATTGGTGGCTTCCACTGTGAAGCCTGAAGCAAAGCACCTATTCAATTCCTCTTCCATTTATTTGTTCCTAATTACTCCTTTTCCAGCTTCGATTTCTAGTAGTCCAATGTCCACACTTAGACTCATAGACTTATACAGCACAGAAACAGGCCCTTTGGTCCAACTCATCTGTGCTAACCAGATACCCTTATCTGATCTGGTCCCATTTGCCAGCATATGGCCCATATACCTCTAAACCCTTCCTATTCATGTACTCATCCAGATGCCTTTTAAATGTTGTAATTGTATTTGCCTCCGCCACTTCCTCTGGCAACTCATTCCATGCATGCACCACCCTGTGTGTGAAAAAGTTGCCCCTTTTAATCTTCCCCTCTTGCCTTAAACCCATGTCTTCTAATTTTGGACTACTCTGGGAAAAAGAACCCTGGCTATTTACCCTATTGATGCCCTTTGTGATTTTGTAAACCTCTATAAGGTCACCCCTCAGCCTCCAACGCTCTAGGGAAAAAAGTCCCAGCCTATTCAGCCTCTCCTTATATCTCAAACCCTCCAATCCTGACAACATCATTATACCTCTTATCTGAACCCTTTCAAGTTTAACAACATCTTCCCTATAGCATGGAGACCATAACTGAACACAGTATTCTAAAAGTGGCCTCACCAAAGTCCTATAAAGCCACAACATGACATCCGAACTCTTATTCTGGATTAGTGGTGCTGGAAGAGCACAGCAGTTCAGGCAGCATCCGAGGATCCTAACTCTTATCCTCAATGCACTGTCTAATGAAGGCAAATGCGTCAAATGCCTTCTTCATCAGCCTCAGTGAGCTGAATGAGAAGCAATTATTTCAGTCATTTTGTAATTGTGTTCTCCTTTTCAAAGAGGGTCATTAGTTTTTATTTCTGAATATTCATCAAAACAGGTAGGATCAATGTTAACTTGACATCCTGTTGAAAGGATAGCCCCTCTGATATTACAGTACTGCCTCACATACGCACTAGTGTATCAACCAATTTGTGTAAAATATAAACAAACATGAGAACCACATGTTGTTCCAAAACTCCCAAACATAGATTATGCTCAATAAAATAGGAATTACTAAATACAATTTCAAATACAAATTCTTAAGCAAAGATTTAAGAAAGAATCGATGGCTGCAGATATCCTAATCATATTCAACCTTGCATCCAGTAAAAACAGCTACCAGACAACAAGAATCTAATAATATGTCAACACAAATTCTTACATGTTAACTTCCCAATGAAAGACAGAAGGTTACTATCTTGTTGTGAGAAAGGTAAGAACAGTTGCATGTCACCAGATAGTCATAAATAGTAATCTGATGTTTTGCTTTCCTTTCTAACTTTGAATTGTATGAAACGGCAATATAGATTAGGAGGCTCTTTGCAGGCCTCATGTTATATTTTAACATATTTATTCAAAACGTCTCAAAGCAAATTATTGAACCATTTGTTACATTACTAGTCTATAGCTTCTTGTGTTATCTGAACAACAATTAATGAATTAGTCTTTTGAGAATGTAGAACTTGAGTATTGCTGAAAATGCCACATTTTGTCAAAATTTTTCTTCTTGTGCTCCTCAACATGATTTGCAAGAAATACTGAAGAAAGGAAAAAACAATACTTATACTGTATGAGAGGAGAATGTTGATTGGTTGACAAGTGGTCTCTGATTGATGTTGGTGTTGCCATGAAGAATACACAAGTTAATGATAATTGATATTTAATTGCCAAGCTTAGTTCAATTATTCAACTAACTAGGTTGGCTTTGGTCAAGATATTGTCATAAGAAATGAACAACAGAATGGCGGTCACCTATCCTGTTGACTTGAAATGGGCTCAGTTTGTGTATAAATACTTTCTCTCTGCAAAAGACAAAACCTTATGTACATGGTTTCCTGTACACTCACTAGATTTTTATTCAAGGTTCTGAGGTAAAGTTCTGGGCATCTTGGTTTGAGTCCCACCACAGTAGATGGTAGAATGCGAATTCAATAAAAATCTGCATCTGAGGGTCCGATGTTAACCACAAAATCATTCTCAATTGTAAAAAAACAATTGGTTCACAAATGCCCTCTGGGGAAGGAAATTGCCATCCTTACTCAGTCTGGCCCTCATGTGATTGGAGACCCACAACAATGCAGTTGACACTCAACCACCCTCTGGGCAATTAGGGATGGACAATGTTGTTGGCTTAGGCAGTGACACCAGTGAATGATTTTTTAAAAACCCCAAATCACCGAAATGTGAACTGGACTAACAACATTAATGTCAGCATAGTTATTCACACAACTGAGACTACTTAGCAAATGTTATACAATGACAGAATCACACTAATGTTAGGCATGAACCATTTTGTGAACTTAGCAAATGTTAGCAGGTTGGGTACAAATAGCCTGTTGCAAACAGCTGAAGAGATGAGCTGATTGATATGATCCATCAATTTTGGGGATGTTTGGCCTGCATCACATTGACACTGAACTACATCTACCTTGTTACTCATTTGTATAATGGGCAGAAAGCCTTTAATTTTTATCTTTTGGACTTTATGGTCATACCAAAAAACCATATTGCTTCAGCTGTATGCAAAAAGCAAGTTACAGACAGCACTCAGCTAGCCCATGCTTGCACTTGATTGTGTGATTGCTTGCCTTAATGTTTAAACAAAGCTTGGGAGTTAACTGCCAGTCTTTATTAACTGGTACATTTTCAATAGCAGTACCTCCAACAGTTCGAGTCCACTTACCACCCTATCATCACTCACCTCTCGTACAGCTTGGATGTTATTTTTTCTTTACTTTGGTGTTTCTTGTGAACTGTCCTGATGAATGCAAGCTGAAAAGTTTTGAACAAGTATATCATTTTTCAGCAGTTAATGAATTCTTATTTATTTTGTCTATTGAAATAAAAGTACTCTGTAAACTAATTAAAACATTGCTACAGTTAAAACATGTAATCCCCACAAGTTCAGTTACATAACCATCTTATGTAAAGGTATTGTGTTCAAATCAAGGGTTGTTATAATACCAGAATATGTTACTCACGGCTTTGAAATTCATTGTCCACAATGTTTTACACACATCTCTGATTCAATGATGCAGAATCTTTTTTATTTAAATGAATGCAATAAAAAGAAAACATCACAATTATTTTCTTAAACTTTGATCTGCATGACAATCTGGGATAATTCCATAATAATAAACCATTCTATTTAAATCATCAACACACAGTCACAGAGTCATACAGCACAGAAACAAGCCCTTCGATCCAACTAGTCCATGCCAAACATAATCCCAAATTTATCTGGCCCCACCTGCCTGCACCTGGCTCATATTCCACCAAACCTTTCCTATTTATGCATCTATCCAAATGACTTTTAAGCATTGTAATTGTACCCACATCAACCACTTTCTTAGGAAGTTCATTTTATACATGCAGTCCCTGTGTAAAATATTTGCCTCTTATGTCTTTTTAAAATCTCTCTTCTCTCATCTTAAAAATGTGCCCCCGGTCTTGAAATCCCCCATCCTAGGTAAAAAACAACTACCATTAACGATATCTACACTTCTCATTATTTTATAAACTTCTATCAGATCGCCTATCAACCTCCTATGCTCCAGTGAGAAAATTCCCAGCCTATCCAGCCTTTCTTTGGAGCTCAAACCTTCCATATCCGGCAACATCCTGGTTAATCTCTTCTGAACTCTCTCCAGCTTGACAATATCCTTCCTATAACTGGGCAACCAAAACTGGACACAGTATTCCAGAAGAGGCCTCACCAATGTCCTGTTCAACCTCAACATGACTTCCCAGCTCCTCTACTCAAAGGACTGAGTAATGAAGGCAAATATAATAAATGTCTTTTTAACCACCCTTTCTATATGTGAAGCAAACTTCAAAGAACTATGTACCTGCACCCTAGGTCCCTCTGTTCTACAACACTACCCTAGGCCCTACCATTAATTGTATGAGCCCTATCCTTCTTTGTTGTACCAAAATGCAATACAGGTACACAATCCCTTATCCAAAACCCTCAGGACCAGCTGGTTTTCAGAGTTCACAAATTTTCGGATTTCAAAATAAGTAACAGTTTAACATTGAAAAGTTTAAAAATCTTACTGAACAGCAAATGCACCTGTGAGTACTACAGGCCCTGAGACAGAATTAATGCCTGCCAATGCTGTGTCATGCCCCCAGCGTGACACGTGGGTCAAGTGGATGTGGGAGTTGGGTTAACTGTTTGCATGCCAAACAACCTTGTTAATAAGAAGAAAACTTCACAAGAAAAAAACTTCAGATTTCGGAGCTTTTTGGATTTCGGGATTTCAGATAAAGGATTGTGTACCTGTACCTTGCATTTATCTGGATTTATCCGGATTGAACACCATCTGCCATTTTTCAGCCCATCAATGTGATCTTTCCTTTCTTATTTGTAATTTCTATGCATATATATTCACTGGATGACTTTTCAGAAATATTTTCCCTAGTTACAGCAGTAATGTATTCCTTAATCAAAAATGCCACATCCCCTCCTTTCTTGCCTCCTTTTCTATCCTTCCTACAGCATCTAAAACCCAGAACATTGAGCTACCAGTCTTGTCATGTGGTAAATCAAAAGCAATCTTAGTTAATATATTTTTATTATTTGCATATGGTTGTCAGAGAGATTTCAATTGCAAATTTTTGTGCTATTCAAGGTGAGGAATGTCAATAGTCAAAAATGATGCATGGTGGGCAACAAGCATCACTGGTAGGTCAAGCTTGGTAGAACTAATCAGACAGCAAAGTTTGCTTCTTCACTTTTACAGATACCTCAGCTCAAATTTAGAATAGAATCCTTACAGTGTAGAAACAGGCCCTTCAGCCCAACAAGTCCACACTGACCCTCTGAAGAGTACTCCATCCAAACCACTGCCCTACCCTATTACTCTACATTTGCCTCTAACGAACACATCCCTGAACACTATGGCAATTTAACATGGCCAATTCACCTAACCTGCACATCATTGGACTGTGGGAGGAAACCAGGGTACCTGGAGGAAATCTATAAACATGGGAAGAATGTGCAAACTCCCCACGGATGGTCACCCGAGGCTGGAATCAAACCTGGGTCCCTGACGCGGTGAAGAAGCAGTGCTAACCATCGAGTCACTGTACTGCCCTATTCAAAAGACTAATAATTACTTCAGCAATGGTGAGCAATTCATGTCCCATACAAATTATGTTTTAACGATGAGGTGACCATCTTACAATAATGCAAAATAAATTCTGTGGTGCGTCTCCATACCCAATTTTAATGTTGAATATAGAAACCGGGTTTTGCAGTTCATTGTATGTGCTCTGTCATTCAATGTGATCATGAGGGAAAGTGAGGACTGCAGATGTTGGAGATCAGAGCTGAAAATGTGTTGCTGGAAAAGTGCAGCAGGTATCCAAGGAACAGGAGAATCGACGTTTCAGGCATCAGCCCTTCTTCAGGAATCATGAGGGAATCCAAGTTCAGATATTGATGTTAGCCCCATATCTCTTAATGTATTTGGTTAACAAAGTGTATCAGTTACAGATTGAAAACTAATGATTGATCTGCATCAACTGCAATTCTCAGAAATGAATTTTTAAACTCCTACCAGTCTTTGCATATAGAAATCTTTCGGAATTTCACAAATGAAAGACTTGGCTCTAATGTTTTGACCATACCCTCACCCTAGACAACCCAACTGGTGGAAATCACACCTCTAAATCTATCTTATCTGTTCCCCTTCATAACTTGAAAACTTTGATAAATCATCCCTTAACCTTCTCATTTCCAGGAAATATAGAGGAAATTCATAGGAAACTTGCCCTAGTTGTTTAACTTGTCCTCAGAACTTAACCCTTCAGATCTAGCTATCATTTAAGTAATTCTATGTTGCCTCCAACTCAGCACTGCCCTCTTGCACTGTCCTATTTGTCCATCTTCCTTCCCAACTATCTGCTCTACCATCCACTCTTACCTATCACACTTGGCCCCCCCCCACCTTCACCCACCTATCGCATCCCAACCCTCTCCCATTTATCTACCAGCCCCCTTGGGCTCCCCCACATTCCTGATGAAGAGCTTACACTCAAAATGTTGAGTCTCCTGCTCCTCGGATGCTGCCTCTAAGGCTGGGCTTTTCCAATGCCACATTTTTTGATTATGTTGCCTTCCCACCAAGGCCAAATATCTTTCCTAAGATCCAAGCTATTCACAGTACTGCAAGAATCAATTTGCAGAGTTGAAGTATGACATTCACTCCTTGTATTCTGTTTCTCCTGATAAAAAGGTACACATTACATCATTCTTCTTGATTACTTTCTGTACTTACTCAGGAAAAAATAAATGATCTGTGTACCTAGACTCCCAAACCTTTTTGGTGCTTCCCTGTTTCCAGCATTTTAGACAGTTAACATATATACTGTTCTTTACTTTTAAGTCCTTAAGTGGATGACTTCAAATTTGCTTAATTGAAATTTATTTTCCACCATTTTGCTTATTCACCTAATCTAGTAATAGCCTTTTAATCTGCACTTTGATCAACACTGCCTACAGTATCATCTATCGTTGTCTCATTGGCAAATGTAGCCATTTAGCTCTTTGCTGCCTTCTAAGTTGTTGATCAATAGTTATGGCCACAGCACTGATCCCATAGGCACATCATGCCAATAGGATAGAATATCTGTCTATTATCAGCACTGTCTGGCATCTAACTCGCCAGTTTTCTAACCAGGCTATTAATTTGTGTTTAATTCTATCAGCATCAACTTTACATAACAGTCTAATGAAGGACTTATCACCCTTGAGGACATTCAAATAAATAGTATCCATCAACATTCCCCAGTTAAATATTGCAGTCATGCCCTGGGAACTTTTATTTTGATTTAAAAATACAATCATTTCATAGGCTGGAGATAAATCTCAGAGAACTAATTTAAAAGTCCTTGATGATATCAAGCTTTTTGTGGTTGGATGGATCCAAAGTCATAAAATAAAATCAGATTAATTTCACAATGATACATTGATCATAGTGGCAAGTTTGTTAGTAATTAGTTGATGAGGCAGCAGAGGAAATAAATTAAGAAGCTAATACATTAGAAGTAGAAGCAGGATATGTGATTCAGCCTTTTCAGTCTGCTTCACCATTCAACAAACTCATGGCTGATCTTCATCAACTCCAACTCCACCTTCCATACTCTTCTAAATTCTTTGAGTATCCAAAACAAAAATCTGTCAATCTGTCTGGTTTATACTCAATGATGGAGAATCCACAGCACTATAGGAAAGATAATTCCAATCCTTTGAAGAAAGTTTCCTCTATGTCAGTCCTAAATTGTGAAGTCCTTATTTTGAGACTGTGACTCCCTAGTTTTAGATTCTACTGTCCAGAGGGACATTTACCCAACCTGCCATGCCCTTTTATAATGTTCATTTAAACTCAAGGGATTAAACACCTTGAATACTCACTATTTCAGTTCTAGTAAAATCTCAATCTTGGATTCATTATTTTCTTAAAGTTTACTTGAAAGAACCAAAAGTTTCTCAAACAAAAGATATTGCATTAGCTGGTTATTTGAGATATAACTCTGACCTGAAGTTGAGAACATCCTTAACTGAAAGGAACAGTGACTGTAAATTTTCTGCAGTTGGATGTAAGAAATATTCTCAAAACAATGTAATAAACAGATTAAATGCTTGTATAGAGAATAAATCACTGCTTGTGACAGGATATGCTGTTTACATTAACCTGAGAAGCATATTTGTGTGTTGCTAAATGTGAGGGCAAGAAAATCATAGAAACATAAAATCTTACAGCACAAAATGAAACCTTTTGATCATTCATGCCAATGCTGGCTTTATGAAAGTACAATCATGCTGCCTTTTGAATGTTTGCTTTTTTGCCACAATACTGGGGATTTTGCATTCCCAAGTACTCTTTCAACTCCTGTTTAAATTATTTATGGAAATCACTTCCTCTACTGTTTCAAATTGAGGATCTAAACCATTACAACTCTAAGAATCACAGAATCCCTACAGATAGTCGCCATTCAGTCCATCAAGTCTGCACCAACCCTCTGAAGAGCGCCCATCCTTTCACACCTGGGGTGAACACACAAACTCCACGTAGTCAGTCATCCAAGGCTGGAATTGAACCTAGGTCCGTGGCACTTTGAGGCAGCAGTACTAACCACAGAGCCACCATAGTGAAAATATTCCTTTATATCTCACTTCTAGATCTTTTCTCGAATTATATTGAACCTATCACCTCTAGCCACTGGTCTATTTGACTGAAGGGAATACCTTTTCTCCAATTGACTATACATGCTTGGAAACTTCCATTAGCTCACATTTGGATCTCCTCTGCTCCAAGGAGAACCTGACCTCTCATTGCTTAAGTCTCACATTGTTAATATGTTTGCAAATGCCCACACTACCTTTCTAATGTCCTTCCATCTTTCTGGAAATGTGATCTCCAGAATATTCCCCAATACTGCAATTGAGACATAATTGGTGATTTATAATGTTCTAGCTTAACTTTCTTGCCTTTAGATTCTATTTCTCTACTCATAAAGTTAAACAACCACCTTATTAATGCCCTCATATATATGGACACCAATCTGATCATTGACACTTCTCAAAATCATACCCTTCATACCAGTGCATCTTTCAAAGTTACACCCCCGAAATGCATCATTTCACATTTTACACACTGAACTTCACCTGCCATGCTTCTGCTCATTTCCCACAACCTATGATCTCTTGCACAGCAATCAGAACAGGTGAATTTTAGCTTTATATGTTCACAAAATGTTTTATTCAAGTTTAAATTGATTCAAGTGTTCAATTCAATGTTGCCTTCCATTCTTTTCACATAACCTTTTTTCTCCCATATTAACTTTTACAATTCTGATAATAAATCTGAATTATGTTGTGATCACTTTTAATTAGATGAGCTCCAATTATAAATCCTAAGCTAATGACTTGGATGAGGAAACGCAAAGTACTGTAGCCAAGTTTGCAGTTGACACAAAAATAGGTGGGAAGGCAAATGGTGAGAATGACAGAAAGAATCTGGAGAGGGATATGAACAGGTTAAGGCAAAAACTTGGCAGATAAAATATAATACGGGAAAATGTGAGGTTAAGCACTTTGGGAGGAAGCGTTGAGGAGCAGAATATTAGTTTACTCAAGAAAGACTGTAGAAAGCTGCAGCACAGAGGGATTTGAGATTCCTTCCACATATATAACAAAATGCTAACACCGACGTTTAGCAGGTAGTAGAGAAGGCAAATGGACTATTGGTCTTTATTTCCAAGGGAGTATAGTTTCAAAATAGGAAGGTCTTGCTAAACCTACACAAGACATTAGTCAGCCTAGTCAGAATACCATGAGCAGTTTTATCAAAATGAAGACACACTGAGTTTGGATACACCCCAGAGAAGGGGTCATCAGTTTGGATCCTGGCTAGGGGAGGATTGTTTTATGAGGAGAGGTTGAATAATTTGAACTTTAACTCAATGGAATTTAGATGAATGAGAAGTGACCTTATTGAAACTGGAATTTAATCAAACTGTGGAATTGTTTTTATTTAACCACAGAGAACTGTAGATGCTTGGTCAGTAGTTATGTTCAAGGCTGAGACAGACTTTTAATTAGTAAGGGAATCAAGGAAGTAGATCAGCTTTGATCCCATTTAATGGCAGAGCAGACTCAATGGGCTGAAAGGCTTGCTGCACCTGTGTCTTATGGCCTTACGGTAACATATTCCACTTACTCAACTTCATTCCCTCGGGTAAGTAAGGACTGCAGATGCTGGAGATCAGAGTCAAAGAGTCAAACCAGAACTGTTTGGCATGGAGTCTCATGATCAGAGATCTGAAATTGTTCATCCAAATGCTTAGCATGATGCTTTTCCTTCCGCAAATTTTATGATAGCATTTTAAATTGTCCCATATCACTACTCCTGTTATTATAATATCACTCTGTCCACTCTTGTTGTTCCGCTCTTCATACTTACCTTCTCTACCCTCGCTCTCCCTGCTCTTATTCTCACCACTCTCACTATCTGTCTGTCCACACTCATTCTCGCCACTCTCTGTCCACACTCACTCGCACAGTCTCTCTGTCCACACTCACTCTCACCACTCTCATGGTCTCTCTGTCCACACTCACTCTCATGGTCTCTCTGTCCACATTCACTCTCACAGTCTCTCTGTCCACACTCACTCCCATTGTCCCTCTGTCCACACTCACTCGCTCAGTCTCTGTGTCCACACTCACTCTCACGGTCTCTCTGTCCACACTCACTCACACTCACACTGCAAGTGCTTAACCTCACACTTTCCCGTATTATAGTTTATCTGCCAAGTTTTTGCCTTAACCTGTTCATATCCCTCTTCAGATTCTTTCTGTCATTCTCACCATTTGCCTTGCCACTATTTTTGGGTCAACAGCAAACTTGGCTACAGTACTTTACACATCCAAGTCATTAGCTTAGGATTTATAATTGGAGCTCATCTAATTAATAGTGATCACAACATAATTCAGATTTATTATCAGAAATGGGAGATAAAAAGATTATGTGAAAAGAATGGAAGGCAACATTGAATTGAACACTTGAATCAATTTAAACTTGAATAAAACATTTTGTGAACATATAAAGCTAAAATTCACCCGTTCTGATTGCTGTGCAAGAGATCATAGAATCTCAAATCCTTCTCACTGCCTCTCCGTCCACGCTCACTCTCACTGTCTCTCCGTCCACGCTCACTCTCACTGCCTCTCCGTCCACGCTCACTCTCTCTGTCTCTCCGTCCACGCTCACTCTCACTGCCTCTCCGTCCACGCTCACTCTCTCTGTCTCTCCGTCCACGCTCACTCTCACTGCCTCTCCGTCCACGCTCACTCTCACTGTCTCTCTGTCCACGCTCACTCTCACTGTCTCTCCGTCCACGCTCACTCTCACTGTCTCTCTGTCCACACTCACTCTCACTGCCTCTCCGTCCACGCTCACTCTCACTGCCTCTCCGTCCACGCTCACTCTCACTGTCTCTCCGTCCACGCTCACTCTCACTGCCTCTCCGTCCACGCTCACTCTCTCTGTCTCTCCGTCCACGCTCACTCTCACTGCCTCTCTGTCCACGCTCACTCTCACTGCCTCTCCGTCCACGCTCACTCTCACTGTCTCTCCGTCCACGCTCACTCTCACTGCCTCTCCGTCCACGCTCACTCTCTCTGTCTCTCCGTCCACGCTCACTCTCTCTGTCTCTCCGTCCACGCTCACTCTCACTGCCTCTCCGTCCACGCTCACTCTCACTGCCTCTCCGTCCACGCTCACTCTCTCTGTCTCTCCGTCCACGCTCACTCTCACTGCCTCTCCGTCCACGCTCACTCTCTCTGTCTCTCCGTCCACGCTCACTCTCACTGCCTCTCTGTCCACGCTCACTCTCACTGCCTCTCCGTCCACGCTCACTCTCTCTGTCTCTCCGTCCACGCTCACTCTCTCTGTCTCTCCGTCCACGCTCACTCTCACTGCCTCTCCGTCCACGCTCACTCTCACTGCCTCTCCGTCCACGCTCACTCTCACTGCCTCTCCGTCCACGCTCACTCTCTCTGTCTCTCCGTCCACGCTCACTCTCTCTGTCTCTCCGTCCACGCTCACTCTCACTGCCTCTCCGTCCACGCTCACTCTCTCTGTCTCTCCGTCCACGCTCACTCTCTCTGTCTCTCCGTCCACGCTCACTCTCACTGCCTCTCCGTCCACGCTCACTCTCTCTGTCTCTCCGTCCACGCTCACTCTCACTGCCTCTCCGTCCACGCTCACTCTCTCTGTCTCTCCGTCCACGCTCACTCTCTCTGTCTCTCCGTCCACGCTCACTCTCACTGTCTCTCTGTCCACGCTCACTCTCACTGCCTCTCCGTCCACGCTCACTCTCTCTGTCTCTCCGTCCACGCTCACTCTCTCTGCCTCTCCGTCCACGCTCACTCTCTCTGCCTCTCCGTCCACGCTCACTCTCTCTGTCTCTCCGTCCACGCTCACTCTCACTGTCTCTCCGTCCACGCTCACTCTCACTGCCTCTCCGTCCACGCTCACTCTCACTGTCTCTCCGTCCACGCTCACTCTCACTGCCTCTCCGTCCACGCTCACTCTCACTGCCTCTCCGTCCACGCTCACTCTCACTGCCTCTCCGTCCACGCTCACTCTCTCTGTCTCTCCGTCCACGCTCACTCTCACTGCCTCTCCGTCCACGCTCACTCTCACTGCCTCTCCGTCCACGCTCACTCTCTCTGTCTCTCCGTCCACGCTCACTCTCACTGCCTCTCCGTCCACGCTCACTCTCTCTGTCTCTCCGTCCACGCTCACTCTCTCTGCCTCTCCGTCCACGCTCACTCTCTCTGCCTCTCCGTCCACGCTCACTCTCTCTGTCTCTCCGTCCACGCTCACTCTCACTGTCTCTCTGTCCACGCTCACTCTCTCTGTCTCTCCGTCCACGCTCACTCTCACTGTCTCTCCGTCCACGGTCACTCTCACTGTCTCTCCGTCCACGCTCACTCTCTCTGTCTCTCCGTCCACGCTCACTCTCACTGTCTCTCCGTCCACGCTCACTCTCACTGCCTCTCCGTCCACGCTCGCTCTCACTGTCTCTCCGTCCACGCTCACTCTCACTGTCTCTCCGTCCACGGTCACTCTCTCTGTCTCTCCGTCCACGGTCACTCTCACTGTCTCTCCGTCCACGCTCACTCTCTCTGTCTCTCCGTCCACGCTCACTCTCACTGTCTCTCCGTCCACGCTCACTCTCACTGCCTCTCCGTCCACGCTCACTCTCACTGTCTCTCTGTCCACGCTCACTCCCACAGTCTCTCTGTCCACACTCACTCTCACTGCCTCTCCGTCCACGCTCACTCTCACTGTCTCTCTGTCCACACTCACTCTCACTGTCTCTCTGTCCACGCTCACTCCCACAGTCTCTCTGTCCACACTCACTCCCACTGTCTCTCTGTCCACACTCACTCTCACTGCCTCTCCGTCCACGCTCACTCTCACTGTCTCTCTGTCCACATTCATTCCATACTCACTCCCTCCAATCTCACTGTCTCTGTCCATTCTCACTGACTCACTCCATCTCCCTCTTTCTATTATCACCATTTCCACATTCACCCTCTCACATCTCATTTTCTGCACATTCACTGTCTCTCTTCACTCTCTCTACTTTCGCCCTCTCCATTTTCACTTGCTCCCTGCTCTCTTTTCGTCGTATCGCCGATGCTGTCCGCCCTCACTGTCGCTCTCCAATCCTGATGAAGGGTTTATACCAAAATGTCGATTCTCCTGCTCCTTGAATGCTGCCTGACCTGCTGTGCTTTTCCAGCACCACACTCTCGACTCCAATCTCCAATCTCACTCTCTCCACACTTACTGTCTCACTACGCTCTGTGGGGTTATCCTTGCCATCCTTCTTGAAAAATGGTGCCACATTAGCTGTTCTCCAATCCTCTGGCACTTATTCTGTGGCCAGAGAGGATTTGTACATTAATGTCAGGGCCCATTTAATCTCCTCCCTTACATCCCACCTTGGACCTGCTGAACATGTGATTCCCTGAGAAATATGCCCCGCAGCACAATTGAATTAGTAGTGAATGGACAAGTGGAAGGCTGCAAAATAAAATTCATCCTGAGCCATGATGGACAGCACTATGAAGCACTATTATTTTAGTAGGTTTTAAATGCAAATGAGAAAATTCTGCTCTCACTGTTTCTCTCTGCTCCCACTGACACTCTTCACTGTCAAGGACACCCTCCACTCTCAGAGTCTGTCTCTACTCTCACTGGCCCTCACCACTCTCACTGACATTTGCTCCATCCATTGTATGTTTCCACTCTATCTGGCACTCTCCACTCCCGCTGACACTTCAATCTTCAGGCTCACTGACACACTCTACTCTCACTGACCCCCTCCATGCTCACCATTCTCGTGACTCTCAATAGCACCCTCTATTGCCAATGCCACTCTCTCCATTCACTATCACTCCACTCCTCCTGTCCCTTTCATCCTACTGTCTTTCGCCAGTCTCACTGTCGCACTTCACACTCACTGAGACTCTGTACCCACGCTGACATATTCCATTCTCATTAGGCAAAAGTGAGGACTGCAGATGCTGGAAACCGGAGTTTAGATCAGAGTGGTGCTGGAAAAGCACAGCAGGTCAGGCAGCATCCGAGGAGCAGGAAAATCGATGTTTCGGGCAAAAGCCCTTCATCAGGAATAAAGGCAGGAAACCTCTAGGGTGGAGAAATAAATGGGGGGGTTGGGGCTGGGGAGAAGGTAGCAAAGAGTACAATAGGTGAATGAGGGTGGGGATGGAGGTGATAGGTCAGAGAGGAGGGTGGGGGAAGGAAGCAAAGAGTACAATAGGTGAATGAGGGTGGGGATGGAGGTGATAGGTCAGAGAGGAGGGTAGGGAAGGTAGCAAAGAGTACAATAGGTGAATGGGGGTGGGTATGGAGGTGATAGGTCAGAGAGGAGGGTGGTGGAAGGAAGCAAAGAGTACAATAGGTGTGTCTGCCTCCACTCTCATTTTCTCCCTTCACTCTCCCTGTATCTCCATGCACTCTCTTGACTCACACTAAAACGGCATCCAGTTCTTTCATTATTATTTAGTGCCTTTGCATTGTTTCACTTCAGTCTTGCATTACAGACTGTCACTGACACTCTGCTAAAAGCTTTTCCAGTGTTATTTAGCTTATCAGGCTCACTCACTCCCCTCTTTCTGACTTACACAGACTCCCTCAGGCATGTTCAGTCTGCACTTTAAAGATTAATGTTTAATATCTTTTCCAACATTAAGTAGGGAATAACTCAATTGTAAAAGTAATGTTCTCTCCTTCAGTCAGAAAGTAACTGAATTAGAATAGTCAAATGTTGTTGTATCTGGGCTCACTGTTGGCAGATTTCACTATGTAATACCATCCATTTACAATTAAAGGCTTGTGTCAAATAAATCACATATGTTTCCAGATGATGTGCATTTTTAATTCATATGGACCAGAATGAGATATTTGCTTGATAAATTCTTTGAGACCATAGAATAGATTTTCTTTGGCATTTGTCCAAGATTCACTGGTGTTAAGAAGAATGAGAGGTGATCTCACTGAATTAAATTTCTGAAGGGGTTTTCCAGGAAAAATACTGATTAATTGTTTTTGCTTTGCACTGGTTAGGGAATTTATAATGAGGGCCCTGTCTCAGAATAAGATATTTTTCCACACTTACTAAAATATAGAAAAATATCTTCCTTCAAAAGTTTGTGAATATTAGGAATCCCACCTACAGAAGGTTGTAAATGCATTGAGCATATTTAAAAGTTGAGTTGGACAGATTTTGGGTCTCTTTGGGGATCAAAGGATGCAAAGAGCTGCCAAACAGTGGAATTGAGCAGAAATGCAACTATTATCAAATTAGATGATTCAGCAGACTCAAGGGCATACTCCAACTCCTTTTTCTTATCTTCATATGGTTTCCCTGGTGGGAGACAGAGAACAGTAAGACACAGAAGTTTTATATCAGCTCTCACTTTCAATTATATTGTTCTATGATTTCCTGAGAGTTACTAAACAAGCGTGATACTGGGTCTGTGCCTTGTTAAATATTTTTAGTGAATAGTTAGGAGCATTCCATATTAAGAGAGGAATTACTGGGAAAGAAAGAAGGAGGTCTATTTCTACTTAATTTGCTGTATATCCTCCTGGTAGTCTTTAGATGCAACAATACTGTTGAGTGATTACTTGAACTAATCTTGATCAATTAGTTGGCAGTAAATTTCACAGAAAAGATGAGCAAAATCTTTTACTTTTATGTTTTAATTCACTTGAAATCTGATTGACGGTCTGAAGAGAGTCAGGTCTCTATTTAATTGCAGAAACAGCTTGATGAGATGAAGGAACCAGACAGCTTAACTTTGGGCCTTTCTTTTCCACTCAGCTCAGGATTGCCTGGTGAATGTGGGACCATTTGGACTGAATCAGAAGGTCACAGTGTCAGGATTGTCCAGAGAGGAAATTCTAGCCATTTAGGGACTGATTGACATTAATTATGATTTTTTTTTAAATCTAGAAAACATAGCACTTTTCAACTTTACTAATTCTAAGCCAGAGGTTCCAGGTTCAAGTCCCTGTCCAGGAAATGGCAAGGAAGTGCATTCATAATGTGGCCAAACAGGTGGAATATAAATGTATATGTCCTATAAAATGTAACTTCTTCTAACAGACACCAATGACAGGTTAACAGCTGGAAAATTATTTGTCCGACCACGCGATGGAAGGAAACTGGGGCCTGTACTATCATTATCATTAGGTCCGACAGCTTAGATTGCATGCAGATGTGCATGTTGCATAGCAACCTGGACTTCTTGGGCAGCCTGATGGCTATTTCAGCTTGAATCAGACCGGTGCCAACAGCATGGAGCTTGATGACCATGCCAGCTGGGATGGGTTTGAGAGCTGCCTCCTTTGCTCCCCACCCACCACCACCACCATCTTCCCTTCCCTCCCTGACTCTACCCTACTACCTTTCCCTACCTCCCCACCACATTCCAAACTCATCATTACCAACTCCATCTCTCTATCCCTCTTCTGGTCAATGGTCTGAGACTAAACTAATCTTTTCCCAACCTTGTTATTATGTTCAATCCGGAGATAAACTTTTGATTATAAATTGGACCCATCACTCGAATCTTTTCCCAACCTTGTTATTATGTTCAATCCGGAGATAAACTTTTGATTATAAATTGGACCCATCACTCGAATTGTCTATTTTCACCCCTTTCTCCCAATATCACCACTATCTCTGCTAATTTTTTTCCAGAAACCTTCAATTATGATGTAGTTACTTCTAGACTTGACTATTCCATTGAAATATTCTAGTAGCGCTGACTTGGTCTCCCATTTTCTATCCTCTGTAACCTTGTGACCATCCAAAACTCCGCCACCCATTTCTTAATTTGCATCAGGTCCCATTTGTCTATCTTACCTGCAGCACTACCATCCAGACCCCAAACCCCTAATCAAGTAATATCTTCATGTCCTACTTTTTAAATTGATCCCTGGCCACGACCCTAACTACCTTACTAATCTTCTCCATTCCCAAAACCCTCTCAGGGAACTTCATTTATCTAAGTCTAGTCTTTTCTGCAACCCTGACTTTGAAGCTCCATCGTTGGCAGCTGAATCATTGATTCTTTGACCAAAAGCACTGGAATACACCGCCCACACCTTTCTATTTCATTTTTCTCCTTAAAAACACTTTTTGATTCAGCTTTTGTTTATCTGGCCTCCTCTGTAATATCAAGGCTCAGTGTCATGTTATGTTTTATAACACTCTTGTGAAGTGCATCTAGACATTTCAATACATTAAAGTTACCATATAAGTTGTTGTTGTATGACATAAATATTCCTTTCTATCTGTGCCCCTGTCCCTCAGGAGACAGCTGAAAATCTTCAATGGCTCATATTTTTACTAACTATCCTTTTGAGAACTGAAAAGCTTATCGAGTATAGTGGTAGTTCTGCATTTCCATCTCAGTGAACATCAACATCTTCAAATATTAATATTTATTATTAATATTTAGTGAATTAATTAATTTGTAATGATCTTACTCAATGTTGATAATGCTAGTCAGAAACTATGATAACATTTGGAGATCCCTTGAGAGATTTATGTGATTTTTAGATTCTCTGCATGCTGTAATTGGATGTCAAATCATGAAGAATATTACTTCACCTTCATTATCCAGCTCCTCACATGACTGGCAACAGCTTAGGGGGAAGATTCAAATCAGCTGGAGACAGCACTGCTTCAGCCAATCACCCTGCAACAGTCCATGTGGCAACACCCTGATAAGGGTGCCCCCTGTGGGTATTAGAAGCTACTGAACACATGGTATCATCAGATCACACCCTACCACATGATTTGGCACTCATTTACCAAAGTTAAATGCTGCAGGTCTATCCCATTAGGAAGATCAGCATAAATGTGCTAATACTTGCAAATGAATTTACTGGTCATACTGTATCATGTGTCCTATCCCTCTTCCCTCTACCAGTTTTGCTTGTCCCCCTCGAATTTGATCCAAATTTTCCTGCAAGAGAGGGGTAGATGTCAGTGATGTGCCTGCCACAACAAAATTGGAGGAGGTTTGTGGGAGCAACAAGACATTGGTATGAATTTGGCCACATTGGTCAGTCTATGAGGTGGAGTATCTGTATGTTATGGGAGAAATTAAATACAAGGGAGTGCTGCTTGCTGAATAAAAGGAATATGCTGCATTGGGGACCATGAAAGGTTAGCAGTGTGTTAGTTGGAATGTGATGTAGGGATGCATTCATTAACCTGGAACAGCCATACAAGGACACTTCTTTGCCTTGTTGTGGCTTTTTATTTGTATTCGAACAACAAAAGGCTGGCTGATAGCAACACAATGCTGCTTGGCTCCCTGCTGGCCACGGATGCAGCCAGTACCACAGGATCCCCTTAGATAACTTTATTATCATGTAGATAAAATGATGGTAACAAATTTGTTTGTGCTACTGCCATTGAAACCAATCAAGCAGGTCAAATTCTGACCCCCACGTTCAAAAAAATGGTGCAATCCAATTCTGAATCCAAAAAGAATTAATGATATTTGCTTGATATTAACTACCAAGCAATCACACAAATTATTAAGGCAGATACTTACAACTTGCTGTCAAAAAACAAGCATTAGAAAATTAGAAACTAAAAGTACTTTATCTTTCCATATAAAACAAGCTCATGTAGACATGGTTTACAAAGGTATAACAGGTATAAATATCTGAAATTACTTTGTATAAATATTTTCATATCTCAAAATAGAACAGTCCCATTAGATAGTTCCTTGAAATAGTTAAACATTTCAACATACTCCACAAGGGACGGGTAATGGACACAACAAGTGGAACTGGGAGAAAAAGAATTGGACTGTAGCCAAAAGCAAGATTGAAGACATTCACAAGAAATTGCTTGGAATGTCTCCAGCTGCTTGATCATAACTTAACTGGAAGGTCAGAGGAAACTCCATTTATGCCCTAATCGTTTTCTGCTCAAATCAAACTATTCTTAAAGTCATCCTTCAAATTTGTGTTTCCTCACTCCAGGCAATATTCTGGTTCAGTTGCATTGTACATTTTCTATTTTCTCAACATGCTTCTCATAATATGGAGCCCAGATTTACACATTGCATTGGAATTACAGTCTTACAAAGATTACATGTTTTTTATATATAAGCAGTTGGGTAGCATGGTGGCTCAGTGGTTAGCACTGCTGCCTCACAGCACCAGGGTCCTGGGTTCAATTCCTGCCTGTCTGCATGGAGTTTGCACAGTCTCCCTGTGTCTGTGCGGGTTTGCTCTGGTTTCCTCCCACAGTCCAAAGATGTACAGGTCAGGTGAATTGGCCACGCTAAATTGCCCACAGTGCTGGTCAGGGGTAAATATAGGGAAGGGGAATGGGTTTCTCTTCGGAGGGGCAGTGTGGACTTGTTGCACCGAATGGCCTGTTTCCACATAGTAGATAATCTAATCAAACAGCGTTATATCCCAACTTCTACATATTTGACCACTGAGCTTAGTATTGTGTTGGTTTTTTAAAACATTGTCTTCAGTATTATTGGCTATGCCTCCTATTTTAGTGTTAACTGCAAATTTCAATACCTCTCTTCTATGTAAAGTTATTTATGCAATCCTTGCACCAAAGCAGTCACAGGTCTGAACTATATGAGAAATCACAAACCAGTCTCTACAAAAAGTAGGAATGTAATAGTAAAGCTATATTTTGAGAAGGATAGTGTAGTAATTTTACTGCTTCGAATATAATTTCAAATAGGATATAACCATAAGTTATTATGTACAAAAAGAATGCTAAAAGGCAATGCCAAGATTATTAAACCATATTTTCCTATTATTGGTGTACATTGACTTGCTATATAAATCTAGGACTCTATGTTTGGTTTAAATTTCCAACATTTGTAGGGTTTTCTTCTGCTCACTTATACAGAAGAGTATACTCTGTGTTACCATTAGATGGGAATTTTTTAACTCTTGGTACCTGAATCTATGTATACCAAATAAAGTAAGCAACGTTTGTTTAATTGTTCTGAAGCTAACCATCCAGAAGAGGACTTGAGATTAAAATTTAACCAAATGTATGTAAATAGTGTCAAAAAAGTCATTACAGCTGTGGATGGTAATATTGTCAGATGAGACAGACTGAATAGGATGGAATATTAAACTGTGCACGCATAGACCTTTGGGATGGCTGTGGCACAGCATGTGGCTTTAATTGTACACCAAATTAAGTAGCTGCTTTATTATAACAAAGCTGCATTTGCATATGTCACAACTATGTCCCACATGGGGAAAGGCTGTGGTAAGCAGATGTCCCAAATGATAGAGCACAACTTGCATTATAGAAATCTTAAAGAATGATTGAATATAAATTGGACTCTGTCATACTGCCGTACTTACACTAGGAAAATCGTGAGGGCAGAAGTGGCATGGGTACTTTGTGGTCCAGCTCAGGAAGTGCTTCATGCTGTCAAGAGAACTATAATAGTGGGCAAATGCTGGAAACATCAGGAGGCATCTTATCATGGTGTCAGCCATTGTTTCAGAAACTGGAATGCGCTGAATTCTGGATGGCGACATCATTGCCAAGTCAGGAGCAGCCTGTACCATCCTCCAGAAGGTGGCCAAATAAGCAGGGACCTCTCTAGATCATCTCCCATTTAAGACTGATGAACAAGTTGAACAGGTAGGACAGCAGTTCAGCCAGCATGGTTGGAAGTCTGATTGGCAGCCTTCACTGCGACCACAGTGAGAATGCTGTTGAGGTGAATGGGATGAAATGGAGGATAGGTGAAAGTGAAGGTGAGAAATGAATGGAGGAAATAGCAGCCAGATCTTCATTTCCAGCATTATCTGTGACATCAGTTTCCAGGAGATCCTCATGCAATTGCAAAATGTTTCCTGTGGATATCCTTGACTTGCACCTTCAATATTCAGATTACACATTATTTACATGGTGCTCCTGTTGTGCAATAATCTTCTCTGAACTGATGAGCAGCAGAAACTGTGTGAGGCATCTAACAATCTATAGTCCACAGTAAATACTTGTTAGTTGCTTAAATAAGCAGCAGTCTTTACATCAATGCCCAGCAGCTTGCTATCAATGCACAGAGCTGCCTCTAGGACAAGAGGGAGGAGAAGACAGCACATCAGTATTCCTGTCCAATGTCAATTTGTTCTTCCTTCCTCACCTCCAAGAGCCTGGTACTGTTCCCTCTATCGCTGCACATATGGATGGATGCTGTGCTAAACATGCTCTTTGAACAGCAGGAGGCAATATCCCCATCATGATTTAAACTGATATCTCAAATATCAAGCATCCAACATGCAAGTACAGTCCTTTCACCTTACTTCTGCCTGTGACAATATTGGCGATTTCTTTTTCAAAGTTGCACGGTGAGTTCTTACATGCATTGAGGAAGGCCAGGGGATCTGGTGGGTTAGGGTTAGGGTCTGCAACGCTACTGAGAAAAAGGGACTAACACTGCCAAGAGGTAAATCTCTACCAAGGAGAAGGAGGTAGGGGAGTTGTTGTCCGTAGGTTATTAGACAGCACTCCTTTACCTTCATCTTAATGTGGAACAATGGCTCAGATCACTCAGGATTGACAATATTTGGGCTCTTATGTCTTATGGTCTTATATAATAGTCACAGAACTTTGCCAAGTCTTTCAAGTCCAAGTGAGCTGTTGGTGGCATAAGGATCACAGTGGCATTGAATCTCTACATATTTGGAGTTTGCCACAACAGTGGATGGAATCTCCAACAATCACCCAGGATGCCGTTTATATGCCAGTATAGGGTTTAAAAATGATACCTCCAAACCAGACTATTAAGGGTCAATGGTCAAGGGTTAATTGGACATGACAAAAATACATGAAAATAGGCCTGTTGTAAAAAAACCAGCCTGCTTTGGTTGGGAAGTAACTGCATAACCTTGATTGTCTATGGGAACTATTCTTTTATGTCGTTAACACAGAGTTACCTAGAGATGTTTTCAACTTGTTTTCTGTGCAGTGAAATGTCTGGAAAAATGCTGAAAATACGATGAAATGGCTACACAGCATGTGTCAGGAACTTTGTCCAATCTGTTAAACTTTCCCCATCGGTCCAAATTCATGAGGACCAGTGCCATGGAATCTGAGATAATGCCAGCCATCTAAACCACCTGGTGTGAAGACAAGGCAGTGAGGCTAATTAGTTTGTGTGTGTAGGAAGGAGCTTAAGCTAATAGATTCATTCATTAGTTTATATCATTATTAATTGGATTAAGCTAACAAATTTGCTATGTTTGAACTGCACTGATCTTGTATTCATTTTGATGAGACAGTAAAGAACCCATTCGGTACTTTCAGCCAAACAATACAGTCAGTGATACATTTATGCTGGATTTAGGTGGTATGCCTGTTATAGCTGAATAGCAGAAGGTAGTAGAAATAATAAGAGGTAGGCAAGTTTGGGATCGCTGTATCATTTGAAAGAGTAAGGTAGGAGAACTGAACATTCAGCATGAATCCAGCAATGCCCGGCGCTGCAGCTGGGTGACTGAACCAGGTGTACTTCATTGAGCAGTATAAGAGATTAGTGGTGTCATGGGTGTGAGATGTCATGTCAAGATGGCCTTGATGACCATGTGAAGTTGTTAAACATCTTCTGACACTGCAGCCAGGATCTTTGAGGCCACATTCTGGGTGTTGACCTCTTTTGCTTTCTGCTCTCATTGTCTTCAGAGGTGTCTTCAGAAAGTGATTCTTAAGCGCCTCTTCGTTCTCCATGGAAACATAGTGTTTCTTCTTCCATTCAGCTCCATCACTGAATCTGGATACATCTTTCTGCTCCAGTTCCTAATTTCCTTTCTTTCCATTGTAGCAGTGACACCTTATTCCTCCTTTTATTCAGTGCAGCTTGGAAGATGTGCTAGCTTCATGAACTTCTCCCCCTATTTGTGCAACCAGCCAGCAGTGTGGGTCATGCCTGACTGCTCAGAAAAATTATGGAAGTGAGGAGGCAGTATAATATTTGCATTATCACTGCCTCAGTGGGAATACACATGGACCGATTTCAATGCTGAGTCCTGCGTGCAAAAATGGACCAAGCCCCCAAATGTTTAGCCTTATATATCAAGAAATCTAGCATATAATTTTGAGATTGCCGTGTAGTAAGTTACATCTGTAGGATACACATTGGATAGAATTTGCCCCTCCAAGTAGAATGCAAAAGGTGGAAGCATGTCACAGGAATGCAAAAAATATCAGATGCTCCTCATTAAATCGTCAGACCATTAAAAATAGGAACAGGACTAGGTCATTCAGACTGGCATCTACAGTCATTGTTTTTACCTAGGTCATTCAGACTCTCAATCCTACTCTGACAATCCTCACATCTATTTTCCTGCCATTCCCCTGTAACCCTCAATACCCCTATTGATCAAAATTTTCTCTCCCTCAGCATTAAATATACATGGGGACACTGCTCCCACAGCTCTGTTGTAAGGATTTCCAGGGATTCTCACCTGTCTGAGAATAAATTCCTCCATATCTCAGTCTGAAACTGGTGGCCCTTTATTCAGAGATTGTGCCTTCTGGCCCCAGACTCTCCAACGAAGGGAAATGTCCTCTCAGCATTTACTCTGTCCAGCTCCTTAAGAATCCTCTATGTTTCAATGAGATCACCTAAATTCCAATGAGCAAAGCCTACTTATAAAACAACCCCTATATACCAGGGATCATCCGAGTGAACCTTCTCTGAGCTGCCTCCGATGAAATGGTATGTTTCCTTTAGCAAGGAGACCAAAACTACTCACAGTTCTCCAGATGTGGTCTCACCATCACCTTGCACAGTTGTAGTAAGAACTCCTTACTCTCATACCAAAAAATATTTTTTACAGTTTTCCCCTGAAGTCATAAATAATGATTCTGGAATCTTGCCACTTAGCAGTAACTAACTTATTTCCAAGCATTCACATTTTATTAAAACATCAACTTGCTTTATTTATTTACCAATTCCTATTCTCTTCGCCTTTATCTGGAAAATAGATGTCACAACGTCCTGACATGTAAATCAAAAAGTGACACCTGGTGGCTGTAGCTCACTGAATGCTTGTATTGGCCAGCATCCCAATGCTTCTTCTGAACAACATTCATGCTCTGTAGCTGCCATCCTCCACAACCTATATCCATACAAACCAGCGTTGGCAAGCAATCAGCTTCACCACATCATACCTGCTCTGGGACCAACTCACCACAGCACTTCAACTCTTCAACTTTTTACTTTGCAGCTCAAAAACACCTATGTGTTCATTTCTCAATTGACACAGGGACATACACACATCTCATGCATCTCCATAGGATGCATCTTATGGTTTGCTTACCTGGTACTGACTCACTTTACCACTTAATTGGAGCTGCCAGCTTCTGCATACTTTACCTTGCTTCCTCATCACACATTCCTAACGACAACACTGACTCACAGGCTGCCACCTTCTATGAGACTTGGGTTGCTTTTTGGCACACAAGGCCTTCAGTGCTCAGTTATGAGCTTCTAGTCTGAGGCGTGCATTACTTTTCAAACACAGATGGCAAGGTGGCAACCAGTGATGGGGGAAGCATTGAACTGTCAATCAATCTGTCAAGCAGGAGGTGCACATGTCACTGTGTGACACAGTACTATGTCAGTGTGACATCTGTAGCATATGCCAGCAGTTTAAGCATATTTAATGTGTTGCCACGTTAAGTAATTGGCCATGTGTGAAAGTCAAAGCAGAGCAGTTCTCAGTAGAGTGAAAGGCAACTACAGTCAGTTAAGGGCACCAATGCAGTCAGCCAAAAGGCTTATCTGATTCTAGTCCGGGTGGTTAGCCATAACTGTCCAAGTGCTTGGTCCTCCCAAAGTGCAGGAATCTCTGTCTTCAATCCACATATTGGGCCACAATCAGGTGAAGTACAAGAAGAATGGGGATTACAGGTAAGTCAGTCAGGCTGCAGTCGAGCCATCAGTCTGGGAGGTAGGTCATAGGGTAAAAACAATGACTGCAGATGCTGGAAACCAGATTCTGGATTAGTGGTGCGAGAAGAGCACAGCAGTTCAGGCAGCATCCAAGGAGCAGTAAAGCTAGGTAAAAACAATGAGTGCAGATGCTGGAAACCAGGGCTACCTGATGAAGGGTTTTTGCCCAAAACATCGATTTTACTGCTCCTCGGATGCTGTCGGAACTGCTGTGCTCTTCCAGCACCACTAATCCAGAGGTAGGTCATAGGTCATACCTGGGGAGTTCGGTCAATGGTGGCCAGTGGAGAGCATTCCATGGAATCCTGGGGAAAGCAGGCAACTGAAGATGGGCTTCATTGCACTGAGTTACTGAGAAAATGCTGACAGAGTTAGTGGGCAACTGTAGATAGTCGGATGAAACCTCAGTGACCGGAAGCAGATTTATAGTTCAAAAAAGTGGCAGTAGTGATTATAACAAGATCAACCAGGTGGACCTCAGAATAGCAGTTCCCTGACTGGACCAGACTAACAGCCCTGGTAAGGGAGCCCTGGCTGATAGATAAAAACAAGAATGTCAGAGGTTGTGTTCACTTGGAGCTGGGTCTGAGGAAGCTGGAGCAGTATCATGGACCTCTACTCGTAAATAAAGTCCAACTTGGTAACAGGATACTGGCCTCTGAGGAATTATTTCAGTCGGTTGGTTGAAACAAATCACAATTGCACTGACCTCTACATTTGGAAGATGTAGGACAAACAAGGACATAAGAGAATGTCCAAACCTATGAGCTCAGGCATAAAGGGGGAACATGAATAGTTACACAAAGGAGCTCAAAAGAAATGAGAAAGAGACTGAAAAGGCATTGGGTCTATAGAGACAGAAGTCGAAAAAGGAATACAAAAGCTGGGGGAAACTTATTTAAAAAACGGAGCCTGAAAGTCATACGGAATTAACTAAAATTTTAATTTTGCCACAATGGATTGAAAATCAGCTGCATGATAACTATACAAGATGGCTGCTATCACATGCAAATTGGGCATGATGTGGAGGTGCTGGTGTTGGACTGGGGTGGACAAAGTTAAGAATTACACAACACCAGATTCTAGCCCAACACGTTTATTTGGAAGTATTAGCTTTCGGAGTGCTGCTCCTTCATCAGCTAGCTACAATGAAGAAGCAGCAATCAGAAAGCTAGTAATTCCAAATAGATCTGTTGGCCTATAACCCAATTTTGTATGATTTTTAACTTTGCAAAGTGGTTGCACTGAGTTACTGTTTTAATCCTTTAGAAGTAGAGGAGTAAAGGTCATAGTACGTAAGACCCTACAAGTAGCAATTGGAGTAGTCATGCCTCCATTGATTCAATAAAGTCACCCATCTAATTAGATTCCCTCCAGTGTGGAAACAGGCCCTTCATCTCAGCTAGTCCACACCAACCCTCCAAAGAGTATCACACCCAGACCCATTCCCCTCTGACTAATGTACCTAGCACTATAGGCAATTTAGCATGGCTAATTCACCTGACCTGCACATCTTTGGACTGTGGGAGGAAACTGGAGTACCCGGAGGAAACCCACGCAGACACGGGGAGAATGTGCAAACTCCACACAGACAGCCACCCAAGGCTGGAATCGAACCTGGGACCCTGGTGCTGTGAGGCAGCAGTGCTAACCACTGAGCCACTGCGCAAAGCATTTACTACAACAATGTACATTAAGAATGAGGACCTCAAGCAATCATGACTATTACCTTGTGCACACTAAATGCCAGCTTGCCATATCAGCTCTGCATTTGCAATTAGCACACAGCACTTAAAAGCTGAGCTGTGTCCACAGTTCACGAGTTTCTTAACTTGCACAGGAAACAATGCCTCACAGCTGCCAGATTCATACACTGAGTTTTAAGAATGCAGGGATATGGTCTGTGATGGAGAAAGAAGCCTTTCTTTGGGGAATGAGGAGCTATCCTGGCGGGGGGAATTAACATGGTGGCTGATTGACAGAATGCTACTCCTAATGTAAACTATCATTCTGTGACAGACAAATGAATAGGATCACATGCCTCAGAGCTCCTTCTGAAGATGTCCATGATCTCTTTGGGAAGCTTCCATGCCATATTGTGTGAGGGCATAACGGGAGTCCCAAGTAGGTCAGGCCAGGTAGGGATGCAGATTATCTTCCCCAAAATATATTCATGAACCTGGTGGAGACTTGCTATGCCATGGTAGGATTCAAACCTATGTCATATTAAACTGAGGTGATGGATTACTAGTCGAATGACAATGCCTCTACTCCACCATCTCCTCCTTACTTTATTGGCAGCAGAATGAAAATCACTTTCTCATTCCCCAGTTCCCCAAACTCAGGTCTTGCACAGTCCCAGAGAAAACAACAATACATGAAAGCCAGCTGCTGGGAAAAGCTATACTTCACAAGAGTACTGGTTAAACAAAAAGGTCTTTCAGGTGGCATATACATGGCAGGAAAATCAATATAATAGAGTTTGGTTCATACTTGTTCAAAGTCAAGTGAGTCATCTCCAGTTGTGTTAATTTAATTAACAAGTGTCTCTCCATTGGATGGCTTAATTTGCTACCTGTTACGTGTGAGAATGTGAAAAGGCACATTAATGTTTCAGAAAAAGAGATAAACAATAATTCAATAATGCTTAATTCAGACAAGTGCAAATAAACATGGACAGCTCCAGTGGTAAGTAGAAAGAATAGTCTGCTTAGTAGCTACTGAAATAGGAGAAAGTGGACTTATGCCCAAAACATCGATTCTCCTGCTCCTCTGATGCTGCCTGGCCTGCAGTGTTTTTCCAGTGCCACACTCTCGAGCTACTGAAGTAGCTATGATTCAGTAACAGGCTCAGCCAGCCAAGGCTGAAGGGCCACTAATCTGTGCACTCATTCTGCAATCTTGCAAACAGAGAAAATCTACCACTTGTCCTGCCAGAAGATCGCAACTTGGCATGTCATTTTCAGGCAGCTCATGTTGAGCAGTTGCCATAGCAGGAAGGGGGGTCTCAATCTCATGGAAATAGTATGTTGAAAATCACTTCTATGTTCATTGATCCTGTTGTGTGTCACCAATCAGCCATACCTCCATCATCCATGGGCTTACTCTCACTGTCAGCTAAGGGTGAAGAGACAATGACATGCACAACCATAACCCACAAGCAAAAGGACATCTGACATAACCCAGTCCCAGAAAACTGAAATAGTAAGAAGATTGTCCACATTTGTATAATTAACATTTGCAGGCTGAAGTTTTGGTATTAAGAAAGCAGGAACTAGGTCTTCTCAAGTCTTAGATAAAAAAAATTAAAATCTTGTCAAAACTAATTAATGGCATCATGAGCTTCACAGCCTTAATTTCCATGAAAATAACTCACGGTAGAAAATGTGAAAGGGAGATATAACCCAATGTGCCCGATCCAACTTAATTGTTAATACAACCTCAAGCGAGAACAGGTAACTTGAGTGAGGCTGGGGATTTTACAATGCTTGTGTTGAGCTTGCTGCTTTTCTCACACAATAGATCATAATTGGGTTTATAATGAATACCACAGAACTGAACACTGGCAATAGCAGGTGAATAACAAATTGTGCCTTATCATGTGTAGAGGTATACTGGCAGCAAGATTCTGGAGACAATGGAATGTTTTTGAGATAACAGTATATTGATTGTTATACCACATTGTCACTGTGGAAGGACAAGGATCTGTAATAAATATGGTGTTTGTGCAGCAGGTACAGAAAGACATTTTGTGTGGTTCATTTGATTCTATTTGGTTATGTTTACAGCATTATGTCAATAATGGTTTCAGAAAATGTTATATAAATTACTCTAAGTAAATCAAAAAATACAAAATTGCAGGCAGCATATAAAGGTAAATAGCACTTAATTTTGATAATGGTGCAATAGAATGTTGGACAATAGGTGTGTCACTCACCGGTAAAATCCAAAACCTGATTTGTAGAATAAGTCATGAGAATGGAGGAGCAAGAGGAAGTCATTCATTCTCTCAAGTCTGCTCTGCCATTCTACCTGATGGTTGACCATCTACCTAAATGCATGTTTCCACAATCTCCATATCCTTGACATCATTAGTAGAAATTTATCAATCTCTGTCTTAACTTACTTAATGACTGTGAGCTTCCACGGTCCTCTGTGATAGAGAATTCCAAAGAGTCACCAGTGATAAAGTTCCTCTTCATCTCAGTTGTAAATGTCTTACCTTTGATTCTGAGACCCTGTCCTCTGGTACTAGTCCACACAACTGGGGGAAACTTCCTTTCTTCATCTACTTATCTTACTCCTTTTTAAAATATTTTAAGTTTCTATGCAATTGCTTCTTTCTTCTAAATTCCACAGAATACTAGATGAGTTTTCTCAATCTCTCACCACAGGACAGTCCCAGGAATCAGTCTAGTGAACTCCTACTGCACTTTTTGTGGGAAGAATATCTTTCCATAGGCAAGGGGTAAGTAAAGGCTGATATACCATTTGCTTCCATGTTGCCTGCTACATCTATTAGGTTCACTGATGCAAAAATACTTAGTTTTCTTTGGATGTCAACACTTTCCAATGTCTCACATTTTAAGAAATTCTCTGTATCTCTGTTCCACCAACCAAGTTCGTTAACTTCCCACTTGCCCACATTGCATATAATCTGCCAAATTCTTGCCCACTTGACTTACCAAAATCCCTTTGATCCTCTTCAAAGCTCACATTCCTACCAAATTTTTTATCCTCTGAAAACTTGGAATTATTACAATTGATCCTTAATATAGAATATGAATGCTTGGGGCTCAAGCACGGATCCTTGCAGTATTCTACTGATATAGTTTACTTGACCTACGTCTAGCAAAGCCATTGTGATGAAGCTTTATATTATGTTATTATTCTTAATAGAGAACTTGGGTATTAAATTGGAGACAATTGGATTTTTATTTTCAAAATTTTGAAAGTGATTGTTTATTAAGGGTTAGAAGTTCTTTTTTTTAAAAAGAAGTAGTAGGTCAAAATAGCATTTCCAAGAAACAATGTGACTTAGCTACAAGACTAGCAAAGCTACATTATGAGATAATTGCTGATGTATACTAAGTTGAACTTTTTCAATCCTACAGAAAGAAAAGCCAGATGCCAGAAACAGATTCTATTCAGGAGAAGGTATGCATTTTAGCAGAAGGGCAGTTTAATTTTGGCAGTTCCACATCATAGCTAGAAATAATTTGTGAGCTGCTTTAGCAAGTGAATTTGGTTGGAAAAGCTCTGAGCTTCTCTTGGAGTACAATGAGTTTAAGCCAAACATTTAGTTTGTGTCTGTGGTTCTCAAGGAGAAGCACTAATGGAAGGAATTGCATCTGGTAAATGTGCCATGATTCATCAAAAAATAAAGCATGTAACCTCATTAGTTAAGTGAGAAATTTTAAGGTGAAGATGAGAGTGATACTCCTCTGGGGTTCAGAGAAATACATGGCTGGGGAAACCTGTGAAAACCTTTTACTCTTTATGTAAAGAACGGTTAAAATTGTCTCTATTTTTTTCTGTATTAAATATAGGTTTTTTTGGCTAAAAAGTACATTGGCAGTTGAACGTGAATATGTTCAGTGGCTCACCATTATGGTAATAAAATTACAAAACTAAATTTATGACTTATCAAACCAAGGTTCACTTTGGAATATGTCTTGTCCACTTTTTCCATCAGCTGGGATCTTAACAACATGAATGCTTACACATCTGTTGGCATTAGATATAAAAATATTAGAAACAAATGCACTTCTTCAGTTAAGACATTTACATTGAACTAAAAATTGCAACAGGAACTTTTAACATATTGGCAAATGATACCTATATCCATTGTTTGCTCCATGATAGTACTATCTACAGACATGAAGTCCATAAGACCATGAGATCAAGGAACAGAAATAGGCCAATCGAGTGTGCTCCATCATTTGATCAGGATGACATATTACTCATTCCCTGTCCTTCTCCCCGAAACCATTGATCTCTTTATCAACCAAGAACTTATCTCTGCCTTAAATACACTCAATGACTTGGCCTCCACAGCTTTTTGTGGCAATGAATTCCATGACTAAACACCCACGGTCTAAAGAAATTCCACGTCATCTTAGTTCTAAAGAGTCGTTCTTTCACTGACATTGTGCCCCCAGGTCCTAGTCTCTCCTACTAGTGGAATCACCTTCTCCACATCCACTCTATCTAGACCCCTCACTTTCAATGAAACCAACTCCATCTTACAGACCCAGAGTACTCAACCACAGAGGACAAGCCTTTCATCCCCAGGATCATCCTTGTTAACCTCCTCTGGAACCCCTTCAATGTCAACACACTCTTCCTGAGATACGGGGTCCAAATTGGTTCACAGTATTCCATGTGTGGTCTGACAGAACCATATAAGTCTCAGCAGCACATCTTTGTTCTTTTATTCCATGAGTGTCAATATTGCATTTGCTTCCAAACTGCCACCGAATTTGTATGTCAACTGCTGTGGTTATGGTGACGACATCTGGCACGACCTCTCCATCACCTCTCTACTGACAAATTTAATCTGTGATGTTTCTCAGCTATCTCCAGAAGATCAAAGTCAACATACTTGGCTCATACCATAAACTCTGTATCACCACCACTAACTCCAGTTTTGTACTGAACGAAATGATTCACAGCTTCTGAATCTCATTTGTCACAAGTTGAATTCCAATCCCATTCCCCTCTATCTGTTTTCACCTTTTAAGATGCCGACCTCTATCTGTGTATCCAATGCATGAAAATTGATAGATGTTTTTGATGACATTATTCCAATTATCGCCTTATCGGTCACCCACCTTTTATCAGCAAGTCTAGGTTATTAATAGACCACTGTCTGCATCCAACCTGCATCAAGTCACACTCTCCTACTATGGCTTATCTATATTGGTCCCATTCTCAAGTATGTCATTTTTAAAACTCTTTTACTTGCATTTTATACATCTCCATGTCTTGAACCCTTCTCACCATTGTCCTCAGCTATAGCCCTCCACTCTTCCTTTTTAAACCATTTCTTAAAATTATTAACTTCAGCAATCTATCAATTCATATTATCAGTGGTAGCCATGCCTTCACCTATTATGTTGGTTGGACCTTCGTCTCTAAATATCTCCAACAATCCATTGTCCATTCAACATTTAATCTCTGCCTTAAGACCAAATTCTTTGATCAAATCTGTAGTCCCCATCTTGACTTCCTTTTCTTTCCCTCAGTAAACATTTTCCTCACAGCTTGAGAGAGCGGGAGACACACAAATATTGGGATATTTAATGATAGTAAATGTATTATATAAATCCAACTTGCTACTTACAAATTTAATATGTCAAATCATAAATTGATATAGAATCCCTACAGTTTGGAAGCAGGCCATTCAGCACAGCAAGTCCACATCAACCTACCAAAGAGCATTCCACCCAGACCCATCCCCTACCCTATCCCTGAAACTCTGCATTTCCCATGGCTAATCCATCTAACCTGCACATCTCTGGACTGTGGGAGGAAACCCACACAGACGCAGGGAGAAAATGCAAGTTCTACACAGTCACCAGAGGGTGGAATTAAACCTGGGTCCCTGGTGCTATGAGGCAGCAGTGCTAACCACTGAGGCACTGAGCCCACTGCAAGTTAAAATGTGAGTTTGGATGAAGTAAACTTGTAATCAGTTTGAAGCATTGACAAACCTCTAGTTATTAACATTGATCTAAGGAAAATGGATCCCTACTAACCCCCTTCTATATGTAGACCTCTTATGGTTTATTCAGCTCAATTATATTTCCTCAGCATCTTCTGCTCTAACGTTAACAAATGTCAGCCTATCCAATCTTTCAATCCTGCGAACCTTTTTGCCCATGTACCTTCTCTAGTGCAATTAAACCCTTATGTAATGCAGTGACCAGAAGTGCATGCAGCATTTCAGCTGTAACCTAACAATTGGTTTTTGTAGTTCGATCAGCATTTCCTGAACTTGTGTCCCATGCATAAGCTAATGAAATAAATAACCCACATTCTTTCTTAATCACCTGATCCGTCTGTCCTATGACTTTCACCAATGTGTGGACATACAATCCAAGCATCCTCCACTCTTCTGCACTTCTCAGCTTTGAAACATTTCTTGTGCATTCCCTCCCTTGTTTGTTTTCCACCAAATTCATTGTTACTGCTGGCGGCTGATCCTCAATATTTGTGGTGGGTTTAGTTTGGAACTCTGACAAATACAGACAGTTCAAGACATTCAATGCATGTCAATGGTGGAGCAGCAAGCACATTGCTGTGTTTGCAACCCAATAACAGCAGCATACCACAGATATCAATGTTTGGATATTTACATTCAAACATTCATCCACTCCTCGCTTGAAGGTGCAGTATCATTTACGCATAAATAATAGCAAATGCCATTAGTCTGACTTTTATGTATTGGCCCATTTTGTTATGGTTGACAAAATGAAGTACCATAATAATTTCACATAAGCATCAGCTTATGAAAATCTTTAGGTACAGCTGTAATTCAGTTATTGATTCTAATACCTGCTTTGAATGTAGCTGAGGAGAAAGTGAGGACTGCAGATGCTGGAAATCAGAGCTGAAAATGTGTTGCTGGAAAAGCGCAGCAGGTCAGGCAGCATCCAAGGAGCAGGAGAATTGACATTTCAGGCATAAGCCCTTCTTCAGGAATGAGGAAAGTGTGTCCAGCAGGCTAAGATAAAAGGTAGGGAGGAGGGACTTGGGGGAGGGGCGTTGGAAATGCGATAGGTGGAAGGAGGTCAAGGTGAGGGTGATAGGCCGGAGTGGGGTGGGGGCGGAGAGGTCAGGAAGAAGATTGCAGGTTAGGAAGGCGGTGTTGAGTTTGAGGGATTTGACTGAGACAAGGTGGGGGGAGGGGAAATTAGGAAACTGGAGAAATCTGAGTGCATCCCTTGTGGTTGGAGGGTTCCTAAGCGGAAGATGAGGCGCTCTTCCTCCAACTGTCGTGTTGCTATGGTCTGGCGATGGAGGAGTCCAAGGACCTGCATGTCCTTGGTGGAGTGGGAGGGGGAGTTGAAGTGTTGAACTACGGGGCGGTTGGGTTGGTTGGTCCGGGTGTCCCAGAAGTGTTCTCTGAAACGTTCCGCAAGTAGGCAGCCTGTGTCCCCAATATAGAGGAGGCCACATCGGGTGCAGTGGATGCAATAGATGATGTGTGTGGAGGTGCAGGTGAATTTGTGGCGGATACGGAAGGATCCTTTGGGGCCTTGGAGGGAAGTAAGGGGGGAGGTGTGGGTGCAAGTTTTGCATTTCTTGCGGTTGCAGGGGAAGGTGCCAGGAGTGGAGGTTGGGTTGGTGGGGGGTGTGGACCTGACGAGGGAGTCACGGAGGGAGTGGTCTTTTTGGAATGCTAATAGGGGAGGGGAGGGAAATATATCCCTGGTGGTGGGGTCCGTTTGGAGGTGGCGGAAATGACGGCGGATGATATACTGTACATGGAGGTTGGTGGGGTGGTAGGTGAGGACCAGTGGGGTTCTGTCCTGGTGGCGGTTGGAGGGGCGGAGCTCAAGGGCGGAGGAGCGGGAAGTGTAAGAGATGCAGTGGAGAGCATCGTCGACCACATCTGGGGGGAAATTGCAGTCCTTGAAGAAGGAGGCCATCTGGGTTGTATGGTTTTGGAACTGGTCCTCCTGGGAGCAGATGCGGCGGAGACGAAGGAATTGGAAATATGGGATGGCATTTTTACAGGGGGCAGGGTGGGAGGAGGTGTAGTCTAGGTAGCTGTGGGAGTCGGTCGGTTTATAGTAAATGTCCGTGTTGATTCGGTCGCCAGAGATAGAAATGGAAAGGTCTAGGAAGGGGAGGGAGGAGTCTGAGACGGTCCAGGTGAATTAGCGGTCGGGGTGGAAGGTGTTGGTAAAGTGGATGAACTGTTCAACCTCCTCGTGGGAGCACGAGGCAGCGCCGATACAGTCATTGATGTAGCGGAGGAAAAGGTTGGGGGTGGTGCTAGTGTAGCTGCGGAAGATGGACTGTTCCACATATCCTACGAAGATGCAGGCATAGCTGGGGCCCATGCGGGTGCCCATGGCTACTCCTTTGGTTTGGAGGAATGTAGCTGAACCAACAGACCCAAGTTATAGTGAGACCTCAATGTCCTCTAATCAGGGGCAGTTCTGTGGATATGTAGAAACATATATATGGATCATGATTTGGAGATGCCGGTGTTGCACTGGGGTGTACAAAGTTAAAAACTTTGGAACGTCGCTCCAAAAGCTAGTGTGCTTCCAATTAAACCTGTTGGACTATAACCTGGTGTTGTGTGATTTTTAACCATATATATGGAGGTCCGCTTAATGATACAGGAGCATGCAAATACCGGCTACTTACTCTGATCACAATGATGCCTACATTTTCTGCTTAGCTATACATATAAAGTGTACTTAGTTTAAAAACTGGCCTATTTTGCAATGTGATTTCTGGCACCTGCAGCCACATACACTTGTCCTTGGGAGGTTCAATGGATTGGAGGCAAAGACTATGTAAGAAAAATGGTGGTCAGCCATTTCCACCTATTGTGTTATTTTATCTACTGTTCACATAAAATAACACTTAGAAGTTGCCACACATTAAGTGGACATTGCCAGAGAATTTAAAGAATTAACTTTTTATGAATTTGAGATCCAATGAAATAAGCACCAGTCATGGAACTCATGACTCACACATGGAGAGCAAAGAACGTTAAAGCATGCTAACAAGGAACAAGAGTAGGCCACTCATCCCTTCAAGCCCACTACACTGTTCAATAACCTCATGGCTGATCTAATTTAAACCTCAACTCTACCTTCTTGCATATCCCCAAAAATCTTTCATCTTCTTGGTAATCTATCTACCTTTGCCTTAACAATATTAAAGACTTTGAATCCATTGCTTAGTCAGGAAGGGAATTCCAAAGACTCACAACCCTCTGACAGCAAAAAAAAGTTTCCTCATCTCTTATCCCTCAATGGATGACCCTTTTTTTTAAAACCATGACCACTAGTTCTAGATTCTCCCTCAAGAAATGTCCTCCTTTTGGCATCCACCCAGTCAAACCCCGTCAAAGACAGCAGCTGTAGCCTACAGGGAGTAATGAACATCCTGTCGCTAACTGTAAAGAATGTCCGTATGATTATTATTCTGGCAACCCATCTCTTAATTACCATATCTGGCAAATCAACTCCCAACTGATGCACATCATCCACTATGTGTCGACAGACATGCTGCCTTATGTACACTTATACAACATTTCACAAAACTGTCAGTCATGTCATGGGTTTGGAAATGGCAACTGACACATTGGACATCCTTTCTCATATGCCCAAAGATCTGTGGGCTGAGACCAGCTTGTTCAATCATTTGAAGATCCACTTCAGAAACCAGTGACCATGTATAGCTGAATCAAGGAAGAACCAACAAGATGAAAGGAACATATCCAAGAACACACCTTGGTTCAATTTAATTTTGAATGCAATTTAAATTTGAAACCATATTCTGCTAGTAACTCTTGATAACAGGGTATGTGTGTGAGCTTAGCTGTCATCTTTCAGAAATCACACATAGCCTTATCTTTCCAGGAAGGTTTGGCTGAATCTTCTTGATTAATTTAATTCAGTCACTAAAACTTCCATACCAATAGGCCTTCTTTTTTAATAAAGATTACTTACAGTGTGGAAACAGGCCCTTTGGCCCAACAAATTCACACCGACCCTCTGAAGAGTAACCCACCCAGACCCATTCCCCTACATTTACCCTTTCACCTAACACTACGAGCAATTTGGCATGGCCAATTCACCTAACCTGCACATCTTTGGACTGTGGGAGAGACAGGAGCACCCAGAGGAAACCCATGCAGACACGGGGAGAATGTGCAAACTCCACACAGACAGTTGCCTGAGTTGGGAATTTAACCTGGGTCTCTGGCACTGTGAGGCAGCAGTGCTAACCGCTGTGCCATGGTGCTGCCTCCACCTCCAGCTCCTCCCCCCACCCCCCCACCCCCACCCCCACCCCCACCCTTCCTTACATTGGATAGTTTCATTTCTAACTGTTTCGGTTGCTGTTGAGCATTTTTCCTGCAGTTGAATACCACCCCATGCTAATCAAAGCCTCCCTCTTTAATTTAATGCTTTGTACTTCACTGCTACAGCTGTATCAGAGAACCTGGGAGCTCTCCACTAGTGATTTGACAAAGAGTTTTTTTCTCCTCAATTTTATTCTGTGCACCAAAACAGATGTTGGGGATGGTTCTTCTTCATGTTACCAAAGGCTATAAAATCCTTCATTTCATTTCCTACCCACAATAAGCAAGTTCAAAATCAGAAGCTCTGCTGATGCTTTGTACTTGGCTACAATATTTTTACAAAGCTAGCTCCAGAAATTCAAATGGGGCCAGTCTTTCACTCTACAGGGATCCTAACTGTGTGGAAAATCAAGGCAATCTTTCAACTATAAAACCATGAAAATGTTTGAAAGTTCATTTATCACCATTTACAGTTAACGCGCAGCTGCTGAAATGCTAAAGTGCAATTAGATATCTCTCTGAAAGTAATGTTGCTAAAACCCAATACCCAATGTTAATTGCACAGTGCACAAAGTCCATAAAAGTGCTTTCATTAAATTCATTGGGCAGGCTTTTTTGGCTGGGTAGCATTTTTTTTTTCCAGCACAATTCACCAAAATCAGGTAAACTAGTTCGAACAGAATTTTAAGGACAAATAGGGTTCAATGTAAATCCAGATTTGGTGATCTTTTTTGTGCTAATTTATAAATCAAATTTAACACATTTCCCACCCCCAGAATGTGTTTAACAATGTTGTTAGTTTCATAAAATCTTCACCTCTAAATCAGAAGTTTGAGAGTTCCAATCCCAGACCAAAGACTGAACACTTAATGCAGACCACACAATATTGAAGGAGTGCAGCACGGTCGGAAGTACTTGGAGGAATCAAATGTGGTAGCTCACTGGAAAGCTTCCTAACATAGACAGTAAAAAAATTCCATTTTCCAACCGTTGATGAATGGCAAGATGAGTTTTTTGCTAGTGAATATGCGCATCAGTTAACATCTCATTATTACTTACTCTATCCTCATTACGCAGCTTCCCATTTCCCCACTCACCAGATGGAAAGTAGACAGCGATAATTCCCTCCATGAAAGTCAGAGCAGTAACTTGGTAACTCCAGCTTGTCGCAGGCTCCTCTGGTGCCCCATCTTGTACACCAACTGCCAACATCTCAGGGCGCTCTCCATGGGCAACAATTGCATATACCTGTCCATGGACCTTGGCATCTAACACTTCCAGCTTTCAACTCATTACTATGGAATATCTCCTAGCCGCTTACGGTAAAGTCCACTTACGATGTACTTAAAAGCACCTTTTTGTTTTAAAATGATGTTGCAAGGATACAGTGTACAGGAACAGACCCCCATCGCATGGATTTGACCAGACGACAACTCAGGGCTGCTTGTTTGTTCTCTTAGTACTCACTGACCTGGTGCCTACTTTGATGCTCGCTGCATTGCTGCCCTCTCTTATCTTTTTGCACCTCCTCAGCAACAGCTTAACAAGCCCACAGTACTATAGCCCAGCACATCAAGGTTTTCAGAAATCCTCAGCAAAGAAGACCTACTAGACCTCGCAGAGAGAAACCCTACATGAAACTCACAAAAAATGACAATTTACAATTTCTGTTACGATTCAGCCTGTTGTATCTTTTCTTTCAGTCACAGGTTACATGGATTTGTCAGAAGAATGCCTGGTGAAAAAGAATCTTTTTTACCAACATCATTAAAAACTGCTTACCCAATCATTTATTTCTTTGTAGTTTCTGGTTTCTTGCTGTGAACAATGTAGCTATTTCAACTCCTTACATTAGTCTAGTGAGTAGAATTCTAAAGGTTGTATTAGAAGCAAATGGAGTGAACAATGTGGGTCATGGCAAGAAATGTGGGAGGATAATGTGATAAGTTCAACATCAAGAGCAACTCACTGTATCTTTTAACAAGGTTCCAGGAGAGGAAGAGACATTCTTTGCTTGGCAGTGGTAAGATGCCAATTATGGGGGATTATTGCTTAACAACCTTATTAACTGCACAACTCACTGCATTAATTTTCAGCTTCCAAAGTTTTCACCCACTACAAGGAAACTAGACCGCAAGTATTCTCAACGTGGAAGGCATAGTCAATACCTGGTGATCTCAGCTTGCCACAGAGTCATAGAGCACAGAAACAGTCCTTGAGGTCCTAACAGTCTATGCTGACCATAATCCCAAACTAAAGTTGTCACAACTGCCTGCACTTGGCCCATATTCTTCCAAACATTTCTCATTCATGTGCTTTTTCAAATGTCTTTTAAACTTTGTAACTGTACCCACATCCACCATTTCTTCTGGAATTTCATTCCACACACAAACCACTCTGTGAAAAAAGTTGTCTCTCATGTCATTTTAAAATCTTTCTCCTCTCACCTTAAAAAATGTCTCATAGTTTTGAAATCTCCCACCCTAGGTAAAACACACTTGCCATTCACCTTGCCTATACCCCTCAAGATTTTATAAATCACTATAAAGGTCACCCCTCAACCTTCTACACTTCAGTGAAGCGGGTTCAATTCCCACCTCAGGCGACTCTGTTTGGAGTTTGCACATTCTCCCCGTGTCTGCGTGGGTTTCCTCTGGGTGTTCCAGTTTCCTCCCACAATCCAAAAATGTGCAGGTTAGGTGAATTGACCATGCTAAATTGCCCTTAGTGTTAGGTGAAGGGGTAAATGTAGGGGAATGGGTCTGGGTGGGTTGCGCTTCGGCGGGTCGGTGTGGACTTGTTGGGCCGAAGGGCCTGTTCCCACTCTGTAAGTAAGTAATCTAAAGTAATCTAAAAAGTCCCAGCCTATCCAGTCTCTTCTTATAACTCAAACCTTCTATTCTCAGAAATGTCCTGGTAAATGCCTTCTGAACCCACTCCAGCTTAATAAGATCTTTCCTATAACAGGATGACCAGAACTGGACATATTACTCCAGAAGAGGCCTCACCAATGTCCTGTACAACATCAACATAATGTCCCAACTTCTATACTCAAAGATCTGAGCAATACTGGTAATTAAATGCCTTCTTAACCAAACCATACAAACGTCAAAGAATTATGTACCTCAACTCTTAGATCTCTATTTTGCAACACTACACAAGGCCTTACATTTAATTGTAAAAATTCTGCCCTTGTTTGTTTTACCAAAATGCAAACCTCGCATTGACCCAAATTAAATTCTATCTGCTACTCCTCAGCCCACTGTCCCAATTGATCAAGATGTCTTTGTAATCTTAGATAACCTTCTTCACTGTATCACTAATTTTGTTGTCATCCTCAAACTTACTAACCATGCTTTTTATATTCTCATTCAAATCATTTATAAAAATGACAAAAGTGGACCCAGTACCAATCCCTGTGGAACACCACTGGTCACAAGCCTCCAGTCATAAAAAATAATCCTCCACCATCGCCCTGTCTCCTGCCGTTAAGCCAAATTTGTATCCAGTTGGCAAGTTCGTCTTGAATCCCATGTGTTCTAACTTTCCTAATTAGTATACTATGCAGAAACTCATCAAAGGCTTTACTAAAGTCCAAGTAAACAATGTTTACTGCTTTGCTCTCAATCTTCTTAAACTCAGTCAAGTTTGAAAGACACCATTTCCCTTGCACAAAACCATGCTGACTATACCTAATCATTCCTTGTCTTTCCAAATGCATATAAATGCTACCTTTCAGAATCATTTCCAAGAACTTACCCACCACCAAAGTCAGACTGACAGGTCTATAGATGCCAGGCTTCTCCTTCCATCCTTTCTTAAACAAAGACACAACATTAGCCACTCTTTAGTCTTCCCACACCTCACCTGTACTTATAAATGATTGAAATATTTCTGCAACAGGCTCTGAAATTTCCTCTCAAACCTCCCAGAACATCTAGTCCCCGAGATTCATCCACCTATAATATGTTCCGAGGCCTCCAGCACTTTATCTTCTGTAATGTGAATTGTTTTCAAAATATTGATATTTATTTCCTTGAGTTCTCTAGCCTCCACTTCTTTCCCCACAGTAAAAACTGATGTGAAATATTCATTTAATATCTCTCCCGTCTCCTGAAGTTCAACACAGAGATGACATCTTTGATCTTTAAGAGGCCTTACTTTCTCTCTACTTTTTCTTTTGCTCTTAATATACATGTGGCATTTCTTTGGATTATCCTTAAGCTTATCAGCCAAGCCTATCTCATATCCCCTCTTTGCCTTCCTGATCTCTCTCTTGGGTATAGCATGGTGGCTCAATGGCTAGCACTGCTGCCTCACAGCGGCAGGGACCCAGGTTTGATTCCTGGCTCAGGCAACTGTATGTGTGGAGTTTGCACATTCTCCCTGTGTCTGCATGGGTTTCCTCCCACAATCCAAAAGATGTGCAGGTCAGGTGAACTGGTCATGTTAAATTGCCCATAGTGCTAGGTGCATTACTCAGGGGTAATTATAAGCTAGGGGAATGGGTCTGGATGGGTTATAATTTGGAGGGTCATTCTTTCGAGGGTCAGCATGAACTTGTTGGGCTGAAGGGCCTGTTTCCATACTATAGGGAATCTAATCTTAAGAATGCCCCTACACTCTTTATACTCTTCAAGAAATTCATTTAAACCCAGTCGACTATATCTAACATATTGTTTTTTTAATTGTTATTTTCTATTGTTCTCTAATCCCAACAGCCACACCTCTCACTCTAACAGGAACGTCAGACTCTGAATTTTCATTATCACAGTTTTGAAAGCCTCCCACTTAGCAGACGTCCCTTTATCTGCAAACAGTCCAATCCAGTCAATATTTGAAAGTTCTAGTCCTATACCATTAAAACTTACCTTACTCCAATTAATAATTTTAATTTTTATGGTAGGCTTATCTTTTTCCAAAATTATTTTAAAGCAAATAGAATGACGATCACTAGATCCAAAGTATTTCCCCTACTATTACTTCAGCCATTTGCCCTGTCTGATTACCCAAGAGGTAGACAAGATTTGCTCCTTCACTGGTAGGTACATTTGCATATTGTTAAAGAAACTATTTTCTTGAATTTAAAAAATTCTTTAATATCCAAACCTTTAACACTATGGTAGCCTCAATCAATGTTTGGAAAATTAAAATCACCTACAATTAAAACCTTCTTGTTCTTACATATATCTGAGATCTCCCTACATATTTGTTTCTCAATTTCCCCAACTATGGGAGTGGGGTGGGGTGGGGTGGGAGGTGTTTGGGAGTGTGGGGGGTGACATTAAAGTGACCTTTCTTTCTTCTTTCTAACTTCAACCCATATATTTTCATTGAACAATTTTTCAGAAATATCTTCTCCAGCTACAGCAGTATTGTTTACCTTAACCAAAAAGGCCACTGCTCCTTCAGTTTGCATTCCTTTCTATCCATCCTGTAGCAGCTGAAACCAAGAACATTGAGCTGCCAATCCTGTCCATTCCTCTGTTGAATTTCTGTAATAACTATGAATCCCAATTCCATGTTCCCAAACATGCCCTGAGTTCATCAGCCATTATCGGTAGTACCCTGTGCACTGAAATAAACGTAATGTAATTCTTCAGAATTACCTCATCATCATCTGACTTACTCTTGTCTGCCTTTTCTAATTAACTCAATCTTTTCAGATTCAAAACCATCCTCACCTACCTTTCTATTTACCCTGCTAGTTCAGATCCATCCACTCCCTTATCCTTTTTGAACAGGTTGTTTCTGTCCCAGGAGAGGTTGTGTGTGTGTGTGTGTGTGTGTGAGAGAGTGTGAGTGAGAGAGAGAGAGAGAGATAGAGAGAGAGAGAGAAACCTGTGACCTGATTAATTGAGATAGAGGAATGATTACAAAAAGTTTTAAAGTAGGATGGTACTGGAGACAAACGAAATGGCTGGAATAATATGATAGATATAAGAGTCGCATGCCAAGGGTCTAACCAAAGTAACAAGTAATCCAAAACCGTACAAACTAATTAAGGTAGAGATCATAAGTTATCAAGTGATCATGTGAAAACAGGGCAGTAAGGAAGATTTTACAAACATAGAGCAGTGTACTGGGGTTACATATAGCATGACATGAACCCAAGATCACGGTTAAGCCGTCTTTATGGGTACAGAATTTGGCTATCAGTTTCTGCTTGGTGATTCTGTGTTGTTCTGCATCAAAGGTCACCTCGGAGGGTGTTTACCCAAAAATCAGAGGCTGAATGTACTTGACCGCTGATGTGTTTCCCAACCGAGAGGGATCATTCCTGTCTGGTGATTGTTGCGCGCTGTCTCTTTATCTGTTGGTGAGTGTCTGCTTGGTCTCGCCGATATACCATGCCTCAAGGGCATCTTTGTCTGCAGCGTATGAGGCAGACAATATTGGCCGGGTCACATGGGTATCTGCCGTGTATGTTGTGGGTGGGGTTCCCACGTGTGAAATGGTGTCCATGCCTTGCAGAGGTTGCCATGGCAGGGTTGTGTGATCGACATTGTCCTGAAGGCTAGGTAGTTTACTGAAAACAATGGTCTGTTTAAGGTTTGCCAGTTGTTTAAAGGTGAGAAGTGGAAGCATAAGGTTGACCTTGGCAAGATGTTTGTCATAATTGATGACATGTCAAAGGCTGTGAAGACCATGGTATAGTTTCTTCGCTCCAGGGAAGTACTGGATGATGAAGGGTATGGTTGTATCCTGTGCCTGTTTTCTGAGGAGATCGTCATGGTTTTTCACTGGGGCATGTCAGAACTGGCAGTTGATGACTTGAGAATTGTATCCCATTCTGATGAGGGCATCTTTAGGTGTCACTTGCTATTCAACTGTTGGCACATTACTCACACTGTCTGACACTTTGAATCACCTGCAGAGACTGGTTATTGAGCATGTTCAGCATGTCAATACTCCACTCACACCATTTGTACTATCTTTTGATCTCTCTGCCTATAAACTCTGTGCCTGTGTGCTTTCCTTCACCTCACCTGACAAAGGAGCAGTGCTCCGAAAGCTTGTGATTTCAAATAAACCTGGTAGACTATAATCTGGTGTCATGTGACTTCTGAGATAGAATGAGTATGAGGTAGCAGCAAGAGGAGTGTGACATTTATTATGAAAGAGCAGAGACTGTCATTGACCTTCTTGTGAGCCTGTTGACTATTCCTCCAGACTGTGAGAGGCTGCGCTGATCTGGTGGTAACTTTGGACTGGACTGCCAGGATGTGGCATCGCATCTTCCTCTGCAGTCTTCAAGGATAAAGATGCCGGTCTTCTGCACCAAGTCCCTGTTGAAGAATCATGGCACCATTTTCCCCTTCTCCAAAATCTTCTGAATGAATGTCTTTCTCCAAGCAGGACAGATTCAGAGTATTGGTGCTCATCTGTGAGCACACAAGCTTCTTAAAAATGGTGTGGCTGCCAGAGCTGCTGATCTTTTAGTGGATAGCCAATATGTTGTGAGTTCTTCCAGGACCCAGGAGTTGTAATGAGGCTAGATTCGGGTAAAAGAGGCCACCCTTTGGGTGGGATAGGTAGTTAGCATGGCAGATTTGGAAACATAGGAGGAGAAATCCAACAAGAAACTCAACAAAACTGACACTTATCCAAAAACATAAGATTGAGACACCAGAAGGGATTTTTTTTCTCCTGAACATAACACTTATCAAGATGAAGGAAAGTTTGAACTAGAAATTGGTTAAACTTCCCAACTCAAACTCCTGGACTCAGCACCAAGCATTCCCAGGTATAACAGAACTGCAAACAGAGTAAAGCTCTTTTGCCTCTGCCCCATTGATATACCTATGGATGACCTATAACAAGCAAATAAACATATCTACTACAACAATGTGACATTTTTGTTTTTCCAATCACACTGAATGAGACTGCCAATACAATCTTGATTACTTCTAAATTGATGACAATTTTCCTCTGTGGATCCATACAAAAACACAAGAAATAGGTTTTTATTTCTTAATAAGAAATATTAAGACCATATAGCCCATCAAGCCTGCTCTGAAATTTAATACAATTTGGCTGACATTGGGTTTTAATTCCACCTTCCTGCCTTCTATCTCTATCCATTGACTCCCTGAAATACCAAAAATATCTATCCCGCCATTAAATGTATGCAATAGGCATAGATTCACTATCATTTAAGTGAAGTAGTTACTCTCCATTTCAGTCCAAAATTGTCACTGTCTTATCTTAAAGATATGACTCAAGGTTCCCTAACCAATAGATTCTGTCTACCCATTTCTGAAATTTCCATGTTTTAACGAAATCGGTCTTCATTCTTCTAAACTACAAAAAAATGTCAGTCCAACTTCCCTTCTTGTCATATGATAACCTTCTCATCCAAGGGTCCCATTTAATAAACTGTCACCATACTGCCTCCACTGCTCATCAATCCTTTTGCAGAGACCACACTTGCTCCAGATGTGATCTCACCAAAATGCAATTTTCTTTCCTAATTGCTTACTGCATCTATATGCTGATTTTCAGCATTCCATGTAAAAGTACACTCTTTGAATAACAACATTTACAACTTCCACACCTTTAAAAGTTTTTTAAAATTTTTTTTCTTCTGAACAAAGAAGAACTTCTCAGTTTTCTGCACTGCATTCTTTCAGCCACCTGAGCTGCTCACTCACTGAACCTGTCTATGTGTCATCACAAGTTCTCAATGTTCTACCGACAGATTACCTTTTCACCCAGCTTTGTATCATTGACAAACCTAGATACACTACTCCCTGAATCTTCATCCATTGATTGATTGATTGATGCAGATTATAAATAACTGAGGCCCCACCACTGAACCTTGTAGCACTCCATAATTCATTCCCTGCTAACTTGAAAACACTATTTATAACCACTCTCCACCTTTTGTTCATTGACCTATCATCTATCTAGAAAATAAATTAACTCTAACTCCATGATCACCTATTTTGCCTATTAACCTGGTTTGACACCTCATCAATTTTTGTTTTGGAAACCCAGGAAGACTGTAACTTCTAATTACAAGTTACATCCTCAAAGACCTTCAATGAATTTGGCATGTAGGATTTCCCTTTAGTAAAATCACATAGACTTATTCTAATCATGCTATGTTTTTAAGTGCATTGTTAAGTCTTCTTTAATGGTAAATTCAACATTTTGCCAATAATTGATGTTAGGCTATTGGTCTGTAATTCATCATCTTCTCCCTCCATCCTTTGCTGAGAAGCAGCTTATAATTTGCTAACTTTCTTTATGATGGTATCATTTCTGAATGGAAGGCATCTTGGAAAAGCATAACTGGCACATCCCCAATCCCTACAGCTATCTCTTTACAACAACTAGGTTGTAGTTCGATCCAGTCCTGAGGATTTGTCAGATTTTAGTTTCTCAAGTTTTTCTGCGTTGATAATACTAGTTTCTTCACTCTTGCCATTTATTTCTGGTATGATACATGTACCTTCTATTGTGAAGATGGAGACAGAGATTGTGGGAGGCATGATGGCTCAGTGGTCAGCACTATTGCATCACAGTGTTAGGGACCCATTTTCAATAACTATCTGTGTGTGTTTCCTCCCACAATCCAAAGGTGTGCAGGTCAGATGAATTGGCCATACTAAATTGTCCCATCTTGTTAGGTGCATTAGTTAGGGGAATGGGTCTGGGTGGGTTACTCATCAGAGGGTCAGTGTTGGGTTGAACAGCCTGTTTCCATACTACAGTTAATCTAACTTTAAAAAATATTTGCGCCATGCCTCTGCTGTTTGTTCATTCCCAGAATAATTTCTGCTTTTAAGATCTGGAATGTTTACTTGAACTACACATTTCTTTGTCAAATATTTATAGAATCTAGTATACAATCTATCTTCATATTTCTGGCTAATTTACTTCAATATTTGATTTCTTTGCCTTCTTGTTGACTTTTTAGTGATCCCACACTGATTTCTAAAACACTCCCAATTCTCTGAATTGTTAGTTATTTTTTGCAACATTATAAACTTCTTCTTTTAATCTAATCCTAATTTTAACTTCTTGAGTGAGACACTGATAGATCTTTCTTGCTGATTTTCTTTTCAATGGAAATATTTTTGTTGAAAATTCTGAATTGTTTTGTTCTTTTAACTGTTTCCTATGATTTGTTTACTACTGACTGAGATTGTCTCCACTTACTTGCATTGTACTTTTACCGTCAAATAAGAATAACGCCATGGGAAAGAACTCAAGAGTCTCAAATGTTACACAGATCAAAATGCTTCATTGAGATCTTGCACAAGAGATACCTCCTTCTTTGCCCCTTCATTCCATCTTAATTCCCTCCCTTACATCTATCTGAAAACTGACAAGACTTTTAGAATCTGCTGTATTTACAAAAGCTTCAATTGGCAAGGTTTTTCAAAACACTCAGTTGGTATCCACTGCTCTCCAGTTGTATTAAATGAGGCCAAAACAGCAATTTGGAGTGAGCCTTAAATTAATGCCTTCAGGTATATCGGAGACAAAATTAGTATGCTCATAGAAGACAGAGGATCATTGCGAGGAGTCTTTTTATGATTGGAAGTCTGTGACCAGTGATGTTCTACAAGGATCAGTGCTGGAACCTCTGTTGTTTGTAATATATAAAAGACTGATTTGGATGAAAATGTAGGTGGTATGATAAGCAAGTCTGCACACAACATGGAAATTGGTGGAGTTGTAGATAGTAAGAAAGGTTGTCAAAGGATGCAGTCGGATATAGATCAGTTCAGTTGGAAAGAGAAATCGAGACAGGTGTGAGATGATGCATTTTGGGAGGTCAAATGAAAGAGAAAGTATACAGTAAATGGCAGGACCCTTAGGAGCACTGATATACAGAGAGAGAGCCTGGGGTACAAGTCTATAGCTCCCTGAAAGTAGTAACACAATTGGATAAAGTGGTAAAAGGAGGTGATTGGCATGCTTACTTTCACTGTTCAGGGCACCGTATAGAGGTTAGCAAATCAGATTGCAGCTACGTAAAACTTTAGTTAGATCACATTTGGAGTATTGGGTGAGGTTCCGGTCACCACACTATATGAAGGATGTGGAGACTTTGGAGAGGATGTAAATGAGGTTTACTAGTATGTTACATGAATTAGAATGTAATCGCTATAAGGAGAAGTTGGACAAACTTAGATTGATTTTGCTGGAACATCAAATGCTGAGGGGAAAGATAAAAGGTAATAAATAAATGAAGAGAAATATATAAAATTCAGGCATATATAGTCATTCTTTTTCCTGGAGGGAAATGTCAAATACTAGGAGGTGTAAGTTGAAAGAGAGAGGGAGCAAGTTTAAAGGAGATGTGAGGTAAGTTCTTTTTAATACGGAGAGGAGTAGTACCTGGATCACACTGCCAGGAGAGCTGGTGGAAGCAGATATAATAGCAACATTTAAGAAACATTTAGACAGACTTACAAACAGGCAGGGAATAGAGAGATCTGGACCTTGTGCACTCAGGTGGGATTAGTTTAGAATGGTATCATGGTCAGCTTTGACATGGTGGACCAAAGGGCCTGTTCCTCTGCTCTATTGTTTGATGTTCTTAAAATAGACTGAGTAGTAGGACATAGTAGTGGTGCATGGATATTTTTCAGGCTGAAGGAAAGCTTGTAGTTAAGTATCCCAGGTGTTGGTAATGGAACCTTTTGTTTCTCCTGATATTAATGATTTAGATCTTGGTGTGCAAGGAGTGTACTCAATGTTTGTGTATTATGCAAGATCTGGAAACATTGTAAACAGTGAGAAGGACACTGTCACACTCCAAAAGAACATGACAGGTTGGTCGAGTGGACAGATAGGTGGCAGATGAAGTCCAATTCCAAGAAGTGGAAACTGATACATTGTGGTATAAAACATATGGACCGACAATATAGAATAGGAGCTACAATATTTAAGGGTGCAGGAGCAGATGCAAGTGGGTGTTTCTGTGCATATAATCAAGGAAAGAGTAGGTAATAAAACTTTACTAACAGTGCCATAGTGTACAATGGCAAGGAAGTTATGATTAACTTATACAAGACACTTGTTAGACCTTAGCTGGTGTACAATTCTGAATACTACCCTATAGGAAGAATGTGAATGTATTTGATAGAGTGCAGAAGAGGTTTATAAAAATAGTTTACAAAAATAGCAATTATAACATAAAAATAAATTCTTCCACATAATTAATAGTTTGGGCCTGGAATGCATTGCCTGGAAGTGTGGTGGAGGCAAGTTCAACTGAAGCATTCAAGAGGGCATTGCATGACTATTTCAATAGAAATAATGTACAAAGGTATGGGGAGAAGGCAGGGGACTGACACAAAGTCATAAAGCTCATTGGAGAGCCAGTGCAGACATGATGGCCTGAATGGTTTACTTCTATGCCATAACAGTGCTGTGATTCTGCAATCTCAAACATTTTTTTCTGTCCTGTCAGCTCCTGCCCTCTTTTTCCTATGTCTGTCTTAAAAACCTTTCCCAACACTAACTTTTTCCAGTTTTGATAAAAAGCTCGTTGACCGGAAGAGCTAGCATTGTCTTTCTCCACAGATGTCTCCTGTCCTGTTCTATAATTCTAATATTTTCTCTTTCCATTTATGAACAGAGTCTGGAGCCCGAGCTTATCAAGTGATTTTATAAACTAACTGTTTAATGATAAGGCTCAGACAACATGTCTCCCCTTAACTAGAAAAATCAATTCCCCAATGAATCACAATTAGAAATCTTTTCTCTCTCTCTCTATCAAGCATAAAAATTGATCTATTGTGCGGTCTTTTCTTCATTTGATGGATAGCTTGAAGGATTTTGCACAGAATTAAGTAAATTCTAAAGTTAGTAAAATGTCACTTTTAGTGAGAGTTATTCAGTGAACTGTTTCAATATATTTTGATAATGTTCCAATTTATAAATAATATTTTGAATCCATAGAGAGAAATTTATATAAATCCATAAAGTAAGAATGAAACATAGAAAATAGAATATAGAACATGACAACGCAATACAGGCCCTTCAGCCCTCAATGTTGCGCTAACCTGTGAAGTCAATCTGAAGCCCATCTAACCTATCCCATTCCATTTTCATCCATATGTCTATCCAATGACCATTTAAATGTCCTTGAAGTGGGCGAGTCCACTATTGTTGCAGGCAGGGCATTCCACACCCCTCCTATTCTCAGAGTAAAGAAACCACCTCTGATATCTGTCCTATACCTATCACCTCTCCATTTAAAGCTATGCCCCCTCGTGCTATCCATCACCATCTGAGGAAAAATGCTCTCACTGTCCATGCTATCTAACCCTCTGGTTATCTTATACCTCTCAATTGAGTCACCTCTCAATCTTTTTCTCTCTAACAAAAACAGCCTCAAGTCCATCAGCCTTTTCTCGGAAGAGCTTCCTTCCATACCAGGCAACATCCTAGTAAATCTCCTCGGAATCCTTTACAAAGCGACCACATCCTTCCGATAATGCAGTGATCAGAACTGTATGCAATATTTCAAGTGCAGTCACACAAGAGTTTTGTACTCAATGACCAAGTGTAATGTATGTCTTATAAATTTTTTGAATTGTTTTGTCAGTTGATAATTTCAATACTTTAATTGATCATAATTGAGCTCAATTTTTTTTTTAAAATAAGCCAAGGCTACAGTGTCTGCGTGCTCTGCCTTTGTACACACAAGTCCATAACTCTTAGATGCCAATGCCTTGACAACTCAGTTCACACCATATGATCTTAAGCGTATTAGACACAATAACTGTGAACTGTTGTCAGGACATAATTGGGTCTCATCTTTTTTCTCATCTGGAGATGATAGAGCAGATTTTCCAAACACTTCAGTCCAATCAGAGTTCCATTGAACTAGACCATTCCCAACATTCTGACCTAATTTTCAAAAGCCAGAAACGAGATCCTCTGGTTATTGAAGGAGTCAAAATGAGCCCAATTTGTTGGCATCAGAACTTTGATTCATTCCAAATTATTGCACTACGACTGTCCCCTCTTACTTCAATCTGCCAGCTATAAATTCGATATTTGCTTTTATGTCATTTTCCAAAGGAGACTGCCGTTTTTGTTCAGAATTTCAAATGGATCACAGTGAGTTTTATTTAAGAATTCTCTTTTTTTTGTAATAAGTCAATGAGTGTTATGATGAGAAGAGGAATGGTGGTGGTGCATGGCTGGTCAAACAGACAGCAGAGGTGCACAGCATCTCTTAAACAAATATCCAAAGTCAGCAATGAAAGTTGAGGTGTACACACCTATATTTCTTTCAGGGAAGTCTCTAAGAAAGTTTTACTTTATTCAGAAAACCATCATGAATTATCCTGTCATTTGAAGAAAGATCTACAGCCTACTCTCCGTTATAGACATCTTTTAAGGTCTTTATAATCCAAACTTTAATAACAAGGGTCATTCTAGGTTGCCAGTGCATGCTATTATATTATCTGCAACAAACCATGGAGCCAGTAATCACAGACCATTAACCAGAACCTGAATGTAGTAGGTTAATCAGGGCAAAATAAAATGTTAGTCTGATCTACAAGCAAGTAATAACAATTCACTTCAACATCCTTCTTCATATTTCTTACCATTTCTATTAGTCTGTTTCTACTAACCAGTTGTCTGAAAAAGGGAGAAGAAAAGTACTTTTTCATGATTTGGAGGTGCCAGTGTTGGGCTGGGGTGGGCAAAGTTAAAAATCACACAACACCAGGTTATAGTCCAACAGGTTTAATTGGAAGCACACTAGCTTTTGGAGCGCTGCTCCTTCAACCACCTGATGAAGGAGCAGCACTCCAGAAGCTAGTGTGCTTCCAATTAAATCTGTTGGACTATAACCTGGTGTTGTGTGATTTTTACTTTTTCATGTATATTGAAAAACAATGACTGCAAATGTTTCTCTCATAAACACTGCAAGTGAAGCTCAACTTTAGTAAAGTGAGTGTTAGCAACTTGATCACTGTGTACTACACCCAAGTCAGTGTAAATGGGAAGTTGGACAGAGTGCACAAGATGGCTGATTTGTCACTCAGCTTTTTGTGCTGCCCTACAAAGTTGAATTTCATGCTAAAAATCTTAAATACGTCATGGGGGCTGCAAAGTCAGATTTCTCCAACTGGACTACAGAAGGTGACTCTCACTCTCACAATGATTACTTGAAGTGGAGTTGGCAATTCTTCCAGTATTGGAGGCCAATTCTGAGTTTGGACAGAACTTTCAAAATCCATATGATGGTAATTATACTGGAGTGATATTTTACAACAGGAATTCTTGACATGGTTAATCTCAGTTAGATTCTTTATACAAAACAAAGTTCACCACTTTTCAAATAAGTATTCACGGTACATCCACATCTTCAGGTGAGATATTCTCTCAAGCAGTGCATATGCCTAAGGAAATCGGACAATTGGCAATTGAGTGAAGGAGCATCAAAACATACACTGGGTTTTTTCATTGGGGTCCGTCCAATCATCTACCATAACATGTGATTATTCTGAGTGATTGACCCTCAATAAACTCTTGTCATTTACATTTTTTTTGTTAAAACAGCTGCAATGTATTGTGTTAATGTTGACAAACAGAAGTTTCTTCATTGCTGCTTTTGGATGTAAACAATCAGCCACTGCTAACTCAGCCAAAAACATGCGACAGATAAAGAATGCAGCTCCCACTTCAATGAGCAGGGAAACTCTTTAAGCCACACACTTAGCACAGTTACTTTAGTGCATCAATTCAACCCACAGCAGCTGTCTCTTTCTTCTTTGAGTTAAACTGCCACTTAGTCCAAATCTGTAGGCAATCTTTGCAACAAGCTCCTGGAGGGAAACATTCAACTTTGCAGCAAAATGGGTCAGAATTTGGTGAAGTAATCATTCCACTCACTCGGTTAACTCCCTCTGAGTTTGGAGTCAAATTCCTCATCCTGTCTCCTTAAATTCCACCAGCAAGTACAGTTGCTTTTTGGACAAGAGTCCTCTCCCCGTTCCGCAGATGCCTTCACCTGGGCACCTCTCTGCCTGGCCTTTTTGCTGCACTTGACATGTTCATCAGCCGCCTTAATTTCTCTGCCCGCCCCTTCACCCATTTGAACCTACCTCCCTCTAAACTGATTCCACTCCGTACTCTCAGATTCCAACCCTGACTTTGTAATCAAGCCTGCTGACAAACGTTGTGCTGTCATTGTCTGGTGGATTGACTTCTAAATTGTGGAGACCCTGAATGCCTCTTCCTACCTTCCCCGGACCATGACCCCACCATGGAACTCCAGGCTACTGTGTCCACAACGGTTACTAATCTCAGTTTAGCTGGGGGATCTCCCCCAACAGGCTCCAAGCTCATAATTTCCCAATCCTGCCCAGCCTGATTCTACCTCCTTCCCAAAATCTACAGAGACTCCCTAAGCAGACCCATTGTTCCTGCCCCACAAAGCTTATCCTTTTCTACCTTGACTCAACTTTTTCTCCTCTTGTCTAGTTCTTTCCTCATCGAAATCTGCATTCTCCTGACATTTTACATCAGTTTCAGAATTTCTAGCTGCTTCCCCTTCACCTTGGACATGCAATCTCTTTACACATCCATCCACCATCAGGATGGTCACGAGTGTGATTCCTGATGAAGGGCTCTCACCTGAAATGTTAAATCTCCTGCTCCTCGGTTGGGCCTGACCTACTGTGCTTTTCCAGCACCACACTCTAAAGCCTGATCTCCAGAATCTGCAGTCCTCACTTTCTCCCATCAGGATGGTCTCAAGGCTCTCTGCTTCTTCCTGGGAACAAAGGCATGAACTATCTCTATCCACCACCAACCTCCTCAATCCTCATTTTTTTTTATTAGATAAGCTTCCCTACAGTATGGAAACAGGACCTTCGGCCCAACACGTTCACACCGACCCTCCGAAGAGTAACCTACCCAGACCTGCTTCCCTCTGACTAATGCACCTAACACTATGGTCAATTTAGCATGGACAAACCACCTGGCGTGCACATCTTTGGACTGTGGAAGGAAACCGGAGCACCCGGAGGAAACCCACACAGACACAGGGAGAATGTGCAAACTCCACACAGACAGTTGCCCGAGGCTGGAATCGAACCTGGGTCCCTCGTGTTTTGAGGCAGCAGTGCTAACCACTGAGCCACCATGTCACCCTCTTTGAGCATCTTCTCTTTTAACTTCTCTCATTTTCTTCAGTTCAAAGGTGTGGCCATGGATACTGACATCGCCCTCAGTTACGCCTGTGTCTTTGTGGGATACATGGAACATTCCTTGTTCCAATCTTAGTCCATTCTCCACTCACAACTCTTTCTCTGCTACAGTGATGACAAGATTACAAAGTCATATTTGGATGTATCCACCTTTCTCCTCAACCAAGAATTCCCATCCACTGTGGTTACCAGGGCCTTCAGGCATGTCCATTTTCCACTTCAGGGTCATGCAACCTTCTGGACTCAATACTGAGTTTCTATTATTAGGAAATAAGAACCAACAAATCTGCAGATGCTGTAAATCAGACACAAAAATAGCATTTACTAGAAAATGCTATTTTCAGCAGGTCTGGCAGCAACTGTGGAGAGAAATCAGAGTGAACATTTCAGATTGAGTGACCCTTCCTCAGAACTGCTAGACCAGCAGGACAAGCAGGTCCAGCAGCATATCTCCACAGATACTGCAAGACCTACTGAGCTTTTCCAGCAATTTCTGTTTCTGTGTGAATAATTTTAGGGCTTGACCTCTTTCTATCATGTCCCTACTACAGCCTCCACATACCAGGCCTTGTCATCACATGGGCTCCTACCTCAAACAACTCATTGTCAGCCACCAATGGTCTCCATTAGCAGCTATTGATTCTCTCAGACAGTCCTTTGCCCATTCATTTGCCTACCCAACTGTCTTTCTCTCTCTCTTTCTGGGTACCAACTCCACCATTGTCTACCCCTTCCTGCTCCCCCACCCCCCTTCTTAAACATATATACCAACCTTTTACTAGCTAAAATCAGTACTGAAGAATGGTCACTGGACCCTAAACATTAATTCTGCTTGTATCTCCACTTTCTCTTTCTCCAGACCTGCTGAGGTTTTCCAGCAATTTCTGCTTTTGTTTCTGATTTTCAGTACCCACAGTTCTTTGGTTTTTAGGTCAAAACACTGGTTGGGATGTCAGTGAGTGGGTCGAGGTCAATCATGTAGTTACCCTAGAGTCGGAGTATGACTTTTCTGTTCAATATTTCCTGAATAACTATCCAGGAAAACAAAGAACTGTCTAAGGTCTCAAAATTATCTCAGAGTCAAAGGTCCTGAGAAACAAGAATCTTTGCTCACACGTCAAATCTCAAAAGATCTGGAGACCGGAAAGTCTAGCCTAGTACCTTGTAATTCACAGAGTCAAACTTCAAATTGTTGTCCTCCAGAAGCCAATTTACAAAGATAATTTGACAGAAACTGTGTGAAACATGTATAATCTCTCTTCAATGCAAGTAGGGGATTAAGGAAATTTATGGGAAACGCTCTGATTTTGTTCTATAAATAATTAGGAATATATAGATTGTTATCTTGAAACAGAGATCTGTTACAGATATTTCTAATCCACCTGGTCAGAGATATTATAACAAAATTCTGGAGTAGGTAAAACTTAAACCAGAAACTTCTGGCTCAGAGATAGAGACTCTACTGCTGCACTGCAAGACCCCCAGCAATCTGTTGTATGAAACTCCAGTGAGTTTCCTACACTTTGAAAAAAAAATCACATTTAGCTTCCCTCTGAATAGGACTTAGGAACAGGAGTCTTTCAAGTCTGCTCCACCACCTGAGAAGCTTGTATCTGATCTAGGTGTGTTTTCCAATCTGACCTGTCTGCTACCTCATTACCCTTAATTCTCTTGCAAAGGTCTGCTGGGATTTGAACCTGTACCCCAGAGCATTAACCTTAGTCTCACTAGTCCAATGACATTATCACCACACCACTGACTAACATACACACTAATCAAGAAACACAGCCACTTGAAATTTCATGTTGGATGATATTAATGCCTTGCATTCCATGCTTTTGTCATCTATCATGGAGTTGGAATGTTCCAAAACGATAGCCACTTTCATATTAAATGGGTATGAGAGATCCAGCTAATGTTCCTAGTTGTCAATGTCCTGCTGCGTTTGTACTTTCTACACAACCCAATTCAATTTACATTCATTAATCCAGTGTTCAGTCCCCAACAGGGAAAAGTACAGCTTGAAACAAAGAAAACATTTAACTCTTATCATGCATTAGAGTAAAAGTATAATTAATTTTGCTAGCAACTACTTTCCTATTTTTACGCATTATGATAATAGTTATCACACTGATTATCACAAACAAAACAATGACTGATTAGCAAAATCATTACTAGCACAGCATCCATTATCATTATTCAGTTGCTGCAACGCCTCTCCATCTGACTTAAAGTCTCACATCTTTTGGCAGTGTGACAACACTTAAGTCAGCTGTGGCTCATTGGATAATATTCTCATCTCTGAGTCAGAAGTATGTGTCACAGCTGTGTGCCACTTCGAAAACCCAAGCACAGAATCTAGATAAATGTTTCAGGGCAGAACTGAAAGACAGCTGCACCAGAGATGGTGTCTTTTGAATGAGACATTGAACTGAGTCCAAAACAGCCCTCTGCATGGGTATAAATGATCCCATGCCACCACTTCATGGAGGAATGGGAAAGTTCTTTCCTCTGTCCATTTGGACATTGATTCCCTCAACTAATATCGTTGTAACAGATTATCTAATCATTCTCACATTGATATTATGGGAGCTGCTTGTGTATAGATTGTACGGCTTTCTGCATTAAAGCAGTGAGTACACTTCAAAGTATATTGAGTTGGCTATAAGACAATTTGGGAGATCCTGTGTTCACAAGTAGTACAACACAAGTTCAAGTCTATTTAAAGGCATAATTAGAAAGAGTTTAATTAAGGAAGCAACAATCAGCAATCCTGCTGCACTTCCTGACACAAGTACGTAGTTTGAAGGAATAATGTTAAATACATTATTCTGAGCTGCTTCTACCATTTATTGCCAGGTCTCATGTGTGCAACAGTGACACTTTGCTCCCTGTCTCTCTCTACACCACCATTCTGCCTTTGTACTGTAAGCCTGCTAATCAAATATTTAATCCTGGAATAGCCACAATTTAAACCAGTTAAATATTTGGAACACCGATGTCTATCATACCGATCTGATCCCAACTGATGGACTATTGGACAAGTCAGATCCCTTTTCAATGTATCACCACGTTGACCATATGCAGATGGTCAATATGGTGATACATTGAAACAGGCTGATTATAAATTTCAACACACTCAGCTGACACAACTTTAGCAATGAGGGTGCCCAGCTTGAGTGTCATCTCAGAAGTGGCCGCCATGCAATTAGGACCAGAGCAGAGGGAGAGTTTCTCCTCAGATGTGTGCAGAAAGCATGGTTTGACCCACTTCACAGCCCATGGGACATTATGTTATTGGAGGTGAACAATTAAATAGCTTACTGCAATGGTGCACTAAGTGTTTGCCATAATGTTATGTGAACTCTACTAATGAAGATGTTACTTTCCATTTATTTTGTTTTGTCCATATTAATCGTGGCTACAAATGAGATGCCAGTCAAACTTTACATAAGAGGAATGGTAAGCTATCTAACCAAGTGGAAAATGGACAGATATTGTACTGAGTAAAAAAAAATCCTGTACTACTGCTGGAAACAGGAGATCAGTTTTGCATTTATCTAGAGCTTTTCACAACTGCAGAATATCCCAAAGATCTTTAACAGTAAAAGCAAAATCTTTTTAAGTGTGAGCTACTGTTTTACTGGGTGGTCTAATTGGTGTACAGGCATGGAAGTGAGGTCAGGTACTTATGGAGCCATCAGTATACTAACAGTATTGGGTGACATTCCCTCATCCACTTCCCCATCCCTCTCTCCCTCCCTCTATGTGGGGAGACCACCAGCTAAATAGAGATGATTGGCTTGCCAAAGTTTGGGGATTTTAGAGGAGCTGCAAGGTTCCATTGGCCAAAGAAGGGGCCACAAGCAGTGAAGGCAGTTCCTCTGGCATTAATAACTTTCCTGGAGACATTTGCCTTCTGTCTGTTGTCTTATGCTTTGTTTTAATGTTACCTCTTAGAGGCTCGAGGCCCACTACAGCCCTCAGCATCAACCACCTCTCCTAATGTTGCTGTTGAGTCTTCAGTAGTAACTGCCCACTAACTGTAAATGCATGTTGAGGTCATAGGGAACCAATAAGATGGCAGGATGTGAGCAGGTCCTGCTGGTGGCAATTTGGAGTCAGATCTGATTACTTACCCTCTCATTGCAGTCCCGAAGCCCTCTGTAAAATTCAGGCCATAATGTTACAACACAAACATGGCAGCCAATTTTCACAAATTCTGAAAATTATAATATAACAGTACTAGCTAATCTATTTGATGATGTCAGCTGAAGGACAAATACAAGACAGGAATTGATTTTGAAAAAGGCATTAGATATTTCAAATGTACAGCAATGACATTGTGAATAATCATGGAAGTTATATTTCCTCATTAATGCTCCCTTGATTGTCGTGCCCACATTGCTTAATATGCTAATCGGCTAGATGCCTACCAGCCTGGATTGCCCTTCTGAGCTTTTACTCTTTTTCAAGTGTTGGCTTTAATTCATCTTATGGTTACAAATCAATTGTTGCTTTGTGATTGATTGAGTCCTCTCCCATCACTATTTGTTTCATATTGGTCTGGAATGAAATGCAAATAATTAATTGGAAGAATACTCAGATGAATTTCCAGGAGCTTTTTGAATCCTGTTCAAGCTACAGCTGAATTTAATCTTATTACAGGGGCAGACTCATGAATCTGATTATCTTGCAGGATAATTGTCTCCACTTTCACAATAACAGTGGCATGGTGATGTCACCAATGAACATCATTACATTACCTCTGCCAAGGTTCCATCTGTGAGAACAGAGTTAGAACAATTATCAAATATAGTCAATGTGAAATATCAACCTCTTTGAACACTTTCCCAGTGAATGGTAGAAATAAGCAAATTAAAAATATTACACTCTTGCTAAAGTGACATTATGTAATTTAGAGGTGTTCTCAGCCAGGTTCAAGAGCTAAAGAGGTGTCAGGAAACATAAAGGGAGAGACATTAAATTTCATGTTTCAGGAAAATAGTTATACAAAATACCTCTTGAGGAGGGAACTGCAGTTTAGTTATTTCTCTCTGAGTGATTTTCCTTTTATAGTCAAAATAAAGGACAAATAGTGAATGAAGCCTCACTGCTGATGAAGAGCTTAAGCCCGAAACGTCGATTCTCCTGCTCCTTGGATGCTGCCTGACTGGTTGTGCTTTTCCAGCACCACACTCTTCGACTCTGATCTCCAGCATTTGTAGTCCTCACTTTCTCCTAGTTGATTGTAGCCTTACTGCAAAGCCTCTTTCAAGGATGCATAACTTGAAGAGGTTCTCCTCCTCCCTCTACAAGAATGCAGCCTCATTCCTGATAAAGGGCTTAAGCCTGAAATGTCGATTCTCCTGCTCCTCGGATGCTGCCTAACTGGCTGTGCTTTTCCAGCACCACTCTCGTTAACTCTGGTCTCTAGAATCTGCAGTCCTCGCTTTCTCCATACTACCGGTATATGGAGAGTGGCAGAGGTACAAGGACCTGGCCGAAGAATAGCTGGTGTAAAGAGTAGTTTTAGAAGCAGAATGAGATAGATTGTAGAATGCTGTAGTGTCTTTCCATCACTTCAATGTTAAAACATCCTTTGATTTCAAATCCATCTATGGCCTTGACCCTTTCTATCAGTGTAACTTCCTCCAGAATTCTACATAACTGCAATCTCTGCACTTCTCAAACTCTGACCACTTATGCCACCCTGATTTTCATCGCTCTCCCAGGATTTGTCAGAATACTTCGCGATAATTTCCAACATTGAAGGCAAATGCAAATGCAGATTGTTGCTGTTTTAGGTGCTGTTGCCAGTAATTGGAGAAGAGAAGGTTAGGAGTACAGAGATATCAAGTACTCTGTCTGGGGTTATATAATCAGTAAAACAGAATCTGATTTTAAAATTTTGTCTTGGCAATCCTGGTCAGGGCATCAAACTTCATCCCGCAATTTGGTGTGTTGTTTGATGGGTCAGACAATTTTGTCATGTGCCACCCAACAAATCGCCTGGAAACAAAAACAGAAGCTGCTGGAAAACCTCAGCAGGATTGGCAGCATCCATGAAGAGAAGTCAAAATCAAAGTTAACATTTTTGGTCTGGTGATCCTTTCTCAGAGAAACCAGACCCAAAGCATTAACTTTGATTTCTCATCACAGGTGCTGCCAGACCTGCTGAGCTTTTCCTACAACATCTGTTTTTGTTTCTGATTTACAGCATCCACGGTTCTTTCAGTTTTCATTAAATTACATAGAGACTTCCTTGTCACCTGCTGGGAACGGGATATCCTTACTTTGTTGAGCTGCTCCAATAACTTTCACAAGATAAAGTGAGAACCAAGTCACCCCACTGGAATCACCAGTTAGATTCTAAGATTAATTAATTCAGAACAATGGTAAGGCTATAAACTCATATAGTGAACCAAACAATTTTTTTACCTTCCAGATTTATCCATTCAATGTAATTTTGATGATCCCATATGATTTGAATGGTGCAGCATTATTGAAAAGAGCTCCCATTGCCCTTAGGATAATTATGATGAGGCTTTGCTTTCATAGGAAATAGAACAACTTTAATCTCGAACAGTAATACTAAATTGTGCAGTTTCATGTTATTCTTGAGTATAATAGCTGAATGGGTTTCTTTGAAATTTTAATAGATATGAATGTTTTTCTCAGTGTAAATGTCAACTTGGAATAAATTTTGCATTGCTTTATTTTATTTAATCAAAAAATCCACCAAGCTGTGTCTGTAAGAAGCTTACTGAAATCAAAATACCATTTAGCAAGTGAGCAGCTAAACATCCAGTCCATTGGTTATTTTGTATACAACGAGTTATGTGAACTGTGGCATTCTATTAATCAGGTGCAATGCTGAACTGAGTATGAAACAACCATGGCTTTGAAAGCTGCTTTTTATTGGGACATCTGCTGCATTTACTTGTACTAGGTACTGTTCCCTGGGAAACGCATCCAAACTGCCTGATTTTAACTGTGAGCTGAAAATTCCCAATCACCTTCCTCAGCTTAGAGCAGCATGTCAATAGGTGATGTGCTATGGAAGATTGACTATAAATCAGCCAAACCCCCGGCTCCTTTTTTTATATTCTTCCATAAAAGGGTGGGGGATGTGGGTATCAATAGCTAGACTAGCATTTATTTTCCATTCCTAATTGATATGGAGGTAAACTGCCTTCTTGAATTGCTCTGTCCCTAGAATTTAGGTATATCCTCAGTGCTTTTAGGGATGCAGTTCCACAATTTTGATCTAGCGGTAATGAAAGAATGGAAATATTGTTCCAAGTCTGGATTTTGTGTGGCTTTCATAGCCACTTGCAGGTGATGGTGTCCCTATATTCCAAAGCTTCCTTTGTCGTAGGTACAGGAGCAGAGTTTGGAAAGTGATGTTGATGGAGCCTATCATGAGTTGATGCAGGGTCCACCCTGCCTCCCTAATGCATCAGTGGTGAAAAGAGTGAATGGTCAAAGTGGTAGATGAGATGTCAATCAAACAGGCAATTTTGTCCTGGATGATGGAGCTTCACTCTTCCAGGTAAGTGAAAAATATTCCCTCACACTCCTGACTTATACCTGTAGATGGTAGACAAGCTATCGGGAGTCAAATTGTGAGTTACACCTACAGAGTTCCCAATCTCTGAGCTGCCTTTGTTACTACAGTATTTATGTGGCTGGTCTAGTTCAGTTTCTGGCCAATGGTAATCTCCAAACAATACTTACGTTGTTAGAATCACAAAATATAAATGCCTGGCAAGCAATATGTGAAAGACATAAAACAGAAAACTGAAGAGGTAGAAACATAATTAAAAAAAATAAAAAACAGTTTTCCAGAAAGTTTACTTAGCAAGGAAATCATACCAGAAGATCTTGGCCCATAATTTATTTGTCATTTTTGATGAGTTTCTGACACAAAATTCACACGCTAGCAATTTGTAGGTGGTCTATTGAGGCAGAACCAGTTTCTGCTGGGTTTTCACATCAATGACTATTCAGTAGTTCTTGATGAAATGATGACCATCTATAAATGAGTGCATTTCAAATGGTCCTCAAAGCACATTGACATAAGTGAGGATGAGGAGGAGCAGTATTTGGGCCTCCATATGATGTGATTTCCATCAAGTAGAACTTCCAGTTAAATAAAGGAGCTAAGCTGGAGTGGATTTGGAAGAAATTTACCATGACATTGCCAAGTATGGAAAGTTTGATTTGTAAACAAAGGCGGATTAGGCTGGGACTTTCTTCATTGGAGTTTGGGAGGTTGAGAGGTGACCTTATAGAGATTTTTAAAATCATGATGGGTATAGATGAGGTGAATGACAGGTGTCTTTTCCCCAGGGTGGTGATTTCAGGACGAGGGAGCATATTTTTAAGGTGAGAGGAGAAAGATTTAAAAATGACGAGGGGCAAATTTGTTCCATGGTGGGTGGTTCATTTGTAGAATGTACTTCCTGAGGAATTGGTGGATGTGTGCACAATTACAATATTTAAAAGACATTTGGGTAATTACTTGTGTAGGAAAGATTTGGAAGAATATGGGCCAAGAGTAGGCATTTGGGACTAGTTTAGTTTGGGATTATGTTTGGCTTGGACTGGTTGAACCAAAGAGTATATTTCTGTCCTGTATGACTCTATGACTCTATATGCCTAGCACCTACTGATATTGATGGTTGAACTTTGTTTTGGAGTGTTTAGACTGTAAAATACTTTTTGATACGTGTTTTGCTTCCAGCTGGATATTTCTACCTGATGTGGCAGGCAATGCATATGTTGTCCCTTGTAACACAAAAAGTAGGTATGAGTAATATATGAGTAGGTTTGAAAAATCCAAGACACAAAAATATCTGGACTAACATAATTTGATTACTCAAGAGTAGTATGCTTCCATCAGCATGTCAAGTGACCTGAGTTAAGATGGAGTCTGTGACCTTTATACTATCAGTTCACACGCAATGGTATAGTGACGATATCATAAGCATATATCTTAACGATATACTGACATAATATTGTGAGGTATAGTACAGCACTTTTTCAGAAACATTACAGGAGTTGCAGAAGAATTATTTGTTTTGTTTGTCCCTTGTTGTTGATATGCCTCTGATGCCTCTCAGACTAATCAGACCACTGACATTTTGGCCACCTCCACCAATTCCTGAGTGAGAAGTATAGGATTCCCAATTGACATTCCCCAGTATTTCAATTATAATAAAGTTGGAAAAGAGTTTTTATTCACCATTTTGGCAGGCAGTGCTCCAGTAAATATTGCTCTCTCCAGTGTTTCATAATTCACATATGACTTCATATTTGCTATTAAGAGCTTGGTGAAGAGGTCTATGTTAAAATGAGTATACTCTAGTGATGAGACAATAAGAGAACCCTGCCAGGTACAATTGCTAGCTGTTTGGTAACTCAACTGTCTCTTTGCATTTTTCAGTTGGAATTATGTTGTGTAGGTTGCACAATGAGGAAAATTTTAATATATCCTGAAATAAAGATTTTTTTCTAAAAATCTAACCACATCATTGAGCTGCTTTCAACAGAAGCATTTATCAGTAGTAATTCGTGTTGTGATTAAATTCTTAATGATTCTCTTTAAGTTGATTTAGCATTATCAAATGACTGATCAAATATCTCTGAGTGGGAAATTACTTAGGGATCTTGCACAAATCTCTATGTGATCCCTTGTGCTGCTGGCCACTCTCTGGGTGGCTTCTGTGGCATTTTATTAGGGTAAGGGCATGCATGGGGGCATCTATGCACATGCTGCAGGTGGTGAATGCAGCTGAGCCCTAATATTGTACTGACACTTTGAATTAGAGAGCAAATAGGCAGGCAATGTATTCCTGCATTACTCTGCAAACAAGAAGTACCAGTGTTATCTTAAGGGTAGAAGTACTCAAGTTATAAGTAAGGGTGATCATAGAATCCCTACAGTATAGAAAGAGGCCATTCAGCCCATCAAGACCACACCAACCCTCCAAATGGCATCCTACCCCCTACCCTATCTCTGTGACCCTCCATTTCCAATGGCTAATCCACCTAGCCTGCACATCTTTGGACTGTGGGAGGAAACTGGACCACCCAGAGGACACCCATACAGACATGGGGAGAATGTAGAAACTACCACACAGAGATTCACCCAAGACTGGAATCAAACCTGGGTCCTGACAATGTGAGGCAGCAGTAGTAACCAATGAGTTACAGGCCACCCCATTGTGAGGTTCCCAGCATGTTTAAAAAGTTCTCAGTAGTGTTTAAATCCAGAGTTGAGGAATAGGCCACTTTCCAACACAAAGGCTACAAACAGGTAAGAGGGCAGTAATGCCAACCTCTGGGGTCTGCAGCATGACCAAGGGATGGAGCATGGTGGTATGGTGCCTCAGTGGTTAGCGCTGCTGCCTCACAGTGTCAAGGGACCTGGGTTTGATTCCAGCCTCAGGTGACTGTCGCTATGGAGATTGTACATTCTCTTCATGTCTGCGTGGGTTTCCGCCCATAGTCCAAATACGTACAGATTGGGTGGATCGGCCATGTTAAATTGCTCCATCGTGTCCAGGGATGTGTTGACTAGGTGGATTAGCCATTGGAAATGCAGGGTTTCAGAGATAGGGTAGGGGGATGGATATGGTTGGGATGCTGTTTGGATAGTTGGTGTGGTCCCAATGGGCTGAATGGCCACATTATAGGAATTCTTCTATTCAGAGGCTGCAGCGAGGGCAATCTGTCTTCTGCTTAGTTGGAACTGGACTCCTCCATGCTCCTGGAGATTGTCTGACAGGCTAGATAATGTTTCAGCGTGTGAAAGCTCATCTGCATTGTCCTGCCTGCTGCCTCCTTAATGTCTTTACCTAAGTCCTTTGCTGAAATACTACAGTGATCTGACACATGACCCATATTTCACCTGCCTGAACTTTACTCATACCCATGGTGGCTCAATGTATGTCGATCCCAACTTGGTAATAGCCTCGAAAGTACATCTTGTGACACTACCTGAGCTGATGGCTGTGAGTACCAGATCAAAGGGGAGTACTCGTCGTTAGTACTCAGACATTACTCCTCTCTTCCTGTCGGGCTGCTGTGACTGGGAGGATTGCAGCTCTTGGGAATGTGAGAACAAAAAAAATCAGAAGGCAAAGGTTAGGATGAGGGAAGGAGGTTAAAGTGAGAATCAAGAGGTCCATGGTCACACCGTCAGCAGCTTGCTCATCAAGTCAGATAGCATGATGAGAATAAACTGGAAAGGGAGATCATCCTCAATGTTCTCAATGATGTTGGATTCCTGGAGCCTTATCATACTGAACTCCATGACGGAGATAACCATTTCCTGAGGAAACAGCAAGGGAAATGCAGCCATGCTTGTACTATATCAGCTCTGCTTGTTCCCCTACAGTTGCTGCTTCCAGGAAAGGAGAAAGAATTTAAATGATGTCATTTTGTGCTTGGGCAATGTACCTGCCATTGGTGAATATTGGAATTGATAGGTGTGAGGGTCAGTATCTGGATATTAGATGTGATCGCTGAATGTAGGGAGTGCAGTTGGGTGATTGGAGAGGTAGTGTTATGTTGGAAGTGTGTCATGGGATGTGTGTTAGATGACAGGTGAAAACATTGATGTAGTCAATGGTTCCAGGGATGAGGAACTTTAGTTATGGGAATAGATTGAAGTTGGGACTGTTCTCCTTGAAGAGAGGAAGGCTAAGAGAAGATATGTTAAAGGCTTTAAAAATCATGAGTGGGCTGGATAGGGTAGATAGAGAGAAGTTGTTCCCACTTGTAAAAGAAACAATAACAAGGGAGCATAGATTTAAGTTGATCTGCAAAAGTAGCAAAGGTGAAGTGAGGAAAATTATTTACATTCAGCAAGTAGTTCGGGAATGGAATGCACTGCCAGGTGGAGGCAGGTTCAATGGAGGCAGTCAAGAAGATATTGGATACTTTTTTGGATAAAATATAATGTGCAAAAGCAAAAGTGGCTGGAGAAAAGCAGGAAATTGGAAAGAGTTAATGATGATCCTTTACCAAGCCGATGCTGGCATGATGGGCTGAATTGCCTCTTTCTGTGCCATAGCACTGCTGTGATTCTGTGATTCAATGTTTTTGATCTTGACCAACTGCATGAAATAAATAGATTTCTGTGGCATTTCCACCAAGTCAGTTTAATCCAGACACTGGGATTTGATTTGCTTCTATTCCTTTCTAAGGTGAACCTTGAAGGTCCACTGGTCTTGACATTTCTCCTCCTGTCCATGTGCACCACTAAGGCCTCCAGTGCCATATCAATCAATCTGAAACTCTCAGTCCTGGTATTCTGTTTCCAACAAATTATATCACAGAAATATTTTTTATGCATCTTCATTTAAAAGTGCAGCCTCCTTTTAAGAACAGCAGTACAAGTTAGCAGAACTTAATGTCTTGCATGCATCCCCCATCACACACAGGATAAATTAATACTCCAAAAAAATCCATGTTTCACAGAACCTGGTTATGTCAATGAACATTGTATTGACTTCAAGCTGGATACCATTGCTAAGGTCAGTACCTGATCAAACCAGTTACCATATTTGAAGAAAACAGAAGCTACAGTTTACAGAGATAAGACAATGTGGCATTACTTTAAGTCACACTGCAACACAGAGAGAAAGACAGTTAAAGATGTGTACATAGTTCATGATCAGCACTCCACATGTTTGAGTCAGTTGTTTTGCTTTAACTTCTTTAAGCCAGAAGGAGTCCCATACATTTCAATGGAATAGATGGCAATAAACAAGCTGTTGCCAAACCATTAGTCCAGAAGCAAATAGTTGTTGAAACACTGGCATTTCACAATCATGGATAGTTTGCAAATGTATGACAAGAAAATAGTTAGATGATAGATGCTGGGAGACATAGCAAATACTATAAGGTACCAGAAGTGTTTAGCTGAGAAAATACAATAGGCTTCATCACTGACCACTTTCCTGAGGGACTGATGGTCATTTGCTTAGTTGGAAGCTCTCTAAATTAGAACTGATGAAGCCTGAATATTTATCATCCATTTTCACTACAATTATGGCAATATGCACATTAATTCTGCCTCATTTTTAACTTGCCATTGAATTAATCACACCAAATATGTTGAACAAGTACAAAGTACTGAAGATGTCTGAGCTCTGAAATAAAAAAACAGAGAGTGTGAGAGAAACTCCACAGACACTACAGAATTTCTATTGGATGTTTGAACTAAAGTCTTTATTTGGGTTGTTGAGGATGAATGCCATCCAGCTAATTAGCTTACCAGTTTAACTACCAAAACAGCAAATATGCAGTTGCTTTCAACCCAATCAAATATTTAAACTACATGTTCCAGAACAAAAAATATAATTTTGATGCAACACCTTCCAAAATTATATTTCAAGAAATTAAAACTGCAACTGACATTTAGATCCAAATTTTACAAACCTGCTGTACTCAAACAAGCTGCATGAATGAAATTAGGAAGTACAGCAGATAAAACCATCATATTGGTGAAATGGTTTGAGTAAGGCAAGACATATATCTTTATTAATTTTGAATTATTTTTGACAGAAAATCATTATATTCCAGCTAAGAAAACTAGTCCAAATTAAGAAAATATTTTCTAATTCGAAAATCAGAAAGAATTCCAATAACTGTAAATAGATGTGTCAGTAATAATAGTAGCTCATCATATGCAAATAGGTAACAATAAACATGTTGAAAGAACTTTATCAACAAAAGCATATTAATGTTTGTAGCATTAAACTGTCTTTTATTGTTTTAACAAGTATACTAGAACAAGTATACTAGAACATTCCTGAAGAAGGGCTAATGCCCGAAACGTCGATTCACCTTCTCCTTTGATGCTGCCTGGCCTCTGTGCTTTTCCAGCAACACATTTTTAAGCTCTGATCTCCAGCATCTGCAGTCCTCACTTTCTCCTACTAGAATAATTACTAAGTCATTCCAAAGCATTTAGTTGATTCTAGTTGAGTACAGTAGTTCATCATTGTCATCAAAATATCATTACCTATGACAACCATCTCAAGCTAACAGTTTTCAAAAAGTTACTGCACATTTTGAATGGCATGGATGGAAAATACAACCTAGATTTGCAGTGCCACAAAATGAAATGCTCAGAAATGCTACTCAATCAAAATTATCACGAGAAAAGCTAATACAATTGATGGCCGGGAAGAACCTTTTAACTCTTTGGCATGAATATATAATTATTGTCCAGTGGTGCAATACTTCACAAAATGAGAACTGAATGCATTTGAAGACATTTCTTTCTGCTCAAGTAAAGATAATTTATTAACTGTCTTCACTTAGTTTTGCCCTCAATCTTATTCTTCTGCCAAGTGAATTTGATGGTGTTGCTGTTCAAACATTGAACAGTTAAGTTGCAGTAACAAAATCTGAAATTAATAAAGTAGAAATTGCCAGCGCAACTCAGTGTGTCCGGCAGTATCTTTGGACAGGGAAGCAGAGTAGGCATTTCAGATTTTTGACCTTCCATCAGAACTTAGACACATAATAAATCTGAAACAAGTACAGTGCTCAGAAAGGGGGAGAGGAATAAGAACAGAATGGAAGGTCTGTGATTGGATGAAAAGGAAAAGGGATTACAAATTAAAAGGGATGCTGCTGCAAAGCCAAATAGAGTGTAAAGGGGACAGGTAATAATAAAAGATGCTCAAAGGAGGTGTGAAAATCAGAAATCATGAATACTAACTCCTGAAAAGCAAAAAGAGAGAGAGACCAAGGCAGAAAATCCAAAACCAATTCAAAGAATGGAAACAAAATGAGGACAAAGGTTATTATCTGAAGTTGTTGAAACTCAATGGTTAACTTCAAAGACTGTAAAGTGTCTACTCATAGGATGAGGTGCTGTGCCTCATGTCTTTGGTGTGCTTTAATAAAACATTGCAGAAGGCTGAGCACCCAGAAATCAGAGTCAAAACAATGTTGACCATTAAAATGGCTGTGTCATGACTGAATGGAGGCTTTCCAAAAAAATCATTCCCAATCGGCAATTGATCTCTCAATGCAGCCAATCTGATATATTGGCCAATGAATAAAGTCTTCTAAATTGCAAGTTATGTCTCCTGGAATGAGTTAAATAAAAAGTCAAAATGGAAATGTTTAGTTATATAAATATAACTACAGTCAAAATTTATGCTTAGCATTATAGACCCATCAGAAATGAAATAGATAAATTTCTACCTAACTGTGTAATCGACATGTGGCATAACGTTCACAAATGTTCATATGAAGCATGTCATATTGAAATTCAGTAATCAAATTAAAGTATGCATAATTGCAATTTAAGTGGAACAAATGTGAAATTAATGTTTTAGTGTTATATTTCTCGTAAGACTGGCAGAGTATCTGATATGCTAATGTACTCAAGGGTCAGATATTTTTACGTGCTTTGTAATTACACTAAAATGGCACATGCAATTCATTCTCTTCTCCTTCCTTCCTCCTCTTCCAAAGTTACACATTGAGCCACAGCTCCACACTACCTTCATTTTACTTTATCTCCTGATCCCACATCCTTCTCTATGTTTCTGTATTTCAAAGTGCTCATTTTTCTATGAGACCTATGATTGCTCCCTTTCCTGTTCTATTTGCCTCCTGTAACATTTGGAGAACATAGAACATAGAATGTACAGGCCCTTCAGTCTTCGATGTTGCACCGACCTGTGAAATTAATCTGATGTCCATCTAATCTACACTATTCCATTATTATCCAAATGTATGTCCAATTCCCATTTAAATGCCCTTAACATCGGTGAGTCTACTACTGTTGCACACAGGCCGTTCCACACCACTGTTACTCTCTGAGTAAAGAAACTACCCCTGATATCTGTCCTAAATCTATCATCCCTCAATTTAAAGCTATGTCCCCTTCTGAGGAAAAATGCTTTCACTGTCCACCTTATCTCACCCTCTGATTATCTTATACGTCTCAATTAAGTCAGCTCTCATTTCTCCAATGAAAATTGCCTCAGTTCCCTCAGCCTTTCCTTGTAAGACCTTCCTCCAATACCAGGCAACATCCTAGTAAATCTTCTCTGAACCCTCTCCAAAGCTTCCACATCCTTCTTATAATGGGTGACCAGAACTGTACGCAATACTCCAGGTGTGGCCTTACCAGTAGCTTGTACAGCTGAAGCATGACCCCGTGGCTCCGAAACTCAATCCCCCTACCAATAAATGGCAACACACCATATGGCTTCTTAACAACCCTTTCAACCTGGGTGGCAACTTTCAGGGATTTAAGCACCTGAACAGCGAGATCTCTCTGTTCATCAACACTACCAAGAATTTTACCTTTAGCCCAGTACTCTGCATTCCTGTTATTCCTTCCAAAGTGAACTACATCACACTTTTCCACATTAAACTCCATTTGCAACTTCTCAGCCTCGGTCTGCATTTTATCTATGTCTCTCTGTAACCCATAACATCCTTCAACACTATCCACAACTCTACCTACCTTAGTGTCATCCACACATTTACTAACCTATCCATTTATGCCCACATCCAGATCATTTATAAAAATGACAAACAGAGTGGGACTAAAACAGATCCTCGTGGCACACCACTGGTAACTGAGCTCCAGGATGAACATTTCCCATCAACCACCACCTCTGTCATCTCTCAGCTAGGCAATTTCTGATCCAGTTTGCTAAATCACCTTCAATCATGAAGCTCTGTATTTTGTGCAATAGCCTACCATGTGGAACCTTATCAAATGCCTTAGTGAAGTCCATATACACACATCAACCACTTTACCTGCATCTACCTGTTTTGTCATCCTTTCAAAGAACTCAATAAGATTAGTTCGGCATGACCTGCCCTTCACAAAACCCTGTTGACTGTCTCAAATCAAATTATTCCTTTCTAGGTGATTATAAATCCTATCCCTTATAACTTTTTCCAACGCCTTACCCAGAACTGGTCTATAATTACCAGGGTTGTCTTAACTCCCCTTCTTAAACAAGGGGACAATATTTTCTATCCTCCAGTCTTCTGGCATTACTCCTGTCAGCAATGATGACATAAAGACCAAAGACAAAGGCTCTGCATTCTCCTCCCTGGCTTTCCAGAGAATCCAAAGATAAATCCCATCTGGCTGAGGGGTCTTATCTATTTACAGATCTTCCAAAATTGCTAGAACCTCCCCGTTGTCAATCATAATCCCAAGTAATCTAATAGCCCATATCTCCGTATTCTCACTAATATTGCCCTTTTCCAATGTGAATACTGATGAAAAATATTCATTAAGTGCTTCCCCTATATCCTCAGATTCCACACACAACTTTCCATTCCTGGATTTTACCTTATCCAATAATATAAATTCAACAGCTATCATCACTTCATCCTCAGAAGTACAATGCTTCTGTTCTCTCTAAATTTGTAATTGTGCTGTCACCTCGATGCAGCTTTCCTCAACAGTAAATCCTCTATCAGTTTTCCTCTTCTGCCACAGTACCAAAATAGCCCTCATTGAATATTCCCAGATCTGTTTAGAACTTCTGACCTCAAATACAATTCTCCTTCAGTGCTTTTCTTCCATTTTTCAACTCAATAGCAGTCTGTTTATGTGTTTCTGACATTATCCATCAAAATATAAGTTGACTTTCTCTTCCCATCACCACACCCTGACTCTGAAGTGAACAGTACCCCGACCAGCCCCCACTATCATCACCACTGATTCCTATTTATTTAAATTTTGCTTGGAGCTCTTGATACGAAATGTCTTCGAATGTTGTTTAATGTCAAGAGTAGTCATTCTCACTCTACCTCTGAAATTCAACTCTTTTGTATGTGTTTGGACCCAAGGCTATAATGAGGTCTGAGACTGAATGGCTGAGGTGGAACCTAAATTTAGCATCCCTGTGCAGGTTATTGCTGAGTAAATGTTGCTTTATAGTACAGTGTATATACCTTCTATCACTTTGCTATTGATTGACAGTAATACAATGGGACAGTAATTGGCTGGATTGGATTTCTACTGCTTTTGGTAGTCAGGGCAAAATGTTGCAATTCTCCACATTATCAGGAAGATACTTGTGTTGCATTGGAATTGTTTAGTTCTGGGAATGGCTAGTCCTGGGCTACACAAGTACCTGTGATCACAGCATTTAGATTAGATTCCCTACAGTGTGGAAACAGGCCCTTCGGCCTAACAAGTTCACACCAACCCTCCAAAGAGTAACCCATCCAGCCCTATTCCCCTCTGACTAATGTACCTAACACTACGGGCAATTTAGCGTGGCCAATTCACTAAACCTGCACATCTTTGGACTGTGGGAGGAAACCAGAGCACCCAGAGGAAACCCACGCAGACATGGGGAGAATGTGCAAACTCCATCCAGATAGTCACCCAGGGCTGGAATTGAACCCAGGTCCCTGGCGCTGTGAGGCTGCAGTGCTAATGACTCAGCTACCATGCTGCATATTTTTTAGGTGTAAAGGACATGGCCCGAACGCAGTCACTTTATAAACACTAATAAATCAGTTAATACTTGACTCAGAAAGCCAACATAAAATTGAGGTATGCTGAGCATTCACGATTTGGCCAGAATTATCCAGCAAAAACTCTTAAAAATTAGTGAGCAGCAGGAATTCTGAACAACGGATGGATCATTTAGTTGGATTTTCAACATACACTTCCAGAGTCAACGTTCTATGCTAAGAGTGCAAAAGTGGAGAATGATTCTTTCTGTGTATTTTTTGTTTGTTCTAGATATCACCAATACTGTGCGGATATTGCCAAAGTCACTGTTATAACTAGGCTGCTTTAGCATCTCCACTTTTCTGAGATTTAGAAGTAAACAGACATAGGACACAATGGGATGCAATTTCTACAGGACATGTCTCTCTTGCTCTTCTCGTCATTAATACATTTTATAGTAAAAGGCATATGTGATATTTTCACAGCTCATCTGGCAAACTTATGAAATTCAGATCAATGACTCCCTCCACCCCCTCCCTCCCTCAATCTCTTGCACTTTCAAAGGAGGTTGAGTGATAACCTTATACAGGTTTATAAAATCATTAGGGGTTTGGATTAAGGTGAATAGCAGGTGTCTTTTCCCTGGGGTGGAGGATTTTAAGTCTAAGAGGCACATTTTGAAGGTGAGAGGGGGGAGATTTAAAAAAAGACATGGGGGCAACTTTTTAATGCAGGGTGTGGTTCAGATATAGAATGAACTTCCCGAGGAAGTGGTGGACACAAATACAGTTACAATGTTTAAAACACACTTAGATAGGTACATGAATAGGAAAAGTTTGGAGGGATATGGGCCAAGAGTAGGCAGATAGGACTAGTTTATTTCAGGATTGTGTTCAGCATGGACTGGTTCGTCTGAAAGATTTGTTTCCTTGCTGTATGACACACACACAAGTTCACTTCCACTGTCTGTGTGTGTGAGATATGCATAGTTTGACCACTACATTGATATAATAGTGTATACCCTTTGCAATATTCTTGGAGCTCCCTCTCAATTAGAGCTTTCACCTCTCTCCCCATCCCTCTAACTTTAAGAATCTTCCTAAAACTAATTTTCCAACCAATTCCCGGTGACCACCCTTAATTCTGTGATAAAAATATGTTAGTTCTACTTTGTTTAATGACTTTGCGATAATGCAAGTATTATGTAAATGCAATTTATTGTTGCAATGCTTTCGATTGTGCGATCATGAATAGTCTTGTGCTATAAAAAAGTGTGCTTAATTGTCATATAGTGTTACTTATTTATCCAAATTCTGCCAATTAACACAGAAAAATGGTGAATTATGTTCTTTTTTAAACATGACAGCCTGCATAATATTTTTAAGATTAATCAAAATAAGCTGTTCAGATAACTAATAGTTGGAGCATAAATGACAGTGAATGAAGCCAATCACTGCTATTCAAATCCTAAGAAACCTTATCAGGAATTTTAACTCACAAGGTTGGGTGATTTATGGAAGGATGGTTATTTAAAATGACTGACTTTGAAATCACAATCACACCATAGCTTTAACTGACCCACTAATATGTTTAAAGGAGGATTGTCTATGAGGAACTTACTTGTCTACAAGTTTTAATTCGTGCAGATGGGTAAGTACATAGTGCAGCTATTAACAACCTTAAGAAAAATTAAGAAGATATTTTAAATTGAATTTTGCTTAGATTTGAATATAAAGTGTCTTTCAAGGTTTGCCAGTGAGTAGTGAAACAGTGATTAGTTAAAGAGCTAGATTTTATGTGCCACAGTGAGCAAGCATTCAGTGGTTGGGGCATGCAAAGTAGGTTGGTTGGCGAGACCACTCCTTCCCGCCCACCTCCAAGCTCACCTCTATAATTACAATGCACAAAGTATGGCGGCATCAAAACAGGCTACTTGCTGGCTATATTTAAACAAATACTTAAGGGTTATTTAAACATATTCAACTCAATAATATAGTTAGCAATATGCTGCTCATGCCATCATTAGACTAGCATGGGCAGATGGTTGGAATTTGCAGGGTTTTTTTTAAATGGCTACATGAGAAATGGATGGAAGGAAGTTTGGGCACATAAATCATTCAGGCAATGCCGAACTAGAAACATAGAAGACAGGAGCAGGAGTAGGCCATTTGACTCCTCGAGACTGCATTGCCATTCATTATAATCATGGCTGATTATCGAGCTCAATACCTAGTCCTGCCCTACCCCCATCTCCCTTAGATCCTTTTAGCCACAAGGGTTATACGTAGTGGAGGTATTCTCCAAGACATCACCCACCATCCTTCCATCTATATCACATCCCCAACAGAATTCAGACCACATTCCCCCATGCCATCCCATTCTGCATGGACTTTGAGACTCCACCCCATCATAAAACCCCAGGACGTACCTTTCTGGGACAGACATAGGGGTCTATTCATGCAGGGCTCATTACTGAGCAATTGCACTGTCACCGAAAGGCAAAGAATCCACTGGTAACCAATTAGTCAGCCCATTAGCCAGTCAGTTATGATTGCAGCAGCATGCTTTCTTAGTATGAGTTATCTTCTGGCCATTTTCCCCTCATTTTACAACATCCTTCCTATAGCAGGGAGTCCAGAATTGTACACAGCATTCCAAAAGTGGCCAGACCAATGTTCTGTATAGCCACAAAATGACCTTATAGCTCCTATGCTCAATGCACTGACCAATAAAGGAAAGCATACCAAATACCGCCTTAACTATTCTATCAACCTGCGACTCCACTTTCAAGGGTCAATTAAGCTGCACCCTGAGGTCTCTTTGTTCAGCAACACCTCCCAGGACCTTACCATTAAGTGTATAAGTCGTGCCTTGATTTGCCTTTCCAAAATGTAGCACCTCACAACTATCTAAATTAAACTCCATCTGCCACTCCTTGGCCCTTTGGTCCACCTGATCAAGTTCCCATTGTACTCTGAGGTAACCAGCTTCACTCTCCACTTATTATAGCTGATACCCCAATCTCCTCTGGCAAGTGTTTGTCAAAGAGTTTTTGTGTTATTAACAACTTTTTCAAAACCATGGAGAGTTTCAAACTAGCAAATTCAAGGTCGGAAATATGTTGGATCTATTTAACAGTATGACAATAATATTGTTGAACCAGCACTTATACAGGACAGAGTGGCCTAGGAACATACTCATGAGAGAGGTTGAGACTGCTGGAGACCGCATCCCTATAACCCTGCATTTCCCATGGCTCATCCACCTAAACTGCACATTGTTGGATTAGATTTGATTACTTACAGTATGGAAACAGGCCCTTCGGCCCAACAAGTCCACACCGACCTGCCGAAGTGCAACCCACCCAGACACATTCCCCTACATTTACCCCTGCCCCTAACACTACTGGAAATTTAACATGGCCAATACACCTAACCTTCACATTTTTGGACTGTGGGAGGAAACCAGTGCACCCGGAGGAAACCCACGCAGACACGGGGACAATGTGCAAACTCCACACAGTCAGTTGCCTGAGGGGGGAATTGAACCCGGGTCTCTGGTGCTGTGAGGCAGTGGTGCTAACAACTGTGCCACCATGCCGCTATGCTGCCCACAACTGGAGCACCCTGAAAAAGCCTTGGCGACACAGGGGAGAATGTGCAAACTTCACACAATCGCCTGAGGGTGGTATCAAACCCGGGTCCCTGTGAGGGAGCAGTGCTGATCATTGAGCCAAGGTACCGCCCAATGTTGTGACTTTCTAGGCAGTTTCTTGCACGGTGGCTCAGGGGTTAGCACTGCTGCCTCACAGCTCCAGGGACCTGGGTTCACTTCCAGCCTCAAGTGACTGTCTGTGTAGAGTTTACGCATTCTCCTTGTGTTTGAGCGGGTTTCCACCGGGTGCTCTGGTTTCCTCTCACAGTCCAAAGATGTGCAGGCTAGTACAATTGGCCATGCTAAATTGACCAAAATATGCAAGCTAGATGGGTAGGCCATGGGGAATGCAGGGATGGAGGGTGTGGGTCTGGGTGGAATGCTCTTCAGAAGATTGGGCGTGATCTTGTAGGGATTGTATGAAATGTCAATAAAATACTTAAAGCAGTAATATTTCCCACTGTTGGTACCTTATGATATTTAATCAATGATGGCTGCTCCTGACCACCATACTGTATCTGCTGTGGAACCATCCACTACAAGTTAATTAGTGGCTAAATTGCTGCCACAAATCCTCCATTCTATACGGAGTTTAAGGGCTTAATTGATTACTCATGGCAGAGTGATGATCTAATCATCAGTCTTAAATGCAAAGAAGAACTAGTCATAATGTGATGTAACTTAAGGCATGATGGCAATAGGTGCAATTTACACTGGTTAATTAGATTATCAGGAACTAATGATGACACATCTGTCTTGCTCAGGATTTTGTACTGGATTTTTTATATTCCAAACCCCAAAAATGTATGTTGTCACCAGATTGGGAAGATCTTAGCAAATTTCCAATATTAAACCTTTCAGAACTATGACCTTTTACAACAACAGTGTGGAGGTGCCTGTATTGCAGTGGGGTGGACAAAGTCAGAAATCACACGATACTAGGTTATAGTTCAACAGATTTATTTGAAATCACAAGCTTTCAGAGCTAAGCCCCTTCGTCAGTTGAATCAACTCAGTACCCTGTTCCCACTTTCTTCCCATACCCTTTGATCCCTTCAGTCCTGAGAACTATACTGACACCTTTCTTGAGATTCTTCAATGTTTTAACCTCAACAATTTCCTATGGCAGACAATTCTGCAGACTCACTACTCTCTGGGTGAAGAAATTTCTTCTCAACTCTAAAAGAGGCCTACCTCTTATACCTGAACTGTGCCCCTGCTTCAGGTTCTAGACTCTGCAATGATTGATGGCATCTTTCCTGAATCTACCCTGTCAAACCCTGCTAGAATATCATAGGTCTCTATAAACCCCTCACAAACCTGGGGTCCTAACATTGATCTCTGCAGTACCCCACTACTCACTGGCTGACGCTCAGAAAAAGGCCTATTTATTCAAAGTTTCCGTTTCCTGTCTGTGAACTAGTTCTCAATCCATCTCAATACACAACCTCCAATCCTATTTATTTTAAGTTTACATCCTAATTCTTTATGTTGGACTTTATCAAAAGCTTCCTGAAAATAGCATATAAAGCACATCCACAGGCTTTCCCTTATTCACTCTCCCAGCTACATACTCAAATAATTCCAGCAGATTTGAAAGTATGACTTCCCTATCATAAATCTATACATACTCTGTCCAATCCTATCACTAACTTTCAAGTGTTTTCAGTGTTATGGACCAGACAAAATCCTCTCAAGATATTTTAAGAAGGTCGCCTAGACCCTAACATTTTCTTATTTTAAAGGCAGATGTGTGAATGTTCCAGGTGTGATGCAGTTGATCAAACTACTCGGCTTTCAGCAAAACAGAGTTTATTTAAATGAACTCGAGAAAACAGAATTTAAAGTAACTTAACTATTAGAAAAATTAACTGACGCAACATAGCAAATTAACTAAGGGGCTGTTCCGATTCCCATAACATCCCATAAACACGCTTTTTGGCAAATGGTTAATTTGAACACAGGTTCTTATACGCAGGAGAGATTTCGAACAGAAAAGTCAGCCAGGAGTCACCTGCTGAAGCATGGAACCTTTCTCTGGACTGCAACAGTTTCTCTACTACAATTGAACCAAACTAGAGAAAACCTGAATGGAAAGAGCTGGCCACTCCCCTGCCATTGTTAAACCAGAGTTTTTCCAGACATTTTTTGCGCCTCTACCTTTATAACTGCTCTTTTAAAAAAAAACCCAGGGACAAAATAATCTAGTTAAAATGACAACATTGTCACAGTGATAACATTTTTTATAATGGACTCTAACATTCATGCCATTCCAATGTCTATCTGCCTCATCTATAATTCACTATTTTCTCTCTGTGTCTTCCTATATGATGGTAGAACTAAAGTATCTTCAGATAAGTATCCTCCAAGGCGGCCTTTGACATACACAACAACGCAGAATGGCTGAGCAGGAACTGATAGCCAAATTCCGTCCCCATGAAGATGGCCTCAACTGTAGGCTTGGGTTCATATCATGCAACATGTAACCCCATCATACTGTTCTGTGCTTGCAAAATCTTCCTTACTGTCCTATTTTAACACCATTACCTTGATAATTTGTTCTGATCTCTCTACCTTAATTGATTTGTGTAGTTTTGGATTACTTGTTACTTTGGTTTGACCTTCAAGTGACAAAGCTGCTCCTTTAACAAGGTTATGCAGTCCTTGGCTTCTTTTTTCAGAGAAGTCATATAATAACACAGACTCCAAAAAGTCTGGGAGTTGAAGAGTTTTAAGGCCAATTTGATAATAACTAACAGATACCGCCTCAGGCAGAAAGCTTTCAAGTTTTAAAAAAACTTGTACAATGAAAAGGATGTGGCCAGTTCTCCCAGCTCAGCTTTTCTCTTTTTTTTTAGTAGAGTGTGTTGAAGAGCTGCTGGGCCCATAGAAGCAGATCCAGGATGGTACTCACTCTCTGACTTCTTCCTGTGAGAACTTGTGTTTTATTTTACCTTTTGTGCTTAGGGGTGTTTATGGGGATTGTTGGAAGTATTTGGAATAGCATCATTAAATTGGGATGATCTGTTAGATTTTCGGAGAGGTTAAGTTATTCAGTATTCTGTTTTCTGTTGTTTGTGTTACATTCAGTAACCTTGTGAATAAATTCTGTTTTGTTTAAATCTAAGTGGTTTAACCAGCTGATTCTCTCCTGGAATATCCGTGTTACACCTTTTAAAACAACTAGCAAAGCTAGGGTCTGGGCTACTTTCTTGAAATGTTTTGAGGGGTCTGGCCTGGTTCATTATACTCAATATGTGACTCTTCTACCTAACATTTTATTCCAGCCATTTGGTTTGTGTCCAGTAGCACCTTTACTTTTAATTTTTTTTAATTATATCTCTAACTCAATTAATTGGAGTATAGTTCATTCCCTTCACTTACTATTCAGTTGTCACTTTACTCACACCATCCGACACTTTTGACCACCTACAGAGACTTATTATTCAATACTCAACTCACATCATTTGTATGATCTCTTGATCTCTCTGCCCATTAATATCTCTGCCTATAAATTCTGCATCTGTGTGCTCTTCTTCACTTCACTTGATGCAGGGGCAGCACTATAAAAGTTTGTGATTTCGAATAAATCTGTTAGACTATAACCTATTGGTGGTTGACTTCTGACTTTGTCCACCCCAGTCCAACACTAGCATCTCCACATCAAGACTGGAATGAGTAGGTTTTGCAGTTCATGTATATGCTCTTTAAATGTTTCCCACTGCCTATCTACTGTCATTCCTTTAAGGATCCCTGATTTATCATAGTCAGCTCGAACCTCACAGCATCATGATTTCCTCTATTAATATCAGACCCCAGTCTCAGAAACAATCACGTCACTCTCTGTCTTAATAAAGGATTCTGTCTATTGTGAGTCATTCTTCCCTAAAGACCCCCATATAAACCTAGATTGTCAATTATTCCTTCCTTGTTACACAATACCCAGTCGAAGATGGCCTTTTCTCTAACTGATTCCTCTACATGCTAATTCATAAAACTATCCTGTGTATACTCCAATAATTCCTCCTCTTAGGTACAGTACTGCTACTGATTTGATTTGCTCGATCTATATATAAATTTAAGTTATGCATATTTACAGCATAATCTGTTCTACTTGCATCTCTAATTTCCTTTTTAATGCCTTTCACAATATTACTACTACTGTTTGGAATTCTATCTAAAACCCCGCCTGTTTTTTTTTGTCCCTTGGTGTCTCTAAGCAGTCATGCTGGGATTATACTACAGGCATCCCAAACATCAGAAGGCAATAGAGAAGCAGATATGTGGGCAATAGGGTTATAGTTGTCAGGCATTTCAACTTTGGTAATGTTAACTGGAATTGCCTTAGTGTGAAACAATTAGACTGGTGGAAGTTTAAAGCGCATCCAAGAGAGCTTTTTGTGCCAGTACATAGTTGGCCCTACTACATAGGGCAGTGCCAGACCTAATCCTAAGGAATTAATCAGTCAAGTGGTTGAAGTTTCAGTGGGCAAGCATTTTGGCGATAGTGAGTTTCAAAATCATTCTGGAAAATGATAAGAATAGTGCCGAAGATATGTGTCTAGATTGGGGGAAGGCCAATTTCAATATCATTAGACAGGATCTGGCAAACTTAAGCTGAGAGCAATTATCTATATAGGTAAGACTACATTTGAAAAGTGGGAATCTTTTAAAAGTAGTGTCCAGAGGAACCTCAATTATCCGGCATTCGATTAACCAAATTTCGGATGATCCAAACAAGGTCACAAGGTCCCGATGTCTGACTAACTATGTTATCCAGCATTGATTATCCGACTTTCGATACTCCCTGCCCGTGTCCTTGGGGTAATCGAGGTTCTTCTGTAGTGAGAATTCAGGCTAGCGTATTCCACTAAGAGTGAAAAGCAAGGGCAGGAAATCCAGGGAATCTTGGATATCAAGGGAGTTTGATAAAGAAAAAGAAGGCAGTATATGTTAAGTACAATGCATTAAAAAGAGACCTTCAGAAATATAAAAAGTGGAAGGGGTGTGCTTAAAAAATAAATTAGGAAGGCAAAGAGAAGCCACAAAATATTTTGACAGTTAGAATTAAGGAAAACGCGAAGACATTTTATAAGTACATGAAGAGGATTATAAAGAAAACAATGGGACCTTTTGGAGGGCAAAGAGGTAATCCATGCATGGAGCCAGCTGACCTGTTTGACGTCTGAAATGAATATTCCTCATCTGCATTCATAAAGGAGAAAGATCTTTAAGCCTGAGTTTTCATTTGGAATGGTGAGATTTGCGAACATATTAAGATTAATAAGGAGTTTAATCTCCTTATTAATACTGCTAAATCCCCAGGCCCTGATGAGATGTATCCCAGATTGCTATAGGAGACTGGGGCCCTGGTTGAGATACTTAACATTTTGCTGGCCACATGTGAAGTGCCAGATGTCTGGAGTTTAGTTAATATGGTTATTTTGTTCAAGAAGGGCAGCTGGGGTAGGCCAGATAATTACAGACCAATTAGTCTGATGTCAATAGTAGGGAAATTATTGGAAAAACTTCTGAGGGGCTGTATTAAGCAATACTTGAAAAGGGGGAGGATTGATCAGGAATAGTCAGCAAAGATTTGTTGGAGGAAGATCCTGTCTGATTAATTTATTGAGTTTGAAAATGTGACTAAATATATTTATGAGGGTAGTGCAGTTGACATGGTTTACATGGATTTCAGTAAGGCCTTTTGAGAAGATCCCACATGGAAGGCTCGTCCAAGGGATAGGAGCCCAGATGATCCAACGTAAGTTGGCAAACCAGATCCAAAATTGGCTTCCAAAAGGAGGCAAAGGGTGGAGGGTTGAATTTGTGATTGGTAGCCTCTGACCAGACAAGGATTGATAAAGGGACCCTTGTTGTTTGTTATGTATGCTAAGTACTTGGATTTGAATGTAGAAGGTATAATTAGTAAGTTTACAAATGACACAAAATTTGGTAGCATTGTTGATAATGAGGATGATGGTCTGAGGCTATGGTCTAATATGAATCAGCTGACAAGTTGGGTAGAGCAATGGCTGACATAATGTAATCCTAATAAGTGAAAGTGATGGATTTTAAGAGCTCTAATGAAGGAAGGATAGACACAATGAATTTAGAGGTCCTTTGGGAGTTCTGAGCAACAAAGCGACCTTGATGTATAAATCCATGAAACCCTGAAGGTTTCAGCACAGGTAGACAAGGTGGTGAGGAAGGCATATGGGATACTTGCCTTCATTAGCCAAGGGTAAAATATAGTAGCAAAGAAGTATTGTTGCAACTGTATAAAATATTAATTAGATCACCAATGAAGTATGCAGTTCTGGTCATAACAGCATTGGAAGGATGTGATTGCGTTGGAGAGGGTGCAGAGGAGATTCTCCAGGATGTTGCCTGGGATGAAACCTTTCAGTTATAAAGAGAGACTGGATAGGCTGGTTTGTTTTCCTTTGAACAGAGGAGGCTGAGAGGGGATCTGATTGAGATATAATAATAATGAGGCATAGACAGGGTAGATCAAGAAAATCGTTTCCCCCACGGCAGATATGTCTAAAACTGAAGGAGATGAGTTCAAGGTGAGGAGTAAATGGTTTAGAAGAGTTCCAAAGAAATATTTTTCCCCCAGAGGGTATAGATATCCAGAATGTGCTACCTGAGAGGGTGCCACACAAGTTACTCTTGTAACATTTAGCAAGCACCTGAATTAGCACTTAAAATGAAAGGGAATAGTAGGCTATTCACCATGTAGAGGTAAATAGGATTAGTGTGCTTTGGCACAAAGAACAAAGAACAAAGAAAATTTACAGCCCAGGAACAGGCCCTTTGGCCCTCCAAGCCTGAGCCGAACCAAATCCACTATCTATGTTTAGATAGTAAATGCCCAATTACTAAGCATCTGTATCCCTCTGCTCTCCACCTACACATGCATCTGTCCCGGCACATCTTAAATGAATCTACCGTGCCTGCCTCTACTACCTCTGCTGGCAACGTATTCCAGGCATCCACCACCCTCTGTGTAAAGTACTTGCCGCATGTATTCCCCCTTTAAGTTTTCATCTCTCATCTTGAAAGCGTGACCTTTTGTTATTGAATCCTTCACCCTGGGAAAAAGCTTATCTCTATCCTGTCTATACCCTTCATGATTTTGTAGACCTCAATCAGGTCCCCCCTCAATCTTTATTTTTCTAATGAAAACAATCCTAGCCTACTCTCTTCATAGCTAGCACCTTCCATACAAGGCAATATCCTCATAAACCTTCTCTGCACCCTCTCCAAAGTGTCCACATCCTTTTGGCAATGTAGCGACCAGAACTGTACACAGTATTCTAAATGCAGCCGAAACAACATTGTGTACAATTTTAACATGATCTGCCAGCTTTTATATTCAATATCCCATCTGATGAAGGCAAGCATACCATATGCCTTCTTGGCCACTCTATCCACCTGTGCAGCAACCTTCAGAGTACAATGGACCTGAACTCCCAGATCTCTCTGCTCATCAACTTTTCCCAAGGCTCTTCCATTTACTGTATAATTCGCTCTAGAATTAGACTTCCCAAAATGCATCACTTCACATTTGCCTGGATTGAACACTATCTGCCACTTCTCCGCCCAACTCTCCAGTCTATCTATATTCTCCTGTATTCTTTGACAGTCCCCTATGCTTTCTGCTACTCCACCAATTTTCGTGTCATCTGCAAACTTACTGATCATACCAACAGTGCCCTCTTCCAGATCATTTATGTATATCACAAACAACAGTAGCCCCAACACTGACCCCTGTGGAACACCACTGGTCATCTTTCTCCATTTCAAGAAATTCCCTTCAACTACTAGTCTGTCTCCTGTTGTTCAACCAGTTCTTTATCCACCTAGCTAGAACATCCTGCACACCATGAGACTTCACTTTCTCCATTAGTTTACCATGGGGAACCTTATCAAACGCCTTATTAAAGTCCATGTGTATGACATCTACAGCCCTTCCTTTATCTATCAACTTAGTCACTTCCTCAAAGAACTCTATTAAGTTGGTAAGGCACAATCTTCCCTGCACAAAACCATGTTGCCTATCACTGATAGGCCATTCGTTTCTAAATATAAATAGATTTTATCCCTCAGTACCTTCTCTAGCAACTTTTCCACCACTGACGTCAGGGTCACTGGTCCGTAGTTACCTGGAATATCCCTACTACCCTTCTTGTACAGGGGACAACATGAGCAATCCTCCAGTACTCCAGCAGATATCTGTCAGGACCCCAGCTATTTCCTCTCTTGCATCCCTCAGCAACCTAGGATAGATCCCATCCAGTCCTGGGGATTTGTCCACCTTAGTAACCTCTAGGCTTCCCTACTTATGTCAACGTGATCCAGAGTAATCAAACTTCTATCTCTAATCTCAACATTCATCATGTCCCTCTCTTCAACGAACACTGATGCAAAGTAGTCATTCAGAATCTCACCCATTTGCTCAGGTTCAGCACACAGCCTTTCTTCCTTATCCATTAGTGGATAAATCCTTTCTCTAGTTACCTGTTTGCTTCTAATATAAGAATATTTATGGTATTTCTGAATGGCACAGGCCTGGTGGGCTGACAGGCCTGGTTCTAGTCTGTTTACTTGATGAAACTCTGTGTTCAAAAAGAGTGGAATTCCACAGGTCAGTGAGGGTGACATCCCTGGACATCAAGGTTGCATTTGATCAAGTGCAGCATCAAAGAGCCCGATAAAAAGTGGAAGCAAATGGGGCAAACTGCCTGCTGGTTGGAGTCATGCCTGGCATATTGGAAGACGCTCTGGTCGTTGGAGTTCAGTCATCTCATCTCCAGGACACCTCTACAGGAGTTGCTCAGGGAAGTATCCGAGGCTCAGCAATATTCAACTGCTTCATCAATGACCTTCCCTCATCATAAGATCGGAAGTGCGGATGTTTGCCAATGATTGCACAATGTTCAGCGCAGTTCACAACTCCTCAGATACTGAAGCAATCCATGTTCAAATGCAAGAAGATCTGGATAATATTCAGGTTTGGGCTTACAAGTGGCAAGTAGCATTTGTGCCAGACAAATGCCAGGCAATGACCATCTCCAATAGGAGACAATCTAACCACCATCCCTTGACATTCAACAGTGTTACCATTACTGAATCACGGTGGTGCGAGCTAGTGAGGGTAGGAAAAGGAGGATAGAACAGATGAATGCATGGCTGAGGAGCTGAGGGAAGGATTCACATATTTGGATCATTGGAATCTCTTCTGGGGTAGCAGTGACCTGTACAAGAAGGACGGATTGCACCTGAATTTGAAGCTGACTAATATACTGGCAAGGAAATTTGCTAGAGCTGCTCAGGAGCATTTAAACTATTAAGGAGGGGTGGGGGGTGAGGAGGTACCCATGGAGAGAGTGAGGAAAGAAATCAATCTGAGACTGGTACAGCTGAGAACAGAAGTAAGTCAAACAACCAGGGCAGGCAGGGAAAAAGCAGAGAACAAGGTAGGACGAATAAATTAAACTGCAATTATTTCAATGCAAGAGGCCTAACAGGGAAGAAGAGGTGAACTCAGGGCATGGTTAGGAACATGGGACTGGGATATCATAACAATTATAGAAACGTAGCTTAGGGATGGACAGGACTGGCAGCTTAATTTTCCAGGATACAAATGCTACAGGAAGGACAGAAAGGGAGGCAAGAGAGGAGGGGGAGTGGTGTTTTTGATAAGGGATAACATTACAGTTGTACTGAGGGAGGGCATTCCTGGAAATACATCCATGGAATTTATTTGGTATGAACTGACAAAAAAGAAAGGGATGACCACTTTATTGGGATTATATAATAGATCCCCTAATAGTCAGCAGGAAATTGAGAAACAAATTTGTAAGGAGATCTCAGCTATCTGTAAGAATAGTAGGGTGGTTATGGTTGGGAATTTTAACTTTCCAAACATAGACTGGGACTGCCACAGTGTTAAGGGTTTAGATGGAGAGGAATTTGTTAAGTGTGTACAAGACAATGTTTTGATTCAATATGTGGATGTATCTACTAGAGAAGGTACAAAACTTGACCTACTCTTGGGAAATAAGGCAAGGCAGGTGACTGAGGTGTCAGTGGGGGAGTACTTTGGAGCCAGCGACCACAATTCTATTAGTTTTAAAATAGGATGGAAAAGGATAAACCAGATCTAAAAGTTGAATTTCTAAATTGACGGAAGGCTAATTTTGACAGTATTAGGCAAGAACTTGCAAAAACTGATTGGGGGTGGATGTTCGCAGGTCAAGGGATGGCTGGAAAATGGGAAACCTTCAGAAATGAGATAACGAGAATCCAAAGAAAGTATATTCCTGTTAGGGTGAAAGGAAAGGCAGGTAGGTGGAGGGAATGCTGGATGACTAAAGAAATTGAGGGTTTGGTTAAGAAAAAGAAGGAAGCATATGTCACGTATAGACAGGAGAAATAGAGTGACTCCTTAGAATAGTATAAAGGAAGTAAGAGTATACTTAAGAGAGAAATCAGGAGGGCAAAAAGGGGACATGAGATAGCTTTGGCACATAGAGTTAAGGACAATCCAAAGGGTTTTACAAATACATTAAGGACAAAAGGGTAACTAGGGAGAGAATAGGGCCCCTCAAAGATCAGCAAAGTGGCCTTTGTGTAAAGCTGCAGGAGATGTGGGAGATACTAAATGTGTATTTTGCATCAGTGTTTACTGTGAAAAAGGACATGGAAGATACAGACTGTAGGGAAATAGATGGTGACATCTTGCAAAATGTCCATATTACAGAGAAGAAGGTGCTGGATGTCTTGAAACACATAAAAGTGGATACATCCCCAGGACCTGATCAGGTGTACCCTAGAACTCTGTGGGAAGCTAGAGAAGTGATTGCTGGGCCTCTTGCTGAGATATTTGTATCATTAATAGTCACGGGTGAGGTGCCAGAAGACTAGAGGTTGGCTAACATGGTGCCACTGTTTAGGAAAGGTGGTAAGGACAAGCCGGGGAACTATAGACCAGTGACCCTGACATCAGTGGTGGGCAAATTGTTGGAGGGAATCCTAAGGGACAGGATGCACATGTATTTGGAAAGGCAAGGACTGATTAGGGATAGTCAACATGGCTTTGTGCGTGGGAAATCATGTCTCACAATCTTGTTTGAGTTTTTTTGAAGAAGTAACAAAGAGGATTGCTGAGGGCAGAGCAGTAGATGTAATCTATATGGACTTCAGTAAGGCATTCGACAAGGTTCCCCATGGGAGACTGGTTAGCAAGGTTAGATCTCATGGAATACAAAGAGAGCTAGCCATTTGGATACAGAACTGGCTCAAAGATAGAAGAAGTGATGGTGGAGGGTTATTTTCAGACTGGAGGCCTTTGACCAATGGAGTGCCACAAAGATCGGTGCTGGGTCCATTATTTTTCATCATTTATATAAATGATTTGGAATGTGAGCATAAGAGGTATACTTAGTAAGTTTGCTGATGACACCAGAATTGGAGGTGGACAGCAAAGAAGGTAACCTCAGATTACAACAAGATCTTGATCAGATGGGCCAAAGCGCTGAGAAGTGACAGATGGCGTTTAATTTAGATAAATGCAAGGTGTTGCACTTTGGAAAAGCAAATCTCAGCAGGACATATACACTTAATGGTAAGGTCCTGGGTAGTGTTTTTGAACAGAGACCTTGGAGTGCAGGTTCATAGTTCCTTGAAAGTGGAGTTGCAGGTAGATAGGATAGTGAAGAAGGTGTTTGGTATGCTTTCCTTTATCGGTCAGAGTATTGAGTACAGGAGTTGGGAGGTCATGTTGCGGTTAGGCTACTTTTGGAATATTGTGTGCAATCCTGGTCTCCTTCCTATTGGAATGATGTTGTGAAACTTAATAGGGTTCAGAAAAGGTTTACAAGGATGTTGCCAGGGTTGGAGGATTTGAACTATAGTGAGAGGACTGGGGCTGTTTTCCCTGGACCATCAGAGGCTGAGGGGTGAACGTATACGGGTTTATAAAATCATGAGGGGTACGGATAGGATAACTAGGCAAAGTCTCTTCCCTGGGGTGGGGAATCCAGAACTAGAGGGCATAAGTTTAAGGTGAGACAGGAAAGATACAAAAGAGACCTAATAGGCAACTTTTTCATGCAGAGGGTGGTGCATGCATGGAATGAGCTGCCAGAGGAAGTGTGGAGGCTAGTACAATTGCAACATTTAAAAGTCATCTGGATGGGTATATGAATAGGAAGAGTTTGGAGAGATATGGGCCAGGTGCTGGCAGATGGGACTAGATTGGGTTCAGGTATCTGGTCGGCATGGATGAGTTGGATCAAAGTGTTGGTTTCCGTGCTGTTCATCTCTGTGACTCAATGATTCTATAAAACCTTCCAGGACAAAGTAGCCCACTTGATTGACACCACATCCACAAGCATCCACGGCTGACGCTCAGTAGCACCAGTGTATACTGCAAACATCTACCAAGGCTTCTTAGATAGCACTTTCTAAACTCACAACCACTTTCATGTGTAAGGATAAGGACAAAATATACCTGAGAGTGCCACTACCTGCAAGTTTCCCTCCGTCACTTTGGTGTCGCTGGGTCAAAATCCTTTATTTCCCTCCCTAGTGGCATCGTGGATCAACCCACAGCACATGGACTGCAATAGTTCACAAAGGCAGCTCACCATCACCTTCCCAGAGACAACTAGAGATGGGCAATAAATGCCAGCCAGCTAGCAACCTCAAGTCCACGATTGAATAAAAAAAAATTCAGAATGCCCTTGATCTTAGCAAGGGGGTGGGGGTAGCGAGTAACATGCCATCCTGGAGTCTCATTTGCAACCACCGAACCTTACTATTGAATCCTCTACTACAACAGCATTCTCATTGTTTTCCCCCTTTCCCAAGCAGCACAACCAACTGTCGTACAATGAATTTGTTTCCTTCCACTTTCGTTTTTGAGGCCACTACCCCAACAGTATCCAAAGTGGTACATCTGCTTTGCAGGGGAATAACCATAGGGGATTCCTGCATAACCAGACTAGACCTCTTACTCTGTTAGTGGTCATCCACTCCTTTGCTGCCCATGGTATCTTAGCCTGTGGTGTGATCACATCTCTGTGTATGATATTCACAGCCTCCACTACAGCTCCGAAACTCAGGCTCCCTGCAACTGCAGTTGGTGACAGTTTCCACAGGTTAGCTGATCCCGAGCAATGGAACTCGAACCAACTTAGTGCATACAACAGGAGGCACACACCTCGGGCTTGAGCTCTCGTTCAATTGTTTATCCCTTTAAATTAAACTTCAATCAAAGTCTGGGATAGTTAGACATTAAGAAAAGAGAGTACTTAACATTCAAAAAAAGTATCACAATCATGGTGACAGCACACCAAGAGGCATAGCTACAGTAGTGACATCCTGGGCCTTAGTTTTAATTTATACCAAAGCTACAACATCAGGAATGTCACAGGGCAGATTGAATGCGATGTAAAGGGCATTAAGTGTCATTTTGAATGCAATAATGGGCAGTACGTGAAATGATTTTAATGAATACTTTTTAAGAATATGTTTTTTTTTTAAAGATCACGTGTTTCAAACACCCATGTGACCTTGATGAATTACATTTCTTTATCTTCCACTTCAATTATTTCTAGGTGCAGCACCTTGTATGATTCCTGTAGAAGGAGATCAGGCTACCTGGACACATCCCCTAACTACTGAGATGCTTTTGGTCTTTAACCCTTGGTACACATCAGAGCCTGCCAAAGATTAATGCACCTGCTCCTGCAGCTCTGCCAAGCATAACTCAACCATCAGGAGCCAAGGGTATTGGCTGAGATGGAGGTAGAGTGATTTGTGGAATGGGAGCAGTTGTGTGGATTTCTCATTTTCTCTTTATCTTTCAGCATCATCATTTTCCTGGGCCAAAGACAGATCACTCCAACCATTTTGCTGTTCAGCCAGCTTGGTGTAGATCAATGACACCTTGTAAGATCGAAGCTAATGTACTTTTGTCCTGTTTGCAGTGGCTGACAAGCTGGCATTCAAAGTCTGTGCAGTTGTGATCATGGTCTGCATGGAATTTTTTTTGTCATTCATTCAGAATGTGTGACAATCACTGGTCCAGCATTTATCCTTAATTGCCCTGGAAAAAATGGTGGTGAGCTTCCTTGCTGAAGTGCTTCAGCCTCATTGGGGTAAGTATACCCAGAGTGCTAGGAGAGAGGGAGTTCCAGGATTTTTATTCAGCACATATTCCCAAGCAGGATGGTGAATGGCTCAGAGAGGAACTTACACTGGTGGTGTTCCCATGTTCTCATTAGAGAGTCCTGATTGAAACTCTATACAGACAATCACCTTCTCCATGCTAGGCAGTCTCACAATTGCCTGCTTCACCAGTCCCTCCTGTGACTCAGATTGCTCTATTCTCTAAAGTGAATCATGCACATGTCTGGCTTGTCCATACCTAGCCAAGTTGCTGCTGCTCCTCTAACATTGTCCTTCTCAACAATAGCTCTAGTCCAAGGAACCTTTGCCCAACTGAGCAGAGCTTGGAGAGGATTGCACCACCTATGGGTAGGCCCTGCAGCTGCCCCTATTGTCAGTGTCTAATCATGCTCATTTGTGGATTTCAAATCACCAGATAAAAACCGCAGCTAAATCTCTAACTGGACCCAATTGCATGCAGGCAATTACGCTGTGACATGACTGTCCATCCTATGATAGTGCACATGTAGCACAAAGGATCACCTTCATATATATCCAGTGATATTGGCTGTCAGCATCTAGGCCCTGGAAGGTAAAAAGTATGGGTATTGATTGAATATCAGCAAGGAACAATCTTGACAATCACCATGCATAGTTTTCTCATTTTTTTAGTTCTAGCTGAAATCAAGTCAGCCTTTGTGTCAGAGGTATATGCAGCTCTACCATTACTCATCTGTGAGTTCCTTGTCTTTCTATTTTGACTGATGGTAATGCAGATGAGCCACTTAACTCTAGGGGCTCTCATACTCATCTGTAAGCTCAAATATTTATGGTGGTTCACCTCCAACCCCCTCCTCCTGCCTTGCGTTTTACATTTTCTTCTTGCATAACAAACCAAGTAAAGCAGACCCATGAGTAAGTGAAAGTCTGGTATTCCCCCGTAAGATTAGTCATGGTGACCTCTAAGACAGATAAATAGCACAGCATCAAGGTTGAGGTGTGTGGCAATGATGAATGAATAAATGGCAAAATGAGACGTCTACCAATAGTGAAAGATGGCCTTTGATAAAAGTAGTGTAGGTGTGACAAATAATGTGACTGAGGACATTTGACAAAACAGGTTCACTTAAACCACAATAAATGCATTCACTTATCCTCACCTGGTTAGGAAGTCATTAAATTGCCCTAATTTCTCACTCTATTTTCACTCCTCCTTACTATGTTGCTATTTGAAAGAAATGAGAAAATCAGGGCAAAGAGTTCAATTTTATGTTTAATAATGCCACAGAAAATCAAAGTGACATTTTCATTTGGTTTGCATTAACATGGTCATCAAAGATGTCAAGTTATTGTTATATTAACAGAGAACGTAGATGTGTGATAGTTGAGAACTAATAATTCGATTGATGCTATTTTTAAAAAATGCATTATTATATTCTTAGGTAAATACAGAGTAAAATGAACCTTTACACCAAACATTGTTGCTTAGATATTCACAGAGTCATTCACACATATTCATCATGAAACATTTGATCAGCAGACATCTTCAAAGGAATATCTTTCAGCACTACCAATAAATTCAGAAAGATTTGCAGGAACAAGAGTGAATATAAAATGTGTTTGCTGAATAGATGAATATTCCATTTATTTTACCACGATCATCATAACATTATCATATAATGAGAACTTTGATTTTAAAATATTAATAGATGAGAACAGTATATTTCAGGATTTATATCTGCCCAAGTGCCATGCAAAATTTAGGTGGTTACTTGTAGATTGGAAAAGATTTAGAGTGTTCAGCTAGCCCCCTGTATGAAATCACTCTACTTCTGATGATTTTGAACTGTGGATGTAGTGAGGTGTTGAGAAGCAAGGGAAAGTTGTTGGGAGGAAGAAATGTCTCTACTGTTGCAGCAGGTTATGGGGTCTTGTGGCATGCAGACAGGAAAGTGGTATTGAGAGGGCATCCAGATCAGCCATCATCCGATTTAATATTGGAGCAGGATCGAAGGGCCAAATGATCTTCACCTGCTCCTAAGTCCCTATGTCCCAACAGTTTTCAAGGTTGACAGTTGTGCACTTGTAGCCAAAGGTAGATATTTAGCAATTATTTAAAGTTGACACTCTGTTGCACCTTCGAGGAGAAAGTGAGGACTGCAGATGCTGGAGATCAGAGCTGAAAATGTGTTGCTGGAAAAGCGCAGCAGGTCAGGCAGCATCCAAGGAGCAAGAGAATCGACATTTCGGGCATGAGCCCTTCTCCTGAAGAAGGGCTCATGCCCGAAACATCGATTCTCCTGCTCCTTGGATGCTACCTGACCTGCTGCGCTTTTCCAGCAACACATTTTCAACTCTGTTGCACCAGAAGGGCATTTGTGGCAGCAGGACATTTAATGTCAACAATACCACTAAGGAAAAGTGGAGATTGACAAGAAGCCTCCAATTATCCAACTATCTGCCAGAATAAAGGCACTTCAAAGTTCTCTTTTACAAGTAGCTGTACAAAGTAACATGCAGGAAAAGTTTCATGTCAACCTATGACACACTGCTTGGGGCTGCAAGCTAAGGATTCTGACAATTTTGCAGTTTGTTGAATTCTTAAAGCAAGAATCATTTTCTAGCATATTTTATTTTCCAGGTGCAAACTGCAACTGGAAATCATGTTTATTTATGCATACTGTTATAGTCAGGTAAGGAATGGTCATCAGTCCCCTTCCTTGAAACCTCACTTTATTGGTCTCAACAAGTATTTCTGCCTCCTCAGATTCTGCCAGACCTTCTGAATTTCTCCAACATTTTAGAGCGTTTTACTTAGTGAAAGAAAGAGGAATTTTATCACCTACGAACTCCAAAAGAAAATATTAAAACACACCATTAATGAAACACACACATGTTTAAAGGATTGGGGGAAGGGGAATGTCTCATACAAACAAGAATATAAAAGCAAAAAAAAAACAAATGTTGGAGATCACAGTGGATCAGACAGCATCCCTGGAGAGAGAGCAAGCTCAAGTTTCGAGACTAGATGACTCTTCATCAGAGCTGAAGTGAAGTGCAGAGGGGACAGCATTCATGCTACAGTTTTTGCAGTGTGTGGGTGTAGTGGTGGTGAGTGGGGGGGGGAGGGGGGGGGGGGAGGAGGGTGGCACCAGGGCTGGTGAGTGTAGGGTACTGGTGAAGAAAAGATGTTGATAGTTCAGATTAAGTGATCAGAATGTGAGAATGGCAGAACAATGGTGTGTCTAACTGCCAGATTTGAAAGGACAGGAAGTGGGGTGGGTGGAGGGGAGGATATGCTAAAAAGCTAAAAGAAAGGGGAAAAAACGTTCACAATTCAAAGGTATTGAACTCAATATTAAGTCCAGAAGGCAGACACACCACTCAAAGTCCACATGTATCAGTATCATCCCAGCACATGAGAAAATTGTGCAAATTGTACACTCCTTTGAAACTTGCAACATGATTTAAGATTAATTCTGCCCTTGCACAGAATGGTAGGAGGGAATAGACGTGTGTTTCTCCATAATTTTAAGATCTTCAGCCATGAAGACATAAAGCCCTTCTGAGTGCCTTAGGGTGAGACCTGGAAAATAGTAAATTAAGGAGTGGCATATGGTCATTTAGAAGCTGGGAGGCATTAGCAGCTAGAGAGAATAATCATCCCTGGGCAATCGTGCTGCTTTTCTGAAGCAAATGGAGAGATTGAGCACAGTAGGTGGAGGAGGTTTATCAGTATGTCTTTTACATTATATTTTTCTCTAACAAAGAAACAGAACAAATTTAGAAAAAAAATAATTGAAATTGTGTTTCCAGGAAGCTCACCTTTCCCCTTCAGTGCTGATTGCACTCACAAGCTTTTCAAACACAGGTTTTTATCACAGCATGAGATGATGTAAGGACAGGTAATATGAAAAGTAATGTATCACAATGAGAAAAACATCAAAGGTTAAGTGAGTGGGCAACAACGAGGTAGATGGAGTATAATATGGGGAGGTGTGAGATTATTCACTTTTTCGTGCAAACTGAAAAACAGAATATTTTTAAAGGCTCCTAATCATCATGTGGTTTGGATGTACTTGTACAAGTAACACAGACAGTCAGCATGCAAATACAGCAACCAATCAGAAAGGCAAATGGCATTTTGGGAGTTTTGCAAGGGGATTTGAGTACAACAACAGAGGAACTTTACTATAATTGCTCAGATCTTTGGTGAAATGACATCTGGAGTACTGTGTACAGTTTGATCTCCATTTATAATGACAAATACAATACGTTGGATAAATTATAGCGGAAGTTCATTAGATTGGGTCCTGGGATGAGAGAGTTGTGCAATAATGAGAGACTGAGAAAATTGGGCTTTATGCTCTCTATCAAGTTGAGAAGAATGAAAGGTGATCTCATTGAAACATATTAGGTTCCCAAGGGGATTGACAGGGTTGACACTGAGAAGTTGATTCCTTTCATTCAAAAATCACATAAATGTACAATCTCAGGATGAGGAATTAGTTGTTCAGGACAGGGATGAGGAGATGATCCTTCATTCAGTTGTGAAACCTCAGAGCTTTCCACCACAGAACATTGAAATTGCACCATAATTGGGTAACGTGTTCAACAGTATTTAAAAAATCTCTCCCAGAATTAAGGGAGCAGGCAAGAAAGTAAAGAGAAGGCAGTGGATCAGCCATGGTTATTTTAAGTAGTGGAGCAGACTCAATGCCCATATGGTTTACTAGCGCTCCTATTAATTATGTTCTGCATTTGGAGAGTCAAGGACTAATTCGGTTTGGTCAGTATGAGGAAATCATGTGTCACAGACTTGATTGAGTTTTTGGAGGAAGTAATCAAAAAGATTGATGAATGGTGGATGTTGTTTACATGGACTTTAGTAAAGCCTTTGACAAAGTTCTGCATGGTAGAACTAATTAATAAAGATAGATCACATGGGATTCAGGGTGAGCTTGCAAATTGGATACCAAATTAACTTGATGGTAAGAGACAGAGAGTGGTAGTGGAGTGCTGTTCATTGGACTGGAGGCCTGTGACCACTGGTATTCCACAGAGATCAGTTCTGGGTCCACTTATGCTTGTCATTTATATAAACAATTTAGAATAGAAAATAGGAGGCATGATTAGTAAGTTTGTGGATGACACCAAAATTGGCAGTTTGTGGACAATGAAAAAGATTGTCTAAGATTACAAAGAGATCTCAATCAATTGCGTCAGTGGACTGAGGAGTGGGAGATGGAGTTTAATTTGGATAAGTGCAATGTATTTGCCAAAACAAGGGTATGATGTATGATAGGACCTTGGATAGTGCTGTAGGACTGAGAGACTAAGAGGTTCAAGTATATAAATCTTTGAAATTTGCATAACAAGTAGGCAGTGGAATTAAGAAGGCATTTAGCATGCTTGCCTTTATTGCTCAGACCTTTGAGCATCAGAGTTAGGATGTCATGCTGAGGTTGTGCAGGATGTTGGTGAGGCCTCTTCTGGGATATTGTGTGCAGTTCTGGTCACTCTGCTATAGGAAAAAACATGAGTAAATTGGAGAGGATATGAAAAAGATTTACCAGGATGGTGCCAGGAATGGAGGATTTGAGTTACAAAAATAGATTGTATAGACTGGGACTTTTTTCACTGGAGTGCAGGAGGTTGAGGGATGTCCTGTTACAGATTTATATAGTCATGAAGGGCATGGATAAGGTGACTAGCAAGAGTCTTTTCCTTATGGTGAGGAGTTCAAAACTAGGGGCATGTTTTTAAAGTGAGAGGAGAAAGATTAAAAATGTACATGAAGTGCAATTTAATTTACCCATGTGTGGAATGAACTCCCAAAGGAAGTGGTGGATGCGGGTACAGTTACAACATTTAAAAGACATTTGGATAAGTACATAAACAAGAAAAGTTTGAGGGGATATGGGCCAAACACAGTCAAGCGGGATTAATTTAATTTGGCAACACGGTCAGCATAGATTGGTTGGATTAAAGGACCTGTTTCCAAGTTGTATGGCGCTATGACTGTACAATTTTTCTAACAAAGTTATTTCCATAGCTCTGGGGAAAGCACTGATAGGAACTAACAGTATGGATTAAAATGTGTGGGGAGAATGGGAGAGAAGGTTATAGAACACGGCATTGAACTGTACAGAGTTGGTGAAAAGCAGAGTCGGAAGAAGGAGACAACTCCCAGGATAAAGCATAGGCCTAGGAGATAGTGAGGACTGCAGATGCTGGAGATGTCAGAGTTGATAAAGGGTGGCACTGGAAAAAGCACAGCAGGTCAGGCAGCATCCAAAAAGCAGGAGAATCAACATTTTGGGCTTCACGCTTAATCAGGAGTGGGATGAGGGGCGGTGGGGGGGGGGGGGTGGAGGGGGAGGTTAAGGGGACTGAGCAATAAGTTGGGGGTTGGGACTAGGGGAAAGGTAGTTGAGATGGTGCTAGGTGGGCTAGGTGATTGTGATAGGTCGGTAGAAAGGGTGGAGCGGATAGGTAGGAAGAAAGATGGACAGGTAGTTCAGGTCAAATGTGTGGAGTCGAGTCAGAGAGTTGGATCTGGGATGAGATGGGGTAAGGGAGATTTAGAAACTAGTGAATTCGATGTTGAGGCCATGTGGTTGTATGTTCCCGAGGCGGACGATGAGACCCCACCTTCCTGCAGTCACCCATTTCAACTTCCCCTCCCATTCCCCATGACATGTCCATTCTGGGCCTCCTCCACTGCCTAAACAAAGCCACCCACAAACTGAAGAAGAAACACCTCATCTTTTGCCTTAGGGCCCTCCAGCCACACGGCCTCAACATTGAATTCACCAGCTTCCAAATCTCCCCTCCCCATCCTCTCCCAGATCTGACGCCCCAACTAGGCTCTGCCCTCTAGACCTGACCTACCTGTTCATCGTCCCTCTCACCTTTCTGCTCCATATTTCCCACTGACTTATCACAATCACCTCATACCTTCACCCACGTATCACCATCCCAACCACCTTTCCCCTAACCCTGCACCCCCATTTATTTCTCAGCCCTTTTCCCCCTCCCCAGTCCTGAAGAAGAGTCAAGCCTGGAAACATCAATTCTCTTTCTCCTCGGATGCTGCTTGGCCTGCAGTGCTTTTTCTAACACCACACTTTAGAGTCATTAAAGCACAGGCCTGAAGAGAGGTGATGGTATATATTCAGTTAATCAGTGGAAGAGACAGAAAGCTTCATCACGTTTAAAAAATATTCAGATACCCATCTGAGATACCATAATCTACAGGGTTACATGACCTGGAAAGTGGAATTCTACTCAACAGCTTATTTAGAAATGGCGTAGACACAGTGGGCAGAATCTTCTAGGGGTCTAAGCAATGTAAGCTCTGACAAGATGTGTGGGTTGAGAAAGTGATGTCAAATGTAAAGTCTGACAAGGCCTATCTCAATGTCAGGAGCATCTCATTTCAGTTTTTATTCTTTTGCTGAGTGGAACTTCTCACTGGGCAGAGACAGGCTGCCAATTAGGGCCCCTTCAGGTCCCTGTTAACTCAGAGCGGAACCAACATTGCTCTCCCTCCCATACATGGGTCAAACGTCAGGAAGCATGCAGGGCAGCTCCAGGCTGATTGCTTCTGTGGAAGCACAATAGCCTTTCAAAGATGGCTCCTGTCTATTCCAGGATATACCAGCAGTGGTGAATTATTCCTCGTATGACAACTGGGAGAATGAATTAGGTGAGAAGGAAGCTATCAGTGCAGATTAATGTGAGTTTGCTAAGAAGCAGCAAGAGATTGCTGAGTGAAGCCCTGCAAAGAGAACTTCTCCATGAAACCCAATAAAGACGACACTTAGCCAAAATATTCATGATTCAGCCCTCTGTTTCTCCCTTAACTAATGCTGCTAAACCTGTTGAATTTCTCCAGTGTTTTCTGTTTCTATTTCAGGAGCATGGCTGACATGTATAATTCTAGATTAGAGTGGTGCTGGAATATTCAGTATTTTAAGGCTCATGGTTTGTCAACGATAAATCAAGTGAATCATCAAAAATATTGTTGTTCATCGTTGTATGTATGTATCTAATAAAACGTGTATCCAACAATTTAAATTTGTCTTGTGGGATCAAAAGACAATTCTCACGCAGAGCAATGGCTGTTCAGGCCACAAGCCAGTGAGTCTCACTTCTGTTGTGGGCAAAGTCTTAGAGAGAATTATAAGGGATAGGATTTATGCACATCTGGATAAGAATGATGTGATCAAGGATAGTCAGCATGGTTTTGTGAAGGGCAGGTCGTGCCTCACAAACCTTATTGAATTCTTTGAGAAGGTGACGAAGGAGGTAGATGAGGGGAAAGCGGTAGATGTAGTATATATGGATTTTAGTAAGGCGTTTGATAAGGTCCCCCATGGTAGGCTACTGCAGAAAATACAGAGATATGGCATTGAGGGTGAGTTGGAGGTTTGGGTTAGGAATTGGCTCTCTGGAAGAAGACAGAGGGTAGTAGTTGATGGCAAAGATTCATCTTGGAGTGCCGTCACTAGTGGTGTTCCGCAAGGATCTGTTTTGGGACCATTGCTGTTTGTCATTTTTATAAATGACCTGGAGGAAGGGTTAGAAGGTTGGGTGAGCAAGTTTGCGGATGATACGAAAGTCGGAGGAGTTGTAGACAGTGAGGAAGGATATGGCAGGTTACAGCGGGATATAGAGAAGCTGCAGAGCTGGGCAGAAAGGTGGCAAATGGAGTTCAATGTAGCTAAGTGTGAAGTGATTCACTTTGGTAAGAGTAATAAAAAGATGGATTACTGGGCTAATGGTAGACTACTTGGTAGTGTGGAAGAGCAGAGGGATCTTGGTGTCCATGTACACAGATCTCTGAAAGTTGCCACCCAGGTAAATAGTGCAGTGAAGAAGGCATATGGCGTACTGGCTTTTATTGGTAGAGGAATTGAGTTCCGGAGTCCTGAGGTCATGCTGCAGTTGTATAAGACTCTGGTGCGGCCGCTTCTGGAATATTGTGTGCAGTTTTGGTCGCCATACTATAGGAAGGATGTGGAGGCACTGGAACGGGTGCAGAGGAAGTTTACCAGGATGTTGCCTGGTATGGTAGGAAGATCCTATGAGGAAAGGCTGAGGCACTTGGGGTTGTTTTCTTTGGAGAAAAGAAGGTTTAGGGGTGATTTGATAGAGGTGTACAAGATGATTAGGGGGTTAGATAGGGTTGACAGTGAGAACCTTTTTCCGCGTATGGAGTCAGCTATTACAAGGGGGCATAGCTTTAAATTAAGGGGGGGTAGATATAGGACTGATGTTAGGGGTAGGTTCTTCACTCAGCGAGTCGTAAGATCATGGAATGCCCTGCCAGTAGCAGTAGTGGACTCTCCCTCTTTATGGGTATTTAAGCGGGCATTGGATAGGTATATGGAGGATAGTGGGTTAGTGTAGGTTAGGTGGGCTTTGATCGGCGCAACATCGAGGGCCGAAGGGCCTGTACTGCGCTGTATTGTTCTATGTTCTATGTTCTAAGCTTCATCCATCAGAAAATGGACAGCAGTTGGCTTGCACATTGGACTCCAGTCCATATTTCCAAAGAGAAGACTTGCTGAGCAGTTGAATTTACCACAGGATGTCAACAGGTAGCAGTCTTCATGTTCTTGTGATGCAGTGGTAATACCCCTATCTCTGAGTCATGTTGCCCAGACTCAGTGATCCAAAGGTGTGTAATAATATGTCTAAGCAGGTTGATTAGAAAATCTGCAGAAGTTTTCCAGCCATTTTCACTGCCTGCCTGCCTCGCTTCCATCAGGAAACTAGCATTCCGAAGAAAGCTCAGTGGACTTGAAACATTAACTCTGCCTTCTCTACGCTGATGCTGCTAGACCTGCTGAGATTCTCCAGCATTCTCTGTTTTGGTTAACATTAATATTTCCCTGGAAATACTCAGCAAAATATTCCCTTGTTCGGTTTTGACAGAGTAGATAATTAGTTAAGGGGGCAGCCAACCCACTTGGTTCTTTATGGTCAGAGTTAAATTCGCTCTGTTATAACTTCTGCTTCCAAGCTACTGAAAAGAAAGGTAAAGAGAAAAGAAGACCTTCGTTCTTCAGAAAATCAATTAAATGAGTTAGTTCAGGAAGTCTTTAATGCAAGAAACAAAAATAATGTGTAAGACCTTGAAGCCAGCAAAAGCAGAGAAATTCTAAAGAAACAATTTTAACTATTGCCTCTCAGCAGCGAAGGAGAAGAAGTGGAAACAGAGAAGATTGATTTCCCACTTCATTCCTATTGATTCTGTGCTTTCTGCTCCTGTTTTTTGACAATGGATGAGGCTCTCAATGGGGTTCAGTGGGAGTCTCACTGATAAATGTAATTGATGGATATAGCATCCTGAAGAAATTTTAACCCACCCTTGAGTTTCTGTACCCTGCCAGGTAGCCTGGCTGGACATCAGTAAACCTACAAACTTTCCAGGTGGGAGGATCAGGGGTGCTCCCTCAGAACCCACAAGGAAAGTTAAACCAAATTGGCACAATAGTCATAAAGCCATATTGCTGTTCACAATTCCTTTGCAAGCACAGCCTTAAAACCAATGTACCTGAAACACTCCCCTCCGCCCTCCCCCTCCCCACTGACCTCATTTGCTGCAAGGTGCCTTCTCTTGGTGCCAATGGGCACCCTCTTCGTCCTTCAACAATCTGCTACTTTTTGCATCAAGTCGGCAAGGAGCTGGCATTCAAATGAAGAAAGAGTCCCATGTGGATGATTGCTGCGTTCCCTTGCTGGCTTCCTGAGGTGTTAAAATTGTTATGTATGGGTAATGGCCATTTCTTTTACAGTGATCATCAACTAAAAATCAACACAGCAACAACGAGACTGCATTAAAAAGGAATTAGAGTTGAGGAACAGAAAGCGGTTAAGAATGACAGATTATTTTAATTATAAAAAGAATTGCAAACTGAATGAAGTTTATTATCCAGAAAGAAAGAATAAGCACAAATACAAAGATGATACATTAATTATACATTGCAATAGGGGCTCACTTTCAGCTGACAAAGTCTTCTCTCTTGTTGAATCAGTTAATAAATAAACTTGGGAAAATAAATAGGAGCGTACTCACAGTGAAGGAGGAGCTATAATGAAAAATCTCACAATCAATAATAAGTGAATGCTGGTCAAAGACATTAACAAACTTCAATTGAAATGTGACCAAGTGAATATTTCTATGATACTTACTCTGCTTTTAAGGTTAGTTTGTCATTTTTTCATCCCTAGTGCCCATGCCATCTTTAAAAAGCCGATGTGCATCTGGATATGTGTTGCTCCCTTACTGCCACATATTGGCACAGTAGTCAAAAAGCCATATTGTTTTGGCACATAGCCAAGATAGCTGACACTCCTTCACAACTCCAATACAATTTCATTCTCTCACTTGAGTCACTTTAACCATCAGACTACATAGTTTACCATCCTTAACTATCTCCCATCTGAAAACCATTTCGAAGTCACCACTACCCTATGCCCCAATTCCCACAGGAGATCTGCAGGTTGACACTGTCCAACAGGGGAGCATCACATACAGAAAAAGCAGTCAGACAATTCCCAACGTGAACTTATTTACAGCCAGCAAAAGTAAACCAAATGAGTAAAGGCTGCCGGTTTTCCCACAATGCAAAACCTGGCATCACGAATCATGACTTTTGACATTCCATGATGGTCAGCTGTACCCAGCTCTATCTACAGGAACCAGGTGTCAATCAGCTCCTTGTCTGGAAGATGGCAACTGAGCACTATCGCACACAAGGGGAGCTTCCTTCTCTATGGTTTTCTCCTCCTCTTCAGAAAGCAGCTCTCATTGTCCTGTTACTCAGCATGCAGCACTTCGCCTCATTGCCTGCTCCAGTTGTGCAGGGTACAGCACACCAGGATGATTTGACACACTCTGTCTGGACTATTCTGGAAGGACCCCCACCTCCAGACCACGACAAGCAGCCTTATCTTCTGCTCCACCTTGGCCTTGGTCACAGCACAAGCACCAACTTGGTAAAGGTGTCAAGCTGGCTGAGTGACCAAAGTACCATCTCAGATTGGGATTGTCTACTACATCTGGCCTCCTTCCCATCTCAGACCCACATCAATCATTCAACTTCTTATTGCATTCAGTAGGGTTCATTGTTGTACCTACATGCTTTATGATGATATGATGTTCCCTTCCTTCTACCCACCCCTGGATCTTTCACAAGTGATGGGATGCTTTTGGCCAGCATTTCCTCTTTTAAGTCACTATCACTGACATTTGCATCATTGAGAGGCTATTGGTAAGTTTACAAACACCAACAACACAACACAAATCATCTTTGACTAACATTTGACACTGAAGATAGTCACTCTATATGAATAGTAAAAGGGAAGGAATGATTACAGATAAAATGTAACCAGAGTTTACAAATAATATTTTATGTATATGCCCTTTTGATGTCCTAGTATCCAGTGGATATGGATCCCGCACTTTAGCACTGACTCTACAGTTTTTGCCCGAAACGTCGATTTTACTGCTCCTCAGATGCTGCCTGACCTGCTGTGCTTTTCCAGCACCACTCTAATCTTGACTCTAATCTCTAGCATCTGCAGTACCCACTTCTACCTACTGACTCTATCCACGTTGACTGTTTTCTTACCTTTTTCCAGTTGCAAGTGGTATGTAGACAATAGCAAATGATGGCAAATAATGCAGCTTTCAGTGGATACTGTCAGTACCTGACTCCACCTAGTTGCCTGGTACTTGCCCAAAGCCTTAATGACACCTTTTACCTTGTGATAGCCAATTTCCACCCATTCCTCCATCATGTGGAGAATGACTACCGTGAACTTTGCTACCAACTGCCCTACCTACCCCCACAGTCACAATATTAGACCTTGATGACATCCAACCTGGTCTTCACACTCCCCCAATGAAGGCCATGACAGTGGTCACCATGAACAATCAGGCCTCTGTAACCTAACATGCTCTCCAATGCTGTTCCACATGCACTCCATTAACCTCCGGTTATCCCCAACTACTGTCCATGCCTTTGCGTCAGCCCTGGCCTTGACTCCCCCACCCATTTTAGCTGTGATTTCTCCACTTCTTCTGCAGGCCCCTTCCTTGTACCCTCCTTAACAATGAACACATAGACCCCATGTTCACTCTTGACCTCCAAATGGCTTCGACAAACAGCCCCTAGCCATGACTAACCAGACCAGGGCCACTCAGGGTCAAGACAACACTGGCGCCTACTTGATAATGTGGAAAATTGCCCAGGTATGTCCTGTACAGAAAAAAAAACAGAACAATTCCAAACCAGTCAATTACTGCCCCATCAGTTTACACTCAATAATTAGTCAAGCAATGGAAGGTGTCATCAACAGTTCTATCAAGCAGCATCTGCTCAGCATTAACCTGATAAGTGATGCCCAGTTAGGGTTCCACTCAGCTCCTGACCTGAATTTGGATGTTATCTATCTGGATTCACAGAAGGCCTTTGATAAGGTGCCACACAGGAGGCTGCTGAGTAAAATAAGGGCCCAAGGTGTTAGAGGTCAGGAATTAGCATGGATAAAAGGTTGGCTGGATGGCAGAAGGCAGAGAGTGGGGATAAAAGGGTCCTTCTCATGATGGAAGTCAGAGACTAGTGCTGTTCCACAAGGTTCTGTGTTGGGACCATAACCTTTCCCTTTATGCATTCATGCTCTGGATGAAGGAATTGAGGACATTCTGGCGAAGTTTGCAGATGACTAACCAGATGCCCGGCCATTTTGTTGCAGCTCTCTAAGCTACAAGGCACGGTTCCCCTGACTGCTGGTGCAGGTCCGATCTGCCGACTGATTGTCATTGCCCGGATTTGAGAGAAAAATATTCCCTGAATATGACTGGCCCTAGCGGATAAATGGCCATGGGCAAGTCTCTATACTTCGTGGACACTGTGTCCGAGAGTGGTAGTTCCACACTCCAAACCAACAATGACCCCACCTCCCGCCCACCCACTGGACCACGGATTAGATCACCCATTTTCCTATATAGCCACTTGGTTGAATAGACATGCAGAGTGTCAGTGGGCAGGCATCTGGTACACACTGAAGCTGCTAAGTTAGTGCCTGTGTGTACTGTACAACAAGACATTACCCCAACTCACACCCCCCACATCCCACAGAGACAGCTTCCCACTGACAAGCAATCTGTCTGTGTGTCTGCATTAAACAGCACCTCATTACAACATTGCAGCTAGGCTTTAGGCTCTGGGTAAAGTGCCAACATGCTGACAGGCACAGCAGGGCATGGCAAGGCAAGGCAGGGATGCTGAAAGTATGCAGGTAGGTGCTAGGTGCGCAAATGCCAAGACAACACTGGCGCCTACCTGACAATGTGAAAAATTGCCCAAGTATGTCCTGTACAGAAAAAACAGGACAATTTCAAACCAGCCAATGACCACCCCATCAGTTTACACTCAATCATCAGTCAAATAATGGAAGGTGTCATCAACAGTTCTATCAAGCAGCATCTGCTCAGCATTAACCTGATAAGTGATGCCCAGTTAGGGTTCCACTGAGGCCACTCAGCTCCTGACCTGATTTTGGATGTTATCTATCTGGACTCACAGAAGGCCTTTGATCAGGTGCTGCTCAGGAGGCTGCTGAGTAAGATAAGGGCCCAAGGTGTTAGAGGCCAGGAATTAGCATGGATAGAAGATTGGCTGTACGGCAGAAGGCAGAGAGTGGGGATAATGGGGTCCTTCTCATGATGGAAGCCAGTGACCAGCGCTGTTCCCTAAGGGTCAGTGTTGGGACCACAACCTTTCCCTGTATACATTAATGCTCTGGATGAAGGAACTGAGGACATTCTGGTTAAGTTTGTAGATGATACAAAGATAGGTGGAGGGGCTGTTGTATTGAGGAGGCAGGGAGGCTTCAGAAAGATTTAGACAGGTTAGGAGAGTGTGCAAAGAAGTGGCAGACGAAATAAAATGTGGAAAAGTATGAGACCATCACCTTCAGAAGAATAGAGACGTAGACTATTTTCTAAATGGGGAGAAAATTCAAAAATCTGAAGTACAAAGAGACTTGGGAACCTTAGTCCAGGTTTCTCTTAAGGTAAACCTGCAGGTTGAGTCGGTAGTTAGGAAGGCAAATACAATGCTGTCATTCATCCCGAGAGGACTAGAATATAAAAGTAGAGATGTACTTCTGAGGCTTCTGGTCAGACCACGTTTAGAGAATTGTGAGCAATTTTGTGTCCCATAGCTCAGGAAAGATGTATTGGCCCTGGAGTGAGTTCAGAGGAAGTTCATGAGAATGATTCCAAGAACAAAAGGCTTAACACATGAGGAACGTTTGAAGACTCTGGGACTATATTCGATGGAGTTTAGAAGGATATGGCAGATCTGATTGAAACTTACAGAATACTGAATGGCTGGACAGAGTGGACATTGGGAAGATGTTTCCATTAGTAGGAGAGATGAGAACCCAATGGCACAGTCTTAGAGTAAAGGAAAGACCCTTTAGAAAGGAGATAAGGAGAAACTTCTTTAGCCATAGAGTGCTGAAACTGTGGAATTCATTGCCACAGAAGGCTGTGAAGGTCAGGCCATTGAGTGTATTTGAAACAGGGATAGATAAGTTCTTGATTGTCAAAGGTTATGGGGAGAAAGTGGGAAAATGGGGTTGGAAAATCTATCAGAGCTAAAAATGTGTTGCTGGAAAAGCGCAGCAGGTCAGGCAGCATCCAAGGAGCAGGAGATCCGACGTTTCGGGCATAAGCCCTTCTTCAGGAATATCGATTCTCCTGCTCCTTTGATGCTGCCTGACCTGCTGCGCTTTTCCAGCAACACATTTTTCAGCTCTGATCTCCAGCATCTGCAGTCCTTACTTTCTCCTTGGAAAATCTATCAGCAATGATTGAATGGCAGAGCTGACTCAATGGACTGAAAGGCCTAATTTCTGTTCCTATGTCTGATGGTCTTATGGTCTTATCACTTGGTTCAAATATTGACAAAAGAACTGAATTCCACAGGTGAGGTGAGAGTGACAGCTCTTGACATCAAGGCCATATTTGACCAAGTGTTCCGTCAGTGAGTCCTAGCAAAACTTGGATCAATGGGAACTGGGGGCAAATTCTTCAGAGTTGGAGTCAACTTGATACTTAGGAAGATGGTTGCGATTGTTAGAGGTCAGCTCCAGGACATTTCTGCAGGAGTTCATCAGGATAGTGTCCTAGGCCCAACCATCATTAGCTGCTTCATCAATGACCTTCCCTCCATCATAAGGTCAGAAGTGAGGATGCTTGCACAATGCTCAGCACCATTTGTGACTCCTCAGTTACTGAGCAGTCTATGTTCAAATGCAACAAGATCTGGACAATATCTAGGCTTGGGCTGACAAGTGGCAAGTAACATTTTCATCACACAAATGCCAGACAATGCCATCTCCAACGTGAGACAATCTAACCACTACTCCTTGACACTCAATGGCGTTGCTATGTCTGAATGCCTCCAGTTCCCATTGATCTGAATATCATGGGGGTTACCATTGATCAGAAACTCAACTGGACTCACCACATAAACGGAATAATTACAAATGCCGATTCGGGACTAGAAATACTGTGGCGAGTAACTCACCTCCTGACTCTTAGTTGGTTCTGCAACATACATCTGCATTAGGTTACAGTGGTCAGACTCCCTGCTTTAGGCATGACATTGGCCTCCTTGCAAAAGCAAAGCCGCCATCCCACAATGTCAGGCCATAACATATTGCTTCATCAAGATAAGTATGAGGAAACAGGACATCATTACTGTTGTGCTGTTCTAGTTTCAACATTTCCTCATTTGATCACTCAGCTGAGATGGAAGCAGCACTCTGAAGAGTCCTTGTCACATTGTAACCAATCAAGATGACAACTTTGAAGAAGACATTAATCAGAAAGTCTTCATCAAGCCTAGCAACAACAGAAACGTCCAGCAACTGGCACACAACGGCCAGCGAGAGAACCAGGAGCTGAAGATCCCCGAAGGATCTGGAGGAGAATAACCAGACTCTGAATGCCTTGCTGTTGCTATCCACACCTCTCAGAAGTCGAATGCAGAAAGAGACCCTCTATATCCTTCTTTTATTTTTCCCAATTTTTTTTTGGTGCAACTAAGAGTTGAACTTCAAAGGAGAATAAAACAATCACAGATATTTGCTGTTGATGACCGGCCTGTAAGAAAATGCAACTTAATGACTAATCTAAGGAACACTGTGGACAGTTTGAGGTCACACGTTGCCATGCCGAGGGCTGGCAGCTGGTTGGATGTTGAGTTGGTCAACCATGAGTTGACTGATGCTTATCTGCCAAGCACAGACAATATTGTTTAAAACAAGAAAAGGAGGGAGAGATCAGGTTCCGACTGATTTTGGTAGGTACGGAGTGATTTTGGAAGCTTCAGGACTAGCTGATACATCTTACTGTTTCTAGCTTTCTGTCTGGTTAAAAAATTGAATGTTCTGAGCAAAGAATCTCAGAGTGTAGGAAATAAATAAATAACTCTGGGAATTGTTTGATTTCACCAGTGACTTCAAAGTTAAATATACAGTCACGTGCCAGACTAACACAGAATGAATATACAACACTGCACACACTTCCACTTGTACCGTAGTGGAACTGACCATATGCCTTCTTGAGTTGTACAACTCAGGCTGAACCTATAGTCCAGACCAGAAAAGATATCCCGCATTATTGTGCACGCTGTGCTCTTCATATTCAGAGGCAACTAAAGGGGCAAGTCCTGAATGCAGAGGAAATAGAGGATTAAAAGCAATTCTCTGATGAGGATCAGAATAATAACAAAAGGGAACATGCAAGAGACAATGATAGAGCTATGGAGCTCCATATACCAGACAGAACCTCAATTGAGTCCAGTTACTATAGGAATAAGCTGGGGTTGGGTATCCTATTAGTGTTTTATTTTCTGTTGGTTATATGGTAATCAGAACCTGGACAGACCACAAGAAATAGGAACAGGCATAAGTCATTCAGCCCTTTAAGCCTGCCTCGTCATTCAATAGGATTAAGGTTGATCCAAACTCCTCATGTCCACTTTCCTGCACTTTCCTCACAGCCCTTGATTCCATTACTGATCAAGATTCTATCCATCTCAGTCTTAAATATGCACATTTAGCTCCTGTCTGAAATGCTGGTATTTATCCAGGACACTGCACTGCATCACCACATCCATGAAGGTTGGCTAAAGTAAGGTAGTTGAAAGCAGTTTCTCTGTCAGTATGACAGGAAAATGATCAGACTGCTTAAGGGAATGATAAATAGTATTGAATCCAAGAAATTAATCCCACAGACTTGAAGTTAAAGCAGCTACTTTTCATAACTTTCTCACCGTGTCTCTGCATCGACTCCTTCATCATTATACCTTGTGTATTTTTATAATGTTCTGTCTCTCCATTCTCTTCTGCATTCCAACCCAGAAAAATCGTTATTGTAAACATGAAAGATGTAGTACAGGAGCACGTTCATCTTCTTATTATTAAGGAAATACTAATCCTCAAAGGAAGTAAGTTGTGCTTCACTTGCCAATTACAGTAAGGATTATAAATGTAAATGCCTGTAACTATGATATTTTATGTCATCAGACAGGTGCAATCCAAGATAATGGATACCTCCCAGAAATCATTTTGCTACAAGTCCAATGTCCAATAGGCTGATTTATCCTTTGAAAATACCTGACCTATTTGTGACAAGAGTTGGTATTCAGTCTCTGTCAGACCCTTGCCGATCAAGAGTGTGGTGCTGGAAAAGCACAGCAGGTCAGGCAGCGTCCGAAGAGCAGGAGAATCGACATTTCAGATTTAAACCCTTCATCAGGAATGGCCAAAACGTCAATTCTCCTGCTCCTCGGATGCTGCCTGACCTGCTGTGCCTTTCCAGCACCACACTCGCAACTCTGGTCTCCTCACTGCAGTCTACAGTGCTCGCTTTCTCCCAGACCCTCTCCTATGTTCAGGTCAACATTATTTGTTTTGGGTATCCAAATCCTAGTGCCCAATAATGACTTTTTACAGAAAAGACTGAGACACAATGCTGCTAGATCGCAGAAGAGATAAAAAGATCATTCAATAATTCCAGCACAGTATTTTCATCTTCCTTTGCTAATCCAATATGCATGTTCTTTTTGCATGTTATAATTTAAGATTGACAGCAGCAAATGACATGAAATTACTATTATAATGATTAAAGCTATTTGGGATTTTTGAGTTGAGATGATCTCTGGGGATGAGTTATAGCAGCACAATTAAATGTTAAATTATTTTCAATTTTGGGGCATTAACTTTCCTTTGCTCCATTTGCAGCAGATCCATTTCTCTCAGCCCCAGTTATTATTCCTCCAAATCCTTTCACCAGCTTTTGAAAGCTTGTTGAAAATCCATTGTTCAATTGAACATTCTATCATTTTCTTCTACATTCTTACTCTCTGCATAAGGCTGAGTTGCACACTTGTGGTGCCCAGAGTCTCAGGTTTGTTCCCAAATTGGACTGGGCTTGTGCTGGCGTGGGTGAATACATAGCTAACAGGAAAAATCTTTTCATGTGTCACCCAAAGGGTCTGTTCCTTACAAATGCATTTGGTTTCCATGCACTACGCAAAAGTGAGGACTGCAGATGCTGGAAATCAGAGTTTAGATCAGAGTGGTGCTGGAAAAGCACAGCAGGTCAGGCAGCATCCGAGGAGCAGGAATATTGGCGTTTCGGGCAAAAGCCCTTCATCAGGAATAGAGGCAGGGAGCCTCCAGGGTGGAGAGATAAATGGCGGTGGGGTGGGGCTGTGCAGAAGGTAGCAAAGAGTACAATAGGTGAATGCGGGTGGGGATGGAGGTGATAGGTCAGAGGGGAGGGTGGAGTGGATAGGGGGGAAGGGAGATTGGCAGGTAGGACAGGTCATGAGGACAGTGCTGAGCTGGAAGGTTGGAACTCTGGTAAGGTGGGGGAACACTGACAGACTAAACCCAAATGTGAAAGGACATTGCAACTCATCTAGACAAATGTACAGTAAGGATGCAATTTTCCAGGAAGGGTTAATAGACAGCAGTCAAGATATGAAGATTGGCTCATTTTTTTGTTCCAAGCAGTAAGAGACAGACTACCTGAAGCACAATTAGCACCAAAAACTGTATACAAACCAAGGACTAAATTGAGAACTTCCTGATTTGCATGATGGTATCAGGTAAAACAGTATCCTGGCTCTTAAATATGCAACATTTCTAATTAATGAGGATTTAGGCTTTATGAAACGTAAGGCAATTTTTTTTTAGTTCAAATGTAATGAGTTTTCACTACTGTCAGGAGGATGGTTTCATTTATTAAAGGTCCCATCATTTTGGTAAGATATTAACAAAAGTGAGGGGTGGCACAGTGGTCAATGGATAGCACTGCTGCCTCACAGCACCAGGGTCCCACGTTCAATTCCAGCCTCGGGTGACTGTCTGTGTGGAGTTTGCACATTCTCTCCGTGTCTGTGTGGGTTTCCTCTGGGTGCTCCGGTTTCCTCCCACAGTCCAAAGATGTGCAGGTCAGGTGAATTGGCCATGCTAAATTGCCAATTGTGTTAGGTGCATTAGTCAGAGGGGAAATGAGTCTGGGTGGGTTACTCTTCGGAGGGTCAATGTGGACTTGTTGGGCCGAAGGGCCTGTTTCCACACTGTAGGGAATCTAATCTAATCAACTGTTCAGCTCAATCTGAGATTCTGTATCACTACTTGAATAGCAACAGGTTCTCCTGGTCAACGGTTATTTTGCAGGCAATACCACCATGCTTAGAATAACTGGTCATTTCGCTTATTACTGATAGTGGAACATAATTGTGAGTAAATTCGCTGCTGCATTTGCACACATAACAGTGGTTACTAAGGGGGACAATTTTAAATAAACTCCACAGCAGCATTACATAATCAAGCCAATTTTATCCCATCCAGCTAATTTGGGTATGATTTTATTCTATATCCAAGTCAAAGAGTATATTAGATTAATATTTCATCTGCTTGTGGGGACTTCAGACTCAATGGGTGGAACCTTCTGGAAGCAATAGGGTCTTGGCCACTGGATAGAAAGTCAGGAAACTCACTGCACCCCCTGTTTTTGGGAAGGTCCATTGTATCTTGTGCCACGTAGGCATTTGGCAGGTGATTGATGATCTTTTGCTAGGATGAAGATCTAACTAATAGTTCCTCCGCACTCAGCATTGCCATTTGGTGTAGGAGGGGAAAAGGGAAGAAGATAGTGATGAGGGTGGCTGTTTCCAGTACTATAACCAAGCAAGATCTCTTACCAAGGAGACAACAGGCATAAGTGAGTGAAGGCACTATAGGAATGTGAGTCATGGGACAGGGAGATTGCCATCAAGGAGACAGAGGTGGCTCTCAGCCAGCACATTCCTGCACCCCTATCAGCTTCTTGATGCCCAACCCCTCAATGAGGCATAGAATACCCTTTGCTGAGGGAACCCTCATCCTCCTCTCTGGGCGTCCATTATCAAACATGCCAGGGTTTACGTGCCGCCTGCCCAATCTGGGTTAATACAATCATTAAATAACCTCCATTGGCAGATAGGTGGAAAGACCCTTCATAAGCCTTCCTGACACAGGCTTAAATGGGGCGGAGATGGGAAGGTGGCAATATCCCCAACTACCTAACCAGGTTGTCAAACCAAATACCAACTACTACCAAACATGCGACGGGGGAGGACTCAAGGCTCCATCCAACAACTTAGGTTAAAATTAACTCTGCATCTCCAAAGCTAAATAATGGCTGCAAATGTTTGGTAAGAATAGGAAAGGCACCATCTAAATGCAAGCTATTCCTCAATTTCTGCTCAAAGCTTATATCGTCTATGGTAATTTTTTGCATAACTTTCTTCTAGAGATTTATTGTTTTAAAAATATCCCCAAGATTAAGAAAAGTAAGAATTTTGGCATCTTCCTTACACAAGAATTACTTGGTGATGAGTCACTGTTAGTGAGCCTCATGCAAGCCGCTTCCCTTATTCCCGTCAGTTTATACACAGACAAGGAGCACACATAGAGTTTGACTGATAAACACTTGTTTATGTCCATGCCTCAGCTGTCTCTTAACTGTCACCTGGAGATCAAACAATTTTACATGCTGCAATAAATCTCTGGAGATGTTTACTAATACTGCTGTTTGTTCTCATCAGCATAAAAGCCACATGCAGATCACAGGATGGTGTAGTTTAGAAGTGCAAGCTCCCTGAATTTTTAATCAGGCATTACAAAGCAGTTCCTAATGAGAAGAGGATGTTCACTGATATATATTCATTTTAATATTCTTTTGTGTTAGGAAACAAGGCAAAGCAAAAATTATCTCTATTTAAAATTGTAGATGCCCTCAAATATAATTATGATTTTTACATAGCCACCTCCAGTTTTCTCTCTGACAATGTGAGGGTGTGGAAGCTCAAAAAGTGTTTGATGTTCTAACTAAGCTACATTCCTATGTCCAGTGGGTTAACATTGTCTCAGTAAGGCCATCCACCATTCACCCGTTCACGATCCTGTAAATGAAAGGAGGTATAGGGCAACAATATCCCAAGTTCCCCTGTCCACTGCTGTCACTATTGTCAGCCATAGGAACAACTAAGACCATAAGATATAGGAGCAGAATCAGGCCATCCAGCCCATTGAGTCTACTCTGCCATTTGATCTTGGCTGATCTGTTTCTCAACCCCATTCTCCTCCCTTCTCCTCCCTTCATCCTGTAACCCTCGATCTCCTTACCAGACAAGAATCTATCTGTCTTAAATATACTCAACAACTTGGTCTCCACAGCTTTCTGTGACAATGTGTTCCACAGATTCACCACCCTCTGGCTGATGAAATTCCTCCTCATCTCAGTCCTAAAGGGCCATCCCTTCACTCTGAGGCTGACTTTCCTGATTCTAGCGTTTCCTACAAATGGAAATATCTCTTCCAAATACACTCTATCCAGGCCTCTCAGTATTCTAGAAGTTTCAGTGAGGTCATTATTTATTTTTCTCAACTCTATCAAGCACAGACCCAGAGTCCTCAAATGCATTTCATATAACAAACCCTTCTTCCCCAAGATTATTCTTGTAAACTTCTCTGGACCCCTCCAATGCCAGCACACCCTTTTTTAGATACTGGGCCCAAAACTGGTCACATTATTCCAAATGTTGCCTGATCAGAGACGTATACAAGCTCAGCAGTACATCATTGCTCTTGTATTTTAGTCCTCTGGGAATGAATGCTAACATTGTATTTGCCTTCCTAACTGTCAACTGAATCTAAGAGAATCCTAAACAAGAACTCCCTGGTCTCAGATTTCTGAAGCCTTTCCCTGTTTAGAAAATAGTCTATGCCTTTATTCTTCCTACCAAAGTGCAGAACCTCACACTTTCTCACATTGTATTCCATCTGCCGTGTCTTTGTCCATTCTCTTAGTCTGTCCAAGGCCTTCTGAATGTTCCCTGTTACCTCAACATTACCACAAAGGTGAGCAGACTCCTTTGAGCAACAACAGAAGACTTGGTGGAAACATATTTAGACACTAAAATTCAAGTGGTGGACATTTCTTCCTCAAGTTTCAAAATCTTCCCTGATTGAAGGTTGGGCTTAAGAATCAAACTTACGTTCTTGCGTGCTCTTCTGTTATTACTGGTACCCATACTCTGCCATATTTGTTTGTCCATTCTGTCACTGCAGGGATGGGCTTGCATTTCCCTCTCTAACCATAATGAAATCCATTTTGGTGGCAAAGATCCCATGGCAATAATGTAATGGATTACATTCAGGTCAGGATAACAGTCAGAAATATTGTTTTAACCCTCCTACACGATAAGAAGTAGAACAATTGAACCTATTTATCTGTACTTCACAAATCTGTCAGATCGTGTTATCTTTCTCCAATCGCTGTACTTTATTCAGTCACTTAGCCTTTGCTGTCTAATTTCCAGACCTCTGTGTTTAGAGACTCAACAATAAAGATGCCATTAAAGAAATGTTTGAAAGATCAAAAACATGTTTTCCTTTTATAACAAAAGGAAGTTAGGATAAAAGTAGGCAAAGTATATTGGCTCGAAGGAAAAAAGGGATTTTGTTAATTATTCTGATCTCTGAAATAATTCCTGTTTTCACCTCTCTTCTATTCAGGTCATTGTAATCTCCTCTTTGAAGCTCTGGATCACCGTAATGCCTGAATAATAAAATCCGACTTACATAATTACAAAAATAGGTTTCTTTGCAGTGTACACTCTTACATAAAACAGGGACCAAGTGCATTCAAACCACAATTAAATGATGTGATATCTACTTCAACTCCCCCATAAAGCATCATTACAAAATAGCATATTTTTTATTTTAATCGGCATTTTATTTTTTTCATGCATCCTTGTGTTTAGGTCGATGGGAGAACGGTCAAGTGGCCAGCAGGTTTTTCCATAATCCTGAAGCTAAATTTTTATTACCCAAACTTTATCATCACACACGAGTGTGAAGAAGCATTCCAACAAATGCAACTTAGGCACAATTATTTTTAACAATTAAACTAGTTAAGTTTTATTTAAATGCAGGTATAGGCAGGTCAAATGTGGATCATGAAATTATTGAGAATTATACAAGTTATTTGGATGTTAATTCTGTTCATCAGGACATGATTAGTCCAGAAATGCATGAAATTCCCAATGTATGAATTTCCCAACAGACGGGACAGAGAATTTCTTGTCCCATCTGCAGGCCTGAAATAGACGAAACATTTGGGATATGTGCCAGAGGTCTGAGGCTAATCTGAAGTTGACTCTTTGCTCTTAAGCCTCAACAACCGGTTTCACTAATCTGGAATCCAGCTGCTTGTTCCATAATGAGGGCAAATATGGGATGCCTGTCTGCATCTGGGTGATGAATGGGGAGGGAAAAGGTTAATAAGGAGGAATGGAAGAGGTCTTTCAGGATTGACAAGAGAGGAGAAAGAAAGTAGTCATACAGGGAATGGCAATTACCTTTGGGACTGTTTTGGAGCAAGTGAGAATGGAAGTCATTGAGCAATGAGAGAGAAGGATAAGTGCAACAAGACAAGAACCTTACTCAAGCATGTGGGGACAAAATCATAGAGTGAGCAGGGGGAGCTGAAAAGAGAATGGTTGTTTTGGAGACTGAAATGAAAAAAAGTCCTGTGGAAGAAGAAAAAGTGGAGAGAAAGATTTAAACAGGCAATGGTAAGTGCTGGTGAGTGAAAAGGAGAGTGAGAAACATGATCTCAGAGTGGTGCAAGCTAGGAAAAGTATGGAGAGGAATTAGAATATATTATAAAACTATATACCTTCTTAATTCTTCTTATTGGAAACCCACTAATATATTTAAAGATGATGTCTGGTACAGGTTATTCTGGTATAACGTGTGTTTCGTCAACGCAAAGTGACTATAACGTGATTGTGGCCATTGTTTGAATAACGTGAAGTTTCCACTGAATAGGTATAGCGATTTTCTATTAGCAGTCTTCTACAGCATGATTTTCTATAGCACAAGGTTACAGAGGAATGCAACTGTCGCATTACAGCAGAATGACCTGTAATGGTAGAATTAAAATTAGATTTAATTATAACCTTTTGATAATGGGTGTGGAAGAATGTTGGTTATATTGCATAGATAATAATCCAAAGTCTTGAGGTCTTAATGTGAGAGTTCTTAATTCAAAACCCACCAAGACAATTATAGAATCCCTACAGTATGGCAGCAGGCCATTCAGCCCATCTACTCTACGCCAACCCTCCAAACAGCATCCCACCCATTCCACCCATTCCACCCCATTCCTGTACAACATTTTCCATGCTTAATTCACCATGCCTCTACATCTCTGGACACAATGGGCAATTTAGCATGGCCAATCCATCTAACCTGCATCTCTTTGGACTGTTTGGGAGAATGTGCAAACTTCATACAGACAGTCATCCGAGAGTGGAATTGAACCCGGGTCCTTAGTGCTGTGTTGCAGCAGTGCTAACTACTGAGCCACATGCTATCCCATTATTGTGAATTTAATTCAGTTATGTAAATAAATCCAGTTTGAAGTTCCAACATTGATCACCATGAAACTACATAAGTATATTAAAACCCCAGTTGGTGAATTAATAGTCTTTAGAGAAGGAAGTTTACTCTTCTTTATCTACTCTTGCCTATATGTAGTAGCAGAACCTGTGAAACTGTCCAGTGAGTTATAAAGACAGGACAATAATGTAGAGTTCAGATCACAACCAGATCAGCCGTGATCTTATTGAGTGACAGGGTAGGCCCAAAAGGGTTAAATGGCATATTTTTGCTTTTATATCCTGTGTCATTTGTTCCCAAAAGCAATTAGGAAATGGTGATAAATCCTGGCCTAGCTGTTATCCAAATCCTGTGAAAAGATTATTTAGAAATAAGGAAAATTTTAAATATCAGCAGAAATAGGATTTATTATAAATGTTGCTTGGCCTAATAGTTTGCATTATTTCTCTGTACCTCAAAGAAATAATAAATTATCAGTCACTTAGTAAGTCACAGCAAGCCAGTTGGACTAATGTGAATTAGCACAGGGGATATTGTGCCATATGCCCAAGATCTAATTACTTCTAAAATATATATTAGTTCTCATTGTGCATAAAGAAATGAAATGACAAAGCAGTTAAAACAATCCAGAAAAATATCCATCAATAATTCCAGCACAAAATGTTAAATTGATATAACCACAAAACATAATAGGTACCATTATTAAGATTGTGTTTAAAACGTATATCTTGATTTCATTCTGCCTTCCCCTTGCAATAATTACTTAAGAAGTATTTTCTAAATATCATCAAAGTTGAAATCCAAATTAGATTACTTACAGTGTGGAAACAGGCCCTTCAGCCCAACAAGTCCACACCCTACAGGCAATTTTAGCATAGCCAATTCACCTAACCTGCATATTTTTGGACTGTGGGAGGAAACCAGAGCACCCAGAGGAAACCCACACAGACACAGGGAGAATGTACAAACTCCACACAGATAGCCACCTGAGCCAGGAATTGAACCTGGGTCTCTAGGGCTGTGAGGCAGCAGTGCTAACCATTGTGCCACCATCCACTATGCTGACCATCATTGTTGGATACTGATTTGGAGCCAGAAGAATTGAAATCAGGAATGAAAAAAAATGTTCCTTGACTGTCAGGATTTAAACCAATGGAAATAATACCTGACAGGGTTTTTATACTGCCAATTTACATCAAACACCTCTTGCTTCACAAAATATAGTTTTTCCCCAAACATGGACCTGCAGTTTCTCTTATTGTGCAGGAATTATTTATGCCTGTAACATTTGTTAGTTTCATAACTTTTTTTGTTGTGATCGAGTGGTATATCTTTGTCGTCTGTGCTGCATCTGTGAAATCTGTGGCTGGTGGTCGGTGGGTCAAATTTGGGCAATAAGATAGGAGCTTTCCTTTCTTCCCTTATAAGTTGTCATTTAAATTGTGCCTGTTGCACTTTCCTATCACTGTATGGTGGTCAATAATGTGGTTTCAATCACCACCTGCCTGACTGTGGTAATTCCTGTTATCCTCAAGCTATATATAACCAATTCTCTCTCTCTCTCTCTCTCTTTCTCTGTCTTTCTCTCTGCCTCTCTCTCTCTCTCTCTCTCTCTTTAATGGAGAGACAAACCTTTGAGTCCTTTATGGACTATGGTTCCTAGCCTATAGCACATCATTGTGCGATATGTTTCTATTTTCATCTTGTGTTAGAGTATGTATTGTGAGAACTATCCTCTACTTCATCACCCAAGCAATAATTTGGTGTTCATCTAGCTCTGTTCTGTTAATCTAGCTGTGATATGGCAGAGTGAAGGTGTCGCTGGTTGTGTAATACAGAGATCTGAGTAATGTTCTGAGAACTGGGACTTGAATCCTACCATGGTAGACAATGGAATTTGAATTCAAAGAAATCAGCAATAGAAAAAAATCTAATGAAACCATTGCCAACTTGTGCATTACTTTTTGTGAAGAAAGGAAATCAGTTGTCCTTACCTGACTTGGCCTACATGTGACTTCAAAGGAATGTGATTAATTCTTAACCTTCTGACTCCCCAAAGCCTGTCCATCAACAGTCAAGCAATTTGACACTTTCCAGAACAAAATAGCCCACTTGATTGGCATTGCCTCCACAAAACATTCACTCCCTCTTCCACCAATGTTCAGTAACAGCAGCATATACCATCTACAAGATGCACTGCAGAAATTCAGCAAAGCTATTTAGACAGCATCTTCCACAACCAGAACTACCACCATGTAGAAAGACAAGGACAGCAGTTATCATCTCTGGATATTCCTCCCAAAGAGTCAAGATTAGAGGAGTGCTGGAAAAGCACAGCAGGTCTGAGGATCAGGAAAATCGATGTTTTGGGCAAAAGCCTTTCCTGATGATGGGCTTTTGCCCGAAACATCAATTTTCCTGCTCCGCAGATCTTGCCTTACCTGCTTTGCTTTTTCAGCACGACTCTACTCTTGACTCTAATCTCCAGCATCTGCAGTACCCACTTTTGCCTGTTCCTCCCAAAGACACTCACCATCCTGACTTGTTGGTGGGTGAAAATTCTGGAACTCTCTTCCTAAAGGCATTGTTGATCCACCTACAACAAATTCATTGCAGAGATCATGAAGGTAGCTGACCACAACCTTCTTGAGAGCAAGAATGATTTTAAAAGCAACATTCCTTCTGCTTTTTTCCAGACCAGCTATTCTTCAGGCTCAAAACAAATGGGCAGAAATTGCAGGAGAAACTCAGCAGGTCTGGCAGCATCTGTGGAGAGAAAACAGTTACGATTTTGAGTCAGGTGACCCTTCTTCAGCAGTTCTTGGTTTGAAGTTGTGCAGAAAGAGGTATTGGAATTTAGTGGGTTCCACGGTGGCACAGTGGTTAGCACTGCTGCCTCACAGCGCCAGAGACCTGGGTTCATTTCCCGCCTCAGGTGACTGACTGTGTGGAGTTTGCACATTCTCCCCGTGTCTATGTGGGTTTCCTCTGGGTGCTCTGGTTTCCTCCCACAGTCTAAAGATGTGCAGGTCAGGTGGATTGGCTATGCTAAATTGCCTGTAGTGTTAGGTTAGGGGTATGGGTGGGTTGTGCTTTGGCGGGGCAGTATGGACTTGTTGGGCCAAGGGGCCTGTTTCCACACTGTAAGTAATCTAATCTTATGTCACAGCTAGCTATGTTTTGTTACTTAACTCATGCTTCAGAACGAACCCTGTAACAATTATGCCATTGTTTTTCTTCTTCCTTGCCTAGAGCACATCAGTAACTCAAATTAACAGTAGCCTTTGTGATTTTAGTGAATGCAATCCCACTGCTGACATAATACAAGACTTTCAGTGATTCACATATGGACCACATGTGGTAGCAACACAGGACATGTCTTAATTTACAGGGACAAATGAAACACAGATCTTTAAACTCATAATTTTATGCTAATTGGCATTTTAAAAATAAGTCTTACGTACTATCTCCTTCTAATTCTCTTATTTCATTCTGCCTTCACTACCCTGCACACTGAGTCTCAGTTATTTGGACTTGTTTTCTGTTTATCTAAATGATAAAGCCCATTTCAAAGTAAGGTCAGTTAAATGTCACAAAAGACATTAGGTTTGGACTTTCTGACATGCTATAAAGAATTGGTCCTCCATCAATGTTCAGTATGCCCATTCAGATCAGTCATAGAGCATTGAATCATAAAGCACAGAAGTCGTCCTTCAGCCCATCAAGTCTGTCTCACCAAACCCACCCAAAATAAAAAAAAACAAAGATTTGTGGATGCTGGAAATCTGAAACAAAAACAGAAATTCCTGGAAAAACTCAACTGGTATGGCAGTATCTGTGGAGAGAAAGCAGAGTTAACATTTTGGGTCCAGTGACCCTTCTTCAGAACTGATTGTAGCGAGGGAAAGGTTATTATTTTTGCTAAAGGTGTGGTGGAGAAGGTGGAATTGGAGCGCAGAAAGAGAGAGAAAAATAGTTGGCCAGACAAAGAAATGAGTAAAGGTCAGCCTGGGAGAATGAATAGCTGTGGCTGACAATGGGTTGGTTGTGTTAGCAGCCCATGTGATGACAAGGCCTGGCATGTGGGGATTGGTGTAAGGACATGGGAAAAGGTACACAAGCCTTAAAGTTGTTGAACTCAATATTGAATCCAAAGGGCTGCAGGACTGTCCTTCCAGCTTGTGCTGAGCTTTGCTGGAGCACTGTAGACAATAGACAATAGACAATAGATGCAGGAGTAGGCCATTCTGCCCTTCGAGCCTGCACCGCCATTCAATATGATCATGGCTGATCATTCCTAATTAGTATCCTGTTCCTTATCTCCATACCCCTTGACTCCACTATCTTTAAGAGCTCTATCCAATTCTTTCTTAAAAGAATCCAGAGACTGGGCCTCCACTGCCCTCTGGGGCAGAGCATTCCACACAGCCACCACTCTCTGTGTGAAGTAGTTTCTCCTCATCTCTGTCCTAAATGGTCTACCCCGTATTTTTAAGTTGTGTCCTCTGGTTAGCACAAGACAGAGATGTTGGTCAGGAAACATGGTAGTGAGTTGAAGTGGCAAGGAACCGGAAGTTTATGGTCATTTTTGCGGACAGACGTATATATTCTGAAAAGCAGTCACCCAGTCTCAACTTTGTCTTCCTAGTGTAGGGGAGAACACACTGTGAGGAGAGAATGCAGTACACTAGATTGAGTGAAGAGTAAGTAAAACGGTGCTTCACCTGGAAGGTATATGTGGGGCCTTGGATAGTGAGGAGAGAAGAAGTACATGGACAGGTGTTACACCCTGTGCAATTGTATGGGTAGGTGCCATGGAGGGGTGGGGGTGGGGGGTGGGGGGAGGTGGGCGATGGTGGAGGAAGGATGGTTGCTGGGAGTGAGGGATGGGTAGACCAAAGGGTCCTGAAGGGAATGGTCCTTGCAAGAGGCTGATAAGGGAAGAGAGCGGGATATGTCTCTGGTGATGGCATCCCAATAGAGTTGGTGGAAATGGCAGCATATGGTCTTTTGGATGTGGATACTGCTGGAATAACACAGTTTCTTCATTCCTGAAGAAGGGCTTATGCCCAAAACTTTGATTCTCCTGTTCCTTGGATGCTGCCTGACCTGCTGCGCTTTTCCAGAAACACATTTTCAGCTTCAATTAAGGGGACCAACTGTTTTCTGTTCATCCCACTCTATCCATGCCCCTCATTATCTTATACACCTCTATCTGGTCTCCCTTCAACCTTTTCTGCTCAAAGGAAAATAATCTGAGCTTATCCAGCCTCTCCTCGTAGCTAAAGCTAGGTCCATGACTTCCAGCGTGTCCATGTCCTCACGATGCCCCACTCGTCATATTCTCCCACCTTCCACAAGCAGATGTACACACTAATGCTGGCACAGCCTGATCTTCCTGCCACCACTGTCATTCTGAAGCTGCCCTTTATTGTACATGAAGTGGGAAAACAGCCAAAACAGACAGGTCTCAGGGCACATGGATGGCCATAGGTGACATTTCATAGAACATACAAGTGCACATGTGTACATCCACTACTATTTAAAAACCAAACGCCACAGCTTTCCCAGTGATAGCCTCATTCCCTCCTGGATCTCCATCAACTCTTTCCCCAAAGTCCAGTGCAACTCAATATCTTCCCATTCTTCCATATGGACTATCAAAACATTCACATTTATTCAACACCAACAAAAGAGACCAAAAAAAGACAGAAGCTGCATTTATGTCTGGGAACAGAGAAGAAGTTGGATTTCAAGAGCCAGCAAATTTACAAACAAGGAATTATCACTGCACCCAGCTTTCATCTCCTGGAACTTGCTGTTAATTACGTCCTGTCTGTTTTGGTTGTGCTTGATGCTTTAGCACTTCATGTAGAAGATGGTCTTCTTCCAACACATTGTCTTCTTCCTTCTCATGTGAAAAATGCTGCAAACTCTACCAGCTCGTTAGAGTCCATCACATCCCCTCTTCGCCTGCTCCAATTGTGCAGAGTGTGGCATGCTAGGATTATGCAGCACACTCTATTTGGAGATATACTGCAAGACACCCTTCGACCAATCCAAGCACCAGGAGCTCATCTTCAGCAGATCAATTGTATGATTCACAGTGACCCTGGAGGGAAGAATAGGCTGCATTTGTCTCCACTTGACTTCTGTCAGAGGTTGTGTGATGAAGTCATCAGAAGAAAGTTTCCCTTTTAACCATCCTTGTAAGGCATTCAATCCTTGTTTGGCCAATCGGCTGAGGAATGGCAGTTAGAATTTAATTTGGATAACTGTGAGATATTATGTTTTGGTAAAAGAAACAAGTGGTAGGATCCTGGGTAGTGTTGTTGAACAGAGGTACCTAGGGGTTCAGATACTAATTCATTGAAAGTTACATCACAGCAGACAGGGTAGTTAAGAAGGCATTTAGAATGCTTGCCTTCGATGCTCAGACAATTGAGTATAGAGGTTGGGCCATCATGGTGAGGTTGTACAGGATGTTGGTGAGGCTTTTTCTGGAGTACTGTGTGCCGTTCGAATTGTCCTGCTATAGGAAAGATATTATTAAATTGGAGAGGGCTCAGGAAAGATTTACCAGGATGTTTCCAGGAATGGAGGGTTTGAGTTATGAAGAGAGATTGGACAGGCTTTTTTCACTGGAGCACAGGAAGTTGATGGGTGACCTTATAGAGGTTTATAAAATCATGAGGGTCATAGATAAGGTGAATAGCAAGGGTCTTTCCCCAAGGGTGGAGGAGTTCAAAACTAACGGACATATTTGTAAAGTGAGAGGAGAAAGATTTAAAAGGAACCTGAAGGAGGCAACTTTTTCACACAGATGGATGTTCATATGTGAATTGAATTTTAGAGAAAGAGGTAGACGCAGGTACAGTTACTCCATTTGAATAAGTAGATGAATAAGAAAGGTTTAGGAGGATATGGGCCAAATGCAGGCAGGTAGGACTAATTTAGTTTGGGAAACTTGGTCAATATGGACAAGTTGGACCATAGGTTCCGTTTCTGTGCTGTATGACTCTCTGAATCTATGATTCAACAAGATGAGAGTTTTCAAAGATATAGTTATCATGGTGGCTTCCAAGCCAAGATCCTTCTAACTTTTCCAGACACTGCACCATTCTGGGGCCAGAAGGGGTTCCAGGTAATAGAGATCAATGTATTTGCAAGCCTATGAGTATGCACAGACCCTTTAAGTTGCTGCACAGCTTAGAGAGAACATTACTGCCATGATATCTGACACCAGACTCTAAGATGTGATAGTAATGATCACAAATCACAGAATCACAAAAGTGTTATGTCGCAGGATGAGGCCATTTGGCCCATCATGTCTGCACAAGCCTGTTAAATGGGCTTCATTGCCTAGCGCCAATCTCTTCATTTTTCCCATAGCCTTGCAGATTGTTTTTACCTTAATAATCATCTAATGTCCTCTTGAATACCTCAAGCAAATCTGTTTCCACCACATGGCTTGTATGTTGATGGAATGGAACACTGTTCTATTGATGAAGTCTACATCATTAAGCTCGGCACACTCAATGTGCTGTGCATGGCGCCCTCCACCTGGGCAAAGCCAGCTGTCTTGTCATAGCCAACTACCAGGCTGCAGCATTGACCTCATCATGGGGAAACCAGAGAGAGTGGTATGATGCAATGCAATTTGCATCAGTAACTGATGTCACACCTCATTTGAGTCGTGTGCTGCAATTCATGCTCCTCTATTCTTAGAATCATCACAGAAGTTAACATTTTTACAAAATTCGAGACAAAGCGTGGAGGTAGGTGGTTTCTTTTTGGGCTGGAGGTCTGTGACCCGCGGTGTGTCCCAAGGCTCAGTGCTAGGTCCACTGCTTTTTGTCATTTACATAAATGATTTGGATGTGAATATAGGAAGTATGGTTAGCAAGTTTGCAGATGCCACCAACATTAGGAGGTGTAGTGGACAGTGATGAAGGTTATCTCAGAGTACAACGGGACCTTGATCAGATGAGCCAATGAGCTGAGGAGCGGCAGATGGTGTTTAATATAGTTAAATGTGAGGTGTTGCATTTTGGTAAGGCAAACCAGTGTAGGAGCTATACAGTAAACAGTCGGGGAGTGTTGCCCAGCAAAGAGATTTAAGGGTGCAGGTGCATAGTGCTTTGAAAAAGGAATCACAAGTAGACAGGGTAGTGAAGAAGGCATTTGCCTTCATTGGTCAGAATGTCAGTATAGGAGTTGGGACGTCATGTTGCAATAGTACGGGACATTAGACAGGTCACATTTAGAACACTGCATGCAATTCTGGTCATCCTTCTACAGGAAGGATGTTGTTAAACTTGACAGGGTGCAAAAAGGATTTTGCCAGGACTGGAGAGCTTGAGTTATTGGGAGAGGCTAATAGGCTGGGGTTTTCCTCCCTGAAGTGTCGGAGGCTGAGTTGTGACCTTGTTGAGATTTATAAAATCATGAAGGACATGGAGAAGATAAATAGCTAAGGTCACTTTCCAAGGATGCTGGAGTCCAAAACTAGAGAGCATAGATAAAAGGTAAGAAGGGAAAGATTTAAAAACAACCTGGGGGGCAACATTTTCATGCAGAGGGTGGTGCGTGTATGGAATGAGCTGCAAGAGGAAACCTTGGAGGCACATATAAAAGGCATCCGGAAGCCAAATGAATAGGATGGACACAGAGGATATGGGCCAAATGGGACAAGGTCAGATTGGGATCACTGGTCCGCATGGATGAGTTGGACCAAAGGATCTGTTTCCGTGTTGTAAGACTCTATGAATCTCATTCCCCAATTTCGCTGTCTTTCAGACCTAGATTAACCTCTGGAGACTTCTATATAAAAGGGAAATGGAATTCACTATTCATTCCTCCTGGATTTAATACTGCCCCACCTCCATATGTAGGAGACGTAATGATATTTAGTCAGTGGAATGGCTGTGGTAATTCTTGACATTGATGTAAACCTCCATGAAGTCTTGTGGCATTATGCCAAACATCAACAATGGATTCTCCAGCTGATTAACACCATCATCTGCTTCCTGACCTTCAGCCAATTGTGGATTCAATATGCCAAAATTTCGTTGGATCCCAAGCGTTCTTACCCTTGCTATCAGTCTCCCACACAGGATCTTATCAAAAACCTTTTTGAAGTCCAAGTGGATGACATCAAAAACATTGCCTTCCTCTACACATTTGGCCACCTCTTCAAAATAATTCAATCAGGTTGGTCAGGCATGGCCTCCCCTTAACAAAGCTATACTGACTGTTCTCAATTAATCTCTGCCTCTCCAAGCTAATATTAATCTCTCCAATTTTTTCCAATACTTTCCTCACTACCATTAGAATGAATGGCCAGTAGTTACCTCATTTATCTCAAGCTCCCTCCTTGGGCTTCCCTTCAGATTGGCCATGTTCCAGTCCCCTGGACAGCTCCTGTGGCCAAAGAGGAATCAAAAATGTTTTCAAGTTCCCCTGTTATTTTCTCACTCGTCTCACTCAACCACCTGGGATATGGTCCTGAAGGTTTAGTTACTTTTAACTCTGCAGGACAACTCATAATCTCTACTCTGTCTATGCTAATTTCTCACAAGTGAATACTGACCCAAAGTATTCATTTAAAACCCAGCTACGTCCTTTGGTGCCATGCACAAATTAACACAGTAGTACTTAAATAGGCCATATTCCTTCCCTTGTTTTCCTTTTACCCTTATTGTCCCTGAAAAACAACATAGGATTATCCTCATTCCACCTGCCAGTATCCTTTCATATCCCCTGTTAATTCTCCTAATTTCCCTTTTAAGTTTCCCCTTGCACATTCTATATTCCTTAAGGGCTTCTGCTATTTTGAGTCTTTGATATCTGCCATAAGCCTTCATTTTTCTCTTTTACCCAATGCTGTATACCCTTTGATATCCAAGGTTCACATGATTTGATGGTCGCACCCTTTTTCTTTATTGGAACATTGTGGTCCTATTCTCTCCATATTTTCTTCTTGAATGCATCCCACTGTTCTGAGACAATTTCACTTGAAAGTATCTGTTCCTAGTTAGTTGTTTGCAGTCCTAGCTACCATACTGCAGGATGGATGTTTTGCACTCACACTCTTTGAGAGGCATGGATTGGTTGAATAGTTGGAGTCTTTCTCTCAGGGTAGAAATGGCAAAAACTTGGGAGCATGGGTTTTCGGTGAGAGGGGAAAAGTTTGAAGGAGATGTGTGGGGCAAGTTTTTAAAGCTGGGAGTGGTAGGTGTCTGTAACTTGTTGCCTGGGGAGGTGGTAGAAATAATTATGATAGCAAGGTTTAAGTGGCATTTGGATAGACACATGAATAGGCAGAAATAGAGAGATATAGACCATATGCTGGCATGTGGGATTAGTTTAGAATGGCATTTTGGTTGGTGCAGACATGGCGGGCCAAAGGACCTGTTCCTGTACTTTACTATTCGGATTTAATTAGAATTCCTCTATTTTGAATAGTAGTGACTCAATATCATCTTGAAATGTTTCAGTATCTATGGAGTGAGTACAGCTACAGTGTTGGGAGGCAGTCCCAGAATTTTGACCAAGTATAACATTGATTGGAGTCACACCAGCGGAAAGAAAGCCAGTTGTGGTCTATACAGGCAAGACATCAGTGCACAAGTTTGAAATATTTGTAGCAGCTATTTCATCAATGACTTTCTCTTCATCATAAGGCAGAATCAAATTGAAGCAACCAAAAGAACATCTTGTGCTTATGACACAATTTAGAGTTAACTAACTCTTGTGATCTCTCACCCTGAAACATTAAGAATAAAGGCTGATTTTATCACAACATCTCCAACGAAGAGAATTTAACTACCTCCTCTTGGCATTCAGTGGGGTTACTGGAGTTGAATTTCCCAGCATCCAGTAAGATGCCATTGACCAGAAACTTAACTAGGCCAGTCACATAAATCATAGCTTCAAGAATATCTTAGGGACTGGTAATTCTGCAGTGAATATTTCACCTCCCAACTCCCCAAATCCATTCCATAAGACTATAAGACCATCAGACATAGGAACAGTCCATTGAGTCTGCCCCACCATTCAATATGGCTGATAGGTTTTTCAACCCCATTTTCCTGCTTTCTCTTCATAACCTTTGATACCCTTGGCAATCAAGAACGTATTATCTCTGTTTTAAATGCATTCAATGGCCTCACCTCCACAGCCTTCTGTGACAATGGATTTCACAGCTTCACCACTCTCTGGCAAAAGAAGTTTCTCCTTATCTCCATTCTGAAGGGACTTCCCTTTACACTTAGGCTGTGCCCTTGGATCGTCATCTGTCCTGCAAATAGAAGCACCTTCCCAATGTCCACTTTGTCCAGGCCATTCGGTAGTCTGTAAATTTCAATCAGATATTTCCTCATCCTTCTAAACTCCAAGTAGAGTCCCAGAGTCCTCAATCGTTTCTCATATGTTAAGCCTTTCATTCTCGTGAACATCTTCTGGACCCGCTCTAGGACTAATAAATGCTTCTCGAGGCATGGGGCCTAAAGTTGCTCACAATTCTCTAAATGTGTTCTGACCAGAGCCTTATAAAGCCTCAGAAGTATTGCTCTTATATTCTAGTCCTCTCAAGAAAATTGACAGCATTATATTTGCCTTCCTAACTAATGACTCAACATGCAAGTTTACCTTAAGAAAAACTTAAACTAGAACTCCCAAGTCCCTTTGCACTTCAGATTTCTGAATTTTCTCCACAGTTAGAAAATAGTCCATGCCTCTATTCTTCCTTCCAAAGTGCATGACCTAGCACTTTCCCACATTGTATTCCAAATGCCACTTCTTTGCACACTCCCCTAGCCTGTCTCAATCTTTCTACAGCTTCCCTGCCTCCTCAATACTACCTACCCCTCTACCTAGCTTTGTATCATCTCCAAACTTAGCCAGAATGACTTTACTTCCTTCATCCAGATCACTAATGTATCGAGGGAATGGTTGTGGTCCCAACACTGACCCGTGCAAAATACCACAAGTCACCAACTTCCATCCTGAGAAGGACACTTTTATCCCCACTTTCTGCCTTCTATCAGACAGCCAATCTTCTATCCATGCTAGCACCTTACCTCTAATACCATGGGCCTCTATTTCACTCAGCAGCGTCCTGTGTGTCACCTTATCAAAGGCCTTCTGGAAGTCCAGATAGATAACACTCATTGTCTCTCCTTGGTCTAACCTGCTCATTACCCCCCTCAAAGAATTCTAACGGATTTTTCAGGCATGACCTCCTCTTGATTAAACCATGCTGACTTTACCCTATTTTACCATGTACTTCCAATTATTCAGAAATCCCGTCCTTCACAATGGTCTGCAAAATCTTACCAACAACTGAGGTCAGGTTAATGGGCCTATAATTTCCCATCTTTTGCCTTACTCCCTTCTTAAACATGGGGGTTACATTAGTGATTTTCCAGTCCTCTGGGACCCTCCCTGATTCCAGTGAGTCCTGAAGGATCACGACAAAAGCTTTCACTATCTCCTCAGCTATCTCCTTCAGACCACTGGGGTATAGCCAATTTTGTTCAGGTGATTTATCCACTTTCAGATCTTTCAGTTTTTCTAGCACCATCTACAAGACACAGGTGAGGAATGTGATAAGATATCTTTTGTTTACCTTGGTGAATGCAGATCCAATGAAACTCAAGAATTTATCACTATTCAGAACAAAGTAACCCCACTTGACTGCCACCCCATCCTCCACAATAAACATTTACTCTTTCTAATACTGCAGCTGGGGTCTGTACCGTCTACAAGATTCACTGCAATAATAAATGTTTTTTTTTGACAGAAGCTTCAAAACCAATGACATCCGCAGTGCAGAAAAACCAGGGCAACAGATAAATAGGAATGCCATCAAGATTCCCTCAAAGCTACACGTCATAGTGACTGGAATTCTTTCTTGAACAGCACTGTGCATGTGCCAACACCACATGGACTACAGCATTTCAAGCAGGTAGCTGACCACCATTTTCTCAATGGCATTTGGAATGGACAACAAATGCAGGCCTCATACAAATGCTTGCATCCCAAGAGTAAATTTTTAAAAAAACTATTCATATTCTGCGTCAGTATACAACTTATTAGTGAAGGCTCAAAGAAATTGAAAAAAAAATTAAATAAGGAAAGATGGTACAGAAATAAATCGCAACAGGCAATAGACAAACAATAACCTATAGTGAAAGCAAAATTAAGCTGAAACACACATTGTCAAATCATACATTATTAGTTACAGTCCAAAAAAAATTAATTAAAGTAAATTGGTTAAGAGTAGTTGCCTACACTCACGGTTAATATACTAAAGGTAAGGGGCTCTGATGGTGCAGTAGTAGTGTCTCTGCCACTGGACTACAAGCCCTGGGTTCATGACTGATCTACCCCAAGGTGTGTGAGAGCATTTCTGAACAGGCTGACCAGGAAAATATCTAAAGGGGGCGAGTATTTCACAAGAACAAACTGCTTCTGAAGTAACTAAAGAATGTTAATTTCATTGAGCTCCCCTCTGACCCCGACCCCCCTCCCCCCATTCTACTGCTGTGTCCGCCATTCCAGACAATGAAAACATTAATGTACATAGCAATTAAAAACCAATGTCATTGCTTTTCCTCAGAACTTGTGACATTGTATTACATAGTTGTATTAAGAAAGCTGTTAGTTGTTTTAGGGATGCTACTACCTTTCTTAAAACCAAAGAGAACTGCAGGAAGGTTGTCTGCTTTGATGTATAATGTTGTGACATTTGTTATGACACTGGGTAAACTCTCCTACTTAATTTAAAACCAGCAACACAGAAAAAGTTTATCTCATGCAGTAATGTGTGAAAATTCGATAGGCCAAGAACTATTTAAAGTAGAAATTAGTTAAAGTAAAAATTAACAAGCTTATTTCTTAAAGTATAACAGAGAATAATTAACTAACAACTATTTAGAACTCCTTACTCTAGCCTATCTGTTACCTTCCCTTCTCCAACACTAGTCCAATAAAACTCCCAATTACAAAATAAAACTTCTTATCTCAAAACCAGGCAGCTTCATTTTCTTTGAATTCTGGTCTTCTTTTCTTCCTATTAGGGATTCCTGCTTCCCAGGTTACTGATCGATAAAGGTACCTTTTAAGAGAGCTATTTTTTGGCAGTCTTTTTACTTGCTGGGGCTTGGCAGTTCTCCTCTCAACTGTTCAATTTTCCCCAGTCTTAAACCCCAAAAGCATCGGATTGTGTTATTGGCTTTTAAGATTGTCAATAGACTAAATTCAAACTGGATTGGAGTTTGGTATTTTTCAGGGTATAATTTAAACTGATTAGCCTAATTCGAATCTGTTTTGTCATTTCCAGGCAACCAGCTAATCAAGTTGTTTGCCCAAATGTTCTTTTCAGAACACTTGGTTCTGTCAGGTAGTTCTATTGCTTTTAACTCTCTTAAAGGTACAGTACATCTTCATAACACATTCCAAAGAAAGTTTTGGAAACTCCAGAACAAAGTACTGATGTGATAAGTTTATGAGCAATCTGATGCACATTGTCAGAAACACATTGTCAAGGATATATACCTGCTGTCACTGCAATAATGAATTCTGGAATTTCAGTTAAGATTAGAGATAAAATTGTTCCCTTTTGCCTCAGTATACAACATTGCCTTCACTTAAGTTAGATAAGCATCTTTTGATAAGTTTCTGAACAGACAATATCTTCAAAGGTGATTGCCTACTCATGAAGCTAATTAGTAGCTCTATGTATTATTGTTCAGTCTGGCATCCAGGCAAAATAAACCTTAAAAAAAAGCTGCCTCAAGTCTGATCAAATATTACAAATATTCATTACATTGATGCAATTCTACAAACTGACTTTTGACTTGGAACTTGCTGTAATTAGAAAGCTATTTTCGGGTAGTACCCTCACATGGAGGCCTTTATTAGAGCACATCTCTACAAACTACAGCTCTCCTGAGTCAGATTTACAAATCATGAATGAATATGCATTAGGAAGTGTCAGTGAGAATATTTCATTCAATGTGAAATCAGACACAAAAATGATAAGAAAACAAGGGAAAGTACAGTGGGATTCTTAGCGGGAAATAAAAAGAGATAGAAAGAAAATTTTTACAAGTAAGATATTTTTCTGACAGGATCGCCACTTAGAAATCAACCTGATTGAGGGATCATGATGAATATGTAATTCATGAAGCTGGTCTGAGATCAGCAGAACAGGGGGAGATAGTGGCCTGGTAATAATGTCACTGGACTAGTAATCAAAAGACTCAGGTTAGTGTTCAGCAGAATATGGTTCTGAATCACATTGTGGCAGCTGATGAAATTTGAATTCAATATAAAAAAAACTGGAATTTAAAAATCTAGCTTAATAGAAATCATGTAATTACTGTTGATTGTTGTAGAACTATCTGGTTCACGTTGCTTTCATGTTAAGAGGGATACAAAGCTTCTCAATGAAACTTACAGCAAGCTGAGAGGTCTGGATAGAGTGGATGCAGAGAAGATGTTTTCACCAATAAGAGAGACTAGGACCAGGGCACAGCCTCAGAGTGAAGGCTCAACCCTTTAGAACTGGGAAGGGGAAGAATATCTTCAGCCAGAGAATGGTTGTGAATCTGTGTCACTCATCACTGTGGAGACCAAATCATTGAGTGTTATTAAGACAGAGTTAGATAGGTTCTTGATTAGCAAGGCGATCAAAGGCTACCAGGAAGATGGCAGCAGAATGGCTTGAGAAACATATCAGCCACGATCGAATGACAGAGTGACCCAGTTCTGCTCCTATATCTTATGGTCTAGTACTGAAGAGAGTAAGTGAGCCTTGCACTAGGATAGGGATGAGCTGATGATGCTAAAAAGAGGTAGCAATGTATGCCATGAGTATATTGAAAACAAGGATCAGATCAAAGGTACCAGTGTTCACATACAGTACTGAGCGCTCCAGAGGAGCTTGCAGCTATGAGTGGGAGAATGTCAGGAGGTTCAAATTCTGACTTGCAATATTCTTCAGATAGGACGTAACTAATATGAGATATGGGCATTACATCCAATGGAAGCAGAAAAAATTGGGGTTCAACTTTTCCCACAATCTATCCATAATCTCTAAGTATGTGAATTCTTTTGGGACTTGTGTAGTCTAGTACATGTGAGGGTGGCTACCTCCTAATTTGATGAGAAATGTCTTGTAAATTAAACATAATGTAATTTCCTGCATTTCTGCAACCAGTTACAGGTTATAGGAATAGGTTTCACATCTGGTAAGGAAGTTAAAAGTAAATATAAATTATTATTGGAAAGAAGATGTTAATTGTAATACTGAGAGTGACAAACCACTTGCTTTGGTAAGAGGTGTGTGCAATAACACAGTTCCAATAATTGTAAAAGATTGGGGCTAGTTACCCTTGCAGAGCACAGAAGATAATTAACCTTTTTGTGACATTGCTGGGCAGTTAGAACAATCGGGAAACACAAACTCCAATGTTTGTTTGTCCTCCATATGGTAAGAGTGTACAGAACCGAATTGCTTTAGTGACATCTCTCCTGAATCAGATTTACAAATCATGAATGAATATGCATTAGGAAGTGTCAGTGAGAATATTTCATTCAATGTGAACTCACACACTAAAATAAAGACATTTTTAAGAATGAAGTAATCTTTTGAAATAAAAACAATTTCTCTCGACCATCTGGCTATCACAGACCAGGTCAATGGGACGTGGTGCCATGATCCCCCCTGGTAATCATGAGGGTAGAGGATCATCCTCCCCTCCCTCACCTTGCACAACAGGACATCCAGGATCATGTCCAGCGAAACAGGCTGCCAACTTCTCTTTCTCAGTCGTCATTCCAAATTGTGATTTCACAAAAGCCATTCAATAGTGACCTTTGCCTTGTAGAGTCAGATGTGGTGCACAGCTGAGGTTTAAAGATGATACCAGTGATGTCTGCACCAGAAGTTCCTGAGAGCTGTGACTATCTCCATCTCAGTGAACTCACGGTTCAACAAAAAATACACCGTAGAGGCCAATTTTATCATTCATGAGGTGAACAGCACAAGATTACATGAGGAAGGTAGTAGGGCTCAGAGTGGTAATCCCTCCATGAAAGTCACTAAAATTTACATTTCATCACAATACATCAAATTTAAGTCCAATGAAAGCAGGACAAACAGCTTTGAGAAAATGTGTCTTTTTTTTAGCACTACTCAAGTTCTGAACTAACAAACAACAATGTTTGTTTACTATAATATTTGAACTACCATCTCACCCCTTGGGAATCAATAGGCTGCCAATACTTTAACTAGAGAAAATGAGGACTGCAGATGCTGGAAATCTGAGTCGAGAGTGTGGTGCTGGAAAAGCACAGCAGATCAGGCAGCATCCGAGGAGCAACGTGAGGGAGAGAAGGAATCCTGATGAAGGGCTTATGCTTGAAACATCAATTCTCCTGCTCCTCAGATGCTGCTTGACCTGCTGTGCTTTTCCAGCTCCACACTCTCGACTGCCAATACTTTAACCCAACTCCACTAAACCTGGAAATGGCAGGTTGGGGTTGGACTCTTAATTTTGTTTAACTTTCATTTTGGTATTGGAGTTAAAATTCATCCCAATGTTTCTGCAGATTACTTTAAAGTTTATCCTCCTTGAATTGCATGCTATGTTTTCTGGATCCACTGTTTAAGTAAAAGGTGAATAAGATTCTTTACCCTGTCCTTATAATTGATGATCTACAACAAAAGCAGTATTCAACAAACAACAAATTTTATTGTTTTGTGAAACCACAAGATAAGTGTATCATGGGCCTGTAAACATCTGCTAATGTAAGCATATAACCTCAAGCTAAATGAAAGAATGTCATCTTATTTCAAACATTACAACAACAGTATTAAACATTTAGTTTCCATATTTATATATTTTTTGCTATTGCTTCCCTCTTTTCTAACTCTTTTTACCCATTTGTGTTTCCACATAATTGCTGCTTCTTCTGATTTCTGTTCCAACCAATTTATGCCATAAATAAATATTTGTCATGAGATCTTTGGGTTCTGATTATTGTCTTTCAATCATCCTATTTTATGCTATCCACATTGAAAATAGTGATCACTTTTCTGTTGTACATGTAACATTCGCACAGACAGAGACATACACGCACCTGTATGCAAATGCTCACAATAAAATGGCATTACTTGAATACTCTTTCCAAGTTATCTAGATTTTCCGAAAATTTAAAGACGTATTCAATGAGTTGTTGTTTGTCAGACTCTTCAGGTTGCTATTAAATATTAAGAAAAAAACAATTAGCATCAGACTCTTTTTGGTTACAGAAATGGTAGTCCTGAAGGGGTTAACAACTGTTTGTAATTATTTCCATTTGCATTACACCAATACAGTTAATTGCAGTTTTCCCAATTTTACTGTTATTTTCTAAGCTTGATGCAAAATGGCAACTGAGAAGGAAAAATGAACAAAACTGGCAAATGAGACAAGGTAATCTTATATATTCCACAATGTAGATCCAGTTTGGTCAATACGTTGACTTCTATATAGTATCGGTACTTTCCTTTTCTGTTTTTCTGTCTGGGGTGGATTTGGTTTTATTCTGATGTAAAATTCCATATTAACATTAGACTAATTGAATATCAGTCTCAGTCAGTTCCTTATAATCTGCTTACGAGCCTTAATTCTACAACAGTATGTTAGATATTTGCTGAAACTGCAGTAATGTATTATTGCTACAATTAGTAAATTAAGTTCCAATCCATATAAAGTGAAACATTTTGTATTCAGGTCTACATCACATGAAGACCAAAGGAGTTCTGGAGAATTGGGTGTTGGCATTTCTGTGATCATTGTCATTACCATCCTGCATCAGCAAAAGAAAAAAGGCATTTTTGGGTGAGTAAACCACTGCTTGCTCATTTAGAACAAGATTGGTTCTGTTTTCCAAAGCATTAATCTTAAGAAAATTTAGCTCCAATTACAAAATGGAGGCTTGGCAATCATTTGTATTTAGCTTCAAGAGGGAGAGCTGTGGGTAAGTATCAGTGGGTAAGTAATCCAATCTTCTGCCATCAGGCAGTTAGAATCATAGAATCCCTACAGTGCGGAAACAGGCCATTTAGCCCATCTGGTTGACATCAACCTTCCGAGGAGCATCTCTCCCAGACTCACTCCCCTGCCCTATCCCTGTAACCCTGCATTTCTCACAACTAATCCAGTTACACATGCCTGGATACTATGGGCAATTTAGCATGGTCAAACCACCTAACTAGACAAGCAGGAGACTGGAAGAACACATCAAGCCAGGCAGCATCAGGATGTGGAGAAGTCGACATTTCAGGTATAACCCTTTTTACAGAAATGGAGATGAGGGTAGGAGTAAAGACATGGGGGAGGGTTTTGGGTGGAGAGGGGGCAGAATGGTGAGGTAGTAATAGGTGGTGGGTGCGATCTGATTGGTCGATGGGAGGGATGTATCTGGTTGGTAGCTGGAGGGAAGGTTCGGTAGGTGGAATGGAAGGGAGAAGGTGGGGCTGGAAAGGAAGTCAGGGGGTGGATCAAAAGATTATTTGAAATTGGAGAACTCAATGTTGAGTACTTTGGGCTGTGGGCTACCCAGGTGGGTTCCAGCATCTGCAGTTTTTGTTGTCTGAATCTACCTAACTGGCACATCTTTTGACTGTAAGAGGAAACCAGAACACCAGGAGGAATCCCACACAAACACAGGGAGAATGTGCAGACTCCACACAGGCAGTTGCCCAGGGTGGAATCAAACCTGGGTCCCTGGTTCTGTGAGACAGCAGTGCTAACCACTAAGCCACTATGCTGCCGAGTTGGTGGAATTTAAATTCAATAAAGATAGATAAATAGATAGATAGAGAGACAGACAGACAGACAGACACTATAATGGTGACCATGACAACTGTCTTTGATTGCTCACATTTGGTTTGCTAATGTCCTTTAGAGACAATCCTTATGTGGCCAGGTCCACAGAGACTCTAAGTCCACAGCAAAGTGGGTGATTTTCAATTGCCTTCTGAAATGTCCCTGCAGGCCACTCTGTTCAAGGACATTTAGGGATGGGTGATGCTGGCCTTGCCAATGCTGATGGTGTGCTATTAACAAAACCAAAATTTTTTACCAGATTTCCAGATTTATTTTCAATAATGACTAATGAGTGAAACAAATTTGCTTCCTGAATCCGGGCAAATAAAAAAAAATTTTCTTCGAAGAACTTAAGTTCAAAGATGAATATGCATTGTATCCTTAATATCAGAGTGCACATTAAACAGCTTTCATATTGGCTATAGGTTTATGTAAATGGTAGCTTTGCTAAAAGCAAAATTGACCTATGTAATTAGAGAAGGCAATATAGCATCCTTCTGTGACCTGGTCCACAGATGACTCCAAATCCACAGAATATACTGCAAAAGCAGTGTTCAGCATCAACTGTTTCATTGTATCATAACATCATTGAATGATTATACGACAGAAGCAGACTGTTCACCCCGTTAAATTTCAACAGTTCAGTTCATCTAATCCAACTCCTGCACACATTCCCCATAGCACTGCACAATTTTGTTTCTCTTCCAATGCTTATTAATTCCCTCATGAAAGTCATAACTGAATCTGCCTCCATTATCTTCTCAATAAATGCGTTTCCAAGTCTATCCATTTGCTGTGCATTAACTGTTTTCTCATGTTGCTTTGATTCTTTTGCTAATCACTTTTAAATTTGTGTCTTCTGGTTCTTGGGCACTTTGCTGGAGGAATATTTCTCTCTATCCATTCTCTCTCATGATTGGAAATACTTTTTGTCAAAACTTCTCCTAAATTTTCTTCCGTAAAGTGAACAATCTCAGCTTCTCCAATCTATCTTCATATTTGAAAATGCTTGTCATTGAACCTATTACCACAACACTTTTTTGTGCCTCCTCTAAAATTACATTAGATTAGATTACTTACAGTATGGAAACAGGCCCTCCGGCCCAACAATTCCACACCAACCCACACCCCACCCAGACCCATTCCCCTACACCTAACACTACAGGCAATTTAGCATGGACAATTCACCTAACCTGCACATTTTTGGACTGTGGGAGGAAACCAGAGCACACTGGGAGAATGTGCAAACTCCACACAGTCAGTCGCCTGAGGTGGAAATTGACCCCAGGTCTCTGGCACTGTGAGGCAGCAGTGCTAATCACTGTGCCACCCACGCATCTTCACATCATTCCTGAAGTTCCATGCCCAAAGCTAGATGCAATGTTCTGTTTGAAGCAAGCCTTCTGTTTCATAAAGGCTGACAGGAATCTCTTTGCTTTTTTTTAATCTATCCTTGATTTATAGAACCCTTTTTAATCATTTATGCAAACTTCCCTGTCATCTCCAATGACTTGTGCACATAAAGTTTCTCTGAATCAGCATCCTGTTTAGAATTGTCCTCCTTACTGTCTCTCTCACTCTCTCAACCAAAGTGTCATGGAACTGTTAAGACACAGGAGGTCATTTAGCTCATTCTGCCTAATCGGAATATGATTATCCAATGGGATCCAGGTGTCTGTCCTAAGCATGCAATTTTCTGGCTGTGTCCATGGAGAAATTGGCAGTTGCCAAGGAAACCCATAGACCCTTGTCCAGCATCCTCATAGCCTGCTGGAGAGGCAAACACACTTCCATTCCCTGAACCCGGCTAACTGTAGTTAGGACAAAAGACATGGCAACAGGGAAATGGCAAACTTAGCACATGCTCCAGGTGTCCCTTACTCACAAGGAGACAGGGCTCTGCCAGTATGCACCCACCTGGAGCAGAAACCACACACAGGCCCCTCAGACATCTCCTCTTACAATATGCTAGAGATAGCTGAGCCCTCCACCCTGTCTGCCTCCCTACTATCCTTGAAAGAGCAAGGCAAGGAGGGAAGACCCTCATCATGTCAGCAATGTTCAAAGACACACACTGCTAGGATTACCTGAACAAATCTCCTGGATCAACAGGCTCCATAGCTGAACAGGTTCTCTCCATCCAGTTACAGTACATGGTCTTCACTGAGATTTCATGGTAGCTCAGTTATTGCACTGTATATGAATGACCGTGTTTGGTTTTAGATTACATCCATGTTTGGGGTCACTGTGTAATCTTGTATGATGTAATTCTGTGCTAGCATGATGACTAACTCCATGTCCATACAGAATGTACCATGGATTGATGTTGGTTTTGAGAGCCTGCTGCAGCATGTGGAAGCAAGATAAACCATGTGTATTTGTAGTATTATTCCTCAGAGAGTCATAGATTCATACAGCATGGAAGCAGACCCTTTGGTCCAACTCATCCGCACAGACCAGACATCCCAATCTGACCTAGTCCTATTTGCTAGCTTTTGGGCCACGTCCGTCTTAATCCTTCCTATTCATCTACCCATCCAGATACCTTTTAAAAGTTGTAATTGTACCCCACCTCCACCATTTCCTCTGGCAGCTCATTCCATACACACATCACGGTCTGTGTGAAAAAGTTACTTCTCAGGTCCTTTTTAAATCTTCCTCTCACCTTAAACGTATCCCCTCTACTTTTGGACTTCCCCAAACTAGGAAAAACACCTTGGTGATTCACCCCTTTTATATCCCTCATAATTTTATAAACTTCTGTCAGGTCAGCTCTGAGCCTTCAATGCTGCTGGGAAAAAAGCCACAGTCTATTCAGCCTCTCCCTATGACTCAAATTTTCTAGTCCTGGCAACATTCTTGTAGATCTTTTCTGCACCTTCTCAAGTTTAACAACATCTTTCCTATAGAAGGGCAACCAGAATTGTATACAGTATTCTAAAAGTGGCCTCACCAATGTCCTTTACCGCTGCAAAATGGCATCCCAATGTTCTGACCAATGAAGGCAAGTGTGCCAAATACTTTCGTCATCACCCTGTCTGCCTGTGGCTCCACTTTCAAGGGACTATGAACTTGCACCCGAGCCTCCTTTCTCCATCACTGGCATCAAAGTGCTGGAGTGAGTGAAGAGGTCAACAAGTGTCTGGAGGAGGGTAGAGTACATCAAACAGGAAGCCAATGTCTTCAGGTAGGACCTTAGATCAGGTAATTAGGATCTTGCATGTTATGTCCTGCATGGATCAAGGATCAATGAGTAATGTTGTTGCCCTTTAAAGGTCCTCACATCCGTAGTTGTTGCAATGCCCTCCCCTCCTTCACATTGAGATACTTACCTAACTCACTCTGAGTGTAGTTTCAGCCATTTTTCTTCTCATTGCATGCTTTTGATTTCCATCTCCATGGAAGGTGATAGTGAGTGGTTTTCAGCCAGTGAATTCTAGCCTCCGCTTTTATGTGAGGCCCCAAACATCTGGATCCCCTTCCAGATTACCATCCCTGTGACCTCCTAAGGCTTCACATTTCTCTATGTCCCCACCCAGACCATTTATATGAGCCTGCATCAGTCCTGTGCCACAGTTCCTGACCTAAGTGGTGACCACGTCAGGTGAGGTCATGCAGTGTCCCACCCAGAATGCATTTCCCATTCCTATTCATGCTTTAGTATGTCTCCTGCTTTCCAATACAATTGCTACCCCTTTGCACCCCAGCCTGCAACCCTCAATCTCAATGAGCATTATCTTGAATCTCCTTCCCACAATAAAAGCACCCATTATCCTCCCTCAACCATTTTCTTCTGGTTTCTCTGCATGGTCCTGACAACTGACTGGGGTCGATCCATTTGAATGATCTAACTGTACAGTCCCTGATAAGATGTGATAGCGGTACATATCCTCAACAGCCTGACCACCTGAACTGACCTGAATGGGGACACAGGGCTAACAGCAGCCCAGCTTGATTTCACTGTCACAGCCTATCAACAGGACACTGACTGTGGCTAGTACCCTGGATAGTATGGGAAGTTGCCCTTGTTTTTACCGTATCAGGATCTCTTGATTGAGGAATGCCTCCACGGACTTTAGTGACTACTCCCATAAGACTTTGAGACATGGCTACTTGCTTGCTGTACGTGCAGTGTGTTTGCCTTGTAAGCTACTTGCACATATTGGAGGGCATGAAGTTGATGTGGTACAATGGAGTACGGAAAGATATCTAACCCCTGACTGAGGATTGCTAACCAGCAAGGTAAGCTCCCTGATTGTGTGACTGCACTCATTGACATGGAAAAGCAAAGCAAGGAATGAACATGGTGAGCATGCAGGTAGGTGCTAACTGAGTGAGGGCTAAGTGAGCAAGAGAGCAGCCCTGACATGCAGCCTGATCCAATCTGTGAGCTGGGAGCCCTGCACATGAAATGTTCCTGCTGCAGTCAGTATACTCTGCAATGCAAGTCTGTGCTTCCTGAGTCCTTTGCAAGGGATTGTAAAGGTGCCATGAGGATCCTGAGGGGTTGCCAATTTACAAATGCTAATGGATGAAGGGTGCACAGGGCTGCTGCCCATGGATCATGCCCTGAGATGCTGTTTGGTACTGATCAACAATCTGGTACTTTTCACAACCAGCAGCCAGCTGAAGTCACTAGGTGCCTGAGCTGACTTCCACGTTGACATCCACCTTGTTCAGCATGTTTGGTAAGAGAAGAAACTGAATCCAAATGAAGCGGATTGTTCCATTAAAGGATGTTTGACAAGCGGTAATTCCTCCTTTATTGGCAACTCATCACTGCCTTGCAAGAAATTCAACTTGCTGCTTGCCAAAGACATATAAGATGCAATCAGTCTCTCCTGATGCGGGATCTGCCTTGCAGGATCTGCGGTGCAATTCTAACACAGATCTTACCATAGCTCACACCACTCAATCCCTGCAATGATTCCTCCAATAGCCTTTAAAGGCTTCAAATATCTTCAATTTTAATATTAAAAATACTTGCTGCACTTTGGATTTACCCAACCTCTTGTCAAAGTCACCAATAGCCAATTAACCAAAAGCCCAAGTTGAACAATCTTTATTGGGCAAAATTACTTAATTTTGACTTGGTTTTCTTATTAGTTACACTTCTTTGACTGCAAACTGATTTTCAACCATGCTTTACTTCCAAATTGACCAAATTTAGTCAATCTGACTGCAACGATGCAGGTCTTGCTTCTATTGTCTTTGTTTCAGTTTTGACTGATAAGGTATGGAAGAAAGGAGCTGGGCAACACAATGGTAAACCATGAACAGGTTCTTATTTTTAATTCACTTCAACAGTATAAATGTCAAAAGAGTAGATCTTTCAAGGACCCAGGGAGGTCATGACAGAGGTACATTAGCGAGTTCACATTCTGTGCCCATGGCAGTGAATGGTCATCAATTTTGTGGTCACAAAGTAGTTCCAGGCACTGTGGGCTTTTGTTGATATTATTCAGGGTCTTATGTTGACCTACAATGAGAAAGTGATTGACGTACTGAAGCACGGTGCATTAATTTCTCTTTGGAAGCTAGAGAAAGAAGTTAAGAAGTGCAGCCCCACAGCAAAACAACAATATCATCGCTAGCTTATCTGGCTTATCAAGTCCTGACTACAGCACTGTGAAATAAAATCTTCAGCAAAAAGAGATAATCTACAATCAGTACACAGTCCTGTTGAGAATTATCGTTGTGCAGGATGGGATTGTACCTTTTTTTATCTTTTATCTGTTTTAAATGCATTTTTTAACGTTTAAAACACAGTGCAACATTGACTCGTGAAACATATTGGCTGAGACCCCAAACTATGGTCTCTAATCACTTCATATCACTCAAGTGCAATTCAAGCACAAATGCAGCCAGGCATAAAAGCAGCATGAATCATCCCAGTGAATACACATAAGCCCAGAAGGTCTAGTCTGCAATATTAATATATGCATACTTAATGATTTTCCATTCAATTACTTTCCCAACATCTTAAAGAAAAAGGCTAAGCTGCTTATTTTTAAATGTTTGACGCTTTCGGTAAAATACAAGAAAATGTAACTTCCTGTGAATTTATTAAGCATTTTAAAGAATGTCACAATGTAATTTTAGATGTCTAATTATTCACAGTTATTGCAATCATTTCATTCCTCTGATATTTTTGCACTTAAATCTCTTCAATCAAGTTTATACACAAAATGCGATTTCAAAATATGTTTATCTGATAATGTTTCATTTAGCTATGTAAAGTTTATTCACTGAACAATTATTAAGAAACATAATCATAATTTTTTTTCAGAAGCATAGATTCCTTACAGTGTGGAGGCAGGCCATTCAGCCTATCAAGTCCACAGCGACCTTCCCATGAGCATTCCATCCAGACCCACCCCCCTACCCTAACCTTTTAACCTCACATTTCCCATGGCAAATCCACCATCACATCCCTGTCACTATAGGCAATTTAGTATCGCCAAACAATCTAACCTACACATCTTTGGACTGTGGGAGGAAACCGGAGCACCCGAGGGAAACCCATGCAGACACGGAGAGAATGTGCAAACTCCATGTAGTCACCCAAGTTGGGAATCTAGATGCCATGTACATTATTTTATATTAAATATTTGTTTAACAATTATTTCACCAAATCTAGTAAATTGGAATTTTCATAAAATATCAATTTGCCTATTAATGTAATGTAGTTATTGCTAAAGCTTGTGTTGATAGTAGTTACAGCTGCCAGGACCATCTAACACTGATTCTCTCCACAGCTTGTAGAGCTACTGAGAAGATAGCTTATTCATATTGAGGTAGATGTGTGCCCAAGACAATTGGAACATAACCTTTAGTGTCCCCCATCCCATGAGCTTGGAAACTTGAGCAGCTTCCTGCTGGTTGGTAAGAGAGTGTTAATGGGGACTGCCCATTTTCTTCACTGCAATTGGCCCCCAAGCAAGTGGTCTAATCAAGAAATTGTTTTGAAAGAATACATTTCCTCTATGGGAGTTCATGTCACCTGTTGGTCTCCGATACGTCCTGTAGACGCCATCTTTCTCATACTACCACCTACCACTACTGCACCAGATTTCCTACCGTACCCAGAACCTTGGACAGTGGCTTAACTGGGGAGGCCCACCTCATTTTTCACCATGCCAGGGTTAATGAAAATTCTATCCACAATAATCAAGATGGTAACTTCCAGAAAAGGCAATAAGCAAAAATGACTATGTTTATGGTTTCAGTGGTCATTCTACCAATCCTCTTTCAGCAATATACAGGTAATAACCTTGTGGAATTGCATGACCATTGTGTAGTGGAGAATGGGAGTAATAAGTGACTAATGACAATCGGTGATCAGAGATTTTCATCCCATCTGGCTGATTGATTTTGAGTTCATCTCTGCACTGCAGAGTTTCCATGGCTTAAATATTAAATAAGCTTATTCAGTTTCCAAGTTACCATCTTGTTTCTAATTTCATATCATTTATTTGGGAAAAGAGTTTATAATCTCTGTTCACATGATATACTGTTTCATTATGAAATGTAGACAGTATACTTTATGTCAGCAGAAAATACCAGTTTTCTAATTGTACAGCTAATGTTTAACATGCAGATTCAGAGTACAGATTGACAAAATCTATTATCAAAAAGGAAAACATAATTATCATTATTCTGTGTGACAACCTATTCTCTTGTCCCTAAATCCTCTCAATTCAATGGAAACCTAAAATTAGGAAACTTAGAATTTATCTCATTTATAACATAAGACATAGAATTTATAGCATTTATTGCATAAGACATTGAATTTATTTGCTATAAATTCTGTGTCTTATGATCCTGCCCTACTAGTTAGCTGATGATGGAACAGCACTCTGAAAGCTAGTACTTCCACATAAACCTGTTAGACTATAACCTGGTGTTGTGTGATTTTGAACTATAAATTTCAGGTGAGTTTCAGACATAATCAAATCCTGACTCCCAAATAGCCCACTTAATTTGATGAAATATTGGCAAGCTGTTTGAATACAGAAGCATAAAACTAATAACACATATTCAGACATATGAATAATGATGGAATTATCAACTGATTTTCATCAGAAAATTAAGGCAATATTCTATGCTGCATCTCATGGATGAATAAAAATTTAACTCTAAAGGTACCCCATTAAGAATAATTACAGTATGATAATTAAAACAATTTTTATCCAAATAAAAGGAAAATTATTAATATAAACAATTATTGAACACAATTGTTTTCTAATAATAGACTTCACGACACATGAACACGTACACATGTAGTTAATCTCAGTCCTCAATCAATGCTGTGATTAAATACTGCCACCTAGTGATGAAGGCTTTCTTCGTTTTCTTTATTTTCATTCATGCTATATCCTTCCACAGTATCTGTTATTTTTTGTCATTTAATATTTAAAAATTACAAATGCTTTTGTGACTGCACTTTTTTTTAGCTTTATGGCTTGGTTTTGCAGTGATTAATCTATTATTAAAGAATCGCTCGTTCCTCAATTTTGGCAAAAATAACCTTTCTGCATGTTATGTTTTGAATATTTATTCTTGATCAAAGAACATTAGCGCTGAACAATGCCCAATGGTAATTTTTGCTACAATTAATTTAAAAATTATCTTAGAGTTATTGATTAAAATAGGATGCTTGATGATTAACTGTAATTCTTAATGTTATACCTTTAGTGTTAAATTTTGATTCATGCATGCATTGTCGCATCATCTGCAAAGCCAGCATTTATTGACCACTGCTAATTGCCTTGAGAAGGACAAAGAGCCTTCTTGTGAGTGTGGCAATTTTTCAAGATGACTACTTCTGATGCCTTGAGATATTTGTGAACTCCATCACTAGGTGGTACAGTTAGTTCTTCCATACGCAATGGTTGCATTCTTGCACAACCCCGTGTTACAGAAAAATCGCGCTTTAGAAACAGCGCTTAAAGTGTTGGTGATGTAATTGTGTTACAGCCAATACATGGTTTCAAACTTTGCACTTTAGAAACAGTGTCCTGAATTTGTCAATAATGTCACAGTGAATTTGTGTTGACAAAAAGTGCGTTATAGCCAATGACCTGTACTAGATAAGGGCTGTTTGCGATAGCTCACAGCCTCCAATTTTCCTTTGTCTTTGACAAAAAAATGTGGATGCTGGAAATATGAAACAAAAACAGTAGTTGCTGGAGAAACACAGCAGGAACAGCAGCATCTATGGGAGAGAAAGCAGAATTAAAGCTTCATGTCATATAGTCATTCAGCATGGAAACAGACCCTTAGGTCCAACTCATCCATGCTGACTAGGTTTCCCAAACTAAACTAGTCCCATTTGCCTGCATTTGGTCCAAATCCCTTGAAACCTTTTCTGTTCCTGCACCTGTCCAAATGTCTTGTAAATGTTGTAACTGTACCTGCGTCTACCACTTCCTCTGGTAGTTCATTGCATATATGTACCACCCTCTCTGTTAAAAAGTTGCCCCTCCGGGCCTTTTAAATCTCTCCCCTCTCACCATGAACTTTGCCCTCTAGTTTTGAGATCCCCCATTCTAGGGAAAAGCCCCTCTTCAAAACACTATAAAATGTGAAGTTATTTTTTAACTGACTAAGTGCCTTTGGGTAGCACTGTCCACAGCACCTTCTAACAATTAACAGATAACTGAGAGGAGAATAATGGGGTTGTCATTCACTGAATGAGCTTTGCTCTGATTTTTGGAAGATGGACATTCTTGGCTAATTGCACAATTTGTTGGGCAGATGCAGTGTTGGAACTGTATCAATGTAGCTTGGCTAGGAGTACAGGTCATCATGGAGCACAAAATGCCAATAGGACAATAGTCAGAAAGCAGAAAATTAATGTCAGATTTGTAAAGAAAAATCAAAATATTCTGATAAATGCCAAAGGTTTATCTCTTTTGAAATGAACTATAAAAATAATTATTCATTGATGACTTGTAGTTTACACAAAATAAGCCACCAGATGGAATCAATCATATAACTTATAATTGAATATATGGCATATAGGACTTCAATTAAAAGAAGCATATAATGGATGCTAGAAATCTGAAATAAAGGCGGAAAATGTTTGAAATCCTCTGCAAGGCAGGTAGTTTCTGTAGAGAGAGAAACAGAGTTAACAAAGGAATGATTTGTTTGCTATGTGGAAAATATAATCTGTTCCACAGTATTTTGACCTTTGTGTATTTTGGGCCCATTATCACTGCCAAGCTGACATAGTTAACAGTAACATTCTCTTAAATAACATTTACTTTCAATGGACACAGTTCTCTGGTCCCTGGCATGGCATGAATATTGGGGAGAAAGGTGGGAAAATACAGTGAGAATGAAAGTGTCAGATTCTTGACAACAAGGAACTAATTTGGAATTTTTCCCTCAAGCTGTACTATGGTGACTTCAGAATCCCACGGTTCAGCAGAGGCTACCTTATTTCTATGCATTTGTATATCATAAAAGATCTGATTGGTCTTATTTCTATACTACTTCCATTTCTCCTCTCCTTCATCAAGAAATACATAGAACAGTACAGCACAGGGACAGACCCTTCAGCCCAACAGGTCTGTGCTGACCATGATACTATTCTAAACTAACCCCTATCTGCCTGTATATGGTCCATATCCCTATATTCCCTATCTGGTCATGTGTTTATCTAAGTGCCTCATAAATGTTGTTATCACATCCACTTCTACCACTTCCTCTGGCAATGCGTTCCAGATACTTACCATCCTCAATGTAAGAAACGTTTCCCTTCTCACCGTAAACCTATGATCCTTGTATTAGACATTTCCATCCTGGGAAAAAGACTCCAACTATCACCCTATTCATGCCTATCATAATTTTATTTACTTCTATCAGTTCACCCCCCCTCCCTCAGCCTTTGACACTGCAGCAAAAGTAATCCAAGTTTGTCTAACTTCTCCTTACAGCTAATCCAGGCAACATACAAGTAAACTTTTTTTTCACCCTTTCTGATAGTGTCCAATCAAAACTACATAAAAATGTGGTCAAACTAAAGTCTTATATAGCTGCAACATGATTTGTCAACATTTGTACTAAATGGCTGACCAATGAAAGCATGGATGTCATATGCCAACTTTGCTATATTATCCACTTGTGTTGCCACTTTCAGGGAGCTATACACCCCAATATCTCTTTGTATATCAATGCTTCTAAGAGTCCTGCCATTTACTGTATACTTTTCTCTTGCATCTGAGCTCCCAAAATACATCACGTCATGCTTGTTCAGATTAAACTCCATCTGCCATTTCCCCACCCAACTTTCCAGCTGATCCATGTTCTGCTATATCATTTAGCCACATTCTTCACTATCCATACTGTCTGCAAACTTACTAATTAGACCACCCACATTTCATCCAAATCACTTTTTAATATATATATATATATATATATATATATATTCTAAATAGCAGAGGTCCCAGCATTGATCCTTATGAAACACCTGGCTGGTCACAGGCCTCCAGTCAGAAAAAACATTCCTGCACAACTACTCTCTGTTTTCTACGACCAAGCCAATTTTGTATCCAACTTACCATTTCATATTGGATGCCATGTGACTTAACTTTCTGGACCAGCCTACTAAAAGTTAGCTTGTCAAATGCTTTAGTAAAATCCATGTAGATGACACATTATCCTCATTAATCTTCTTTGTCACTTCGTCAAAAAACTGAAAGAAGTTTGTGAGACAAGATCACCCCACACAAAGCCATGTTGACTATCCCAAATAAGTCCATGCTTTTCCAAATGCAACTGAATCCTGTCTCTGAGGATCTTCTTCAATAGTTTCCCTACTACTGATGTAAAGCTCAGCTGCCTATAATTTCCTGAATTACCCCTTTTGCTCTTCTTAAACGAAGGAACCACACTGACTATTCTCCAGTCTTCTGGGCCCTCGCCTGTGGCTGAAAAGGATACAAATTCTCTGTCAAGGCCTCAGCAATCTCCTCCCTTGGGTATCTGAAATGGACCCCTTCAGGACCTGGAGCTTTATCTACCTTACTGTTTTTCAAGGCACACAATACCTCCTCCTCCTACTTAATATCAACATGCCCCAGAACATCAACATATCCCTCCCTAATCTTACCATCATCCATATCCATTATGCAAAGTACTCACTAAGGACCTCACCCACTTCCTCTGGGACCAATGCATACATTCCATCCTTTGTCCTTGAGTGGACGTCCCCGGTCCCTAGTTACCCTCTTGCTCCTAATATACATATAAAATGTCTTGGGATTCTTCTTAATCCTACTTGTCAAGGATATTTCGTAGACCCTTCCAGCCCTCCTAATTTCTTGTTTAAGTTCTTTTTTCTTCATTTATATTTCTCAATGGCCATGACTGATTTCAGTTTCCTAAACCTTACATGTGCTATTTTGTTTTTAGCTAACCTTTCAATAGGTCTTATTAGCCAAGGTTCCTAAACCTTGCTGTCCTTATTTTTCATCCTCACAGGGGCACGTTGGTCCTGAACTCTGATCAACTGGCCTTTAATTAACTCCCCTAAGTGGACTTACCCTCAAAGAGCTGCACCCAACCTAATTTCTCCAGTTTCTGCCGAAGACTATTTTATTTAACTCTTTCACCCAAGATCCAGTCTTATTCTTATCCAGAACTGCCTTAAAACTTACAGAATTATGATGACTGTTCAGAAAATTCTCCCCACTGAAACTTCTATCAGCTGACCAAGCCCATTCCCCAATACAGGTCTAGTGTGGCCCCTTCCCTAGTTGGACTTCCCCTTCCCTATTTTCTTTCAAAAAACACTCCTGGATGCACCTAACAAATTCTGCTCCATCTAAGCCCTGGCATCAAGGGAGTCCCAGTTAGTATTGGGAAGTTAAAATCACTCATTGCAACAACCTTGTTGTTTTTACATCCTTCTAAGATCTGCTTCTGTATCTGTTCCTCTATTTCTCACTGGTTATTGGGAAGTCCAGAGTATAACCCCACCATAGTGATTGCAGGTTTCTTATTATTGACCTCTACCCATATGGCCTCACTGGATAAGCCCTCCAAGATATCCTCTCTTGGTTGAGTGGCAACATTCTCCTTAATCAGTAATACAACTCTCCTCAACCCCTTTACACCCTTCTCTATCACGCCTGAAACAGCTAAACTCTAGAACATTGTGTTCCTACCCTTGCAACCAACCTTTCATAATGGCTACAACATCTTAGTTCATGCACTAACCCAGGCTCTAAACTTATTTGTCTAACCTAATATACTGCTCGGATTAAAATAAATGCACTTCAAACCACTAGTCCTGCTAAGCTGAGTAACCTGGCCCTGCCTGTGCTTCCTCATAGACTTACTTCACTTAATGTCTATCTTCTCTGCAATCACTCCACATGTTGACCTATTGTTCTATTTCCCATCATTAGAGGAAGAGAATGGCTTTTCGCGAATCACCCCCTCCATCAGGACCTCCAGATCCCTGTCTGCAAAGTGGTACTCCAATTTTCCCTCATCTGCTACATTTGGGGTGAATATCAAGAACCAGGCAGGTCCAAACTGACAGTCCTTGACCAGATGCGCAATGGTCTTTTAAAGGTGACATCAGTGCCAGGGATCGTTGGATATCGTGGTGATAGAGAGTATTTCCAGCTACTACAAGTGGTAGAAGTGGGCTGGCATTGGATGAGGGGGATGCTTTAGGAATATGGAAGGTAATTAACAAGGCAAGTTTGGGACAATAGCAGGAAAAAAACCACCAGGCTTTGCACAGAGAATAACTCCATGAAGTTCAATGAAAATGACACAGGGAAAAATGATAAGGTTCAGCCCAATGATTCTAATTGTTGCCAATGCGACCTACAATTTGAGTTGAAGTTTATCTCAGCTGGGTGCATTCTCATTAGACACGGCTCTGCAGAATTATGAAGAAAAAACACTTCCTAAATTTGCAAGACCAAGTCTGCACATGGAAACTACATCAATGAAGAGATTATGAGGGGCACGGACATGGTGGATAGAAAGCAGCTGTTCCCTTTAGTCAAAGGATCAATATCAAGGGGGAACTTAAGGTGAAGGGCAGGAGGTTTAGAGGCAATTGAGGGGATTTTGTTTTTCACCCACAGGATGGTGGGAATCTGGACTGCACTGCCTGGAGGGTTGTTGAGGCAGGAAACCCTTTTCAAAAAGTATTTAGATAAGCCCTTCAAATGTCATAGCATTCAAAAGTATGGATCAAGCACAGACTTTTTTTTTGTCAGTGAAGACTGAAGGACTTCTGCTCTATGTTCTGATTCTATGATTCAATGATTCTAACTGCTCCTGAAAGAAACTTTGGGATTTGATAGAGGGACCCTTTTAATTGGTTTGGAGACTGGTTCCATGCAAAGTGAGGATGGCTGGATGTTCAACTTGGGCCTTCCAGCTTCAAAATGGCTGCTGTAAAAAAGCAGGTACATGAGAGAGGACATCCTGGGAATTCTAACTTGTTCCATTCCACCGGAAGTTTCGCAATAGATCCAAAACTACATGGATTATCATATTGAGCAAAAGTTTGGTCACAGGTTAGTCGTTAATACCTTCAATTCTGTCATTAAACTACTTCCACATTTTAACAGGAATTAATCAACGTAACATTAATTAGTTAAAAGTTGTTTTCATTGTGTTCATATTCCTTGGAGTTTACTAATTCCATTTGTTATTCAAGGTGATGATGTTCCCTTGATATTACTATTCTTGTTTTTCTCATTGGTGAGGGTCACAGGGTTGGGAGATGCTGCAAGCACTGAATAACTATTTAATAATGAGCAAGCCTTATAACCGTATCCAATCTGTGTTTAGATCATTTCAGGCTTGCTGTAAAATTTTCCCATTCATTTTTTTACCTTCTTCTATTCATTTTTTAATACATAATTTTGTTCCAGATGCTACAGGTTCCTTTTTCACTAAGTTTTTGTTTTTATGTTAATCTGTCTGAAATTGTTCATTTTCCATCCTTTCTTAAGTTCACTTCTTCTGATTTTTGTGGATAGAGGATAACTTCATGGATATGATGCAAAAAGGGGAACTTTGAAGTTGGCAAATTGTGACTAATGATGTGCCTCAAAGATCAGTATTGGGGGCCTTAGCTATTTATAATCTACAGTGAAATTTCAATGAGTCAAACTCAAATGACACAAAATTCCATTTGTGTTGAAGTCGTCAGCCGTCCCCACCATCAGAATGGCAAATCCGAGAGAGTGATGCCCATCATAAGCCAAAATTCCACATGGGTAACTCCAGATTAGCTGAACTGGTCTAAGCTTTTCCAAGAGAGTGAAATTATGGAGCAGTTGAAAGACAGCATTTAGCACTATGATCTCCCTATGAAAGTATGTCCTAAAGTCTAGAAGATTGGCTAAACCTGTGAGAGAGTGAAAAGAATTTGGGAAAAGGTGACATTGACCAAGCAAGGAAAAAGCTGTGGTACACATGCAAAGGAGTAGGAAATCCCACTATCAAGTTTGCCCACCATTTTGAAATACAAGATATATTGATATTTGAAACAGTTTGGCAGGCAGGCATTCTATTCAGAAAGGATGAATGTGAGAGCAGTTTCCTATTCCAGATTTGCAGAGGTTCTGCTGAAGTGGTTCATGGCAGCTCAAACAGAACACAATCCTGTTTCAAATCCATTCCTGCCAATAAATCTAGGCCATATGGAAACTACCAACAGTGAGAGGAAACCCAACTATTTCTGGATAAGGCAAGGATTGGGATTGGGGGGGTGCGGGGAGATGTGGTACCTCAAACTCCATTGGCCAATGATCCCTCGGGCAATGGAGGCCATCAATAGCAAGCAGAGCACAATCCAGTTGTTCTAAAGGTTATGTTCATGATGACAAAGATATGGAAAATGGTGACTTATGCCAGAATTTCCAATTGCTTCCACTATGTTGAGTTCAAGCAAGTCACAATTCAAAATGAGGTGGAGTCAGGGAAGGCCAAGCAAGCTGATCAATAATAAAGTTCTTTTCACTTGGCTGTGGAACGCCAACATGGAAATTCCAGCAGAAGCAACCATGCAAACTTACACAGATGGACATTGCAGTCTGCTATACAATGTAACTGATAGATGCAGGGCATTCTATGTCTAAGAATCTGAGCAGCCCAAGGAAACCAATGATCCTGAAAGGTCTGATGAAATATTTAGCACCCACCTGCCCAGCCTGATTCCCTAGCCCACGTCACAAACAAATACTCCAGGATTTCACACCACAAATAAAAACGCTGAAAATATGCTTGACTGCGCTGGTTACATGCTGAACCTGCCCTTCTGATGACAACAGCCCAAGTAGGAAGAGATGGCAGAGCTTTTCTGGAACTAACTCCCAACATCTGTCAAAATCTTTTTTTTATGAGATCAGGTCATTGTAAGATGTGAACATGTTTAGTAAAGATAACTTTTGCATATTTATTTCTTTACTCACTTTCCTTTGGCATTTCAATCTGTTGTTTTGACATAGCTAACATTTGCAGACAAATCAGGTTACATAGAAAGGCATTCATGTGGAAATGAATCCTCCCCAGCTCTCACAAACTTGTTTAACACAAATTTGAGGGCAGATCCTTTCAGCTCCATCTCATTAGGATTTTGCTGTTTATGAGTAACTTCGATAAAGTGATGGGAAGTCAGTATCTAAGTTTCCTAACAGTGCAAATCAGAAATGTAAGTTGTGTGCAGGACACAGAGAAAATTTAAAGAGAAATAGATAGGTTAAATAAATGAACAACAAGATGGCAGCTGAAAGGAAGAACTCGAGATTATTCACTTTTATCATGAATAGAAATTCAAAATATTTTTTTAAAAGTGTGAAACTTGAAAATATTGCTGTTCGGTACAGAGTGGACCATTTAGATTAGGTTCCCTACAGAGTGGAAACAGACCCTTCGGCCCAACCAGTCCACACCAACCCTCCGAAGAGTAACCCACCCAGACCCATTTCCCTCTGACTAATGCACCTCGCACTCTGGGCAATTTAGCATGACCAATCCACCCAGCAGAAACCCACATAGAACGTGCAAACTCCACACAGACGGTCACATAAGGCCAGGATCGAACCTGGGACCCTGGTGCTGTGAGACAGCAATGCTAACCACTGAGCCACTGTGCCACCCCTGCAGTAAGGAGAAATTTCTTCACACAGAGAGTGGCGAGCCTGTGGAATTCTCTGCCATAGAAAGCAGTTGCATCCAAAGCATTGAATGTGTTCAAGACGGGGATAGATATAGTTCTTAGGGCTAAAGGGATCAAAGGATATGGGATGAAAATGGGAACAGAGTAGAGTTTGATGATCAGCCGTGATTATACTGAATGGCAGACTCGGCCAGAAGGGCCAAATGGCCTACCTTTTCTATGTTTCTATATTTCATCCAAGGAACCCAGAAAGTGAGCATGCAAGTATAACACCAATGAGGTGTTTAAAACAGTGAGCGGGTACCTGATTGAAGCATTTAAAATTCTACAGGACTGGACAGTCTAGACACGGGGTGGATTCTATGCCTGGTTGGGGAGTCGATAAACAGGGAACTCAGTGTCAGGATATGGATTAGACCATTTAGGACTGAGATGAAGAAAGAACTTCTTCACTCAACTGGGAATTAGAATTGTGTACAACAGAAAGCAGTGGATGCCGTGTCTCTGAATATATTCAAGAAAGGGATAGTTTTTTTTTAGATTTTAAAGGCAGTGGCAGATATGGGAAGAAAATGGGAACATGGCATTGAGATAAAGGATCAGCTATGATCATACTGAATGGCGGAGCAGGCTCAATGGGCAGAATTGCCTCCTCCTGCTCCTAATTTCTGTTTTTATTTTAGACTGAAGTGAGGACAAATCTCTTCACTCAAGTGCTGTGAATCTTTGAAATTCTCTGACTCAAGAGGTTGTGAATGCTTCATCATTGAACATATTTAAGGCTGTAACAGACAGATTTTAGTCTGTCAGGAAATCGTGGATAAGAACAGTGATTTGGATAGTGGAATTGAAGCCTAAGGTGAGCCATGGAGATATCCAATGGCAAAGCTTGTTCAACAGGCCATATGATCTACTCTTGTGTTCTTCTGTTCATTTGTCAGTACTAAGATGGAACATTGCTAGAAGAAATGCCATTTACAAGTTCGCTGATGACACCACCATAGTCGATCGATTCTCAGATGGCGACAAAACAGACTACAGACGGGAGGTGGAAGACCTGGAAAAATGGTGCACTGAGAACAACCAAGCTCTCAATGCCAGCAAAACCAAGAAACTCATTATTGACTTTCAGCGGGATGTTACTCATGCCTCCGTACACATTAACAGCACAGAGGTGGAAAGAGTAGAGAGTGTCAAGCTTCTGGAAGCAGTCATCAATAACAAGCTTTCTTGGACTCTTCATGTGGATGCACTGGTTACAAAGGCCCAACAATGTCTCATCTTCTTTAGGCAGCTGAGGAAACTTGGCCTGACGGTGAATACCCTTGCCAATTTTTATAGGTGCATTATCGAGAGCATTCTGTCTGGATGTATCACTACCTGGTATGGCAACTGTGCCATCCAAGATTGGAGACGGTTACAGAGAATGGTGAACTCGGCTCGGACAATCACAAAGGCCAACCTCCCAACTATAGAATCCATCTACCAGGCCCGCTGTCAAGGAAAGGCCGCCAGCATTCTCAAAGATCCATCCCACCCTGGCAATACTTTTCTACAGAGGCATTCAATCCCTCTACACCTCCATCCTCCATGACCAAGACCTCCAAGCCCTCTGTTTCTTCCTGTCCCTACATCCCCAACAGTACCTTTCCATTGACACTCTCATTCATTTGGCTGAACTGGTCCTCACCCTTAACAATTTCTCCTTCAAATCCTCCCACTTCCTCCAGATGAAAGGGGTAGTCATGGGCACACGTATGGGCCCCAGCTATGCCTGTCTCTTTGTTGGTATGTAGAACAGTCCATCTTCCACAGTTACACTGGCACCACTCCCCACCTCTTCCTCCGCTACATTGATGACTGCATTGGCACCACCTCGTGCTCCCGCAAGGAGGTTGAGCAATTCATCAACTTCACCAACACATTTCACCCTGACCTTAAATTCACCTGGACCATCTCTGACAACTTCCTCCCCTTCCTGGACCTCTCCATCTCCATTAATGACGACCAACTTGACACTGACATTTTTTACAAACCCACCGACTCCCACAGCTACCTGGATTACACCTCTTCCCACCCTACCTCCTGCAAAAATGCCATCCCGTATTCCCAATTCCTCTGCCTCCGCCGTATCTGCTCCTAGGAGGACCAGTTCCACCACAGAACACACCAGAGGGCCTCCTTCTTTAGAGATCACAATTTCCCTTTCCATGTGGGTAAAGATGCCCTCCAACGCATTTCGTCCACATCCCGCACTTCTGCTCTCAGACCCCACCCCTCCAACCGTAACAAGGACAGAACCCTCCTGGTGCTCACCTTCCACCCTACGAACCGTCGCATAAACCGCATCATCCGCCGACATTTCTGCCACCTCCAAACGGACCCCACCACCAGGGATATATTTCACTCCCAATCCCTTTCTGCTTTCTGAAAAGACCGTTCCCTCCGTGACTACCTGGTCAGGTCCATGCCCCCCTCAACAACATATCCTCCCATCCTGGCACCTTCCCCTGCCACCGCAGGAATTGCAAAACCTGCGCCCACACCTCCCACTTCACCACCATCCAAGGCACCAAAGGAGCCTTCCACATTCACCAAAGCTTCACCTGCACATCCACCAATGTCATTTATTTTATCCGTTGCTCCTGATGCGATCTCCTCTACAATGGGGAGACTAGACACCTCCTCGCAGATCACTTTAGGGAACATTTCCGGGACACCTGCACCAATCAACGCCACCGCCCCATGGCCCAACATTTCAACTCCACCTCCCACTCTGCCAAGGACATGCAGATCCTGGGTCTCCTCCACCGCAACTCCCTCACCACCCAACGCCTGGAGGAAGAACGTCTCATCTTCCGTCTCGGAACAGTTCAACCCCAGGGCATCAATGTGGACTTCACCAGTTTCCTCATTTCCCCTCCCCCCACCTTACCCCAGTTCCAAACTTCCAGCTCAGCACCATATTCATGACCTGTCCTACCTGCCAATCTTCCTTCCCACCTATCCGCTCCATCCTCCTCTCTGACCTTTCGCCTTCATCCCCACCTCCATCCACCTATTGTACTTTTGGCTACCTCTCCCCAGCGCCACCCCCCTTCCCATTTATCTCTCAGCCCACTCGGCCCACAAGCCTCATTCTTGATGAAGGGCTTTTGCCCAAAACATTGATTTTCCTGCTCCTCGGATGCTGCCTGACCTGCTGTGCTTTTCCATCACCACTCTAATCTAGACTCTGATTTCCAGCATCTGCAGTACCCACTTCTGCCTAATGTTTTTCTACAACCTCTACCATTGGGGAAAAGGTACAGAAGCCTGAACACACGCACCAGCCGGTTTTGAAACAGTTTGTATCCTACTGTTGTTAGATTACTGAATGGACTCATGAACTCTTAACATTCGCCTATACCTGTGTTTGTGTTTTTGTCGTTGTTTACCTATTATTTTCTTATCTATGCTACTTAACTCTACAATCTGCCTGTATTGCTAGCAAGACAAAGCTTTTCACTGTACCTCGGTACATATGACAATAAATTGAATTCAGCTCAATTCAATTTAATTCAAGAAAGATTGAAATACTGTTTTTTCAATGCATTGTCTCTGTTAATGTTTGTTTTGATAAAGAAGGGCTCAGTATTGGTTTGTACTGTTATTTATATTCTCATACAGAGCCAGATATTTTTGTGACATTCATTGGGCATTCATATCGCTGTGGCACTTCTCAAGGGGAAGTTTGATTCACTGTGTAAAAAACTTCTATAAGATTACAGAAAAACATGTGCAAAGGGATGTTCTGCTCTCTGCACCTTTGCTGAAGTTGATCATAATGATCTCTAAGCCAAAATAAGTTTGGCAAATTCAATATCTTATATTAACTTTTAACTACTCAGTAGAATTTTATTCAACCTATCATGTTAAATTTTCAAAAGACTCTTGAAAGGTGCCAATTGTTAAACTGGAATTAGATGATGGAGTCAAAGACAACCATTTTAGATCTGTGGCTTAGCAAAATAAGTTGGACAAACCAGCAAGGATGGATGCCAAATAACTTTTGGCTTTAAGTTGACACAGGTTGCATAATGTATCCCTACCTCAGAAAATCATTGGTTCCTTTTGACTTGTTGCAAATGAGTGTTGTACTTTTCTTCTCCACATAGACTGTTTCAAAGTAATTTCAATCTGAAATATAACCTTATGTCCATGCATTAGTATTTGAAGGCTGCTGTTCATGATATAATGCAGAATTCGCTAATAATTGTGTTAAATATTTCATGTTCACTTTATAAATGTATTTATTCTCCCATGTAGGTTGTTTCCTGAACAAACATTCACTTGCTGCAAGCAACTGAATAGTGTTGAGAATGCAAAGCTGTCTACACCCTTTAAAGTGGAGCACTTTCAAGCTTCTGTTTACTAAATGACAGAAGTTTGGAGCAAAAAGGAAGTACAAGCCTATGATTGCAGAATAGAAGCAAATATCACTGTGTGATTACGGGAAGTCTACAGATGACCAAAAAGTAAGTGATAATACATGCTTTAGCTGTCCTTTCAGGTTTGGTGCAGAGCAAGTAACAACCAAAAATATAGTGAGTATTAGTTGCAATTCAGGCAATAATTAAAAATTGTTTGTGATACTTATTGTTTTAGAGACTTTCCTGAGGTTGTGTGTTTATCTGGTAATTAATTCAATGTGTGTGAATCTTCATGCAGTCTTTAGATTGCCCTTGAGGTGTAAATTTGCATTGAAGCAAAATTTTTGATTAAGCACTTGTATGAATCATAGTTTGCAACAGTGCAATTCAAGTTTTAGAATTGTGTGCATTATAAATATTTAATTTGCGCATTAGCTCATTCGATCATAAATTGACTCTTGCTAATTTTACCATTTTGCTATAATGATGCAAACAAGTTCTATTTCTATGATGCCTTTGGCATAGTAATGTTGAAGAGATTGAGGGCACTCCTCAGAATCTTGGTTGGAACCCCAGCTGTAGCTTGAATATATTTGCCGGCACTCTTTATAATTCAATTTGTAGTGTACTGGAATTGTGTTCATCGTGGTGGCAAGTGGTGGGATCATCATCTCAGACAGATTTTATGCCACTTAGTTCTAATCCATTTTAGGAACCTTCATCTGTAACTACATCCAGAGCCATATTGCCATTCTGGTATCAGTGATGGTACAGCTGCAATGACAGCTGCTGATGGATGAACACTAGCTGATGGGCTTTTTTTCTAGCTCTGGGCTAAATAACAGAAAGCAATTTTATCGCAAACATCAGGTTGTCTCATTTCTTGTAAGTTGCTTTCCTCCCTGCGGTGTACTTCCACCTGTTTGTGTTTTTATTTCAGATTTCCACTATGTCCAATTTTCTTTTAAATCGCTACGTCTCTGAGCCCTGTTGTTAGATTCTTGCTAAAAATGTATACCAGCATTCCTGAATCCTGACAACTGTCACCGTATGTAAATAAATTCTGCCTCAAACAACTCAGCTGGTAGTGATTAATGAAAATTTAATCTGTACAATTTAATGTGGCAACTAAAGTTTTTTTTTGCATTTCCACTGAGCATTTGGACTTCGACAATTACAAAATGAATATGTTGTGGTTCTGTTCGCCAAGTTGGGAATTTGTGTTGCAGACGTTTCGTCCCCTGTCTAGGTGACATCCTCAGTGCTTGGGAGTCTCCTGTGAAGCGTGTTTGTGATCTTTCCTCCAGCATTTGTAGTGGTTTGAATCTGCCACTTCCGGTAGACAACCGGAAGCGGCAGATTCAAACCACTACAAATGCCGGAGGAAACATCACAGAAGCACTTCACGGGAGGCTCCCAAGAACTGAGGATGTCACCTAGACAGGGGACGAAACGTCTGCAACACAAATTCCCAGCTTGGCGAATAGAACCACAACGAGCACCCGAGCTACAAATCTTCTCACAGACTTTGAACAATATGAATATCTTATCCAAAAGACTCAAAACTTCCATGACATAGAGTCATAGAAATGTACAGTATGGAAACAGACCCTTCAGTCCAATTCATCAATGCCAACCAGATATCCCAACCCCATCTACTCCCACCTGCCAGCACCCAGCCCATATCCCTCCAAACCCTTCCTATTCATATACCCATACAGATGTCTTTTAAATGTTGTAATTGTACCAGCCTCCACCACATCCTCTGGCAGCTCATTCCATACACGTACCGCCCTCTGCGTGAAAATGTTGCCACTTATGTCTCTTTTATGTCTTTCCCCTCTCACCCTAAATCTATGCTCTCTCGTTCTGGACTCTCCCACCCCAGGGAAAAGACTTTGTCTATTTGTCCTATCCATGCCCCTCATGATTGTATAAACCTCTATAAGGTCACCCCTCAGCCTCCGATGCTCCAAGGAAAACAGCCCCAACCTGTTCAGCCTCTCCCTATAGCTCAAATCCTCCAACCCTGGCAACATCCCTGCAAGTCTTTTCTGAACCCTTTCAAGTTTCACAACTTCTTTCCGATAAGAAGGAGATCAGTATTGCACGCAATATTCCAACAGTGGCCAAACCAATGCTGCACTCCAAGGTCTCTTGTTGAGCAACATTCCCTAGGACCTTACCATTAAGTGTATAAGTCCTGATAAGATTTGCTTTCCCAAAATGCAGCACCTCACATTTCTCTAAATCAAATTCCATTTGTCACTTCTCAGCCCATTGACCCATCTGATCAAGATCCCATTGTAATCTGAGGTAACCTTCTTCGCTGTCCACTACACCAACAGTACATTATAAAATAATACACCTCGTGAAGAAATAGTGCAGAAAGTGTCATGGTTGTGAATACCCCATGCTGCGGAAGTAAATTTGGAGAAGGTGAGGACTGCAAATGCTGGAGATCAAAACCAAAAAGTGTGGCACAGGTCAGGCCAGGAGCAGGAGAATCGACGTTTCAGACATAAGCCCTTCATCAGGAAATTAGTGGGATGGGGGAAGGGGGCTGAGAGATAAATAGGCTGGGGGTGGGGCTGGGGGAGAAGGTAGCTGGGAAGGCAATAGGTAAATGCAGGTGACAGGTCATGTTGATAGGTCGGAGGGGAGGGTGGAGGGGATAGGTGGGAAGGAAGATGGACAGGTGGGACAGTTCAAGAGGGCAGTGCCGAGTTGGAGGATTGGATCTGGGGTGAGTTGAAGGGAAGGGAGATGAGGAAACTGGTGAAATTCTCGTTCATGCTGTGTGGTTGGAGGGTCCCAAGACGGATGATGAGGCGTTCTTCCTCCAGGCATCTGGTGGCTAGGATTTGACAGGGGAGGAAGCCCAATACTTGCATTTCATTGGTGGAGTGGGAGGGGGAATTGAAGTGGTCAGATATAGGGCAGTGGGGCTTTTTGGTGCATGTGTACCAGAGATGTTCCCTGTTTCCATGTCACTCATGCTCAGAACAAAAATGTTCCTGGGGTGTCCTGACTACCCAATGTAGAGGAGTAAATTTAAACAAAGTTAAATTAATATGTTGATATATTTATTTCTGTGCTCAGGATTGTTAGGCAACTGACACATTCTAAAATACTAAGAGTTCATTCTTTGGTAACTATTGCTGCTGTCATACTATCTTTGATATCAATGTGCTAACATGACTTTACTGAACACCCAGTGGTGCTTAAACCTAAATTTAAGAGCTACCGGTAAGTCCTTGGAAGACACAGCTAAAATAAAAACAACATTGCCATAGTCTTACCAAACTGTAGGGCTGCTCTCCCATTTGAGAGAGATGGCTGGTGGTAGTTTAAGCTGAGGGTCACCATACCTTATGCAAGAGAAGAGTCCTTCACAGTAACCTCAGATGATATAGGAAATGAGCCCGCACCTTGGTGTCATTCTGCATCAGAGATCATCCATTCAGCCAACTGAGCTGATTGACCCCTTACAGCTAGGGTATCAGCCTGGCAGAACCATGTTCATATTGGTTGGCACTTACCTGGCTGAGACTAGACTTGCTGTGAGAATGTAATTCTGAATGCAAGCATGGACTGAGCATTCTCCCAACTACTAAAACTATAAATGATCAGAATTATCGTGAGACAGGGATGGTTTGATCTTTTAAATCATGTTATTATTGTACACACATGTGAAGAGAAGAGAATCCATGATCCCAAATTATTGACGTGAGATTGGGTAAGTATGCAAAGTGCTTTATGGGTCTACTAGATGAACACTAAGATGCAGTTTGCATCTCTTCCAAATCAGATTGGCACATGTATCTGGAATTGCACACCACTTGCTTCCCAAAATATGAATGAACACTTAACAAGTCCAGAAAGCAAGGAGACACCTCATTTATGCTCAGGGGAAAAAAAATTGTTCTAATCAGGAAGCAGAGCACTGTGCATGCTGCATGATTGCAAAACTCTCTGATAGTGAGCAAAAGCAATCTTTAGTCTGCAATTATTCTGTCCAATTCAATTTCACTTTATTGTCTGTACAGAAATTCATTTTAGGTACATTGCGTATTCACTAAAAAAAAAGTTAATGAATAATAAAAATTTAAAAAGAAAATTACCTTATCATAGAAGTCTAACTTTAATTAAAATGTATTAAAAATTCTGATGTAACAAAATAATCAGTGAGTCCAATTATGAGTGCAAATCCTTATCCATTCATCAAATTCCTGTTAAGAGTTGTTCTCGAGAAGGGCACAATTGTAGATTTTTTACCTGAATGCACTCAACACAATACTGAGACAATGAATCATTCTTGTTGTTCATAACACTCTTTACTTCTGTTAAAATTCTTCAAGAGCTGATTTTCTTTCAACAACAACTGCTCATCAAATACTCTTGCTTCAACAATCTCAGTATCCTTGCTAAGACAATAGTGCTGGGAGAGACATTCAAAAAGGAAGCTGTATAGAAGATTTTTACAATTATACTATTGACTCAAAAGGATTTTAATATTCTAATGTGGTACAATTGTGTATTTCCCTAGGTACCACAGTTGCACGCTGTATTTTCCTTTTATCATCCACCTTGATACCGAGATACTTGTAGTTAGTAATTGGAGCATTATTGAAAAAAGACACATTGCACTCTTCAGGATAATGTGCAAATATACTAACTCAAGCAGAAAGCCAACATTTTTACTGCATGAGGTGATTAGTTGGCAAGTAGATGCTGATTGGGAGAATTATTGTGATGAAAAATGCACCAGTTAACAATATTTAAAATTAACTCCTAGTTGAAAAGTGTGGCACTGGAAAAGTGCAGCATCCGAGGAGCAGGAGAATCACGTTTCGGGCATAGGCCCTTCATCAGGAATGTGGGGAGGAAGGAGGCTGAGAGGTAAATAGGAGGCGAAGTGTTGGGGATGGGGAGAAAGCAGCTGGGAAGGTGGATACAGGTGGGGGCGTGATGGTGATAGGTCAGAGCAGAGGGTGGAGCGGATAGGTGGGAAGAAAGATGGACAGGTGGGACAGTTCAAGAGGGCGGTGCCTGGTTGGAAGATTGGATCTGGGATGCGGTGGGGGGAGGGGAGATGAGGAAACTGTTAAAACTCCAAGGACTGAAATTTATATAGAAGATTAGCTACTTGAGTAGGAAGACTGTCTTCCTTGGTTTGTGAGCTACATGAGATTCATGGCTAACAATGCCCATTTTACTACTGTGTAGACGCAGCATGAAATAGCTAACTTCATCCGATTTCCACCCTTTTGCAATACCGTATCCAGTCTAAGCTAGACCTGCATTTGTCAGGACAAAAAGTGACATCTATAAGGCTTTATTCTTTCATGAGATTGCACAATACAACAAGAACTGATCCAAGGTAATCATCATTCCACAGAATGGCTCTGATGCACCCTATTTTAGCACCATGCTTGGCTTGGGCCTTACATACAAGATTGCCAGTAAGGACAATCTCAGAGCACATGGAATCGTAGGAATCCCACACATATGCTGACCAATAAAAGTAGGTTTGCAGTAGACAGGACTAGCAAATCCACCCGCCAATTTCTCAAGTAGGAAATCAAAGAACGGGAGCTCATTCCTCTGTTTCAATGCAATTTCAGCGCAGGATGGAGCCCATTAAGATGTGAAAAGAAATTCTTACATGCAGCTGTGGATTCAAATGTAGCATCAATTCAGTGAATTTACTCTGAAATGCTTCTAATGCAATTATATGCTTTCTTAGTAAGGAGACTAAAACTGTACACTATCTCCGGATTTGGTCTCATCAATGTTCTGTTCAATTGTAGCAAAACGTCCCTGCTTTTAAACACCATTCTACTTGCAACAACAACAATATTTATTATGCCTTCCTAAACACTGACTATACTTTTTTTTGTGATTTACATATCAGGAAATCCACACCCTCTGTGCCACAGAGTACTGTATTATCTGAATTTTCGTTAATAAATCCCTACACTGTGGAAACAGGCCACTCAGCCCAGCAAATCAACACCGACTCCGATGAGTAACCCACCCAGACCCATTAAATAATATGCTGCTTTTCTGTTTCTCTATCAGTTTTGTTTCTCCCCCACTCACAACACATCTCTAAACTCTTTGCACATTTGTTATGTCCTCTTCATAATCTACTCTTATCTATCTTTGTGCGATCAGCAAAGTTAGCGACCAGTTACTACATCATGAACATTCATGGAACAACATCATTAAATGCCTTTTTACCAAAACTGAAAACTAGTTCTTTCCTCTTGCTTTTTTTTTCAGTTTAAGATGCTGTACATCTATATGACTATGACTCTAATTGCTATCTCACCACCACACAGACACTTCCACCAAATTCCCACGGTTTACTTTGTTATTCTTTTTCAAATTTTCCATAAGCTTGAATGGTTACATGGTATGAAAATCTAAAGAGAAATCAACAAAGCTGGCTCAAGCACAGTTCCCTAATCTATCTGTATGCTGGCTGATCTAATAGACTAAGGTCAGAACAGCATCATCCATTGATTATTATAAGGGTCTTAATATCTGCACTTTATACTACTTTATAACTACCAAGGTCAGATCAGTAGCACAACATAAAGAAAATCTGACCTAACTTGCATTTAGCAAATTCTCAGCAAACATATTGGATTCAAAAAGTAAACTCTGGTTTTCTCTCCACTGCTGAGTTTCTCCAGCACTTTCTATTTTCATTTCCCATTTAGCAAGATCTATGCAGTTAATATTTGAAATTGCCAGTATAGTGACAATAAAATAAAGCAGAATTCCAGTAGTATGAGACAGCAGGGTGGGGTGAGCAGTATATGAGGGAGAATGATGTATGGGGAGAGTTGGATGAGTGAGGTGGACATAAGTAGATAATGCTGCTGAAAACAGTTAGCAAGTTAGAGACAGGGTCTGTGGAAATAAACAAAAGTTAATCATAGATTCTTACTGTATGGAAGCAGGCCATTCAGCCCATCAAGTCCACATCATGCCACTGAAGAGCATCCTTCCCACTCCCACCCTATACTTGTTATCTTCTATTTCCCCTGGCTAATCCACCGAGCCTGAAGATCCATGAACATTATCGGCAATTTAGAACAGTTAACCCACCTAACTGGCACATCTTTGGACTGTAGGAGCAAACTGGAGCACCTGGAGGAAACTTATGCAGACACAGGGAAAATGTGGAAATCCCACACAGACAGTCGCCCAAGGGTGGGGTTAAACTCAGGTTCCTGGTGCTGTGAGGCAGCAGTGCTAACCACTGAGCCACTAATCATTTAGGCAACTGATCTACGGGAGAACCAGAAAAGAATAGAGACGAATATTCTATAAAAAGATACCTGGTAGGAGGAAAGGATAGGAAAAATCAAACAGAAGAAAATTAAAGATGAACTGCCAAGTGATTAGATGAAGTCTAAGAGGTTTATATCTGTGAGAAATCAACTGGACTATGTTTGTGTGCCTAGGCAAGTGATCATTAAACCTAAAAATGTGAATTTAAATTCCACCATGGCAGGTTGAGAATAGAACTTCATATAAAAACCTAAAAATTGTTAAATAAAATGCTGGCAACAGTAAAAGTAATTATGAAATTACTGGATTATTTTAAAAACTCAGTTAGTTCAAAACTGTCATTCAGAGAAAGAAGAGACAAAAAAAACTGCAGATGTTGGAATCCAAAATAGACAGGCAGAAGGCTGGAAGAACACAGCAGGCCAGGCATCATCAGGAGATGGAGAAGACTTCTACCATCCCCTGATGCTACCTGGCCTGCTGTGTTCATCCAGCCTCCAGCCTGTCTATTCAGAGAAAGAAATTTTGTCCTTACCCAGTCTGACCTATACATAACTGTAATGGTGGACACAATACCCAATTGAAGTGACTTATCATTCCATGCTGTTGTACTTTTCAAGTCTGAGAATTGCCATAAATATGAATCTTCTAAGAAACATGCACATTTCCCGCAAATTTATTTTTATATCTTCAGTGATGAGGATCATCTAGTGATGAGGGATCACCACTTCCTTCCTTCTCCATTTCCAGGAGGTCTGGTGCATCCTTTATGCTTTAACAGTGTTCACTGTGAGAGGGAAAGTTGCACTTAAGGCTTGAAGCTGTTTAAGTCTGTGTTCAGGTCAGTGGAAAGGTTAAGTGCTCATAATGAGCTGAATTGAATGTAGAAGAGCAGGGACCTAGTGTGATGTAATATGGGACAGACAGCTCCAAGACACCCGCACCAATCAACCAAACCGCCCCGTGGCCCAACATTTCAACTCCCCCTCCCACTCTGCCAAGGACATGGAGGTCCTGGGCCTCCTTCACCGCCGCTCCCTCACCACCAGACGCTTGGAGGAAGAACGCCTCATCTTCCGCCTCGGAACACTTCAACCCCAGGGCATCAATGTGGACTTCAACAGTTTCCTCATTTCCCCTTCCCCCACCTCATCCTAGTTTCAAACTTCCAGCTCAGCACTGTCTCCTTGACTTGTCCGGCCTTGTCCGACCTGCCTATCTTCTTTTCCACCTATCCACTCCACCCTCTCCTCCTTGACCTATCACCTTCATCTCCTCCCCCACTCACCCATTGTACTCCATGCTACTCTCTCCCCACCCCCACCCTCCTCTAGCTTATCTCTCCACGCTTCAGGCTCACTGCCTTTATTCCTGATGAAGGGCTTTTGTCCAAAATGTCGATTTCGCTGCTCGTTGGATGCTGCCTGAACTGCTGTGCTCTTCCAGCACCACTAATCCAGTAGCTGGACTTCATTGTTCGGTCTTTTCATGGTGTGTGAGGGTCACCAATCATTTGTTGTTTATCCCTAATTTTCTTTGAACTGCATGGATTGCCAAACTATTTTGGAGGGCAGTTAAAACTCAATCACAGAACTAGAATTACATGGGACAGGACAACACACCACCACAGATCTCCTTCCCCCTTTCACTAGTGAAGCAGACAGGGTTTTACAGCTATTAATGATAGCTTCAAGTTACTGAAATGAGCTTTTAAATCCAGATTTGTCAATTGGATTTAAATTATTGTGGTGAGATTTTAATCTCAGCCTCAGGGTTACTAGATCAGTGACAGAGTCACTGGGCTACTGTCTCCCTGGATTTACAAAAGGAACAGCTAAGGAATCACCTCATCTATATTTGGCACGAGATGGTAAAACCCCTGTGTACATTACCTCACCCAGGGGATGGTTGAGATCCTGGGTGGGCGGCTAAGGTGGAGGTGAGCCGACAAGTTTAGCATGTACAGTGCTCCCAAGGGAAGGCTAGTAGGAAGGTGAGAGTTGTGGGTTTGGAAAGAAAGATAGACGGTGTTGGTGCCCTCCTGTTACACGGGTCTCCAGGCTGTGTGCTGTTCAGAACGAGACAGCGTCATGGGAACTTGAATGTGCCGTGTGACCTTGTACGCGGCTGGGATAGTGAATATGTTGATGAAATTACCGTCATGACTGCAGCTCGTGTTTATGCAGTGAAATCCAAACCTGCAGAGCCCGCTGAACAGACGGTGTTTTTCAGCAAGTTACACTAATATTAATTAGAGCGAATGGAACTGGATGGAAGGGGTCGAAAGCGAAACGTGAAGAATGGGTTCACATTTGGAATCAGTTTTTTATGTCAGCTGCTCACCGTGAGGGTATTGAACAAAATAGACTAAAATAATAAAACTCTTCATGTCAGAACAACATCAGTGGGCACAGAGGGCTAATCTTGAGCGGTGTTCCTTAACAGTGTAATATCACTATTATGTGATTATCTTATAATTCTGCAAGATCTCCCATAATGTGAGAACAAATGCATTATTTCATATGGAGTTTGAATATTGTTGGGTGGTAATGTTGGGATTGAGGGGCAGCTATGATTAAGAATTTTGTTGCTTCGCCTCTACCGACCACCAGCACAACGAAGTTGATGTCATTCGCAATTTCCACCAGAAAACCAAACGTTTTGTTAAAATGAAACATTGTCCTGCTGATGGATCCCTTACTTACTCGCTCGCTCTGTATATCTGACCAACCTCCAACTGTACGTGGTGTAGAATGGGGAACTCGGCTTTCCCCTTTGGTGGTTGCAGGAACTCTCCTGAGTTATTTTCGTACCTGTAATTATTACATTGCTCTTGTTAATTTTCTTCCACGCCTTTACAGATCATAAATATGAAGATGGTTTTCAGAGAGACTTTTATTGAAGCGTTTTCCAAATGGACAGTCTAAAGAGTCAATAAAAATATCAAAGAGCAAAAGAGCAGGCCAGCACAGAACAGGCCTTTCGGCCCACCAAGCCTGTAGCAATACATATGATAAACTTTAATAAACTAATAGCACCTCGCTTCACAATGGTCGGTATCCCTCTATTCCTGGCCTGTTTAAAAATCTGTCCAGGTGCCTTTTAAATGTTGCTACTGTATCTGCTTCTGCACCTCCTCTGGGAGGGCATTCCAGCACTTGCCACTCTCTGTGTCAAAGACCTGCCTCTCCACGTCTCCTTTAAACTTGTCCCCTACAACCTTAAACCAAATTCCACTAGGAATTGACATTTTTCCCCAGGAAAAAGACTCTAACTATCCATTCTATTCATGCCTCTTATAATTTTGTAAACCTGTATCAGGTTGCCCCCCCAGCCTCTGACGTTCAAGTGAAAACAAACCAAGTTTGTCCAATCTCTCTTTATAGATAATACCCTCCAAACCAGGTAACATCCTGGAAAAACTGGAGCATGCCATACAACTTCTTGATTACCTTATCCACTTGTGTTGCCACTTTCAGGGAATTGTGGACCTGAACACCTAGATCCCACTGTGCGTTAATGGTTGTGAAGTTTCTGCCATTTATTGTATACTTCCCTCCTGCATTTGACCTTTCAAAATGCATCACCTCACATTTATCCAGATTAAATTTCATCTACCATTGCTCTGCCCAATCTTCCAGCCTATCTATATCCTGCTGTATCCCCGACATTTCCCCGCATTATCCAAGGCTCCCCTAATCTATGCATCATCCACAAACTTACAGTGGGACCATTTACATTCTCCTCAAAATAATTTATACAACAGGGGTCCCAGCAGCAATCCCTGCAGTACAGCCCTAGTCACAGACCTCCAGTTGGAAAACACCCTTCTACTACTACTGTCTATCTTCTATGGCCAAGCCAGGTCTGTATCCAGCTTACCAGCTGACTATAGATCCCAAGTGACATCACCTTCCATATCAGCCTGCAATGAGGGACCTTGCCAAAGGCTTTGCTAAAGTCTACATGGACAATATCCATCGGCTTGTCCTCATCACTTTCTTAAAAAACTTAACCAAGTTTGTGAGACACAGCATCCGCCACACAAAGCCATGCTACTGATCACTAATAAGTCCATAGTTTTCCAAATTTAAATCCTGTTCCAAAGAACCTTCTCCAATCATTTCCCTACCACTGATGTAAGGGTCACTGGATTAATCCTGCTGCCTTTCTTAAACCAGTGAACAACATTGGCTGTTCTCCAGTCCTCTGGGACATCTCCTGTGCCTAAAGAATATATAAAGATTTTGTACAAGGCCCAGAAATTTCCTTTCTCAACTCCTATGTTCAGTAACCTGTCCATGTTAGTTCTTCCTCTTTGCCTTACTGGCCTTAGTCTCTAATTCCTCCTTGGTCATTTACTTGCTGACTTACTGGCCAGCTTTCTACCCCCATTACACTGGTTTAAATCTTCCTGAGTGACACAAACAAACCTCCTTGCCAGGGTATTGGTGTTCCTCCAGATTAGGTGCAACCTGTCCTTCTCAACAGGTGCCACCTGCCCTGGGCAACATCCCAATCATCCATGTGTCGGAAACCCTCCCTCCTACACCAGTTCTTTAGCCACATATTTTGCTGTATTATCTTCCTATTCCTAGCCTTACTGGTGCATGGCACATGGAATAATCCTAAGGTTACAACTCTAGAACTCCTGCTTTTCAACTTACAACCTAACTCTCCAAACTCCTTTTGCAGGAGCTCGTCACTCTTCCTGCCTGTGTTGTTAGTCCCAATGGTTACCATGACCTCTGACTGCTCACTCTCCCTTTTGAGAATATCCCATGCTCACTCAGAGACATCCTTGACTCTGGCAGCAGGAAGGCAGCACACCATCCTGGAGTATCTTTTGTAGTCACAGAAACACTTGTTGGCATCCCTGACTATAGTGCCCTCTATTATGACTGTTCAGCTGCATTTTGACCCTCCCAGCAGTGGTGCCACCGCTCTGACTGCTGCTGTCACAATACCTTGATTGGCAAACCCCCAAACCATATCCAAAACAGTATACTTGTTGGAGAGGAGGATAACCAGATGGGACTCCTGCACTGTTTGCCTGCCAATTCTAGCTATCACCCATTATCTGCCTGAACCTTGGGTGTGACAACAACTCAAAACCTTCTGCCTAGGATGCTTTCCACATCCTGCATGCTCCTAAATGTGTCAAAACTGCTGCTCTCTGCGATCTGACACAAGCAGTTGCCATCAGGGATGTTTGAACTATACACAAAGCATACTACCCTACTGACTACTTTCCAGCAATTATTTAATAAAAAATATTTTTTCTATTAAATTAATTTACAGATAACTAGATGGCCACTAGTGTTAGAGTCTCACTAAAAGAATGCTAAATGCACTGTTCTGTAAATAACAGTTAAGGTACTACACTAAATCTCAGCACTGTACTACTCTACCACTAGCATAAATCCCTCTACAAAACTTTATGGATATGGAAAGGTTAATGGGAAAAAGAAAAAAAAAGTCATCTGACTACTACTTAACAATAAGATGCCCTTCTGTCCAAAATGTTTTTTGTTTCAAAAATATACTTTATTCATAATAAAATCTTTGTGTATATCCATTGTCACAAAAACAATTTGGTTCTGTACAGTTGCATATCAAGTAAATAAACAAAATATTGGACTTTGACTCTATCCAAAAAAAACCAAAGACTTCTTTTGCACATACAATACTAAGATTTACGCATATTTGAGGCACTAGGAGGGCCTGATAACTGCATGGATCCTCATGTACCTTCACCAGGAAGACCTCTGTACCTTGGCAGCATCTACCCCACACTTTAGTGCATCCCTCAGAACGTAGTCTGGACCTTGGTATGTTCCTGTCTCCAACATTCAGTCGGAGTCAACTCCTTGTTCTGAAAGACCAACAAGTTTCAGGCAGACCAAAGAGTGTCTTTCATTGGGTTGATGCCTCCTCCAGGTGCAGTTGATATCTGTCTCAATCTGTGTCCCAGAGAACAGACCATAGAGCACATTCATCTATGTCATGGAGCTGCTTGAGATTTACTTCGACAAAATCCACTGCATCTTTCTCCAGACTCCCGTTGCAAAGGCACATTCCAGAAGGAGATGTGTGACAGAATCTACCCATTCACAACCACTTTGAGGGTAGTGTGCAGTGGCACAGGGAGAATGGGCATGCATGAAAGATCTCACAGGCAGAGCCCTCCTCACCACCAGTGATGTGTTGGTGCTTGTTTGGAAGCTCTGGTGAAGAGATAGTCTGCCAAATGACTTTGACAGTCTGCTCAGGAAACCACGCAACAAGATCTACCTTTTCCTTTTCCCTCAGGGTCTCAAGGACACGATGTGCTGACCACTTCCTGATGGACTTGTAGTCAAAGGTGTTTCTCTTTACACATTTCTCTATGAAGAATGGGTGATACGCAACGGTCCAACTACTTGGGACATTCCACAGCAATGAGGCCAGCTCCATCCTTCGTAACACCAGGGACAGGTAGATCCTCTGTAACTAGTGACATTTGGTGTTTATGTACCATGAGTCCACAAACAGCTTGATGCAGCCACACACAAAGGTAGCCATCAGAATGAGAGCAACATTGGGTATGTTGTTCTCCCCCTTATCCAAAGTTTTGTACATGGAATCCCTGCAGACCAGGGATCCCAGTCTATCTTAGGCTTCCACATGAAATGTAAGCTGGCTCTAGAGACTAAAAGAGCACAGTTGTGGAGAATGGGCCAGATTTGTGCTACACGGAATAACAGTGTCTCAGATGTTATGGTCAGGTTTTTACCTGCAATAGAAAGGGGCGATGCTCACAAAAGACCAGTTTCTGCTTTACTTCAGCAATGCGTTCGTCCCAAGATTTTGTACACACCCTGCCCCCCCACCCCCCAAAAAAAATATTCCCAGCATCTTCAGGCAAATCTGTCCAGACAGTGAAGAGAATGAAGGATTGGTCAGCCCAGTTCCCAAAGAACTTGGCCTCACTCTTGCCTCGATTTGCCTTGGTTCCTGAGGCTAGTTCGAACCTATCGCAGATGCTTATGAGTCAGCAGATCCAAGCAGAAAATGGCAATGTCATCCATGTACAGGGAGGCTTTGACGTGCAGGCCTCTCAGGCTTGCATCCTTCCTAATGGACTCAGCAAAGGGCTGTATACAACACACAAACAAAGCAGGAGAGAGTGGGCAGCCCTGCCTCACTCCAGATCTGATTGGGAAGCTTTCTGATTCTCACCCATTGATTGAGACCACACTAACAATGCTGGTGCAGAGCAGTTGGATTCAATGGCAGACTCCCTCCTGAAAGCCCATTTAGGAGAGCAAGTCCCACATGTAAGTGTGAGATATTCGGTCAAAGGCCGTCTCCTGATCCAGGCTGATGAGACAGGTGTCCACTCCCCTGTCCTGCACCTGGGTGATTGTATTCCTGAGAAGCGCATTCCCATCAGAAAACAACCTGCTAGGTACAGTCCAAGTTTGGTCAAGGTGAAGCACAGATCCCAGAGCAGATCTGACCCAGTTAGCGATATCCTTAGACAGGATTTGGTAATCTGCATTCAGCAATGATATTGGCCACCACCTTCTAATTTCCTCCCTCTCCCCCTTCCACTTGTGGATGAGGGTGATGATATCTTTACTCATGGATTTGCTCATGGTACCTGCCAGAAGCAAACTGTCATACCTCCAGCAGGTCCTGACCAATCAAGTCCCATAGAGCAGCATACAACTCAGACAGATAGCCATTGCTTCCAGGGATTTTATTCTTTTCTAAGGACTCAAGGACCTTGGTCAACTCATCCAGAGATAACGATTGGTCCAGTCTCTCTCGTCTCAAACATATAGAGGACAGGAATGACTGGGAAGCCACACTATTTGTGGACTTTAGGTTATACAGTCTGGCGTAAAAGGATTTGCTGATGCTCAGGATGTCAGACTGAAATAACATTACTGAGCTATCTTCTTCCTTCAGGCTGCTGAGCACGGAACTCTCCTTGTGCAAATTCTGCCGCCAGTTGGTCCACGCAGGATCTGAGTGCACAGCCAGGGACTCCGTCCGTGTGGGTCGCTTTCCATAGGTTCATTCTGAAGAAGGCCAGTCTGTCATCTGGGGCCATGATTGTGGGTACAGGTTATATCATTTCACAGACCTTCTGCTCAAAACATGCATAGAATGCATTGAGCTCATCAGGACGGATGCATTCTTGCCAGCAATTCTTCTTGACTTTGTTTTGTAGCCCATTATTTTGTAACACATCTGCGCTATTTACCACAACATTCCATTAGCCACAAGTCCCAGATCCTGTATACTGCCAGGATAAAGACCATTCCTTTGAATTTCTTGATGTATTTATTATTTGTTTTATTTATATTTATGATTCTTAGATTAACATTACCTCACAAGTGGAAAAGAATTCAATGCATGCTGTGTTGATAGGCTGTAAAAAAAAGTCTCTTAGCAGCCAATGCTTGTATATAAACATGAAAGTCGTATAGACTGCCTACAGATCAATAAAGGTAACGTCACTGTAGTCCAAGCAGACCATAAGGCTGCTCTCTAATATCCATGCAAATATTATCCGATTTGTTTAACCATTTGAATCAAACTGCTCTCCCTTTCTGGTTACAATAGCATCCTTGCTTAATTTGCCAGAGGACTGATTGAAAGTGTATAAACTTTAATGAAAGAAGTTATGAGCCCAGACCAAGATTTCCTTATCCATCTCCTATTCTTTGGTTAGCAAAAGACCTTTGGGCCTGAAAGCATATAGTAAATAACAAACAGTACGATCATATTGCAATTAAATGTCATGACCCAATCCTCCACCCTGGTCACAAACCGGCTTGGAATCTTCAAAAGAAACAAAACAAAATGGATTTAAATGAAAACTCTAGGCCTGGTCCGAAAAGAAAAACTTGCTGAAAAATTCCTCTCTGGAAGTGATCAAAATGATATCCAGAAGACATAAGTCATCATGAGGCCATCACCCCAATATTCCTTGTATACATTTACCCAATGCACTCAGTGTTGATGATGGAGGGAGGAAGTATATGTGGATATTGTGCCAGTCAAGTAAGCTGCACTCTTAGCTAATAAATCAACCAGCGAATAAATCTTGAAGTAAATCATCAGTCAATTTGTTCTAGAGGTCAAAAACACTCGATAAATGGAAAATGTTTTTGACATTCAGCCTGTATGCAGGTTCTCAAGTTCTCCCACATCCCTAATTCATGAATACTCGCTCAATCAAATCTCTGGAATATCTACAATATTGTAGAGTAAAAAACATCCAACACTAAACCTAGCACATTGATGGAAGGAATTGATATGAGACATTTATTTTGGTGACCATCTTTTGAAATTTTTCATGGTTTTTAAATTAGTTACATTTGAGCGGACCAAAATTGGACACAGTATTCTAGATGAAGCCCAAAGATAGTTTTATAAAATTAGATTATAGTGTGTTTTAGTTCATGCTGAATCATCCTAGAAGAACATGCAAATATTGTACAGAATGTGGTGAGGCTGATTTTGCAACAGTTTACATGCACTGCAATACCCAGCTATAATTCTTTCCTGCTTAACAATTTTGAGTCTGAAACACAATGATAACTTCAACGTAAAATTTTAATCAGGTTGGACAAGCCTGATTTTGTTTTCCAGATGCCATGCTGAGAGTCTCATAGAACTGTATCTCTATCCAAATGGTCATCAGAAGCATCTTTAAATCACTCTTTCTTCCAACTTGTTTAGAACAAAATTGAAACTGATGGAAATTGATGCAAGACCCATTAGCACCATATCGATGCCAGACAATGACCACCCCCAACTTGAGACAACTTAAGCCAAAACAACTTAACCATTGTTCTTTGACAATTAATGGTGTTACCATCACTGAATCCTGCATTATCAAATTCCCGGGGTTTCCACTGACCATAAACTGAACAGGACTAGCCACATGAATACAATGGCTACAAGAGCAGATCTGAGGCTAGGAATATTGCAACAAATAACTCACGTCCTAACTCACCAGTTAGCCTGCTACCTACAAAGTACAAGTCAGGAGTGTGATAGAATACCCACTGCTTGCCGAGCTGAGTACAGCTCCAATAACACTAAGGAAACTCAGCACCATCCAGGACAATGCAGCACAATATCCACACATACTTCCTCCCTCCATCATCAACACTGAGGAGCACAGTGTGTACCATTTATCAGATATACTACAAAAATTCATCAATTATCTTTAAACACATCTTCCAAACTCATGACTACTTTCATTTAGAATGACCAGGGCAGTGGATGCATGGGAACGTCACCATCTGCAAGATCCCCTCCAAGCCACTCATCATCTTGACGTAGAAATATATTTTCAGTCTCTCAAAGTCACTGGATAACTGCTGAAATTCCCTCGCCAACAGCATTGTGGGTCTACCGATAGCACTTGGACTGCAGCAGTTCAGTAAGACAGATCACCGCCACCTTCTCATGGGCAACCAGGAACCGTCAATAAATGCTGCCCAAGCCTACGATGCCTATGTCGGATAAAACAAAAATAATGTGGAGTATATATGATTTCCTGGGCTGCAATTTTCTGCTTATTGAATTATATTGCAACAAAAGCCTTCCCCCAGCCCACTGTTTTGATATCTCAGGACAACAGTCTTGCACATCTTGTGCCTTTATTGAGCTGACTACAAGCTGGAAGATGGATGCTTGAAGTGAGCAGCTCATTGTACAGCCACATACTACAGAAAGCCAGCAGCAACATTAGTACACTATTGCATTTCCACCCCAAACATCCCCTTTTCATGTAAAAACATTTCATGCATTATAATTCTTACTGAGTTCCCTAAATTACCCACCATGTACAAACTGTTCTCATGCACAAGCACTTTAATATGCTCATGAATCTCTGCAAATACATGGCACAGATAGTCTTTAAATCATGCTGACCCCTTAACTGATTGTGTATGAATTGTCACTGTTAACCTGGGTGATGTTCCTTCGACAGAGAGTATTGTACCACGTGAGTTGCCATTGCCAGATTAACTGTTGTTCCATTTCCATTATTGGGGTCATCTGGAATTGATTATTGTTTTGTATTTTCCACAGATGGCAAGTTCACATTTTCCTGATCAGCTGCCAGCAGTGAAGGCATTGCTTCTTCATTTGTGCTTATGAGCTTGCAATGATATATCTAACCATTCATTTTCACTATATGCAATTGAAGTGGCAACTGCTTGTAGGTTCCAAGTTGCCATTTGAGCTGACACTTTGCCTCCTAGCTTCAATAGTCAATTCTGGCAATGGTTTGGTAGTAGTGTCAAAATTAAATTTGGCTTTCTATTATTTGCCATGATTTTGTCAGTCACATGTGTTACCACTTCTGGTTTCAGAATTTTATTTTTGTTACTTGAAGAGGAGTTTGGCTGTAGTGTGACATTAGTCTTTGGACTGAACCATTTCCTATGTCTTCAGTGAGAGTGTTTCTAAGTTCAATGACTGTGCTGGATTTGCTCGAATTCTTTATGGTCCTTTTGGCGAGTTTCAGTGTCACCTCAGCCTTTCCATTTGACAAGAGAAATGTGGTCTGCTCCCAACTTTATCCATAATCAGTCTGGAATACAATTTTCCATCAGTGACATTTCAGCTTGCTTAGAGTGGTGCTCATCACAATCTAGATGATGTGGTCTTTTATTTCATTGTATATGTTGCCCAATGGTAGCTTGAATGGATACACTTAACTCCTTCTGCTGAATGACTCTATTTCTTCTGTTCAAAATGCCCCCTTGGATTGTTAATTTATCTGTTTATGCCCAGCAGGCTCTTACAACCATAACAGTGTCCTTCATGCTTTCAGGTCTTCCTTTCATCACTAGTGCTTGTGACCCATGAAGAGCTGCATCTTGTTCAGTAGATCTTTTGATTTGAACAAAGTACTTGTCTTTTAGATTCAATGTCTTTACAAGGTTGATGACAAAGTATGCTGAGCTCTTGGATCTGGAAGGTTTCACATTCTGTCATAGCATTCTTTTCTTTCTTCATAGAGGTTGCATCTCTCAACAGCACAGGTGAAAGTGAGGACTGCAAATTAGATCAAGAGTGTGGTGCTGGAAAAGCACAGCAGGTCAGCAGGTCTCAGCAGGTTTACAGCATCACACTCTTGGCTCTCAACAGCATGTCAATAATGTACACCTGTTTCCTCTGCATGTATCTCATGTCCAGGTGATAGCTCTGTAACTGTAGTAACTTGTTTTGCAGGCGATTTGCATCAAATAAGAACAAATTGACGGACAAGGTTCGAATGGCTTGTTATCAGATTCGACTGGCGCTTTGTTTTGTCCAAGTTAGTATTAATGGAAATGTTTACAAGCAAAAACAATAGTCATGTTTTCTTTCTTATTCTGAACAGAGTGTCATTTTAGAGTCATAGAGATGCATAGCACAGAAACAGACCCTTCGGGCAACTCGTCCATGCCGACCAGATATCCCAACCCAATCGAGTCCCATTTGCCAGCACTTGACCCATATCCCTTCAAACCCTTCCTATTCATATACCCATCCAGATGCCTTTTAAACGTTGCAATTGTACCAACCTCCACTACTTTCTCTGGCAGCTCATTCCATAAACGTACCACCCTCTGTGTGAAAATGTTGCCCCTTAGGTCCCTTTTATATCTTCCCCCTCTCACCCTAAGCTTATGCCCTGGTTCTGGACTTCACCACCCCAGAAAAAAGACTTTGTCTATTTATCCTATCCATGTCCCTCATGATTTTATAAACCTCAATAACGTTACCCTTCAGCCTTCAACACTCAAAGGAAAACAGCCCTAGCCTATTCAGTCACTCCCTATAGTTCAAATCCTCCAACCCTGGCAATATCAATTTCAAGTTTCACAACATCCTTCCAATAGGAAGGAGGCCAGACTTGCACACAATATTCCAAAAGTGGCCTGACAATATCCTGTATAGCCGCAACATGACCTGCCAACTCCTATACTCAATAAAGGAAAGCAAACCAAATGCCTTCTTCACTATCCTATATACCTGTGACTCTACTTTCAAGGAGCTATGAAACTGTATTCCAAGGTCTCTTTTTTCAGCAACACTCCCTAGGACCTTACCATTAAATGTATAAGTCCTGCTAAGATTTGCTTTCCCAAAATGCAGCACCTCGCATTTATCTGAATTAAACTCCATCTGCCACTTCTCAGCCCATTGGCCCATCTGGTCCAGTTCCTGTTGTAATCTGAGGTAACCCTCTTCACTGTCCACTACACCTCCAATTTTGGTGTCATCTGCCAACTTTACCTCTTATGTTCACATCCAAATCATTTATATAAATGACAAAAAATAATGGACCCAGCACCGATCCTTATGGCACTCCACTGGTCACAGGCCTCCAGTCTGAAAAACAACCCTCCACACCACCCTCTGTCTTCTACCTTTGAGTCAGTTCTGTATCCAAATGGCTAGTTCTCTCTGCATTCCATGAGATCTAACCTTGCTCACCAGTCTCCCCTGGGGAACCTTGTGGAATGCCTTACTGAAGTCCATATAGATCACATCCACCACTCTGCCCTAATCAATCCTCTTTGTTACTTCTTCAAAAAACTCAATCAAGTTTTTGAGACATGTTTTCCCACACAAAGCCATGTTGATTATCCCTAATCAGTCTTTGCCTTTCCAAATACATGTACATCCTGTCCCTCAGGATTCCCTCCAACAACTTTCCCGCCACTGATGTCAGGCTCACTGGTCTATAGTTCCCTGGCTTATCCTTACCACCTTTCTTAAACAGTGGCACCATATTAGCCAACCTCCAGTCTTCTGGCACCTCACCTGTGACTATCGATGATACAAATATCTCAGCAAGAGGCTTAGCAATCACTTCTCTAGCTTCCCACAGAGTTCTAGCTTACACCTGATCAGGTCCTGGGGATTTATCCACCTTTATGCTATTGAAGACATCCAGCATTTCCTCCTCTGTAATATGGAGATTTTTGAAGATGTCACCATCTATTTCCCCACATTCTATATCTTCCATGCCCTTCTCCACAATAAACACTGATGCAAAATACTCATTTAGGATCTTCCCCATCTCCTGCAGCTCCACGTAAAGGATGCCTTGCTGATCTTTGAGAGGCCCTATATGTTCCCTAGTTACCCTTTTGTCCTTAATGTATTTGTATCTTGCTCACTTTAAAACCCTAGATGCAAATATAACCAGTTGCCCTTACTGCATTAGGTTTGTTCCAAATCAAGTTTTGCTAATGCCACACTGCAGGGTAATGTCATCACCTACATGATAGTATTTCAGAAATGATGTTGTCATCACTAATTGATTGATTTCGTGACTGCTTCTTCTTATTCTGTTCAACAATTCTATTGTACATTATTTGCAGTGAGTTGGTACAACCATTCACACTCCAATGGCATATTGCCGACAAATTTTGCTGAATAATTAATAAATCCAACAACAATTGCACTGTTTCTACATCTGTTGCGCACCATATTTGCTGGTCATCATAGCTGTTGGTTACCACATTGCACAAGCTTATGAGGTGATAATGTTGCACGATTGGTTCAGAATAGCATCATGACTGGCACAGATATGGTGAGCTGAAGAACCTGTTTCTATGCTGCACTGTTCTATGTTCTACGTTATGTTGCTTTCTGACTAACACTCTATGTTGAGTTAATGCTCTCTTTCTGCAGACAACATTTTAAACAGTCACACCCCATTTATCACTGAGCGACCTGATTGAACTAACCTGTTGTATGGTGTGGAGAGATTCATCAGAATCTTCAGCTGATGGCACTCCTATGCCTACTTGTTGTGCTTCCTTCCACTGAAACACTGATGTGCAACATAATTAGCTTCTAGTAGTGAAACAAGTTTCCCTACTCTGGACTCGCCTTGATTTCCAACTTACTTTCTCTTCTTTTAAATCCAGCACAATTCAAGTGAAATGAAGCAACCTTTCAAAACAGGAACTCAAACTTCAAAGAATATAACTTGTACTTTCCAATGTTGTCATTCTATAGAGTCATATGCTATTCAGCACAAGAGGCCACTGAGTCCAACCAGTATGTTTTAGTGCTAACTCTTCACTAGGAGATAGCTGCTATAATGTCAAGTAGCAAGCATTTATAATCCTATTGCCCTTGCCTGTTTAAAATATACACATTCTGTCAGTTTTCTAACTGTCCAATTTCAAGGAAAATTTTCACCAATGAGCCAGAGTTCAAATACAGTTTTGAGTACAGATTACATTTTTGCTTGATTAATTCTCAGATTAGAGAGCCAAAATTAATTTTCTCAAAATTATTGTGCTCCATGTGTTAACTTCATAGCCACAAATAAGAAATACAGATTAACTGTTTAAACTGATGTTTACTTATTGGGAAAATATCTGAAGTAATATCAAACTTGAATGTTTAAAGAATTCAAGTCAAAATTTTGTGGGAAATTCAAATTTGGAAAATAATCCTAAATCATGCTTTTATCTATTGTGAGAAAGAAGAGATTCTCTTTGTTTTGTGCATTCTTAAAAATGTGGAGGCCTGTGACCAGTGGAGTACCCCAAGGATCAGTGTTGGGTCCACTACTTTTCAGCATTTTATATTAATGATTTGGATGCGAGCACAACAGGTATAGTTAGTAAGTTTGCAGATGACACCAAAATTGGAGGTGTAGTGGACAGCGAAGAGGGTTATCTCAGATTACAACAGGATCTTGATCAGATGGGCCAATGGGCTAAGAAGTGGCAGATGGAGTTTAATTTCGATAAATGCGAGGTGCTGCATTTTGGGAAAGAAAAATCTGAGCAGGACTTATACACTTAATGGTAAGGTCCTCGGGAGTGTTGCTGAACAAAATGACACCTTGGAGTGCAGGTTCATAGCTCCTTGAAAGTGAAGTCGCAGGTAGATAAGATAGTGAAGAAGGCATTTGGTATGCTTTCCTTTATTGGCCAGAGTACTGAGTGCAGGAGTTGGCAGGTCATGTTGCGGTTGTACAGGACATTGGTTAGGCCACTGTTGGAATTTTGCATGCAACTCTGGTCTCCTTCCTATCAGAAATTTGAAAGGGTTCAGAAAAGATTTACAAGGATGTTGCCAGGGTTGGAGAATTTGAGCTAAAAGGAGACATTGAATAGACTCGGGCTGTTTTCCCTGGAGGCTGAGGGGTGACCTTATAGACGTTTACAAAATCATGAGGGGCATGGATAGGATAAATAGACAAAGTCTTTGCCTGGGCTGGGGGAGTCCAGAATGAGAGGGCATAGGTTTAGGGTGAGAGGGGAAAGATATAAAAGAGACCTAAGGGGCAACTTTTTCACGCAGAGGGTGGTACGTGTATGGAATGAGCTGCCAGAGGAAGTAGTGGAGGCTGGTACAATTGCAACATTTATTGGGCATCTGGATGGGTATATGAATAGGAAGGGTTTGGAGGGATATGGGCCAGTGCTGGCAGGTGGGACTAGATTGGGATGGGATATCTGGTCAGCATGGACGAGTTGGATCACAGGGTCTGTTTCCATGCTGTACATCTCTATGACTCTATGATAAAAATTAATCGTGGTTTGCAACTCATGGGTTTACATGACCAGTTGCAATGGTGGTTCTCCATTGTTGCACATATACTCTGCTTTCCATAAAATTTCTGATATACAAAAAGCATATTAAACAAAAAGTATTTAAGCACTTCAGTATAATGGAATTATACAGGATGGTGAAAAAAAAATTTCAGAGATAATACAAATATAAAATGCTGAAAGTAATCAGCAGCTCTTGCAGTATGCCTGGAAAGGGAAACAAAATTGACACTTCACAGCGATAATCTTACATCAGTACTGGAAAGGAACTCAAGATGCAGCAGATTATGAGTAAATACAGATCTAGCGAAGGGCAGGTCTACGATAGGGCTGAAGGAGGGCAAGATTAAAAGAGAAAAGGGACGATGATACAAGATACAAGAAGATGGCCATTGGACAAATAATGAAGCAAAACAGGGATCTTCTAATGAGCGCACACAGCCAGGAATGGCCAAGTCACCTCCTTCATCATAAACATCTATTGATGCTACAAACGCGGAACCCACTTCAATCAATGAGGGATAAACTTTTAAATGAAAGTGCATCCAAATGATGGGCAGCACGGTGGTACAGTGGTTAGCAGTGCTGCCTTACAACGCCAGAGACCTAGCTTCAACTCCCATCTCAAGCGACTGTGTGGAGTTTGCACATTCTCCCTGTGTCTGTGTGGGTTCGCTCCAGTTTCCTCCCACAGTCCAAAAATGTGCAGGTTAGGTGAATTGACCATGTTAAATTGCCTGTAGTGCTCGGGGTAAATGTAGGGGAATGGATCTGGGTGGGTTGCACTTTAGCAGGGCGGTGTGGACTTGTTGGGCCGAAGGGTCTGTTTCCACACTGTAAGTAATCTAAAAAAAACGCGAGTCCGCAAATCTGTAATTTATTTGTTAGCAAGAGCTGAGCAATTATTGCATTGTCTCAATAAAAAAAGATTCAGAACGGCTTCTTTTAAAACAGAGTTGCAACTGTTTTTTGATACTTGTGGGAATCACTTTCTGCTGCTACTTTAAATCCTCAATTGAGATGTTTGCCTTCTCCTCTCCCACCCTGTGGACAGGTGCTGAGAGACTTGATCTGCTGCAGGTTATGCCTGTTTAATGGAAAAGTGTTATTTTTTAATTTCATTCAAACTGCTTTATGAAGGGCTAATGGTGTTATTTTAGATTTATTTAAAATTAGTTCAGTCAGCGGTAAGTGAGGCAGTGACCGTCACCCTGTAATAAACTTACTGAGTGCCACCCCTTGTAACGCCATTTGTTCTTCAGCATGGGAAATTGTTCCCAGTCAAAATCTCTTAATCCCTCCTTGGCATGTATTTCTACAGATGTCAACATCAAGGACAAACTGAGCCAAAGACACAATTCCACACTTAATTAATACCGGATTTGTGCAACTGAACGTTGGCCAAAGGCTGAACGAATATGCTGGTACTTATGTCAATTCTTGTGTTTTGGCAGAGGCTGATGATACTGTTTGCAAATCCTTTCAATCTGGCGGTTATTATTTATTCAGACTGATGTGGATTTGATGGCAAAATGGTTGAGCCCAGGAGCTACTGCACCAGTTATGAATCAAACATTCTAGGTCAGTTTATTTTCTTATTTCTATTATTGCTTTGAAACAAAGCGAAGCAAATTATTTCTACCAGCCTGTAGCTTAAATATTTCTAATTTGGCCATTGGTCAGGGAGAAGATGATGTGATAACAAGCGAGGCAGGCAGACGGATCTTGGACATTGCATTGGAAGAGACTCAGTTCTTGACCTTGTCATCAGGTATGAGATGGGACAACACACAAATCCAAGGACAAGCAAAACAAAGACATGCATGAGAATTCCTAGAGGCCTGGCATTCTAATCAGAACTCCATCGACCTTCCCTTTAAAAAAAGAACTGGAAATGACATCACCCGCCTTAAGAAACCAAGACCTATAAATGGAGAGGTGGGACATAGCACCAGCGCTTCACTAGGGACTCTCACTGATGATGTTACCTGGTTATGGTGACAAAACATCTGAAAACAAACCTTCCAGCTCAGCAAGCTAACTTACATCCATAGTTGTTCAACGTGTGAATGAGGAAAGAGACTGCGGGGAGAATAGTTAAACTGACCAACACATTGTGGTCCAGGAAACCATTCAATCAGGGAGACCATAAGGAAAACTGATAGCAGATATTATAATTAGGAAATAGATAGCATCTTTAGGAACAGGATCAAGAGTCTGCACGGTCTGTTGCTAAAGTAAAGAACATCTCGGGTCAACTTGAAAGAATAAATGAGAGGAAGAGGAAGATTCCAGTTGTTGTGGCCCATGTTGGCAGTAACAACATGATAAGAGTAGGCAAAAGGTCCATTTTTGGTGAATATCAGGAATTAGGAACAAAATTTAAAAACAAGAAGTCAAAGATTGTAATCTCAGGATTATTACCTAAACTACATAAAAAAAAACTGGCAAAGAGATAAGAAGATTAGTGAGGTAAATAGTGGCTAAAAGGGTGGTGTGTGAAAGAGGGGTTCCATTTCCTGTGTATTGTCACAGGAGGGAACTGTACCATTGGGATGGGCTCCACCTGAACTGATCTGGGACCAGGATTCTAGTGAAAAGGCTAAACAGAGTGGTCACAAGGACTTTAATTGAGTTAAAGGGGAGGGCGTACTCAGGAAAGGTTATTAAAGTGCTTAGAATGAGTAATAGAACAGAGAGTATGGAAAGGGTCAGGAATCTAATTTTGGGATCAGCAGATACCGGGGCAGTTATGACAAGGGAGGCCAGTCAAAGCAGGACTGAGGCTGTAATACTAAAATGCGTGTTGTTTATGAAACAATGTAAATAAGCTGGTACAATTGATTGAAATTGGCAAGTATGATGTTTTGGGTATCATAGAGATGTGGCTGCAGGGGGCATGGGGCTGGGAACTAAATATCCGAGGATACATAAGAAAGGACAGACTGATGGGGAGACAGTGTGGGATTGCCTTGTTAGCAAGAATCAAATTAAATCAGGAACAGATGCTGAATGACTCCCCCAGCCTGGAATTGCAGATTGGGCCAAGGGTCCAAATCTGCAGCCAGGCCCAAGCCCCTGAAGGAGTGGAAGCATCAGCAAAAGGGACAGAGGGACAGACAGTGGATCGGTGGCAGCATCTGGAAGAGTGTCAGATGGGGAACAGGAAGTTTCTTTCATCCCAGTAACAAGATGGTTTCCAGCGGCTCGGCATAGCAGCCTCAGCCCGGCGTGGTCGTCTTTTTCAGTGGAGGTATCTGGCCAGTATTCCAGTGACTTGGCATGGTGGTCTTGTCCCGGATGTGTCTTCAGGTTATTCCATTGTTCCTTAATTGGCTTTTCCCAAGTCCTGGAGCCGTTAACTGAACTGTGATGAACTTTGTCTTCATTTTACTTTATTTTATTGTTTTGTATGACTTCTGTCATTAATATAGGCACCGTGGTGTGGCAACTTAAAAAACCTTTCACAGTATTTTTCATGTAAAAGTACAAGGGACAATAAATTTCTATTTTGCTCTATTCTATTCTAAATCAATAGCAAGAAATATAATAGGATTGGAAGGTGTAGAATCTGTGTGGGTAGCATTGAAGAACCATAAAAGATAAAATACTTTGATGGGACTTATGTCCAGACCCCCTAGCAGTAGTCAAGATATGGGGAAGAAAATAAATCAGGAAATAGTTAAGCACATAAGTAAGATAGTATTACAATAATCGTAGAGATCTTCAACATGCAGGTAAAATCATTTTGGGAGCAGATTCTAAGAAAAATAACACATGGAATGTTTGTTGGAGTAGTTTGTGGTAGAGCCCATTCTACAGTTCAACATTTGGTGATGTGTAATGGGGCAGACTTAATTAGGGTGATTAAGGTGGAGGGTCACCTAAGGGGCTGTGACCATAATATGATAGAATTCACCCAGCAGTTTGAGAGGGAGTAATTGGAAACAGATGTGATGGTATTACTATTGAGCAAAGTTAACTACAAAGACATGAGGGAGGAGTTAGCTACTGTTGATTGGAAGGGGAGCTGAGCGGGGAAGATGGTGGAGCAGCAATGGCAGTAGAGTCTTAGGGTAATTCAGGAGGTGCAGCAGAAGTTCTACCCAAGGAAGAAGAAACATACTAAGGGGAGGACAAAACAACCATGAATGACAAGGAAGGTTAGGGACAGCATAAAAGCAAAAGAGAAAACAAACAATGTGCTGAGGATTAGTGGAAGCCAGAGGATTGCAAAGGCTTTTAAAAACCACAGAAGATAACTTAACTTAAAAAATTGGGGGAGAAGATGCAGTATGAGAGTAAGCTAGCTAGCAACATGAAGGAAGAGGCTCAGGGCATCTGATTGAGGTATACAAAATTAAGAGTGAAATAGACAGATTCTTTTCCCCATGGCAGATGTATTTAAGACCAGAGGGGATAGGTTTAAGGTGAAAAGCAAGTGATTTAGTGGAGATATGAGGAAAAAAAATCACCCAAACTTTGGTGGAAGTTATGAAATGTGGTCTCTGAGAATTTGGTGGAGTCAGATACTCTTGCAATATTTAAGAAGCATCTGAATGAGTAGTTCAAAGGCCATGGCACAGTAGGCTATGGACCAAGTGCAGGTAAATAGGCTTGGTATTCTTAGTGTTTGTTGGTCAGCATATTCAGAGTGGGCCAAAGAGCTTGTTTGTACAGTGTGTCTCTTTGACTCTGAGGTTGCCACAGGTTTTTAGATCTATAAAGATAAGAAAGAGGCAAGAGTGGACATTGGACTGCTGGAAAATGAAGTTGGAGAATTAGTTATAGGGAACAAAAAAATGACAGAGGGACTGAATAGGTACTTTTCATCAATCTTCACAGTGGAAAACAGCAGCATACCAGAACTTCAAGAGCATCAGTGTGAGCATAGTGGCCGTCACTAATGAGAAAGTGTTGGGGAAGCTGAAATGTCCGAAGGTGGATTAATCACCCAGAACACATGGACTACAACGTAGAGTTCTGAAGGAGATAGCTAAGGAGATTATAGAGGCATTAGTCGTGATTTTTCAAGAATCACAGAAGTCAGGGAGAGTCCCAGTGATTAGGGCATGTCATATGAAGAGCGGTTGAGGAATCTGGGTCTGTACTTGATGGCATTTAGAAAGATATGGGGGGATCTGATTGAAACTTACAGAAGACAAAAAGGCCTGGATAGATTGGATGTGGAGAAGGTGCTTCCACCAGTAGGAGAGACTAGGATCTGAGGACACAGCCTCAGAGTAAAGGAGCGACCTTTTAGAACTGAGATGTGGAGGGATTTCTTCAGCCAGAGGGTGGTGAATGATTAAACTAATTGCTGAAAAAGGCTGAAGATCCCAAATCTTTGAGTGTATTTAAGATAGAGATAGCAGGTTTCTTGATTAGTAAGAGAATCGAATATTACAGGGAGAAAGCAGGAAAATGAAGTTGAGAAACATTTCCGCCTCGCTCGAATGGCAGAGCAGACTTGAAGGGCTAAGTAGTCTAATTCTGCTTTTGTATCTTGTAGTCTTATGAGCATGCATGCCATGAGGCAGTATTGATATTTTTGCCATCATTCACAGTATGTCAAATTTTCATTTAAATTTAGATGAATTAACAATTAAAGCTATTATTATACAGTTTCCATTTCTCCCACACGCCAGATAGAAACTAGACGACAATTCCCAATCTGAAAGGCACAGCAATTACCTGGTAACTCCAGCTTGCCACTTGATATTCCAAACTTCATCTTGGACATCATACACCAACATCTCAGGGCACATTCCCAAGGGCAGCATCTGTGCACACCCCTCAACCACAGATATTGGCAGCAGACATGTACCAGCCTCATTGCCCCATGAGGGAGAAAGTGAGGACTGCAGATGCTGGAGATCAGAGTCAAGAAGTGTGGTGCTAGCAGCATCCAAGGAACAGAAGAGTTGACATTTAGAGCCTAAGCTGTTCACCAGGAATGTGCTGATGACGAGCTTAGGCTCAAAACATCAACTCTCCTGTTCCTTGGATGGTGCCTGACCAGCTGTGCTTTTCCAGCACCACACTTTTTGAATTATTGCTCTGTGAGGGATGTTTTCCTCAAGAGAAACACCCATAAATCAAAGGTTCCCAGCACATTAAATCAAGGACCAGCTCCAATATCAATCTCGGGCTGAGATACTGCTGAAAGTGACTTTCCATGGCATCAGCCAACTTGGCCATGGAGGTAGGCAGATGCCCACATGCCAGAGATGCCAGTACCTGAATTGGTGGTGAGTGCAGGAGGCAGTCTCGCCAGTGCATCATGTGTGGTATATATGCTCTCATTCTCAGAGATAGAGGAGGTTATGCACTGTAGTTCTGCTTTCTTAGTCATTGTGATCCTTCTAATGCCATGTGTGTCTGCAGGAGACCAAATGCATTGCAACAAAGGGTAGAAGTTCTGACATGTTAACAATACATTGACAGTTGGGTTAATAGAAGGGTAACACAGCAACCAATAAGGCTTCTTACTTGGTTGCTGGGAAATGAAATTGTTGGTGTCTCTACAGAAATGATTTCAGTCATCACTGGTGATTGTCAAGGTCCTGTCTTCTCAGGAGTGAGGAGAAAAACAGTCAGTGCCCCACCACCCATTTGTCTGCTTTCAGCTCTATCATGGCCTCTTTCCTCCTGGAATGAGACAAAGAGAGGAATTAAGTAAATTAACATTGAATGGCATAGCTATGAGTGCTGGTGCATCTGGAGGAAAAATGCTGCAGTGTCCCGAGTATGCAGTGTATAGACCATGCAGGGTTGATAGTATGGTGGATTGAGATGGGTAATAGTAACTGAGGGAAGTTGTTGAATGCAATAGTGGGAGTGGTAGACTATGATCCTTTGTAGGAGGTAAAGTGAATGTGAGGTCACAGAGAAAATATGGCTACAACTGGGAATTGTGGAGGGCAACATTCTTCCTACATTGTTTGCTTGGCATTTCACCAGACAGTGGAGCCTCAGACAAGGCTGGCAGGGACTGTTGGCATAGTCACCACTGCCTGTCCTGAGGAAAGTCCTCCTCTGTCCCATCCCATCCATCAGGACATCTGGGCAAGCTGTAGGCAAATTGGGGCAATAACATGTAACTGTCTGCCAAGTCTAGAGCAATTCTTGAGATGAAAGAATTGTGCATGGCAGTCCCAGACTGATGGCGCTTGACCGGGTGCACCACAGGCTCTTAAACATTCAACCTTTGCCAGGAATCTGAGGATGTTCCAGCTAAATTGAATGGTTCTGCCAACGGTGAGCGGGGGAATAGGACAGGCAGGCTGCCATAAGAGAATGCTGCATGGTTAATGAGCCAAATTTGGGATGATTGTGTGAGAAAGCCCGCTGTACCTTATAGAGGGAAACCCTCCATGAATCTCGCCAAGAATGATCTTAAACCAATTTCTTGTAAGATTCAGCTCACTGTGTCGTTCTTATTGGAGTGAAGAAGGATGAAAGGTGACTTCATAGAGGTGTACAAGATGATGTGAGACATACATAGAGTGGATAGCCAAAGACTTTTCCCCAGGGCGGCAATAGCTATCTCATTCTTTTCCAGGCTTAATTACACATCTCAGACAGCATCCAGTAATAGCTTCCCTTCCAAAACCTGCACTCTAGAAACTCTCAAAAATTTATCTTTGGTACCCATCTCTTCCACATCGGGCTCCTTGACAATACCAACCACAGACATAAAGATAGGTTCTACTTCTAATATCATCCCTCTTATTCTCCCCATTTCTTTGTTTGAGCTTTTTTTTGTCTCAGTGCTATGAAATGGCTTCTCTGATATACAATCTTGGATGAATTGTCACTCCTTCCAGCTGAACAATGGGATGATATAAGCCATGTTCAGCCTCCACTGCAAACTCTCAACCAACTCAGCCTTCTAACTGTTATCTCAGGCTAAACCACACAGTACATCTTCATCAAAATTGAACTAAAGTTTGGTCACTTGTCTTCTTCATCATGAAGGCTACATACCTGTTTGACAACAACTGCCTCTTCTCTACCATTAACCATCTTGTGATGAAAGCAGTGTGATTTATATCAGTTAATATAATTCTTTTAGATTTCAAACCAATGGCATATGGATGTTGGTCTACTTTTGTGAAGGGGTTTAAAAATTATTTAGGTCAGTCTTTCCAGTACAATGATTTTAATCAGTGTGTCAAAGAGCAAAACTGCAAGGCCTCCTGGAGTGAAATTTGTTTTTTATGTGAATGTTTACAACAGCAGAGAGAACACACAAATCCCTTACCAGTAACAGAATCTAGGATGAGGACACTTGTTAAAAAAAGTAGCTCAAAAGATTTTGGGTTCAGTACGTAGGAGAGCTCATTGGGGTCAGAAGTATGTATAGTCTCTCCCAGAAAAGGAGATGTTAAGGAACTGAGTTACCTCAGTGAAAGAATGTAACTTGTGAAATTTCCAGACAGGAATATAGCTTCTTCTGCCGTTGTCTTTCGAGGTAGTGATGTTTGCAGTTTTAGAAGATGTTGCTGGAAAAGCCTTGGTGAATTGCTACAGTGACTCATAGATACCATATGCAGTTATGTTACACCACTGCTGGAGGCAGTAAATATATAAAGGAAAGGTCTGGATGCCCATCAAGCATATTGCTTTTTTCCAGGATGGTTGTGTACACAATAAAAATGCCATTTTTAATCTTGAACAAGATCTATTTAACGTTTTGATATTTTTCCATTAAATTGGTAATTGTGATAACCACAATAAAATGGGACGGCTTTCCTGAAATTCATCCTTCCTGGAACTGTGGATTGGAGTTAAAAGTGTAGTTAAATTGGTTACAAAAGTAAAAGATTGTTATATAAAAAAGCATGCTGAAATATTGCAAAGGATTCTGGAGAGAATATGGATGCAAGAAAGTGCATGGAAATGCCAAAGTAGATTCTGTAATCCCCAAAATAAATCAGGCTGTTCTTCACGTGATAGCAAGATTTTCCCCAGCTTAAAATAAAGAGCAAATTTAACACATAAATCCACTGAAACCTCATATTATAACGCAACGGCTCAGTTGAGAAGTAGAAACTATTTGGTCACTATAAATCATTATTCAACCTACCCAGAGTTATTCACAGTAGAAAATAACCTCAGAAGAATGGTGTTAAATCAAACGAAAGCCTTTTTTAAAATCTGATACAGACTATGTAGTAAAATAACCTCATGGAAATGTGTTGGTATTTGCTGAATCCAAATAAAATGCCATACAATGGCACTTCATTCACACAGCTTTGAATCAAAATTATTTACAGTTGCAGAAGCTGCTGAAAAAACCATATGAAATGGGACTTACAAAATTAGTCCTTTCTGCAGAATTCTATGAATGGGTGGGTTGACATTGGTGTCTAGATTAGAGTGGTGCTGGAAAAGCGCAGCAGTTCAGGCAGCATCCGAGGAGCAGTAAAATCGCTGCCTGAACTGCTGTGCTTTTCCAGCACCACTCTAATCTAGACTCTGGTTTCCTGAATCTGCAGTCATTGTTTTTACTGGGTTGACATTGGTGCAAGTACACACATAAGGAGACCAGGAACAAATCTATCTATCTCTGAATTTTTTTTTCAATTCTACACTTTATAGCCTTGCAGGCTCAACACTGATTTTAATGATTTCAGAAAATAGTTTCTGCTCAGATTTTGGGTGTTGCTGTTGACTCTGTTACTCTCACTTACACCTCCTCTCGATCTATCTTTAGTTCTTTACTTGTCCTATTACCATTGCCTTTTGCTTTGTACTGTCGTTCCATATCTCCTGCCTTCTACCACATCACAGTCTTTCTCTCTAATTCTTCCCCACCTCACCCACCCTTCCTGTTTTGGCATTTGCTTACACACTGTCACACCCATAGAATTCCTACAGTGTGGAAATAGGCCATTTGGCCTGAGTCCACAATGACTCTCCAAAGAGTATCCCACCCAGACCCATCCCTCAACCCCACCTAAGTTATACATGCCTGAACGCTGTGGGTAATACAGCATGGCTGATCCACTTAACTTGCTCATCTTTGGACAATGGGAGGAAATCACAGCACCTATCAGAAACCCACGTAGACACAGGAAGAACATGCAAACTCCACACAGACAGTCATCCAAGGGTAGAATTGAATCCAGGTCCCTGGTACTGTGAGGTAGCAGTGCTAACCACTGAGCCACCATGCCACCCATCCATCTCTAATATAACCCTGGAGGTCTCAAAATTGAATTCCACAATTTCAGAAACTGACTGCATTATATCTGTCCTCCATTTATCTTACATTTTAAACATTTTCAAAAACCTTTGAAGAAGAGCCATACCAGACTCAAAACACTAACTTTCTTTCCCTCTGCACAGATGCTGCCAGACCTATTGCATTTCTTGAGCATTCCCTCTGTTTATTTTTAATATTATCCCATTACAAGAAAAAATCATTGCCCAGAAATAATACCCATCCTTCTGTCCCTGCAAATGCCTCCAAACCATTGTGTATTCAGAGTATTTTCTGTTCTTATTTCTAGAAATAAAATTTGGGTCCCATTCTGAATCATATAGTCATACAGCACAGAAACAGACTCTATGGTCTTCACAAGTCTCATCTGCTTGCGCTTGGCCCATATCCCTCCAAACCTTCATTATTCATGCACTTATCCAAATGCCTTTTAAATGCTGTAACTGTACGCACATCCACCACTTCCTCTGAAAGTTCATTCCATGGACAAACCATTCTCTGGGTAAAAAGCTTGATTAAATCTCTGCAGTTGCTGGAGTTTAGGTGTGACTTACAACTCCTAAATTTTCAGTCATAATTTTATGGTGAAATATCAAATTTGATTTTCTGCCACGTTGTACCAATACTGTCACAGATACACAAGTTGCAGTTTAGTCCACAGAATTGGATTGAAATACATTTAGGTCAGGTGGCACATCTGATCCTGCAATTTTGAAAATGACTGCAACATGTTACAAATGTAACAAAGTCATTTTAAAATTTACTGAGGAAAGAAGCTACCAGTTATCCATTCCCATCAAAAATTAGCTTTTGGGTAACGAAGTAGGCACCTATGTTTGCATAAGTTGAACTTCTTTGCTGTTTGTTTCACCTGCAGCAAACTGTGCTACACGTTTTCTTTATTTTAATTAATGGGATGTGAACAATATTGGCAAAGTCAGTTTCTAGATCCCATCTCTAATTGCGAATGAGATAATAGTGGTTATCTGCCTCCTTTAATATAATAAAATGGCTGAAAGAACGTTTTCAAACAACAATATGGCACAGAGCCACAGGTGAGATGATTCAGAGAGATGGGTTTTAATGTCTCTTAAAGGTAGAAAGTGACACAGATAGATGAAGAAGAAATTGGACTATAGGTCCTTGGCAACTGATGGCCTTGGTCACCAATGCTGGAGCAATTAAAACCGGGGATGTTCAACAATCCCATAATTAGAAGGATGCAGCTATCTCACATGGAGAGTATTGGTTGAGGGAATGGTGGTTGATGGGTATGTTTTAGGCTGGAAAATGATTTGCAGTGCTGATCTCCAGAGGTTGTTCTTGGGGCCTTTTCCATTATACATATAAAACATTTTCTCGATCTTGGTATACAGGGGACAGTTTCAAAGTTTGCAGATAATACACAACTTGGGAGGTTTGTAAACTCTGACTAGGATAGTGTAGAATTTAAAAAGGATATAGACAAGTTGATGGAGTGGGCAGACAGGTAGCAAATGAAATGTATGCAGAGAAGTATAAAATGACACATTTTGGTTCAAGCAACATACAGTATGCAATAAAATATATTGTTGTAAAGGGTATGCAAGAGCAAAGAGTCCTTGGTTATATCATTAAAGGTGGCAGAACAAGTCAAAAAAGTTGTTCATAAAGCCTACAATATTCTAGGCTACATTAATACAGACATGAGTACAAGATCAAATAAATTGTGCTAAACATATATAAGAGATAAGTTAGACCTAAGCTGATGTATTTTGCAGAGTTCTGAGTTCCACATTTTAGGAAGAATATGAACACAATGGACATTGACAAGAATGGCTGCAAGAATGAGAAGCTTCAGTCATGGGGATTAGACTGAAGAAGTTGGGATTGTTTTCTGTGGCAAGGAGAAAGCTAAGAGGAAATAAGAAGTTTTGTAAATCACAACAGGCCTGGCCAGAGTAAATGAGGAGAAACTATTCCCAGTCATAAACTGAGAACCAGAATACACTGGTTTAAAGCCTTTTGCAATAGAAGCAAATGGAATGTGAGAAATAGATTTTCACACAGCCAGTAGTTAAGGGATGAATGTACTATCTGGAAGTGTGGTGGAGATAGGATCAGTTAAGGTAATCAAAGTGGAATTCGATGATTTTTCAAATCAAAGCAATGTCCAGGGTTACAGAGAAAAGGCAAGAGATTCAGCGTGTCCTTGCTGAGTGCCCTCCTGTAACAATTCTGTAATAGTGCAATAGTGGGGCTGGAGAAAATTACAGAAATAGGGAGTTGATGTGTGATTTGGAAGTAAAATTTTTGCCTTTGGCCTTCTAGGTGGTAGAGGTGGGGGATTTAGAAAATATTGTAAAATACTCCAGAGTTCTGAGAAACTCTTCTCCTGTGTGGGTACACAATACAGCCACAGTGTATGGTAGCAGGAGGATGAATGCTTCAAATGATGAATGGGGCTCCAATCAAGCATTTTGCATTGTTTTAAATAGTGTTTTTTGGTTTTGTTCTCATCCTGGCAAATGGAGAGTTTTTCATTACACTTCTGACTTGTGTCTTAATGATTGTGAAAGGACATTGGGAGACAGGATGAGAGCTTTTAAACCTAAATCTGACCAAAGAACATTGAACACGAAGCCACTCCACCACATCTCTTCCCTGCAGTGAAATAACTGCTGCCTCACAGCGCCAGAGACCCGGGTTCAATTCCCGCCTCAGGCGACTGACTGTGTGGAGTTTGCACATTCTCCCCATGTCTGCGTGGGTTTCCTCCGGGTGCTCCGGTTTCCTCCCAAAGTCCAAAGATGTGCAGTTCAGGTGAATTGGCCATGCTAAATTGCCCGTAGTGTTAGGTAAGGGGTAGATGTAGGGATATGGGTGGGTTGCGCTTCGGCGGGGCGGTGTGGACTTGTTGGGCCGAAGGGCCTGTTTCCACACTGTAAATAATCTAATCTAATCTAATTTAATCTAATCTAATCTAACATAATAGCCGTCTTTAAAAATGAGAAAGGAAAATCATGAAACATCTGAAGACTTATTATTAGCTTTTCCAATTTAATGTGACCTTTCTTGAACCTAGGGAGTTTTGAAAAATTAAAAGCAATGCATGAACAATTTCCCTCGGAATTATTTTAAGACCCAAAGTAACATTCATTAGAACCCAGCCACTTGTCAGCCCCAGCTCCCACAATTTGTTCAATGCTACTTCCCTGGTGATTGTAATTTTCTTGAATTCCACCCACAACCTCCATTTCATGAATTATCGCTGCTTCTGGGATGTTTTTTGTAACTTCTATGGTGACGATGTATGCACAACACCCACACTGTTCAATTCATGTGCCATCATTTCCCATCATCAACTCTCCACCCTCACTTTCTATAGAGCCAACACATTGTTTGGTATTTTCTTTTTAGAATATTTAAAGCAACTCTTACTGTCTGTTTTTGTATTTCTGGCTAGTTTTCTCTCAATCTCCAATGTTTCCCTTTTTATTCAATTTTTAGAAATTCTTTGTCTTTTTTTTCTATTCTGTTCAACCTTCTCATCTAACACCTGCCTTTGCACAATATTATGATTTCTCTTCAAGGTAGATTCCATCTTTAACATTTATAATTAGCCATGGATGGTGGGTTCCTTCCTTGGAATTTTAAATTTTAATTTTCAATCCACAAAGAATCCTAATCTAGTATTCATGGACTACTTGACATTCACTAGTTTTTTTTTAAAAATGGGATGAAGCAACATGAACAGTTTCCAATCTGTGTAGCTTTGGTATGATTGGCAGAAATATATTTTATCTTAATCCCTACTCTCTTCTGAAGGAAAATGTACCTAAATACGATTGAAACATTAGAAATGTAATCTGAGGGTTCTCATTAAAATAGTCATGATTCTGATTAAATACATTGGAAAACAAGTTAAAAATATCTGAAGTAACTTTTTGTTTTTTTTCCAGGTGTCTGTTGTCTCATTTAATTACTAACAGGATCTCAGATTTCTACTTCTGCCTGGTTAGGTGCTGAAAGCAGGTTCAGCGCTTGGACAGTAATATCCCTGGGAAAGGCCATTAAAATGAATGAAGGGGTGAAAGTGCCTTATAAATACAAACACGCGAACAGTGTATGCAACACAGCCGCCGCTCGCACTTGGTACCTGTTTATGTAGATGTGCTGCCAATCACTCGCAAAGGAGCTTCCTGCTTGCAGCATATGGAAAGAAAGGTAAAAGTGAACGATCAGCTAAATTTTCAAAAAAAACATTTAAAATGAAATAACAAGTGTTTATAATGTGAATTACTTCACAGTTTTTAGTTCTAAGGCCTCTTCTCTGACTTTGATAATGCATCATTCAAACGCTGCCGAACGCTTCTCAGTCACCAACCAAGGAACCAGTGTGGCTTCAGCAGGTAACGGGCAAACACCATCAACTTTGTTCTTCCTTAAAACGGTCGTTTACAGTGCCAATTATATATTTTTTTGTAAGAATGTAGCTACACAGAGGCGATGCCGTGAGAGATTCTTCACTAGTGAGGAAGGCTCCACAAGTTAGGAGGAGTTGTCAGGGCTGGAAGACTTGCCTTAGGTTTCCCACATATAAACATAAACCTAGTGAGAAAATTGCCACCCCAGATCTTAGATATTTGAGACAACACTACTTGCATTTACACAGCATCTTGAACATCAAAGATACTCCAATGCACTTCACAGAGCAATACTAGAAACACAAGGAACTGAACTAAAAGGCAATCAAAGGTTTAGTCAAAAAAGTCAGTTTTAAGAAGGGTCTTCAAAGCGGAAGGAAATAGTCAGGCTTACAGCTTAAGGCACTGACATCAACGAAAGGGATAAATAAGCGAGCAGAATGAGAGAAAGAATGAATTTAGAGGTAGTTTCAGGACTGAAGAAGGCCCTAAAGACAGGGAAGGGCAAGGCCGCTAAGTAATGAGGGCCAGGATTTTCTGAAGGCGTTTATAAACTGGCTAAAGTTTCCTGCAGCTGTCGTTTTTTTGGATAAATGACGGAGGATGTCAAGCTCATTAAATATTGTACAAATTATAATCATCTCTGATTCAATGTCAGATAAAATGCTGTATTTTTGGAGTTTTAGACAATTCAAACACAAGAAGAATATCAATCTTTGTTAAAAATGTAAAATAAGGCTTCCTTTGCCAATTGTAATTAGTTTCATTAACTGTCTTGTTCTTTGTGAACTACATAATGTAAGAAAATAGATTGGATCATTAGAACTGTGTCACTCACTTGTGGCCCAGAATAAAATAATTGAGGATATTTAGTTTACCTAGGGCTTTCTGTGGCTTTTTTACAAACATTGAGGAAAATATCTTCTGTGGTACATGTAATGAAATGGTAAGCCATTCTTTATTAAATGGATTTACTACTGCATTTTGTTACACAGAGTGAACAGAGAAAACCTTCCCCTATTAAGTTTAATCATATTACAATAAATGTTACAGACCTGCAAAATGTTCGGTTTATTTCAGAAAGTATATTATACCAAATGCAGTGGTTTAGCTTCAGTTACAATTAATGGATGCACGTAGAGCACCATAAGCTGAGACAGAATGTTTCCTGTAAATAATAATGATCTAAGTAAAAAAAACAAGTATGTTCATAATTCTAATATATTGCATAATTGTGACAGTCCACCATATAGATAGTTTCCTTCTCTATGCTACTTTTGTTATATGACACATTTGGTTTAGGTTCCTAAAGAAATATTTCTTCCCTAAATTGCATTAGTTAACTTTTTAAAAAGGGGTTTTGCAGTTTAGAATAACCTTCTCTTGGAAAGCTGAAATAGAAAATGCATTTTAATAAATAAATTGTAAATTATTGCTAAATATTTATTAGGATCATGTCACAAATAAATACAAAATTATGTTCAATTACCACTTGTTTTATTCGCAAGTATCCATCTGAGACCGTATAGAAATAAATGCTTTAATATTTGGTAGAGGTTTTATTAATTAGTCTAATCGAATAAATCTTCCAAATTTGCAACAATAGTTCAATAAAATAATCATTTATATAACTGAGAATTACTGCTGGAAAGGGTACTGAATAAAAGGCAATGTGCACATATGAAATTGCACTTTTTTTTCCAAATTGGAGGAATAGAACAAAATAGTAAAAGATAAATTATATGAACAGATTATGTTATGGAAAATAACAACATGGATAACAATTTGTAGGCTCTGAACACTTACTATCATCTAACTAACCAAATGTGGCTTACTTTATGCATTTTCTTACTAGTTCCATCAATGTTATCTTCGATTCAACCATTGTCTACACCCAAATGTTCTTTTATGCACCTCTCTCCGGGCACTTTAACTAATACACCTACACGTCTTCACTACTCCATGCCATCTTGCCATTATGGGAGCCAACAATCTGCATATGGGGTGATGGCAGGTGAGACAAGCAAATTTCCTCATTGTTCATTATATTTGCAATTCCTTCTGTGTTTCAATTTCTCATGGAAATGTGAAAGAAAGAAAACATTTCGCAGGCTGGCTGGTTGTTCATGACACCATTGTAATGGTGGAAAAATTAATGTCAATTTATCAAAGCAATGTTTTACAGTTCTGTGTTTGACACAATATTTTTACCTAATTTTTACATTTCATCTTGGAAAAGATCATGAACCTTTTTTTTAACTGATGATACAAGTGGTTAATCAGCTTGATTAAGCAAGGAAGTCTGTTTCATTCGTTCCTTTTCAGCTTAATGAATTTGACCACCCACCATTCCCAACTGCCACAAAGCTACGTGCTTGTCACTTGCCTGAGTGCAGAGTATGCAGGTATTCTGTGGGGTACTGTACTGCCACATCATTTGGAGAGCAGTTTCAGGGCCTGGGCTGCAACCTTTTAAAATCATACCATGAAGCGGGCAATACTAGTATGAGGAGTGAGAGCCCTTTTGCCAATATACCTGGATGTCAGACAGTACAATTGATTGTTCTAAGCCAAACTCTGTTGTCTGCTTTGGTTCAATCACCAATCACACTTTCCTCCCACAGGTGTGGTAGAAATGGTGTGACCAAAGTTATGACATAGTTAGCATCCCAATCAATGGACTTGTATTTTTTTTCTCGGTAGCCAATAGTGTCGCGTTTAGGAAGTGGCACATTTACAATCTGTACATTAACGGTATGGACAACCTCTTCAGTTTGAATTAGATCCAAATGTTATTGTAGCACAATTAGCTGTACAACATGTATATTTCACTCCTACTATTTTCTTTGAACAGATACTTATCAACTGTATTGATGACCCAGAATAGTTTTTTTAAATTCACTTATGGGATGCAGGTTTTGCTGACAAGGCCAGTTATCTGTTGGCAATCCGTAATGTGGGAAGGTAGTGACCTGCCACACTCTGTATGGACTATCACAGTTTGACCCAGTGATAATGAAGGAACAGCAAAATATCTCCAAGTCAAGATATGCGTGACCTGCAGAGAAACCTGCAAATGAAATGCTTTCATGTGAGCACAAGAGGTATAGTTAGTAAGTTTGCAGATGACACCAAAATTGGAGGTGTAGTGGACAGTGAAAAGGGTTACCTCAGATTACAACAGGATCTGGACCAGATGGGCCAATGGCTGAGAAGTGGCAGATGGAGTTTAATTCAGATAAATGTGAGATGCTGCATTTTGGGAAAGCAAATCTTAGCAGGACTTATACATTTAATGGTAAGGTCCTAGGGAGTGTTGCTGAACAAAGAGAACTTGAAAGTGGAGTCACAGGTAGATAGGGTAGTGAAGAAGGTGTTTGGTATGCTTTCCTTTATTGGTCAGAGTATTGAGTACAGGAGTTGGGAGGTCATGTCAGAGGATGTGGTGGAGGCTGATACAATTGCAACATTTAAGAGGCATTTAGATGGGTTTATGAATAGGAAGAGTTTGGAGGGATATGGGCCAGGTGCTGGCAGGTGGGACTAGATTGGGTTGGGATATCTGGTTGGCATAGACAGGTTGGACCAAAGAGTCTGTTTCCATGCTGTACATCTCTATGACTCTATGTGCTTGCTGAAGGTGGTAGAAAACTTTGTTTGGAATGTGCTGTCATGGACAATTGGTGAGTTGCTGCAGTGCATTTCATTAATGGTACACACTGTTGTCACCATCCATTGGTGAAGAGACAGAAGATTTATATAAGTGGATAGGATGCCAATCAAGCAAATGTTTTCTTCGATGGTGCCAAGCTTCTTAGAGTCATAGAGATGTACAGCATGGAAATAGACCCTTCAGTCCAACCCGTCCATGCCGACCAGATATCCCAATCCAATCTAGTCCCACCTGCCAACACCTGGCCCATATCCCTCCAAACCCTTCCTATTCATATACCCATCCAAATGCCTCTTAAATGTTGCAGTTGCACCAGCCTCCACCACTTACTCTGGCAGCTTGAGTGTTTTTGGAGCTGCACTCAGCCAGGCAAGTGTTTCACCACAATCTTGCCTTGCAGATATGCAAAGACTTTTGGAAATCACAAAATGAAGTACTTCCCGCAGAATGCTCAGCACCTGACCTGTACCCATGGTATATATATGGCTGGTGCTATAAATGTTGGTCACTGGTGATCTTCAGGACGTTGATGATGGGTGATTCAACCACATTACTTTTTGTGAAGGAAGTGGTTAGCTTCTTTACTTTTACTGGAGATGGTCATAGCCTGGCACCCAGCTAGAAAATAGCATTACACCACACACCAGCCCAAGCGTGAATGTTGCCTATCTCTTGCTGCAAACAGGCACTCACTGCTTCAGTAACTGAGGAGTTACAAACAAGCTGTACAATGTGCAATTGTTAATGAATATCTTTGGTTCTGATCTGATTAAGAAATGTTGCTGAAGGAGCAGAATGTGTTGTGGCTAACACACTACCCTAAGGTGGTCCTGTAACATTATTCTGGAGAAGGATAAAAATCACACAACACCAGGTTAGAGTCCAACAGGTTTATTTGGAAGCACTAGCTTTCAGAGCGCTAGTCATAGAGTCATAGAGATGTACCACATGGAAACAGACCCTTTGGAACAACCCGTCCATGCTGACTAGATATCCCAACCAAACCTAGTCCCACTTGCCAGCACCCAGCCCATATCCCTCCAAACCCTTCCTATTCATAGACTCATCCAATAAACCTGTTGGACTATAACCTGATGTTGTGTGATTTTTTAACTTTGTAGTTAACACCAGCACCTTCAAATCTGGAGAAGGAATGATTGACTCCAACAATTACAAAATCTACCTTTGCACTAGATTTGTCAATAGTGAATAACACTGTGATTTTCATTGAGTTGAAATTTGCTTGGGTTCCTTAATGCTTCTGTAACTCAGAATGCTGGCTAATGTCAAGAGGTTATTCTTCATCTGAAATTCAGCTCTTTCATCCATATTGCCCCCAAGTTTGTAATAAGACCTGGCACTGTATTTTTGGCAGAAGCTAAATTGAGCATTGCTGAGGTTATTGGTGAGTATCAATAAAAACATACTCTGTCACTTTGGTGATGAGTGAGGGTGTACTGAAAGGGTGATCACTGATCAAATTGAATTAGTCTGTTTTTCATGGACAGGCCTTGGCCATACAAATTTCCACATTGTTGTGTCAGTGCTATTGTGGTGGTTGTACTATTACAATTTGGCTGGAAATGTAAATAGTTCTGAAGAACAAGTCTTCAATCTTATATTCTGATAATATTCAATAATATACAGCACATGGACTGCAGCAGTTCAAGAAGGCAGCTCACCATGACCTTCTCAAGGGCAATATATGCTGATCAACCAGTGATGCCCAAATCCTACAAGTGAATTAATAAAAAAACACTGGATTATGAGTCCAGAGGGTTAGGCTAATATGTTGGGGCTATTGTAGGAAAATCGTTGTAAAAATCCATTTGGTTCACTTGTGGTCTTTACGGAAGAATCTGACCCAGTCACCATGTGTCCAAAGTAGACTACGCCTCTCAATACCTCTCAACTGCCTCCTGAAATGACCTAGCAAACCACTCCAGGGCAAGAATTGTTGGCCTTGATAGTGATGCCCACATCCCATTAAAGAATAAAGACAAAAAGTGTTTTGGAATCCACAGGCATTGCCATTTCTGATGCTCTCAACTCTTGTTATCCCATGGGGTGAAATAAATTGGCTGAAGAATGAGGTTGAGATTGATGATCCATTCAACATCCTCCAAACACAGACATTAACATGCTTGGGTTACTCTGTTGAACAAACTTGCACCCACATTACTGATTGTCTTTTCATTGATGGGATGCGGACCTCACTGGCGAGGTCAGATATCATTGCTTATTGCTGCTTACCCATCAGAAGGTCACAGTGAGCCATCATTTTGCATTGTTGTAGTCGATCAGTTTGGACAACCCAAATTACTAGAAGGATGATCTTGCCAAACATACAATGTTAGAAGAAACTGAACATTATATATAAAAGAAGTTGAATGTGTAGAAATAATCAAATGTAGCTGAGAACAGCAGCAGATGAAAAACACGTTGACCAGTTAAAACTATATGATGACATTCTTTTAAAGTTGTCTTAACATTTCTAGACATTTTCTAACTGCTGGTTATGTCACACCTCTGGACTAGGTTAATTTGAATCCAGACCTCCTGGCCCAGGGGGGAGGGAAACTACCACTGTGCCAAACAGGCCATGTCTTAATTTTTTTGTATTCAAATTACCATTTTGGCACCTTATTAAACCAATAGAGTTTTTGACATTTCTTACTTTATGAGTGGAGTCAAAACCATCGTTTTATTTGCATTTTTTCCCACGGAGTCAGTAGTGTTCTATGATTTGGAAAATGTAGTGACTTTTATGGATTTTTTTCACCTGAAGTGTTTATATTCAACTGATCGAACCCCAAAACTGTACATCACCTCAGCCACTCTAAAACATACACTCTGTGGAAGCTATACGGCCGCTTTGGGATATATTTGTTACCTTTAAGGCCTGAGTCTTAGCACTATCCATGTGCAGTCCGGTGCACGCAGTACTTGCCATTAATCATATGCCTTTAACAGTCTGCAGTAATGCCTCTATATGCACAGATGGGTTGGCTCCATGTTTGTACAAACTGCCTGACCATACGCTGAGTACGTCCTCGTGTCCTCTGGGACATGGATTTGCCCCGATTCATCAGTCGGTCCTAAGCGAAGAATCTATTGTCATCGACCTCAAGCAGGAGTTCCGAAAAAAGAATAAAGCAATTGAGGAGCCAGTTAGTCTGGATTCTCCAGAAATCAAAGAGTTGGAGCTGTTTGCGAATCAATTTAAAGTGAGAAGAATAAAGCTAGGTAAATGCTGGATTCAATGTCTTCATTCGTTTGCGATATCTGTGATAAACTTAACAATTGGGAACATGAAGGATCAGAAATACTTTCCAAAATTTCTCAAAGGCTGGATTTGGGTAGTAGACTGAGGTGGCCATTGATAGTGGTGTTTAAGATGGGGTTTCTAGAGGGAAAAAGATATTGGGGAATACATGAAGCACTAATCGGACACCCCTTTGGTAATAAACGTAATGGAATTTCAAAGCAAGTTTGGAACACATGGCCAGGTGGATGTCATTCAGCTGCTCTGATCGGCTGAGCCACTCCCGAACAAGATTCACCCTCAATACTATATTGTTGCTCCTATATTCCTCCTATCATCACTGTCTAGGAATCTATCAATCTGTCTCTTGAATTGATGAATGACTGAGGCTTCACAGCCCCCCGCGTGTGAGAGAATTCTAGGCAAAAGTGAGGACTGCAGATACTGGAAACCAGAGTTTAGATCAGAGTGGTGCTGGAAAAGCACAGCAGGTCAGGCAGCATCCGAGGAGCAGGAAAATTGTCATTTTGGGCAAAAGCCCTTCATCAGGAAAGTAGACTCCACAGTCACTTAGTACATTTTACTAAGTGGCTGAGCTCATGCTTTCAAACAAGACAAAGTATCTCAAGCATAGGGTCAAGCTTAAAAATAAGATGTCGGCAGTGAGATGGTTGAGAAGGTTGTGAGAAGGAAATTCCAATATTGGGAAACCCAATGAAGAGTCTATCGTGTAGATATTTCCAAGGCTTTTTGGTTAGAGAGAAAGTGATAACAGCATTATCCTTGTTGCAAACTTTTTGACAGCACCAATGTCATTTATCCGTTGCTCCCGATACGGTCTCCTCTACATTGGAGAGACTGGACGCCTACTTGCAGAGCGCTTTAGGGAACATCTCCGGGACACCCGCACCAATCAACCCCTTCGCCCGTTGCCCAACATTTCAACTCCTCCTCCCACTCTGCCGAGGACATGCAGGTCCTAGGCCTCTTCCACCGTCGCTTCCTCACCACCCGACACCCGGAGGAAGAACGCCTCATCTTCCGCCTTGGAACACTTCAACCCCAGGGCATCAATGTGGACTTCACTAGTTTCCTCATTTCCCCTCCCCCACCTCACCCCCGTTCCAACCTTCCAGCTCAGCACCATCCTCATGACCTGTCCTACCTGCCAATCTCCCTTCCCACCTATCTGCTCCACCCTCCTCTCTGACCTATCACCTTCATCCCCACCCACATCCACCTATTGTACTCTTTGCTACCTTCTCCCCACCCCCATTCCCACCTCCTTCCCATTTATCTCTCTACCCTGCATGCTCCCAAACTTCAGTTCTGAGGAAGGGCTTTTGCCCAAAACGTTGATTTTCCTGCTCCTCGGATGCTGCCTGACCTGCTGTGCTTTTCCAGCACCACTCTAATCTAGACTCTGATTTCCAGCATCTGCAGTCCTCACTTTTGCCGAGTACCGTCAGAGCCAGCTCTGAAGGAAATGCGTACTATCTCAATCCAGGAGAACTGAATCCTTCTGGAGTGAGGTCGTAAATTGATTCAGCAAATCCAACCTTTCTTGGGGACAGTGTAGATTTTACTTCCAATTCATGTGCTAATTTTGAGAATAGTTTTTAAGGGTATCAATGATATCAATTAGAAATACACAGCAATCATGATTTGGAGGGAGAGGAAGGCAGCAGTTGTAGTTAAAATGTTCTGGTAACAGTATTTGTGCCGACCAAGTCATTAGAGCCATTGAAATCCCACTCCACTGCGAATGAATCTCTGCCAAACCCCCCTCACCTCCCCCCCCCTCCAAATGTAACCTGGAGAGGTAGCAAAATCTCGACAGGAATAAGTCTACCACACAATCATTTAATGCAAAGGGATATGTAGACTCCAACACACCCCAGCGTCCCCAGTTCTTTGGGGGTTTGTTTTTTTTAAAGAAAAAAAAATTCTCACAAAGTGAAAAGGGGGCATTAGATTTAAACTGAAGTAAATATTTTGCTCACTGCAAAATTGTTAGTGAAATGCATTTAGCAATTCTAGTCATTTCAATTCGTTTAACATCAGAACACAGGACAAAACAAATGAAGCAATGTGGAACTGCAGTAATTCATCAAAAAAAGGTAGTTTATAACACAAGTACTCTCCCAGAAGCTCAGAACTTGCATCAGATGGATCTACAGCACTAAAAAAGATCCTTAGGTCCATCCAGTCTACTGTGGGTCAAAACAACCATTTATTCTCGGCCCATTATCTAGCATTTGGTCCATAGTCTCATACACCTTGGCATCACATGTGTACATCTAAATACTTACTAAATGCTCTGAGGGCTTTTGCCTTTAGCAACATTACAGTTCCAGACTCTGTCCATCCTCTACATGAAAATTTTTTTTCTCATATCTCTAAATCCTCTGCCCTTTACCTTAGATCTACGCTCCCTAATTCCTCCATCAAAGGGAAAAAAAATCCTTCCTGTCTGCCCTATCTATGCCCCTCATAATTTCACACATCTCAATCATGTCCCTTCTCAATCTCCTCTGCTCTAAGGAAAACAACCTATCCTCCCCATGTCATAGGTTGTGAAGAGCCTATATTGAATGTATTCATTTTTTCAATAATTAACTTCGTTCATGTGGTTCTGCAACACAACCCTGTCCACAAGTTGGTACCTACTGATGTTGAGGACATGAAATGGAAAGTGGAATAATGAGGGCAGTCCTGAATTTGGAAATGACATGGCTGCAAAGCTGCATTGGCTAGAATAAAGGGGAAGGATTGATACAAACTTTGGATACAAAAAGTGGGCAACTGCTGTATTTATCGGCACTGGTACATCATGGGAATTTACTTAAAAGTTCTTTCAATATGACATATCCCCAATTATTTCATTGCATAGCCCCGAGTTTTACTCCTGTAATCATTGATATAGCCAACCAATAGGAAGCTTTGCATTGCTCTAACGTAGGTAAGAATTTGAATAATATTTGTACTTTACCTCCTCCTACCATGACTGGATTATACTGAGTAATGAAATCCACATTTCATTGCAATTTACAGTGTAATTGTCACTGGCATTTACCTGTGGGCTCCACAGTTTGAACGTGAAATATACACTTATTTCTCAGTGGTTATCTTTGGCTCTCTTTATAAATAAAGAGGCAATAGGGTGTACAAAACTAAAAAATTGTGTAATGAAACAATGTCATTTCATTTCCAAAATGGATACCTTCTGAGTTAATTAGAAATTAAGCAGTTACTATGGTTTGCAAGAATAATCAGAATCAATTTCGACTGAACAAACCTCACAGTTCTGAAAGGATTACCAAGACCTTTTAAAATTGCTTTAAACGGCAGAACAGGCTTGAGGGGGTTGAATGGCCTACACCTGTTTCCTACGTTCCTACATTTCTATGTATACACACCTTTTTTTTTCTCTTTCCCTTTTTCTCATTACAGGTTATACTCAAACAAATGTTGGTGAGGCTCTTGCTGCTGTGCATGGCTCAGAGTTTAGTCAAACAACTATTTGTCGCTTTGAAAATTTACAGCTCAGTTTTAAAAATGCTTGTAAGCTTAAATCAATCCTTTCCAAGTGGATAGATGAAGCAGAACAAGCAGGAGGTATGTAGCTATCAATCTTTACCAAAATTAATACTCCATCCAACATTTATGGACAGGAAGATTCATCATATTCAATTTTATGGAAGACTTAAATTTCTATGTTGTATTTTGTAAACTAATTTCAGATAATCTTTACATTTTAAAACATTTGTTACAGAATCATTGAATCCCTACAGTGCAGAAAGAGGCCATTCAGCCCATTGAGTCTGCACCTCCAAAGAGCACCCCACCCAGACCCAAGACCCCTATATATCCCTACAGCCCCATATTTGCCATGGCTATCCCACCTAACCTGCATATCCCTGGGCACTGCAGGGCAATTTAACACAGTCAATCCATGTAAACTTTTATAGGAGCATCTGGAGGAAACTCCCAAGCTATGGGGAGAATATGCAAACTTCACACAGATGGCTGTTTATGGCTTTTGACAAGTCTTGAGTCTGTGGAAGTTATTGTATACTAACTTCTGTTCTTACCTTCATATTTGATTTCATTTATACTGTTGTATACCTGTCATGTGTGTTTATTTTGCACAGGAGGTTCCTTCTTCATCTAAACTTTTAAAAATATCATCCATTCCATTTCTCTTCACTTACTCTTCTGGCTTCCTCTTAAATACATCTACACTATTCGCCAATCTAGGCTCCTATCAAGGTTAGGAGTTCAACTGATACTTCAAATGTAAAATGGAGAAGTAGCAAATTACTAGATTTTCACCCAGGTCAACAAATCACTCAATTTATTTTTTAATTGAAATTTTGTCCCTATTGACCTTATGCCATCCTTTATTATTTGAGCTACTAGTCGGTTTTACTACAACACACATTTCTTCAGCGCGAATTAGTATAATGCGATTGAAGAATTTAGACCATTATTTGTAGAACATGAACTTTCCTTACCTGTACTGGTTATAACATGATTCCAGTCCCATTAGTTTAAATAGTGCTGCTATTACATGATTTTCTTATAACACGAGATTGCACAGGAACAGACCTATATATCAGAATCGTTATATCAGAACCGACTGTATCTTGCTTCTTTCTCCATTTTGCCTATGTTCCCGAAAGTACAACAGATAGAGATAATGAGTTCCCAACCTTGTCACCATCCAACCACTACTCAGCAATGACTATTAGGCCAAACCCATTCATCATCTTTTGTGCCATTAATTTATCTTGTCACAGACTTTAAGTTTGCAAAGTACTCAGAGCACACTAATAAATGGTCTGGAAAAATAAAAAGGATATAAAATGGTACATGTGCGGTTTTGCACTGGGGACAGAAAGATGGCCAATTTTGCACTTTATTTATGCAGAGTGATAAATTTTGCATTTAACCTATGCTGTATTGACATGGAGGTATTCTATCTAAATAACAGCAGCCAAAAGCAACAATATTAATATTTGAGTATTGCAGAGCACGAAGCAACGTTCTTTGTCTTGTACTCATTAGAACAGACATAACAATATCAAATCTTAAAGGGAGAAACAGTTAATACTGCATGATAAAACAATACTGATTGTTTGAAATTCAACTCTGCTTGAGATTTTTGCATGGAAAATGCACAAATG